>NC_140959.1:71448066-72648066 GCF_014529385.1 Adiantum capillus-veneris
TTATTATGCGCCCCTATGGGCTGTTGCTGAAACATGAAAGGAGAGCAATGGAGAGTCAATGGGGGGAAGAGAGAGAGAGAGAGCACCTTGTCATGCTGAGAACGAGAGAGGGAAAAAGTGGAAGGGGGGGGGGACTGAACCCAGGGAGAGAGAGAGAGGGAGGGATAGGGTGAGGGATGGGGAGAGGGAGAGAGAGCTATTTCGGCTTATGCATGGCGGGCCTTGGGCTTGGTTAAAGAGAGTGAGAGAACGAGAGGGAGTGTGAGTAAGAGAGAGGGACTAACTTGAATAATGGATGAGAGGGAGAGAGAATTGTCCCATGCATGGAGGCCTCTGTGGGTTGACGAACGAGAGGGAGAGAGAGGGATTCCTGCTACATGTGTTAATGAAGGAGGGAGAGGGGAAATAATGGAGGAGAGGGTGGTGCCAAGGGAGGGTCAGCCCGCTGTGGGCGTATGCATGGGAGAGAAAAGAGTGACGGGGTGGCAATAGCAATAAAAAATAACATTTTTAATTATTTTTTCTATATTACCAAGCTCCCATTTTTGGGTTTGGTTCCCACGGCTGCCGCTTGTAAAAACCAACCATCATTAGCCCTCTCCTTCTGGCTAGAGGCATTCATGCTTCTAGCTCTGCTTCTGATTTCCTAGCAACGGAGTTGGAGGGTTCTCCCTCCTCTGGAATATTTAGCATGAACTCTGGATCAAACCTTAAGAAGTACCTTTTTAGCCTCCATCCATTGACTCTGGTCTTGTGTATTCGACTATCTGCTTCCATCAATTTGTAGCTGCCATTGGTGTATCGCTTCTTGATAGTGAATGGCCCTTCCCATCTGGGCTGAAACTTCTTATTTTTCCTAGTGTCAAATCTGTTGTCGTATCTTAGCACTAACATGCCTTTCTTCAGACCCTTTTCCTTAAGCCCTTGATTGAGTGTGTTGGCATCGCTCTGCTTGCATTGCATAGTGGTTGATCGTATCTTCCCTATCTAGTTGAAGCCTTTCTAGATCCAAGATGTGGTTGCGGAGATGGGCAATTGGGTGTTGTAACTGGCTAGCCATAACTCACAAGCTGGCTATATGTACCTTGATGGGTAGAATGGATTTCTTTCCATATACGAGGTGAAATGGGGTGAAACCTAGTATTATTCAGAATGTCATGCGGTAGGCCCAAAGAGCAGCCATGCGATGCTTATCCCAATCACTTGTGTGGTTATTCACCTGCTTTATGATGATCTTACAGATCATGCCGTTTATCTTTTCCACTAGACCATTGCACTGTGGATAGTATGGAGTGGAGTGTCGGCGTGTGATGCCTAAATTTTTCATTAGTTCTCCCACTAAATTGCCTCTGAAACCTGGCCCTCTATCATATATTATCTCCAGAGGTGTGCCAAAATGGAAACAAATGTGCTCAAATATGAACTTTGCCACTTCTTGGGCTGTAATGCGTGTGGTGGCTGCTGCTTTCGCCCATCGGGTCATGTAGTCTACACCAACTAGAATATACACTTTACTTGATTGGGCCCTTGTAAAGGACCAATTGCATTTATTCCCCACTTCTCAAATGGGCCATATGAGATGATAGGAGTCTGTGCCTCATAGATTAGTGTTCGATCACTGGATACCTGACAAGCTCTGCATGTTTTACACCAATGATGCACATCCTTGTTCAGACTAGGCCCAAAGAATACTGCCTGTAGAATCTTCCTACTGGTAATATCTAGAGCAAAGTGGCCGCCATAAACACCATCATGGAAACTTGAGATTACCTCTGTGATTTCATTGGAGATTGTCATTCGCCTGAGAATCTGTTCTTTGCTCTTGCAATATAAGTTGTTGTTTATAAGGCGATATCTTGTTGCCTTTTGGACAAGCCATTGTTTCTGGCCCTTGGTATACCCTTCAAGACAGACTCCACTGTATCTAAGAAGCTGATGATATTAGGCATAACATTGCTACCCTGAAAGAGGGGTAGCTTCAGTTTGATTGCTCCTATGGGAACATCTTGTATTCTTTCCTTGGCTAGAGCATCTACCTCTTGATTTTCTACCCAAGGGACATGAAATAATTGCACTGCTTCAAACTTTCTTAAAAGATCCTTAACTTGGCGTAATTGGCCAAGTAAAACCTACTTTTTGAAAATCCAAGTGCCATTTATCTGCTTTATCAAGAGCATGGCATCACCAAACACTTTTAGGCATTGAACCCCTTGCAAAACACATTGTTCTAAATCAAAAATTAGGGCCGCATACTCTGATTTGTTGTTGGAGTGGGAGTGAAAGCTGGCCATTATAAATAACACTTCAACCAACGACAAACCAAGCACCTGGACCTATCTCCCCTCGTGTTTCTATCCACTCAACCTCTAGTCTTTTTGTGATACCCGATTTTATTGAGGAAGATGAGGCCACTGTACAATCTTTTCCTCAACCCCAAACCCCTCACCCAACCCTCAAACCGTCTCCCGAGCCTTTACATTCTAGTCACGATAATCAAGCCCGAGAGAGCTCCCCTCAATTGTAAATGAGAGATACTAATCAATGGATTTAATTGGACATTACAGTGTACATTATTAAACCCAATATAAAGACAACTTGAGCCAATTTTGAAAAGATAATTGTTCTTAAATTTTCTTTGTGATAAATTCCTTAACAATTCATTTTTGCATGAGTATAGATTGCAAGCTTGTTGTCAACAACTTTCTTTGATATTCACAGCTCAGAGCAATGTGATATACTGCGTGAGCCGCCTTCTTCAATCAAGAGTTGCATTGCACTAGGTCATCCTTTATCTCTGCGCACAATGTATTCTTCTCCTTTCTCTGAGGCACATGTATGAAAGTTAATCAAACAGTTAGATTAGACCAATATTTGGTGATGATAACCAGCAGGGGAATAGCTAACGCAACATTAATGTTTACATACAAAACATACTACCTTTTGTATGTTGCACTGGGAAAGAAATTTTGGAGGCAGGCTGAGGTCAACCTCATTCTCTAAATCCTTGTGCACTTGTCGTAGTGTCACATTGCCTCAAATGCTAATAATAGTTAGCAGATCAGGTCCACACCATACCTCAAGCATTCTCAAAGGATTGTTCAGATCATCAGTCAAATCTTGGTCCAAAGCTACCAGATGACCATTCACTCGAACCCACCTTATGTAGTGGAAGGAAGCTATGAAATTTTGAGAAGCTATCCTACACTTACACACAATAGACTTCTTAGTTACCTTGCATAAGATGCCATCAAAATCATGGACATTCCAAGATTCATCCAAAAGTCAAGGCATTTCTCTGTCTTGCAGAGTAGCATAGTTCTAGTCTTCCTAATCTCTTCTGTTAGGAAATATGACGTAGCTAAGTAGAGAATTGAGTAGATTACTTAATGGAGAGAGATAATTTACACACACAAAAGATTATAGAGTAGAGAGAGAGAGAGAGAGAGAGAGAGAGAGAGAGAGAGAGAGAGAGAGAGAGAGAGAGAGAGAGAGAGAGAGAGAGTACACACGATATGCGTGGCTCACCCAATGTGGGCTACATCCACGGGAAAGCAGCCACTCAATGGCTTTAGTACTTTAAAACAAGAAGTAGGTTACAAAGGGATTATACCCTTTTGGAGCTCCCGCCTTGCTTCACTCTCACCACCTCACACCCACCTTGTTCAACTTGACACTATGAAATGTGTGTAGAAATGGCCTCCTTTTATAGGCCAAAAGGGCTACCCTCTCTCATGATTAGAGATATGTCAAAAATAGCGGTCATAAATGCGTGCTAAAGACAGACTTCACTAAGGCCTCTGTGAAATGGTAATACTGTTTCAGAGTAGCGGGGTTTATGCAACGATGAAGCTCAGGCTCTGACATGTGATGAAAGTGACGTACTGTCACTTTGAAGGCAAACTTTTGTTAATGTTTTGAAAGATTAATATCCGCCATATCAACTTGTTATGATTTATAGCATAAATGTTGTCAGAGAAGAGGGGAAACTATCAAATTCGTGTCATGTTTGTTAATCCAGATTCCATAAACAATTTGGCTTAATTCATAGCAAACGACGATATATTATGATTGCAATACATTGTACAATAGAGAGGAGAATACACAAAGAGAGAGATGGAGAGAGGTGAACAAGCCAGGAGTGTGAGGTACGCTCATCTCACAAGAACTGGACCTTGTTATGTGCCTTACATATAATACACGTTGTTGGAAAACAAGAAAATGGGAACACCTCTATAGAGATGTCACCCAAGAGCATTGAAAGAGAACTACAAGAACACAAAAATCCTTGGGAAACCCCTTTGAAACACCAAGAATCCAACAAGAGTAATCCCCTTGGGAGTTTACTGGCCGTCGCCCACCCAAGAGACTATGCCACAAAGAAGAAAGAAACTTGTTTAGGCACGGAATTACGGACGTCGCCTATGAATGCTCTTGAAAACAAAGATTTTCCCTTCATCAAAAACCACTTTAAAAGTCCCCCTTCAAAGCATACATCACCCACAAGACGTATGGATTTCCACAACTCAACCTACATACTTTTGCCCCAAAGCTGCCATACACTGTAGGCTGCAGAGAACATACCATAACTCCATAACTCCAACTTCAAAAGACATGATTTCAAACTTCAAAAAAAATCTACAAACTCTGCAACAAAAGTTCTGAAATATTTAAAATTGAACCCACGCACAATTATGTGCAAAATCAACGCGAACATGATGCTGTAGCAAGAAGACAAGGTGTAGAGAGGGCTAGTCGAGGGCAAAAAACTGCATAAAAGGCATCAAGAAGCCAAAATGATCCCAAACCTAAAAAGTGTGAACTTTGGCTGAAATTTTTTAAGTTAGTACATGAGTTTAAGTTATATACAAGTCTTACCTTAAAAAAATCACTCACAGGCACTTGTAGAAGCTATCACTAGACTAGCGACTTGTAATGCATGTACATGTGCTTGCTAAAGCAAGCTAGAAACCCCACAAAAATAATGCCACATAAAATTTTTACATCAGGCGTCATGTCCGTATGTACAAATTTACAAAAAATGGGGTGTCAAAAATGCACCCAACATGGTTTGCCACACTTCAACCTGCTAGATCATTCATGATCGGCAGCACAAAAGAGATCCTGTAAACCACATGAGAGAGTCTTCACTTCATCTTCATCCTTAGCCTCATGATCAGAAAATTCTTCAAAAGAAGGCTCATACTAAATCATAGTCATCAACCTTGTAATATATTTCTTCAACGTGTAGCCATTCACACCTGCTTTATGTGGGGTGCCATCCTAGTCAGCAAGCTGATACGTGCCATTTGGAAACCTGTTTAAGACCTATAAAGGATCTTGCCACTTGATTTGAAACTTCTTTTGAAAATTTCTATCAAGATTACTATTGTAACAAAGAACCATTTCACCTTTCTTGATGTCTTTGTCCTTCACCTTCACATTTGCCTTTGCTTGATTGTTCTTCAAGACCTGCTCATAATGCTCAAAAGCCAGCAACCTATCCAAATGTACACATCGCAAATATAGAATCCTTTCCTTGAATGCATCATTGGGCTCTTCTTCAAGCTTTAGAATCATCTTAAAAGCTGGTATCTCCACCTCCATAGGAAGTAAAGCCACTTTGCCAAAAACTAGATGGAAGGGAGAGAAACCAGTGCCTGATTTGATGGCAATCCTGTAAGCCCATAGAGCACAAGGTAGCTCTAAATCCCAATTCTTCACATTTTTTGTTGTCATATTTTTAAGAATCCTTATAAGCTATCCATTAAACCTTCCATTCATGCCATTGCGTTGGATATAATATGGAGTATTAAACCTGTGATGCACATGAAGCTTCTCCCATATATAATCTACTAGCTCTCACCTGAAACCTCGACCCTTGTCAGAAAGTAACTCCAATGGAATCCAAATTTGCAAAAAATATCTTCATATATAAATTGGTAAACATATTTGATTGCGATGTGCTTAAGGCTTCGGCCAACCTGGATAGATAGTCAACACCACATTTGCCTCTAGCTGTCATAGGTAGAGGACCTATTGCATCAATACCCCACTTCTAAAACACATCCAAAGACACAATGGTGCCTCTATTTTCTGATTTGAGAACCCTATTTTCCATGCTTTGACACTCTTTACAAGACTTGCACCAATGATGAACATCACGTTGAATTCTTGGCCACACATACCCCTCCCGCAAGACTTTATGCAAAGTGATCTTTGAAGCAAAGTGACCACCACAAGAACCTTATGATTCTCCTCTAGAATTTTGTAAATTTCCTCTTTCCAAGGAAATTTTCTCATCACAAGATTGTCCCCCTTCATATATAAGGCATCACCAAGTAGCACATACCTTTTGGCACGGCATAGGAAGGCATACTTTTTTGACTTTTCCAACTTTGATGCAAGCATACCTATTTGTAGAAACTCTTCCTCCCTCTCTAAAGATTCCTTTCCAAAATAAAGAGGAGAATCAACCCTTATCACATACAATTGCCCAATTGAATCTTGCTTTGCAACATGTGCTTCTTCATTTTGAGAATTGTCCACATGCCTTAAACTCCAAGTTTCAAAATGCTTAAGAAGATTCTTCACTTGAAAACACATATTTTTCAACCTTGGATTCTTACTTTACCACACCCCAAGTACTTGCTTAACCACCAAAAGAGCATCACCTCTTACCCTCACACGATGGATGCCAAGCTCAAGGCAAAGGTTGAGACCTTTCTCCAAAGTAGCATACTCAGCTTCATTGTTGCTGTGTGCTTTAAGCTTCAAACTCCTTTTAGTTACCAAAGAACCTTAAGGATCATAAATTAAGACACCTCCTATAGCTTCACAATGCGCTTTCTTGCAAGAGCCATAAAAAAAAATAGATAGGCATTGTCTATGTCAGGAGCTTCCATGTGTTGCTTCTTTACCGCATCCTCCTTAAGAAGAAGAGGGATTTCCTTATAAGTAAGAAAAGCAGCCAATGTAACCCTTTTCCTCTCCTCAACAAGAAAAGAGAATTGGAATTCTTGTAACTCCACAATCCACTTCATGAGCCTCTTTGACAAAGTAGGGATGTTCACCAATTGAGGTAGAAGAGTGTAGCTAGTAAGGAATGTGAATGGTTTAGGGAGAAGGTAGTGCCTAAACCTTTTGCATGCATAAATCACACTCACCATGATGAGCTCCACCTCACTGTAACCTCTTTCCACCTCTTGCTTCACCCTGATAGCACAATAGATAGGCTTTATGTAGTGGAAATTGTTACCTTGTTGAAGAAGCATAGCTCGAACAACATCTTCACCTACTGATGGATTCACATAAAACTCCTTATCCCAATTAGGATATTGCATAGCAGGAAGAGAACCTAGAATCAGTTTGATACCTTGAAACACCTCTTCACATTCATTTGTCCATTGTAGAGGATCCAACCTTGCTACTTGTTGTAGAGGATAAAGAAGTTGAGAGGAAAAAGGAATGAACCTTGCCATATACTTCACCTTTTGAATGAAAGTATCAAGCTGATTTATATCCTTAAGTGATGGGAGGAGCACCAAAGCCTTCACTTTTTCAAGATCTGCTTCAATCCCATTCTCTGAGATCATATTCCCCAAAAACTTCACTCTTGGTTGAGCAATATGGCACTTCTTTGGGTTGAGTTGACCTCCACTTTCATCATATTGCTTCACTACCATTCCAAGCTTTACACAATGATCCTTTCTAGAGCTATAAACACAAAAGTCATCAATAAGATCCTTCACAAACTTGCCAAGAAGGGGAGAGAACACCTTATTGACGCGCTTTTGATACCTCGCATAGCCATTCATAAGACCGAAAGGAGGCACACAATAACAAAAGCATTCCCAGGGTGTGATAAATGTGGTCTTCTTTTGATCTTATAAAGCCAAGGTGAGCTGAAAACATCCAAAGCATCCATCACATACACTATACCTCTCATGCCCTGCAATAGAATCAAGTATGTCATCTATAAAAGGAAGAGGGTATGGATCCCTCTTCATAGCTACGTTTAGAGGCTTAAAATCAACACATATCCTCCACTTTCCATCCTTCTTGGGTGTGAAAACAATAAGACTCACCCATTCTGAAATACTTACAGGACATGAAACCTGATTCAAGAAGCTTGTCTACTTCTTCCTTTAAAGCATTAAGTTGTATCTGTCCCATTCTCCTTAGCTTTTGGCATACGGGCTGAGCTCCTTCCTTGATTGGAATGTGAATTTACTCTCCCTTGAAGCCTCTAATTTCCTCATAATAAGTGATGAATAAATGGGGAAATTGTTCTAACAAATGTAGGTACTCATCCTTCTCATGACTAGTCAAGTCGGGAGACAACATACCTTGTATCAGCTCCTATTTGACATTAGGTTGAACTTTGGGTTGCATCAGCTATTCAATTTTCTCATAAGGACCAGAGATATCCTCATCCTCCATAAGACCAAGAAATATTTGTTTCTCATCATGCTCTTCTTCAAGAAACAAGGAGGAAACATCTAGATCACTGTCGCTGCTATCTTCCACTTCACTACCATCATCCCCATTGTCTTTTTCCTTACTCGAGTACTCTTCTTCATCGCTTTTCTCATCAAAATAAGCATCCAAAGATTTCTTGCTATCCATGTCAAACCTCTTCTTATCACCCCTTCTATTATAGAGAGTGATGGTACCATGTCCCCAATCCTGTACAGCTTTGGTTTCCTGTAACCATGGCATTCCAAGGATGAGAGGGAAAGCATCAATACTTGCTGGCATAACATGGAAATTGATCAACACTTTAACATCAAATACATCCACCTCCAAGTCCATTATAACTCCCAATCACCTCACCCTTGATTGGTTGGCAAGCTTTATGCAAAAACTTGAATTCTTCACCATGTTGAGTCCCAACTTTGATACACAAGCTTGAGTAATAACACATACCTGTGCACCTCCATCAATATAAGACTCTTTAATGCACTTCCTCTTATGCCATGCATCCATAGTAGGGCATATATCAGGTAGCTCATTCAAAGACACGACTCTCACTGACCCCTTGTAGGCTCCTTCTTCATGGGGTTGACTACATGCTTCTATTGCCTCTTCAACTTAGGACACATCTCCATGAGTTTCCCAAAGGTAACATAAGACTTTCTACCCACCAGAGCAACCCGTAAACTATAATTTGGTTGCCCTTCTCCCAAAGTAATTTCGGATGCATTGTAATGTTGCTTGGGGTTTCTCTTCTTCTCCTCTTTACCTGTACCTATTTCAACTTGTTTCCCTCTTTTATGGCTCTGACTTGCATCACTCATGTCATGATCGCTTGTAACCCTCTTACCTACATGCATGAACATAGCTCTTGAATCATCCTCTTTCGTCTCCAAATGGATTATTATTACCACCTTTGTTTTTCCCTTCTCCTCAGCTATCAAACCACTTGGCCCTACTTCCCCTTTAATCTCAATACCATAATCTTGAGCTCAAGAAGGAATTTGTGAAGGAAGAGGAAACATGTCACAACCCATTCTCTTTGGCTTGTCACATTGAGGGCTTTTATGACCCCATTCACCACAATTGTAACATTGAAATGTATCCCCTCTTCCAGCCATACCTCTTCCTCTACCCAGTATAAACCCCTCATTGCTTCCATAGCCACGTCCATATCCATAGCTTTGACCTCTTCCACCTCCCATCATATGCACACTAAGATTCTTCATAAGACCTACAACCTCTTGCATCTCCTTGCAGAAAGCATTCACATCATGAGAAGCTTGTTGATCATAACCTGGATCCCTGACGAGAACCCTTGGTTTCTCTACAACATTCACTTCAACCTTTGGCTCGACATTGATTCCAAGTTGATGAAGACGCTTTGATTTCCACTCTTTATTCTTTGCAATTTCAACTGCCTCCTCAAAGGTCCTTGGTTGCTTAAGCTCCACCTTCAAGCATAGACTACTCCTCAAGCTTGCAAGAAACCTATCCTTCTTCAACATGGCTGGAGGAATTTCAGCCCCCAAAGATGTACACCACTTTGTCCATAACACATTGAATGCCTTCACAAAGCCTTCTATGGTCTGACCTTCACCCTGTACTAAGCCTTGAATAGATTGCCATACCTTTTGTGGGTCTTCCATCTGCTAAAAGTGTATACAAAAAGCATGCCTTACCATTTCGTAAGTCATAACTTGAGGAGGTTTGGCTGATTTTAGCTCCTTTTTGTAGCCTTCCAATCATTCCCTAGCATCTCCCTTCAAACAAAAGTAGAAGATTCGTAGCACCAACGCTGGGTCTTGCATGTCTGCAAGAAGGCAAGCAAACTCCATTCTCTCAATGAAAACTTTGGAGATTTTGTTTGATTTCCCACTTAACTCCAGAAAATTAAACGCCATGTCTTCCAAAACCTGTAAACTAAAGGTAACTTGAAGCGATTCCTCAATGGTGGGCACCCAAACACTGTTGGAAAACACGCAAACTAGAACACCTCTATAGTGATGTCACCCAAGAGCTTTGAAAGAGCACAACAAGAACACAAAAATCCTTGGTAAACCCATTTGAAACACCAAAAATCCAGCTAGAGTAGTCCCCTTGGGAGTTTACTAGCCGTCGCCCATCCAAGAGACTGTCACAAAGAAGGAAGAAACATGTTTAGGCACGGAATTACGAACGTCGCCTACCAATTCTCTTGAAAACAAATCTTTCCACCTCATCAATAACCACTTAAAAAGTCACCCTTCAAAGCATAGATCACCCACAAGACGTATGGGTTTCCACAACTCAACCTACATAGTTGTGCCCTAAAGCTGCCATACACTGTCGGCTGCAGAGAACATACCATAACTTCAACCCCAACTCAAAAAGACATGATTTCAAACTTCAAATAATATCTACAAACTCTAAAAAAAAGTTCTCAAATCCTTCAAATCGAACCCATGCACAACTATGTGCAAAATCAACGCGAGCAGGAAGACTAGGTGTAGATAGAGCTAGTCGAGGGCAAAAAACTGCATCCAAAGGCATCAAGAAGCTAGAACAAGATCAAACTTGAAAAATTCTGAACTTTGGATGAATGTTTTTTAGTTTGTACATGAGTTTAAGTTATATATAAGTCTCACTTCAAAAAACTCACTCACAGACACTTAAAGCACCCCGACAGCTGTCACTAGACTAGTGACTTGCAGTGCATGTACATGTGCTTGCTAAAGCAAGCTAAAAACCCCACAAAAAGAAATCCCACTTGCACTTTTGACATCAGGTGTCATGTTCATATGTACAAATTTACAAAAAAGGGGTGTAAAAAATGCATCCAACAACGTAAACGATCGAGTGTGAAAATGAACAACCCAGCTTGTGTGAGGTACCTCAACACAAGTCCTAGATGTTGTTGTAATGTTGATTGATAATTTAATCAATTTAATCCGTGATGAAGTGTGTGGAACGCACAACACAACCATCAGGGGACAATTTAAAAATCTTGGATTGTGGTCAAACATCGTACATATTTACATCCAAGGCAACACCAAGTCATCTACTAATGAGTGGTGTATCTACGGATTTAGAAAGTACAAGGCATGTCATGCTAACATGAAGAGGGAATATGTATGCATCTCTCCACTCTCAGGTAGACAAACGTATCCCTCATATTTCTATGTAGTAAGAATGATGATGTGATTTAATCGAATCCCTGATGAAGTGTGTGGAACTCACAACACAAACATCAATGGACAACTTAACAATCTCAGATGCAGGCCAAATATCGTATGTATCTACATCCAAGACAACACCAAGTCATCTAGTGATGAACAATAATGTGACTTTGGAGTTCAGAACACAAGAGTAAACAATGTGTCACACAAAGATGAAGAGGGCATAAACTATGCATCTCTCCACTCTCTATTTGACGAACAGAACTCTTGTGTGTCTACATAAAACAAACGATAATTTGAGCTGATCTAAAATTGAGCAACCTATAGGTAACTCTGGAGTGAGAGGTGTAGCATCATGCCTACTGCACTCCACGAGTCGACCACTAAACCCTAAACTCAGCCTTGTGGTGAGAGATAGACAACTTCACCACACGAGTGAGACTCTAAGTTTGTTCTAAAACCCTTTTGTGTGAGCCAAGTGGCTGCACAACACGAGAAAAGTGACTAGTTTCTGCACACTTCTGGAGTGAGCTGGATGGCTACACACCACACAGTGGCCCGGTAACCTGCAATCCAACTCTGTGGTGAGAGTAAAATAGCTACACCACACAAGTCTGGCACAACACACAAAAACAAGTTGGAAAAGAAGAGGACAACTTGAAAATTTTACCTCAAGCTCTACCTGTCCCAAAATCTTCCTCAAGCTCTGGCACTACTTTCAATCAAAATTGCGACAAATCTTATATAAAATATTTTTCTATCGCGAAAAGAAATAAAACGGCTATACGATGATTATACGGGATTTTGGCATATAGTGGCGTTTTATACTTATATTTGTTTCTAAAACCTTAAAGGTTGTATAAAGCTTAATCAAACTGATTCGATTATTGAAAAAGCAATGTAGAATTATCCGACCATTGCAAATATTGGTATTTTTGGAATCTTAAGCACAACAAACCCCGGGCTAGAAAATTTCAGATTTAAATTCGGACAAAAACTGACCTCGCTAGTCCTTCCGGAAGATTCCATGTAAATTAAATTATTAAGGAAAATTGAAGGGTTGCAGTAATCATTAAAGCATAGACTTTATTAAAGGCCTCCCAGATATTTACAAGATATTTTACCAATTAAGCAAAAATAGGTCAAAATATAGCAGAATTGGCATTTTAAAAGGTGGCAGGTAATGGGAGGGTCATCACTGACCTGTCAAGGACTCATTTAGCAGCAAGGGGCGCCATGTGGAGATGGAGGGCTGCTTGAGCTGCAAGCAACTGCTTTTTCCAGCCTGTGAAGAGATTGTGAGTGCGAGAAAACTATAAATAGGACCCCTTGCTTCACAAATTGACGGACTCGGAGCCTTGATACTCTCTCTCTCATCTAGAGAGAACGCTATGCAGAAATCACTAGAGATTAAGCTCTAGTCGATTAACCTAAATGGTAATTAGCCTAATCCTTATTAATTAGCAAGGCTAGATTAATCTATTTTGTTAATAAATCAAAGATTAGGCCTATGTATACTCATAAACCCTCTCTTAATTAATTATTCTCTATTGATTGTTGTAATTAAGATTGGTAATGGTAAGCTAATTAATTATCCTATCATATTAGGGCTGAAATTAGCCAAATTCACCATGAATTAATGGGAAATATATTAATTAAGCTTAGATTAATTTGAGGTAATTATTAGAGATGCATTAGACAGTCATTAAGCTAGGAAAATTATCCTAAATTTTTTGAGTAATTTTCCTAATTAATTAGGTAGAATTATACTATTGTTTAGAGAAACTTAAAGGGGAAAATAATCAAATTGATTCAAAATGCTTTGAGATATTTATCAGTGGTTAATTATATGTTAGGGAACCCATGATAATTAGGAGAATCTCAGATAATTAATTTATCTAATTACTTTAGCCAAAATACTATGTTTTTAAGACAAATTAAATTGGAGAAATTAGTAAATTGATTTCAAATGATTTGAGTTATTTATCAGTGGTTAACTATGTGTTAGGGAACCCGTGATAATTAGGAGAAGCTCACATATTTAATTTACCTAATTACTTTATCAGAAATACTCTATTTTTAAGACAAATTAAATAGTGGAAATTAGTAAATTGATTTCAAATGCTTTGAGTTATTTATTAGTGGTTAATTATGTGTTAAGAAACCCATGATAATTAGGAAAAGCTCAGATAATTAATTTATCTAATTACTTTAGCAGAAATACTCTATTTTTATGACAATTAACTAGGGGAAATTAGCAAATGGATTTAAATTGAATTGAGTTATTTATTAGAGGTTATTTACATGTTAGGAAACCTGTGATAATTAGTTCAAGCTCAGATAGTTAATTTATCTAATTAGTTTAGCAAAAATACTCTTTTTTAGGACAAATTAAATCAAGGAAATTAGCAAATGGATTCAAAATTGAATTGAGTTATTTATCAGAGGCTAATTACATGTTAGGAAACCTGTGATAATTAGGTCAAGATCAGAAAATTAATTTATCTAATTACTTTAGCAAAAATACTCTACTTTTAGGACAAGTTAAATAGGGGAAATTAGTAAATGGATTCAAATTGAATTTAGTTATTTATTAAGGTTAATTACATGTTAGGAAACCTGTGATAATTAGAAAAATCTTAGATAATTAATTTATCTAATTACTTTAGCAAAAATACTATGTTTTTAGGACAAATTAAGTAAGGGAAATTAGCAAATAGGTTCAAATTGAATTGAGTTATTTATCAAAGGTTAATAGGAAACCTATAATAATTAAGAGAAGCTTAGATAATTAATTTATCTAATTACTTTAGCAGATATACTCTATTTTTAAGACAAATTAAATAGGGAAAATTAGCAAATAGATTCAAAATAAATTGAGTTATTTATCAAAGGTTAATTATATGTTAGGGAACCCGTGATAATTATGTGAAGCACAGATAATTAATCTATTTAATTAATTTAGTAGAATTACTCTATTTTTGGGAAAAATTAAAAGGGGCAAATTATCAAATTGATTCAAAATATCTTGAATTTCTATCAAAGGCTAATTATACCTTAGGGAACCTGTGATAACTATGTTACTTTCAGATAATTAGTTTACCTAATTATCTCAGTAAAATTACGTTATTTTTAGGGAAAAAGAAAAGAGGAAATATAGTAAATTAATCCAAAAACCTTTGCTATAAATATCGAAGGTAGAACACACCTTGGGGAATCCATGATAAATACCCCAACCTCAGATAAATAGTTTAGGTATTTATCTTCAATAAAAGTAATCAATTTTGCGTATAAAATAAACAAGGAAAATTAGTAAATGAATTTATCTAATTGCCAAATAAATACCTGAGGTCCAACGTCATTGTTAAAGGGTGGGAAAATTACCTCAATATAAACGGATGGTATAATAAATTATTATCACTAAAATTCTGCCTAATTTAGACCATAAGTATAGTAGGGAAAGGTTATAAACTAAATTTATGAAAATTACTAAAGATAGAACATATTCATTTACAATTTAGGGAGAGTAATCCATTGGCCGATAGAAATTTATAAGTTACTAAGGTTAAAATGGAAGATAGACTAAGGAGAAACCTAGTTAAAGGACCTCCCAAATTAAATGGTAATTATAAGAAATTATTTATAGCATAAAGAATTTATAGGAGAAATATCTCATCAAATTAATTAGCAAGGATACCTACTCACTCCAAAAATTTTTATTTTTGGGTTTAAAGAAAAAGGAAAAAAGAAGATTATTCAATTAAACTTCTAATGGATTAAGTCTTTTTATAAGGCGGCCGACATGGCTCCAAAGAGAACCAGGGGAAATCCTCTTACCGAGGAAGAGGATGTTAGCAATAAAAAAAATAAAGTCACTAATGACCATGAGGCTGGGCCTAGCCATAGGCCAACGGAGGAAGGTCTACTTGCTCCCGCCCAACAGCACATGGATGAGCAGTCCCAGGTGGATTTCTATTTTGTTCACTTAAAATCTTTTAAAGTTCATTTTTAAGTTAGCATTGCATACGTAAAGTTAGGAAGGATAAACTGGCTGAAAACGGAAGGTAGCTTCCAACGTGCATTTGTTTATAATGTAGAAAAGAATTGTTTGGGTTAAAACTGGTTGAATTAGGAAAGATATGATTGATCATCCTTAATACACCTTGTCTCAAGACACCTCCGACTCCTTAGTATAAATTGATGATAATCATTGGCTTTCTAGCCACGGATAAGTTGGTTACCCCCATGAACGTTGAGTTTCTACTCCATGTCATGTCTTGATGTTTCTACATAAGTTAGGATACTGTTTTTTATCCTAGGGGAGCGGCCCGGTTGTATGGGCAAGTGGTTTGGTGTATGGGCACCCGGAACCTTGGGTGGGGGTTTATCCACTCTGGATTTGAATAAGGAATGGGTTCCGTTTTTCACCCTTAGGTGGTCTTGAGACAAGAAGAGTACTGGTCATGGTTATTAAGGACAATGTTTTGATTTTCAGTACCCTGTCTTAAGTTTAAAGATGTCTGTTTTCTAAAAGAATGCTTTCAATGCTGTCTTCAAGGAATTACTGTGATGGAACGATAAAAGAAATCATTATTTTAAATGGTAAAACAATGTGATAATAAGATAAATGAATCTTGTGTGAGTGCGGGGTGGTAAGTGGGGATTGACTAAGGTTGTCAATCATGGACGGGTGGACCTAATTAGTGAGGTAACTATCCATCCTTGCGCACTAAAAGGTTTAGAAAACTTCTTCACTTGGAAGAGGAGTCCACCAGTGCCCTCACATCTGTTAGGGGAAAAAAAGCATTGGTTGAGGATACCTTAGCCCAATTGTGGCACTATTATAGGGCCGAAATAGTTTTTTGGACTTTAATACGTTGTCCCATTTCCGCTGCGAGACAGGACTAGGTCTTCTTCTAAGGCTATAGACCCAAGCCATTGTCAATTGTAAAGGTCTATTCCTTGGATTTTTCTTGTTTAAGGACTCTAATTTTTATCAGACCTAGAGACCTATCAAGGGTTCCATCCCGTTCTTGGTATTGGCGGTTTGGGGACCTTATATCAATATAGGTGTATAAATGCAACACAGCTACTTGGTAGTAGATTTTGCATTTAATTTTATGCTAAGAGGGTAGATTTTTGGGTTTTGTGGTCAGTATGCTTACATGGCTATCTTCCAATTGACTTCTTTGATGAAGCATCTTCACATCTTTTGAGTTTGTTCTGTTGCCAGAACTTGAAAAGAAGGACTTGATGACCATTTCGTGTGCAGGTAGACTAAGGCATACTTGATGGTCAAGCCATGTGCATAATTAAGTGGAGCACTTAAGTTTGGCGGTGTTCACTAAATCAATTTTCCATAATTGAGTGCTTTGGAGATATGACAGATATGATTCAAAGATTTACAATGGATAGCTACCAAATGAGTAAAACATACCATTAATAAATAGGGTTTAAGCCTTATTTTTTTTGCATATACTTACCAGATACGTGAGCTTGATGATGGAAAAAAGCTTTAAGTGCTTATAGCGGATGCAGATTAAAGACTGATTGGCACATACCAGAGGTTGTGCAAGTTCAGAGGGGGTGGATGTCCTGCAGCTCCGCTTCCATGATGAAAAAAATAGAAAAAGGATGTAGGTTAAGCCTAATTGAATCCTATATGATTATTCATTAGTAATAAGGGCTTGATAACACGCACATCAAATGCTAAATGTATGCCAAATTTGGCTTCAAAGGGCCAAAAATTATCTTGATGATGCTAAAAAAGAGTATGATTGAAGTGATCATAGATGAAAGTTTATAGACTAGAATTGCAGTGCTCAAATAGCAGGGTTGGCAGGGTTGGCAGGGTTGGGAAGGTCAAAAAGCAAAAAAGGCCAAGCGAATTAGAGTTGGTGATGGGAAGTTTCAATAGGAATTTGCGACTTGGTCACCGGATTGCCAAGCACCATTTGGCAGGGTTAGAAAGCAGTGGGAGAAATGAGTTTATGCTTGTTCGAGTGACTTTGGAAGCCTTGGAGGGGCAAGTCAAGTAAATAATACCATTTGGCAAGGCTGCTTAAGCCCACATCCGGACCTAAAAGAGTAGTGATGAGGAGATAAGGATACCAAGTGTGTGTAGAGAAGGGAAGAGTTCCAAGGGGTCTGCATGAAAAAAAATTGTCGAAATCGTATGCTCATGTGACTATCCCCAATAACCACAATTTTTTGTTAAAAGAAAAGAAGAGAGGGCAACGAAGGTGCGCCCCTCCACAAAATCTCTAGGATTAAGTTAGTTTTTTTAGAGTGTGTTAGATCATGCAAAGTTAGGGAAAAAGAAGAAGAGAAAGGAGAGCGCCATCGAGAGAGAAAGAAAAGAAGAAGAAGAAGAAAGAAGAGAAAGAGAAGAAGAAGGAGGAGGAACGACAGAAGAAGAAGAAGAAAATGAATGGGTGGGTTTTGGAGGAATATCGCTCTTTTTCAATTTTTGGTGTTGAAGATCTTGAGGAGAAGTTCAAGAAGAAGGGCAATTGAAGCAGGAAAACTGACACAGAGAGGAGTTATATCATCTATATAGAAGCAAGCAAAGGAGAATAGAGGGAGTGATCAGGCTCGTTTACGATCATCAACATTCGTTATCATCGTTGACACTCTTTTTATCTTATAACTCAATCTTAATCATCACCATCATCAGCTTGAAATTTGTCAATCTTATTGATAAGTCATGGTGTAATCAATGACTCGCATAATCACCCAGGGAGCTTCAACTCCTTAATTTTTAGTTAACCCAAGTGACAGTGTCGTTAATACCCCTCCTTGGCTATGGATGATTAAGTTGTACTCGAGGCTTTAATGGAAGTTTATTGATGATTACTATAATTTCTAGAGCTTTTATTGTTTGTTGTTCTCTCTTACACACCTCTAACAGCCAGAGGCCTTGCGCCTTTCTGGCTCACGTTTCGAACACATATCCTCCGATAGCGACCCATGTTCCTCCACCAATCAAGATGAAACTTTTGAGTTTGTTTCTCATGCATTTGGCAATCCCCTTTTTCCACCCATTTTTGGGTTTTGATTAGCTTTCAACTTTCGACCATCAAGTTTTCAGATTTTCAAAGTTATGGTCTTACATACCAAAATATGGTTTTCTATAGTTTTTGCTATGAACTTTCTAGCTTGATTTGATAGTAAAGGTTGTTATTTGACCTACTCCTAAGTGTTGAAATGAGTCTAGGAACAAAAGGAGACAAGCAATGCAAAGGAAGGTGAAATTGAATAATGAAATGGTACTTTCAAAGATCGAGAAAAATACAGAATGAAATGATTTTCATATCTCACTCACAACTCTCTATGCCTATCAAGAGTACATCTAGCAAGTCCATGACTTCTAGCCTCTAACAACAACCAAACCCCGCATCTAGATGCTTAACTGCTAGGTGTAAGCATAATGGGTATCAAAATCTTAAGACAAGAAGTCTATGACTATGCCTAGGTCATTCACCACCTAAGGATTACTGTCCCTGAAAACACCATCGATGTTAGCAGTTCACCACAATTGGACATATGTAGCATAACTATCTAGCACTAACACAATTTCAATACTGAAGGAAGCAACTCGGATGGGGCATGGAGACTCTTGAAGGGTGTCAACCTCAAGAAATGAACCGATGGCTCGGGGGGGTCACTTAATAATTATGTGATGATCACTGAGTGCAGTAAAAGGGGTTATTAAATTTCATTTTTCTCACAGTTTCACATACAAAAGGGTACTATAAAAGAAACTTGGGGAAAAAAATTCACACATTGAATGGAAAAAGGGTGTATTTTATTTATAAAAATTTCATAGGTAAGGAGTTTTGTAAATAGTCCTTGAATGCACGTGATATACACACTCCCTTGAGAACGACGAAACAAAACTATCCTCAACACTAGCAAATGTATCACTCTCTACTTGAGAAAATCAGCCTATTTCTTATCTCATCGCGCTCGATTGTCACACCATTTTAGCACTAAAAAGAAACTTGAAATGCAACAAAACTTTAGGAGGAGGTATAATAATCCTAGGGACACTATCCTATTCAGTTTGGTTGCAATATAGTGAGGTACCAAAATTATGATCCATCATGATCAAGGTCTTGCAAAGTACAATTATAGAACTATCTAGAAAGGTTTCCCTATGGTTTAGGAACATTATTCTATGGTTGAAACATAAAAAAACAATCATTTTTGCACTCAAAACAACAGATTTATCTCACATACTCACAATCACAAACCACAGTGATCTAGTAATAAAATTCCAATTCCCAAACCATTTTTATCAAGATCTAGTAATAAAATTCCAATTCCCAAACCATTTTTGTCAAGATCTAGTAATAAAATTCCAATTCACAAACCATTTTTGTCAAGATCTAGTAATAAAATTCCAATTCCTAAAAGTGAATTATATTCCTTCTCTCTTGTTCTTTAAGTTGAGTATAAGAAAATGGCTCAATAATCATAACTCCTATTTTTACAAGTCTTTCTTGAAAAAATACTATGATTACAAAAATCATGCCGGTTTGGCCAACTAGGAAGCTGCATGTTGTGTACATCTCCTAAGAAGAAATCTTCACCACGAACACCACGTACACTACAACTTTCTAAGATATGATTCAAAAGCCAGTGGAGGAACCTACAAGGCTATCCCACCAATGCTTCCATTTCTATGCAAAGCGGCCACCATGCTATACCTACCTAAATCATGCAACTTCCTTTGCATTCACAACCGCTTTGAAGTCCAGGCTACCAATGTCTATTGACCATGTGTCCTATGTGTTGAATACCCTTAAGAGCATAAATAAAATCAAAGTGACAAAGTACCTGGTTGAACATCAATTCCTTACAAGAACTGCCTACAATATGGTTGTATTGGCCGACAACTTGCCACCAAACCCAGAGCACTCTTGAATAATGAAGAAAGGGAGTAGGAGGATGAAGATGAAGTGGAGCCACCATCACTGCTCAGAAGATGTGAGAGAAATCAACCCCCAGCCCTCTAGTGGGAAATGATAAAGGGATGATGGAAAACCCAAAAGATAAGGGATCTGAAGAAAGAAAAGTGGATTCAAAGATGGAAGAAGAGAAGATGAGAGATCAAAGGGAAAACATAAGGTGGAAGAACAACCGTCAAAGCGAGCTCACAAGCCCACACTAGTAATCATTGAAGAATCATCACAAAGAGCTACCCGGCTTGAAAGAGAGAAGGAAGAATTTGGAAAAGGACTTCAAAGAGTTCTCGCGACCAAACCCTCAAACAAAGCTCAAAACCAAGAACCCTTTTTTATGGTAAATATCCCCTTGCAGAACTAGACAAAATTTATCACTTGAGACGAGGAGATGGCATTGTCTCAGGAAGAAGTCAAAACCTTTGACTTGCCCACTACACATCATGAGGATCTACCACCCTCACTAGCTACTATAAAAGTACCCACTCAAACTCCCATAGAGGAAAGAATGCTTGAAGAAACCGCACCAAAGGGAACTAAAGAATAACTTAAGGAAGATCCAGTGCCAACAACTGTAGGAATAGTTGAAGCACAAAAAGAAGAAGACATACAAATGGACAAGCAAGAGGATTTAAAGATAGATGAAGCTACACAAGCGCTTGCATCACAAGAAGACACTGAAACAAATAAAAGAGAAGAGTTGCCCAAAGAAGATACACCTCCTAAAGAGCAAGGAGCTTAAGATATTGGGGAGACCAAGCTAGATACCAAAAAGCATGATAAATCAAAGATGGGGAGCACTTCACAACCGACTACATCTCAACGGCCCAGTCTACGTACAAGCTATTGAGTAGTTAGCTTAATTTGCCCACGACATAGTTGATGTTGGCAAATTGTCACAATCGAACGATGCAACAATGCACTAAGGAGAGAGGTGTCACTAGCATGTAAGATGAGGAGATAGCCAAAATGCCTAAGTTGCCTGTGCAATTTAACTAAGACTCAAATGGACATAACGATGTCAAACAAAGCCCTAACAACATGAAACTTAAGACATGAGGCCTCTAGACTACAGGCAATATGATGCTACCATCTAGTTCCATTGTTCCTCTTGTCGGTTGTGTCAGTGACCGTGATTGTCACCACATCCAACATCATCTAAAAATGACAAATGAGGGGTTATTTGTCTTCTCCTAATGCCTACTTACCTCTATCTATGGTTAGTTTTATCAAAAACATCATTATCAAACCGTAAGAAATGATTGAAAACATGAAGCAACCTAGAGCCAAGAATTCTCATCGTGTTGCGTGCGTGCGTGCGCACACACACTCAAATAGAGCATGCCAACCATCAACACAATGCTAAGAGTGTAGAGAAGAAACCCACAAAGTTCCATTAGCTACCCTTACCAATACAATGCATACAAAGCATGCAAGTGTAGGCCATTTTGCACCATGAGCTCTCAAGTGAGTTACAATTAAGTGTGTCCCCCAAAAATGAGGCTTTTCCACATATAGGGCTAGAGAAAAATTGATATTCTATAAAACGTATGAGCTAGCAGTGAATCCCATGAAATTATTTACTCATTCATGTCCTTGGATTCACTGCAAAGTAGATTTTACAAAAAGATGGCTCGGGAGTTTACATTGGCCCATCGCGCACCCAAAAGTGATGTTAGGCATAAATATTATATAGGGTGACGATGCGATGAATTTAGTGCTTTGTGCCAAAGTGAACATCTAAAAATATTGTATCTAATGATCGGCCTCAACAATCCCCCCGTTTGACTTCTTGTCATCACTAACAAGATCTTTATTCGTGAGGGAGTGACATGGTCTTCTTCTTTTTTGACATGTGCTAATTGAATGCTATTGTCATCTTCTCCCACTGGTCTTTTTCATTCTTATGAAAGAGGCATGAATATGGCATGTTATGCTCATTATCATGTAAGAGACAAATTTGGCATGCAAGTCTTTATAGATTGGCATGAAGGTTGTGCTATCCATCTCAAAGTAGCACATGTATACGGCTTATTCAAAAGTCTCCCAAAAATGAAGTCCACTTGATTCGTGTGGATTCTGTGTTTCTAAATGTGTTCACACAAGAAAATAGCATATAACAAATCTTTAGCATCATTTTGCATGATATGTATGGCCTGCTATGCACTAATCTAATTCTCTATTTTAGTGCATATCACATTTATCTAATGGAGAGAGTAGTGTTGGGCTCTTTGAACACTGGATAGTTGAGCCGTCATGTATGAGCACGGTATAGCCATTCAAAGTCCCATTAGGTCATGCGTCTGATAATGGGATAGTATGTGGGGTCTACCTGCAAGTACCGTGACACGAGAAAGTTTATTGTAGCTGCATTTTTGTGCTCAATCATGAAGGCTGTCTTTCATTCTGGGTGTGTTGCTTTAAAGAACCTCACTTATCCACTCTAACAGGTCACATTCCAGATAACTTTACTTTGTATTTAGTAGTGGCGAGGGAAGTAGCCTTTTCTTATGTTTGATAGTCATACACTTGAGCAGAGAATAAGGTAGTTTGGGCTCACAAACCTCATCACTAAGCTCTACTAGTGTAATAATCTTCAGTAGGCTGGATTTGAGCAATTGTTCTTCATACAATAGAATTTTGACCACCACTTTTTGCATTGTCTTCTAGTACTCTATCCGTAGATGAGTGTAATGCATAGCTTGCTTCACCATATCTTTGTCCAACATCCTCAAAAAAGTTTCTGATGAGAGGTGCATGCTTAAGACTTGACATGGGTGTGCTTGTTGCCGATATGGCATTGCTCGTTCCATCGGTAGTGCTTGCTCTTCTACTTTGCTAGTCTATAGAGGTGCAATTGAGGAGCATCCCTTGATGGTGAGTTGAATCAGCCTTGGCTCCTCAACCGCTATAGATTTATTCTCACTTTCTTGCTTTTGTGCTTGGCGAGGGATGATAGCTGCGAGTATTGACCGACGTGCTACCCACTTTGCTACTTTCTTCAAAATCTCTATATTTGTCTTTTTCTTACTTCGTCTTCCATCTGTGCAGGAGGTAATTCATCTGTCATTGGATTTTCTTGCTCTTTTTGCAAGCCCTTAGGTGACTTACCCCTTGAATTACCTGTTCATTTTTATTATTTATTTATTTTATAGTTTTGTTGTTTTTTTCTTTCTTCTTCTTCTTCTTTTCTCTTTTTTTCCTTTTTCTCTCTCTTTTTTTTCCTGAGCTTTCCATCATCGGGTTTTCCTTGTGTTTCTTTCACAAGCCCTCAAATTGGATTCCAGACATGGTTGTCACTAAAAACTCAGTTTTTACTTGGACCATTTCTTGGGCCTCCTTGGCAATGTTGTTGGCCTTGAACTGATATTTGACTACTTTTGCTCGATCAAAAGGTGGCAGATCCTTGAGGGGAGGCTCCTCCTTTTGTTCTTCTCATTGTTCTTGCTCCTGGGCCATATCTTAACTTTATGCTTTCGATGGTGGTAATCCCATCTCTTGGCCCATAATCTTTGTTGGCCTCTCTTGTGGCTCTTCTCAAGGTGCTTGTTGCTCTTCCCTTTCCTTTCCTTGTGCTATAGAGATCTCTATTGGTTGTTCAAGAAGAAGTTCATCTACGTCTTCTAGGTCTGTGGAGATTTGAGCAAATATTTGATGATGATCAAGCCACCTCTTGGTGCATTGTTCTTGCATTGGCTCCTCATCAATTGTTTTGGATATTTTTTGGCATTGTTTTGATAAATTTTTTGGGTTATTGTGACTTTTAAGTACCTTTTTGAATTTCCTTCCTAAAAATATAGTAGAAATCCAAAGAAGCAATGGAAAATAGGAAGCAAAATGACGGAGAAAATAAATTACCTTCATCAAAACAAAGCCAAAGTTATGTAAATTATTCTCAATGAAGAAAATAAACTTTCCATTATAGACACAATATTTAGGCCATTAATGGTCTCTTTTTTTGTGCTTTTTCTCAATTTTTGACCATATAATTAGAGAAAAATATGAAAACTTAAATATAGGAAGTACATACAAGACTATGGGGATACTTCTGGTCCTTACATGATTTGATCCCCCTTTAAGTACTTACGAGAATTACTTAGCATTTGTTGAAAAATTAAATAGCAATAAAATGCAACAAGGTTTATACTATTGTTAAGCATTGCCCGATAATATGTAGAGATCATTTTGCAATCGGTTCTGTATTTAATGAGGGATGATAAGCCCATGGCATTATGGAATTTAGTGCAAAGGTGGTGCTCCAAGTTTGATCGATTGTGTGCCATGTAGTTTGAATTGTAGTTGAAGTATGCGGTTCTTCATAGGTAAAATGTAGAATTCCATTTTGATAATGAATTCTTGACCCTTGGGTTGCCAAATATATTTGGTTATTGACATCAGTGATGTAAATGCTCCTGATTGGTGAGGTTTTGGGCTTTGGGACCCAAATCTTTGTTGGGGTACAGGCGCCTGTGCCTTGCCCGGCCGCCCAAGTCTGGGCGCCCACTGACTTGTATACCTTATACATAGCATAAGTGTATAGGGGGCTGCTCACTCTTTGAGTCTCCCCACCCATATCTGTGTGTCGTGTGTCTCCTTCTCTCTCTCACTCTCCGTCTATGGTGGTGCTCTCCGATCCCCTTCAATTGGTATCAGAGCGACAGGTTTGAGAGCGTAGATGGACGGCTTCGCGATGAACTCGTCGGCTGTGGCGGAGAGGTCACAGATCTGAGCAAATAAATAGAGGAGGCTTGTGGACAGCCTTATAGAGGCTTGTAGGGGAGCTCTCAGGAGCTTCCTAGTGTTCACAGATCAATTCCTCTACAGATCAACCCACTGTGTAGAACATCTTCCCTCTTCTCGACAAGCTTTTGAACAGCTACATCGGCGACAGATTGGAGCTTGGAGCTTCCATAAACATGGAAGCATTGTAAGATTGATGCATTCAACTCACGCATCGAGGTGGGAAGTGAGTTTGAGCCTTTCTATGAGCTCAAAGAAGCATAGAAGAAAGTCGTTCAGTTTTTGGCAGTTTGACAGCAGTCTACTGTTTTGCTCATAACTTGAGCTACAAAGCTCCGATGGTTCAAAACGGAGCTGGCTTCAAGCTCTACAACTTTGTAGAAGGAATCGTTTTCTGATTCGGAGTGCAGGTGGGTCTGAAATTAAAAACACAGAGACTGTTTTTCAGGACAGTTTTGGGCTCTGTTGTTTTCTTTGCTGCAGATAGCTTACCCGTGCACATTGCAGGTAGCAGGCACATATAAGGTGTTACAAGATAGGGTTTGACTCCCAGGTATAGGTTGAGTCTAGTACTCCCACAGGTGTTGCCAGTTGCAGTTGAGTGGTTCTTCTGCAGTGTTGTGGCTTGCATACATGGTCTTTGAGCGGGTAATGCTCTATGTATGCTTATGTGGTGAGCAATAGATCTTGTGAGCAAGTGTAGATGTTGGTTGTGGATGACATGTATGGTCACTTGTGGTACTCTTTGTGAGCATTTGTTGGACACAGGCTTGCAGAGCTTATGCATGTATGTTGAATGTAGTTTGATGCGCATTGATTGCTCATTGTATTGAGCTTGCAGAACAATGATTATTTTGTGTTGATAGCCATTGTGAGTCGAAAATCTGGTGAAATTTTCCCAGGAGTTTTATGCGCATCATTTATGCAATGTAGGTAGAGATTGCGGATTGCACTCGGCATTTGCGTGTGGTGTTCTGTGCAGATGGGAGATTTGTGTGTCTGTATGCATCGATACCGCACAGTGTGGGCTTGGTGATTAGCTCACAGTTTGACAGGCGTACAATTATCTTGGCACACTCACACGAGTGAATATTGTGATGTATGCTTGTGTGGCTACGAGCTAGGTAGCCGGATTCGAGTCATATTGACTTGTGATTTTGTGCAAGGTTTTGCATCAGGTTTTGAGCCATATTTGCAGACTTTTGTTGATGCGATTCGAGCCATTTTAGGGCTGATTGGTTGACATTTTCTACTCATTGTTGGTTTCTCTTTTGCCAGCATTATGGCTGATTTTTCATTTGACTTCCAACGTTATGGTCTGACACAGTTTGATGGTGCAGATTTTGTTGCTTGGAAGGAGCATATGCTTGTTGCATTGGCGGATTTGGGGCAGGATAAACCCTTGCATGGTTTATCGGCAAAGCCCAAGTCTATGCGTGATGATGATTAGTAGGATCTTGATGAGCTAGCCATGTCTACGATTCGTTTGCATCTGGTTGAGTCTGTTTACTGGCAGGTCTCAAGGGAGACTACAACTCATGCTTTATGGCAGAGTTTACATGCTATGTACGCGAAATCCATGTCTACAGGGGAGTCTAGTCCCACTTCTATGTCCATGGGAGAGATTGGTCCCACACGCAAGTCTCGACGGCATAGAGACTTCACATGTTGGCATTGTGGACATAGAGGGCACATTAGGCGTCGATGTTTCAGGCGTTTGTTGAGACAACGGAGGCGATATATGCGTGATGTAGATTTGGGCATGACAGATGCTAGTGAGATCAGTACGGTGGTTACCGAGTATGCTTGTGATGGCAATGTCACATTTACATCTAGCTTGTCTTCAGACGATCTTATGTCTACGGATTGCATATCGGATTGCACATTGTCTTCACATTGGTTACTAGATTGAGATGCTACTTTCCATGTCACGTCACATCGTGAGTGGTTTATCATGTTTTCTAGTGGGAGACTTGGTTGTGTGCACATGGATGATGGTGTTGTGTATGACATTGAGGGTGCAGGAGATGGATGTTTGTCCTTGCCCAGCCCAGTGGTATGAGATTTACCCTGCGTCATGTGCGTTATGTGCCAGATCTGTTTGATGGCTCCACTTGGTGACAGATCTTTAACCACAAACGGACCCATGGCCATCCCTTGCTATTTTAATTTCTTAGCCTGTTGTCTCACGATATAAACGAGGACATAGTGGCATGCTTTGATTAATTTTGACCGTGCATGCTTGTCAAAAAACTTCTTTTGTTGGACTTACTTTTCTAGATTGGGCTTGATCATGTAGTATGGTACCACATCATAATCATCTTGATCACAAAATTTTGTAGTTGGACCATCTTCAATACCACACATACTTAGGGTTGCTTGAATGTGTTCCCATTCTAAAGGCTCTAGTGTTTCTTCTGGAAAGGGTTCTAGGATATCATCTATGTCTTCTTAAGACCTCTCTATAATACATTCTTCTTGTTTTAAGCTACCACAATTTGAATCTCCACACATCCATAGCTGCTTGGAATGACCCAACCATGTTGGAAGTTGAGATCCGGTTAATGTAGTTGAATCAAACTCTTGAATGATTTTATCCTAGTTGGGGTCTCCACATTTATTAGGTAAATATGGTCATACCCCCAATCTTGGACCATTTTTAATTGTCTCATGAATGGTCTTCCAAGTATGATGTCATAGTTGTTCCTATTGCCAAAATCAACTGCAAATATATGCTCATACTCAATTTTGCAAGAGGTGACAACTATTTTGTCTAAAAGTCCTAGGGGTTTCTCCATATATCCATCCGCGAGCTATAGTTTCATTCTTGTTTCTCTTAAAGTAGGCTTTCACATATTTTCCATGTTTATTTTGTAGCAATGGCTACCCCAATACCAATGTCAAGAATTGCCATGGTGGAGACACCTTGAAATTCCACAGGAAGAGTTGTGTTGCCATCTTCTCCTTCACAATATTGTTTGACTTTGTTTAGTGGCACATGGCTAGAATTTAGGTGAGTCTTTTCAAGTTCTTGGGTTCGCTCTTGAATTTGTGACAAAGGATCCTTCAAACCAAACTTTTCTAGACAATCCATTACCATTGTCCACATGTTTTGTTGTATTCTTAATAGCTGAGCTAACCTAACTGTACACGTCACCAATGTCCACAAAATGTCTATTAGAACATTAGAGTCAATGACCTTATGGGAAGAGAGTCTCTGTGATGGAAGTGTAACCACATCTAATTTGGTCTCTTGATCTCCCATGTAGTGTTCTTAGTGTACAAATTGGTTCGATCGTCTATAGATAGAATGGATCCTTGGCCTCCCCTATATGATTGCATCTCTAGATTCATCTCAGAGCGTGCCTCAACTTACTCTATTGGAGGAAGAAACATTCCTCTCCCATCACTGGTTTGGTTTACACACTTGTTTGACTCACTAGATTCATTGGCCTTTCTGGCCTATTTTCACAGCTCGTCAGGACCATCTATTTGTCTACACTCCTTTGGTATGCCTAGGTGGAATCCATCAAAAGATTAGTCCGTGGTATTCATCACTATCTTTGGCCCTTGTGCAGGATTTTTGGGCTTTGGTGGTTCGTGCTTCTAATTAGAAGCTGGCTCGATTCACTCCTAGTTTGGTGGAGTTATTGATGGTAGCGGGAAAATTATGACATTTTTAGGTCTTCGAACTAAAGGTAATAATTAATCTTGGGTTGTTTGAATCATATTCTAACAAACTCCAAGCCTTTGCTTCTGTAGTTCCGCATATGGATATGTCATCCACCTTTGTTCTCGAGTTTGACTATTTTTGAGCTGTGTGTCATAGGCTTTAAGAAGGGCATCTAGTGGTCCATTAATGTTTTCATTCCAAATTGATCCTCTAGAACTAGTGATCTTTGGCTCCTTAAATATGCCTAGCTCTGGTATTACCTTAGGGGTTTCCTTTCCTTTTCTTTTTTCTCTTTGGTTTTCCTTAGTTTTTCCTTAGCTTTCATCATTCAGTGTTAGGCGTGTCTGTTTTTGGTTCTTTGATGATAGGTTCGTTTATTGTTTTTTGAGCTTGTGATCACCTGAATTGGTATCACATTTTTGTTTTCTAATCCACTACTAGATGGTATTTCCTCTATTGTATTCAATGTTACTTTTGCTCCTTTATTAGGGTTCTTTGGGCACTTGGAAATGAGATGAGTGATTCCACACTCAAGACAATATGCATTCTCTCATGATTTTGTCGTGAGGATAGTCTCACCACCACACTTATAACATGGTCCCTTGGGTTGTTGAGATGCTCCTTAAGGAGCTATCTACTGCTAAACAGGTCTTGATCTTTCTAAACTTCTGTTAGCTTTAAATAGCAATGTACGATGTACGTTGGTCCAAATTGTATGTACCTTCTCCTACAATTTGTGCAGTAGTTTGTGGTCAAACCAATACAGTCATGCTCCATGGTTCCAATGCTTTGGATTCTTCACATGGATAGTATCATGTATTGGTCATGTATCCACTAGGATCCTCATAATATGCAAGGATTGACACTAGTTCTTGCTCCTCAAGCATTTCTATAGTTGGTGCACATTTGACTCCTACAAGTCTCGTTGCTAGCAGTGGAGGTTGTTCTCCTAGGACTGGTTGTGGTATTTCAACTCCCAATGGTCCTTAAAGAATTCTTGTTGTATATATTGGCATTGATGGGACTTGCACTTGTGCTCCTTTGAATTGCGGGATATACTATTGTTCTTTTACATACTCCTTGCTGTAGTAGCACTCTTGAATCGTGTGATTTGTCAGTTTTTTCTCTATTGCACACCACTCTGATTGCTTAACTTTTGAGCTTGACAAATAGATCAATCCTCTTGAGCACTTCTTTGATGATCTATTATTGATTCATTAGGAGATTTCGGAGGTCTTTTGGAGGGCCTTTTGGAAGAGAGAGGAAAATAAGCTCCTCCAATGAGAGAAGAGCCTACGTTACGTAGAAAAATAGATTGATATTAACAAAAATATAAAAGGTGTCCCTCTCCTCATTTAATAATCTAGTGGTCCTTGAAGACAACCACTCTCTTTCATTTAATGCGAGCGCCTTTTTTAGAAGGTACATGCGGTGCATTTAATACGGCTTACGTCATCACTGGAACTCAAAAAGTCACAAAACTATCAAGTGGTGGAAGATTTTGAAACTTTTGATACTGTCAATGCGTCCGGAACGCCCAAATATCCTAGAAATGAATGTCTAATTGCCTCGCTCAGACATCCAAAGAGGCAAAAAATATCAAAAACCCCTAAAATAAAATTTTACTAACGGTGCGCGAGGGGGCATTCCAAAATTTTGGAATGCCTCCTCGCGCGCCGTTAGTAAAAAGCCCCTTTTTTCTCTTTTTGGGGAGCTTTTTGAGAGGAAAATGTCAAAAAACCTCTAAAAAAGGGCTATCTTGAAAGATAAGTGTCCAAAAACCACTAAAAGAAGCTTTGTACTAACGGTGTGCAGGGGGGCATTCTAGAATTTTAGAATGCCTCCTCGCGCGCCTTAACTAAAAAGCCCATTTTTTTCTCTTTTTAGGGAGCTTTTTGAGAGGAAAATGTCAAAAAACCTCTAAAAAGGGGCTTTCTTGAAAGATAAGTGTCCAAAAACCACTAAAAGAAACTTTGTACTAACGGCGTGCAGGGGGGAATTCTAGAATTTTAGAATGCCTCCTCGCGCGCCTTAAGTAAAAAGCCCATTTTTTGGGATTTTTTGACATTTTTGCCTCTCCGGATGTCGGAACGAGACAAGTAGACATTCGTTTTTAGGATATTTTGGCATTCCGGACGCATTGGTGGTGTCAAAAGCCTCAAAATCTATCACTTTTTGACAGTTTGTGACTTTTCAAGTTCTAGTGATGACATAAGCTGCATTGAATGTGCCGCACCTGCCTCCTGAAAAAGACGCTCGCATTAAATAAAAAAGTGACCGTTTTCAAGGACGATTGGGAATATAAATCTACTTTTTAGAGTGTCTGGTTGTCCTTTTGGACGTACTCACAAGGTGCAAGTGCATTTTTAAAAAAATTTCTAGAGAGAGAAATACAATTTCTTACAAGGCCCTCCAAATGACCTCCGAAATTTTCTAATGTAGCAAAGATTCGGGTTTCTATATTGACTTGGCAAATTTGGATCCACTAGGTTGGGATGAGGAATCATTATCTAGATCCTTGTACTCTCGTTCCTTGTAGATAGTACTATTATCTAGAAAATATAGAGCTTCTTTTGTCAGCTCATTCAATGTAGTGCTCTTTTTCATGTGTAGGCATTTCTCAAGATTTGTGTTCCTCAATCCTTGGATATGAGCTTCTTTTGTCAGCACATTCAATGCAGTGCTCTTTTTCATGTCTAGGCATTTCTCAAGATTTGTGTTCCTCAATCCTTGGATAAAAATGAGCATTAACCTTGATTGGGTTGGTAGTTCTTCTACTGGACATAACTTCACACATTTCTTTAACCATAAGGCTGCTTTCTTTGTGCTTGAATTTATGGATTTGTAAGATGTTGTTATGAGCTATCCCTCTTTGAGAGAATTCCTCGATAAAATTGTCAAACACCTCCTTAATCAACTGGAAATCCCTACGTTCTATGGAATCAAACTAGGTCACAACATCGTCTTTGAGACTTAGTCCAGATCGTGACAATTGCATTGGAAAATCTAGGACCTCTTGAGCTTTGATTACACACACAAAGGCCAACACATAATCCTTGGGATCTCTCTTCCCAAAATATCTCTTGTTTACCCACTTGTAGAACTAGGATGGTTTGATCCTACGATGATCCACAACATAGGGTCTCCGAGTCCTCCTATATGAGCTCTTTCTTTGCTTAGGTGTGGTAAAGGTTTCGATCCTAGATGCTCTCCTAGTTCTTAATTCTTGGCTAGTCTTGCAGATGGATGTTCCTCTCTTTGGACCCTTTCTACTCATTATTGTTCTTGATGTGGCACTTATATCCTTGTTGGATTTGATGTTATTGTTCTACTCTCATCTTGGTAGTGCTGATGGAGTGGTGGTGCTCCTAGACCTGACATGACCTGATAACTACCTCTATTTGTGTTCTATTCTAATGTTGCATAGTATTGAAGCCATGCTTGAAATGATAGAAATGTTGCTTGTTTGGGCAATGGTTGTCTATTTGTATGCGAAGTGGTGTCCTAATCATCTGAGAAGGGATTTGTGGACTTGCCAGGGGTTTGTATGGGTGATAGATTCTCTTCAAAAGCATGCGGCAACACTTCTAGAGTTCTGAATCTTTCTAAATTTGTAGGAAGTACTGGCTTATAGTTGCATCCATACTTGTCAACATACATTATGTGACTCCCTTTGATTGAGTCATAAGCATACAAGTATAGAATCTTTTCTATGCTTAGATCTAATGCATAGGGTGTTAGGCATCTGGAATATGATTTGGCCCTACCATTTGTATACTCATGGAATCCTATGTCTCCTTGGTTTGTTGGAACCTTCACTACCTTCTTGTCAAACACCCTGATGGCATTAGGGAGGTCTACTCGAGGTGACATGTCTGTTATATCCAAAATCATCTTCCCTTTTGCAATATTGTCCCCACATTTGTTGTAGTTTTCAGGATTGCCGACATTGAGGTAATGGACTCCCTCGTCATCTCGGAAACTATCTCCATCATTGTACACTAGAACTATTTCCGGTCCTCTAGCTGGATTTTCTTCAATACATACACCTTTACATCCTCTTGCATCAGAGTATACCAATGATCCATGGGCATTCAATCCTTCTAAAAATATGGTCATATACATAGGTACCTGGTTCATAACCCTAAAGGTGATGCCTTCTTCAACTTGTTGATTGATGAGCTACAGTCTTTTGGTTTGCCATAACCTAACGAGATTGGTCCAAAGAGGTGTCCATTTCCCTCGCTCTTCTATGATTGTATCTTGGGGATCTATCCCTACTTGATTCAAGATCTCCTCTATACTAGGCTGGCTTGGTCTACACTTGATCTATGATCTTTTTGAAGATACATGCTTGATATAAAATACATCAAATTATCACAAACTCAAGAATCAATCCAAACCTTATACCTTACAGGTATGTTTTCAACCGCTTCTTTGGTTTTTGCCATGCTATTTGGATAGCCTTGTATCCAGGCTATTTGGATAGCCTGGATACTTGTATACACAGGATCAAACACTTTCCTCTTGGACCTTTAAGTAATTAGTCCAAATTTCTCTTTAAAATATTCATTGAAACTTACAAAAATTGCAAAAAGAATTGAAACTCAGGTTAAAAATTCTAAACGTCAAGCCCTAACTTCCACCAAGGTCTTTGAGGGTGATTTTGAAGTCTATTTAATTCAACCAAGGTATTTCTAGAAACCTTGCAAGATATCACCTATGTGGTGCAAGTATGGTCAAATCTAAAATCTAGGCCAAGTGTCAATGATCGCGGTCACTACCACTGGTGTGGTTCTCCAATCTAGTATCTTTTTATTTCTTAGCCACTTTGAGGTGAGTCCATATACACTCTGTATAAAGTGTTTAGACACTTTTTGGAAATTTTTTTTCCCCCTGACACCTCAATTTGGCTTTCAACCTCAGTTTCTAGGAAATATTATGGTCTTGCACCTATTCATTTTAATGAGATGAAGCAGGTGGATTTGGACTTTATGCACTATTGGCAGTCAACTCAAACCACTCTTGCACCTATCTAAGTAGCACAACACCAATCGCGATTGTCACCACTTAGTAAATTTTGACAAATTGATGCTTCCTACAGCTAGGGTTCCCTCTTTGGAGTCTTTTAACACTCTGTTTGAGTTGTTTAGATCCTTTTTGGTGTCTATTTGGTCCAATTATCAGACTCTAGATTTAGACTTCAGTTTTTGGGTGACTGTAGGTGATTTTACTGGTCCAAATAAGTCAAGGAAGGTATATTTGGGATCCTTGTACTGCAATGAATCAATTGGAACCAATCTACATGGTTTAAACCTAGATGGAAATGATCACGGTAGCTGCCATCTAGTGAATTTTGAAGGTCTAATGATTCTTGCAACTAGAGTCTCCACTCTAGAGTCTTTTTCCCCTATGATGGTCCTGAATGGATGAGATTTGGTTAATTCAATGACTCAAAACCTCCAGCCTTGGTCACTCTTGACAATTTTGGCTCACTTTGGTACTCTGTTGTTTGCAAAAAAAATTATTTACTATAATCAACCACTATACACAATAACTATGAAATCAAAGTGTGTACTCAGTGCACAAAGCACTAAAACTATCAACAAGAGTCTCCTAACCTACAAGCCAACCAAAAGAGAACGCACAGCTCCTCGATCTACCTAAGAAATCAAACAAGCCTCACCCAGTCCCTACCTAAAGATAAATGTAATGAACTATAATACAGAGACACTGGGTAAGAAGAACCTAACTGCCACCTCCTCCCCGTAGTGGAAGTCCTATGTTCCTAGCAATGGGTGGCAATGTTGGTAGGTCGCCGCGATCGGCCAATGTAGCATAGCGAGAACTAAAACCAACATAAATATGTCAATTCAAGGACGTAGCACCCGATTAGTGCAGGGAAATTTTGAATGCAAAGCCGTAAGTGACAATGCACTAAGGAGAGAGGTGTCACGAGCGTGTAAGATCAGGAAATAGCCAAAATGCCCAAGTCTCTTGTGTGGTCTAACTAACACTCAAATGTTTGTAATGATGTCAAATGAAGCCCAAACGACATGAAACTTAAGATATGAGGCATCTAGTCTATGGGAAACATGATGCTACCATCTAGTCCCACTATTACTATGGTCAAGTGGGTGAGTGACGGCGATTGTCGCCACACCCAAACTCAACCAAAAATGATCGAAGAGGGGTCATTTTTCTTCCCCAAGGCTTACTTACCTCTTTCTATGGTTAGTTACGTAAAAAAAATAATTAACAAACCATAATGAACGATTAAGCACACGAAGCAACATAGAGAAAATAATTCTCATTGCATTACACACACACACACACACACACACACACACACACACACACACACAACACACACACACACACACACACACACACACACCACACACACACACACACACACACACACACACACACTCAAACATAGCATGACAACCATCAACACAATGCTAAGAGTGTAGAGAAGCAACCAGAGAAGTTTCATAAGCTACCCTTACCGATACAATGCATGGTGAGTGCACAAGCATAAGACGTTTTGCACCACGAGCTCTTGAGTGAGTTACACTGAGATGGGTGGGGATAGAAACTATGAGATTTACAAAAATTATGAGCTGGTAGTGAGTCCCATGACATTATTTACTCATTCATGTCCTTGGATTCACCGCAAAGTAGATTTTACAAAAAGATGGCTCAAGAATTTACATTGCCTGTCGGGCACCAAAAAGTGATGTTAGGTAGAATTATTATATAGGGTGAGGATGTGATGACTTTAGTGCTTCCTGCTAGAGTGTACATCTAAAAAACTTGTAGCTTCTCGGCCTCAATAGTTGAAAAGATGAAATTTGTTGTATATACTAAAGATGAAATTATAAAGCATATTGAGGCCCCTAATAAACATCTTGCTGCAATAAAATAAGTTATGGATGCATTTGTAGAAGAATGCAACTCTCTACATGGGCAATCCCAAGCGGACATGGCTAGTTTAAAAGAGGTCCACAGTCAACAAGTGGAGGAATAAAAGACCATGATATAGCTGGTTAAAATGTTGACTATGACTCATGAGGCTAATTAGAAGAAGTTGCAAGAAGCAATAGCCACTCTATTGGATACAAATGAGCATGCTTAGTGGATACAAACCTGACTTGAAGTTGAAAATATTCAAGGTACCCAAGCCAAAGCTAGCTTGAAAGATCAAAATAAGCTCCTAGATAAGTAGAAGGATAATTCACAAGTGCTAATACTTCAAGTCTCTAACCCACCCTACCAAGCACTCAAAAAGTGGACCAAAGACTTGGAGACAAAACTGTAATTAGAATAGATACAGACGAGAAAGATTTATCTCTCGCTTATAACCAAGGGATGAAATTACTAGAACTAGAGATATTTTCCAAGCAGCACTGATAACAGCTGAAGAATAGCTAAAGGCTAAACAAAAAGTTTGGGAAGAAGAGGTGCCCAACACATTGGTGCAACCAAAGTTGGTTCGAGATGGGAAGTGAGCAATGCAAGGCTATGGGTCCATACAAGTGCACGGTGTCGTGCAGCTCCGCTTCCATGACAAGAAAATGAGCAAAGGGATGCCAATCAGGTTTATTTGAATCCTACATGATTATTCAACAGTAATAAGGACTTGCTAACAAGCTAGTTTTAAGTTAAAAGTGTGCCAGATGCGGATCTAAGGGCCAAAAGATGTCTTGGTAATGCTAAACACTGAGTATGCTTAAAGTGGTTATAGCTGGGATTTTATTATTCAAAGTTAAAGTACTCAAAGTGCTCTACAGGCTTGTCTTTAGGGCTCGTCAATCGAAGCTACATATAAGAAGTTATCACAATTTGAAGTTCAGTCGGTAGTAGATCTGTACCGGATTGGGTAGCTGCTGACAAAAGGTCAAGGATGATATAAATGCATGGGCCTGAAGTGCTCACTTTTTGGAGCGTGTCGGTCTTTTTGGATCGGTGACCGGATTTATGATTGCCAAGTTATTGACTGTTAAAGATTTACCGGGGGCCGATTACGCCCCAGTCCGGTTCACTCGGTTGGAGTGCCATCTCAGAGTTTTTGGCTCTCGATCGGATCTTGGAATGCAATGATCGTGGGATATGAGTCCTACCATAGCCCGAGCAAGATTTTGTGAGCAAAGCAAAACTCGAGCAAAGATATATAGTTGTAGTATTGCCACCGCTCGAAAAAATAGAAAAAATGGCCATGACCATTATGACACTTCTCACGAGAAACTACGTAGAACATATATAGTACTTTTGAAAAAAACAAACATAGTTTCCCTTGTATATGAAGCAATATTTCAAAAATAACCATAAACCTTCACGGCACCTCACATGAGGATTTTAAATCTTAACCAAATCCATCAATAGAGTACATAGTATTTGTCCATAATCCAAAATATTAGAACATATATAGTTGTGGTATTATCACCGCTCGAAAAAATAATAAAAATGGCCATAACCATTATGTCTCCTCTCATTTCAAAAATAACCATAAACCTTCACGGCACCTCACATGAGGATTTTAAATCTTAACCAAATCCATCAATAGAGTACATAGTATTTGTCCATAATCCAAAATATTAGAACATATATAGTTGTGGTATTATCACCGCTCGAAAAAATAATAAAAATGGCCATAACCATTATGTCTCCTCTCACAAAAACAAAGCAAAACAAACATAGTACTTTTTAAAAAAATTGGACATATTTTCCCTTGTATATGAAGCAATATAACCATAAACCTTCACGGCACCTCACATGAGGATTTTAAATCTTAACCAAATCCATGAAAACAGTACATACTACTTATCCACAATCCAAAATATTAGAACATCTATAGTTGTGGTATTATCAACGCTCGAAAAAATAATAAAAAATGGCCATAACCATTATGCCTCCTCTCACGAAAAACAAAGCAAAACAAACATAGACTTTTAAAAAAAATTGGACATAGTTTCCCTTGTACATGAAGCAATATTTCAAAAATAATGATAAGCCTTCACGGCACCTCACATGAGGATTTTAAACCTTAACCAAATCCATCAAAACAGTACATACTACTTATCCACAATCCAAAATATTAGAACATCTATAGTTGTGGTATTATCACCGCTCGAAAAAATAATAAAATGGCCATAACCATTATGCCTCCTCTCACGAAAAATAAAACAAACCAAACATAGTACTTTAAAAAAAATTGGACATAGTTTTCCTTGTACATGAAGCAATATTTCAAAAATAATCATAAGCCTTCACGGCACCTCACATGAGGATTTTAAACCTTAACCAAATCCATCAAAACAATACATACTACTTATCCATAATCCAAAATATTAGAACATCAACTATTAAAAGTTTCCATCGTGATATAACGAGATTCTTATGAACACAACAAGACATGAATTTTAATTTTAACATCCACCAATGTTATAAATCCATTGTTCTTATGATGACTCGCACTCATCATCGATGAATAGGTTATGTCTCTGATACCTATCAAGGATGCAAGAATCGTACCGCGTATCTACTGCCATGGTTCTAGCCATCTACTCTGCGTAGACCAGCAATGCACATCCATTAAAAAAAAAGATTGTGAAGTTAAACACCAAACAAGTAATATAGGCAGTATCGATGATGAATAAATACCAACGCTAATACAAAAATAGTGACAAAAAAGATGAGAGCAATGCCAATGTCAAAGTAAGAGGTGGGCCTCACTAGTCGTCAAAGGGATTGACACGCGATGGCATGTCACTCTCATCATCAATATCTAAAGAGGTAGATGCCTCCTATCTACCCCGCTTTCTAGGGCGAAGCAATGGTAACACATATCTTGAAATCAGTGGCTCATCAATGTCAACTGCAACACATGCTTGTCCTGAAGCCAAGCAAGCTGCTAGTACAGGGGTTGTGCCACATCCAACCTCCAAACAAATACCTCCTCGTCAGCAAAGAAACTCCAGAAAACATGCAATGAAAGAATGGCTCCACTGCAGTCCTCCTCGCAATGGCTCACCTAATAATGATCTAGCCTGAGAGAGCTCCGGAAGGTGATGCACCATAAAAGAATCCGAAGAGTACATACCAAGACGGGAGAACAAGGCAGCGGTTTCTGATACAAAGCAAGGTGGATGCATACCTACTCTGTGAATCATAAATAGCATAGAGCAATTACACTGCAGAACAAGAGACGTGATTAGAGCAAACAACAAGACAACGTGCTGAGATATTGATGTAAAAACAAATGTATCACCTCCACACGACCACCAAAACTCTCCACATAACCATACGCTCCATGATGGAGCACTACAATGCATCGATAAACCACCATCTCCGTAGCACGAGAAAATCTCTCCACCCAGCCAATGGCCTCTCTTGTTATTTTAACTAAATATGAATAATAAATACCACAAATATTACAATTTTTTTGCATGACTATAACCAAGATAGACCTGCCAAAGAAACCATGATAAAAAACCATCCAAAATCCGCCAATGTTGAGAATGCCAAATGAATGCCAGCATGTACATGATCCTCAGTGAAAATGTCCCAGCGAGGTGAAGTAGAGGAGCCTAAGAGGGACCCACCAAATGGAAAATCTAATAAAATCAAATCTATAGCCCATGAAACTCATTTTGTTTCGCGGGTATACAAGATAGAGTCAGAGCGTGCCCGCACGAGATGCTCGTGTACAGGGACCCATGCAAGATTACAGATCCCCGCCCTATAGTTTACACTAATGGCAATGTAGTCCCCAACAATAGCCATGCATTGAGTATCCATAGAACTAGAGAGACAATGAGATGGAGACTCCATAATATAAACAAAAGTGATACTCTTTCGAGCCACGATCGTGCCAAGAGCAACTGAGACATTACAATGAGGTTTAATAAGCCATGCATCAACCACGTGGAAGGAAAGCATTAACAAATGTTTTCGTAGTTTACCTGGAGCTGGCTTCACCTCCTCCTCAATGATCGGATCCACAACCCTCTCCTTTTCCTTTTGTGAGTTGCGCATAGCTAAAATAGAACATTTCAAATCAGAGCACTGTATTTTTTAGATAGGTAAATATGAGCATGATCAAACATACCTGCGCGACTCTCTTCTACTATGTCTACTGGTGGAACCTTCATTGCATCATCCTTTGATATCATCTCTTGTAGCTCTCTTTCACATCTAAAAACATGGCCCTTGTCCATATCTATCCACCATGGACAATTATCTATCTCCCAAGGAATCAATGTGTGCATACTAGAGGGATACATGCTTGTGTCTTGGATCGCTAGCTGAGTCCACTGTCTAGCTAGAAAGAGCATGGCAGGCAAGACACTCTTGGTAACCAAGAACATGAAGAGTCTACAAAGGTCAATTAGGTGACAGGAAGGTTACGAAACAATAACAACGAATAATATATATCTAAGTCAGTTAGTGATTCACCTGAAAGCCAAACGTTGTGCCACCATTCTCAATGTATCCACCTTCTTTAATGCCTGCTTATCGATATCCTTAGTCTTCACTCCAAGAGACACCTCTATTGGAAATAGATAGGGGGTTGCCTCAAATTTAATTTCTTCAAAGTAGAATGCAAGAGTGAAGTCATGCTGCAAAGGAACCCCCTCCTGGTACATCCAGAAGATCTGACACAATCTAAAATGCCCTCTGAAAAACCCAGGCCAAAAAACCTTCTCTTCGAAGCCATCTACAATCCCAAATAAAAAGAGGAGACAAAGTTAGACTTATATATAAAGACATGATATATTTAGTACTTTTAATCTTAGCTATACTTACATGCAAAAGACGTGATCTCCCTTTTTCAGACCATATGCACTCCTTGTAATCTTGTCTGTTTCCAATAATGAGACCCAATGAATCTTGTTTTGCACAGGGGCATCTTGAAGTGCTATTGAGTTCAGCTTCTAAGAGAAATTCCCTTTTCTTTTCTTTTGTCATTTGAATTAAAATTAATATAAATAACAAACTTGTAATCATGCATTTGAAATCATGCATGAAAAAGAGATATTTAGTCTGACACATACGTTGTGACGTGTTTTTACGGAATGATGCAAGCCACCCCAAAGACTTTGGAAAGGGTTTTCTAATGCTTTTGGGTCCCTTATATGTAAATAAGGCATGCTTGTACAAAGTGTACAAAGGCGGTGTGTGCCAGCTGTCTCTACGCATGCGGGCCAGTTGTGCGGGGTGCATAGTTTTGCTGTTTTTATACATAGACGTGTCGAGACTTGAAAGAGTCACTTAGTACTTGAAAAATATGAAAAAAATGGAGTTTTTATCAGCTTGATTTCATGTGTGAGTGGGGGATTGACAGAGGAAGATCTAGCAACAAGAAGCTATGATTGTCGCGAGGGATAGAGGCGTTTGGGAGTAGAGCAGCCTGTCTTGCTAGTCGAGGGCCCGATGTGGTGAGTTGAGAGTGTGTCTCTCCTGAATGGGCTGATGAAAGTGGGTGCTTAGCTCTGCATATTGACCTCTCTTCATCTTGTTTTGAGGTATGGTGGCTATGGTGTGTGCAGCTCCTTGTGGTGAAGCTAGTCGAGGGTAAACTATGTGCTGCAATGCCTTGCTTGTACATTTATCAAAGGGCAAGGTTTCCCCCAAGTTTTCCATCATTTTTTTAAAATTTGTTTTGCTGAACTTTGTGGGTTTTCAAATTAAGCTTGATTTGAGTGGGTTTTGGTCAAGCTATGTGTATATATGGAAGCGCCTATGGAAGCCCTAGTAGCACATGAAAAGGCGTTTGAAAAGAAGTGAAGATATTTGAGTTATGGTCAAAAGTGGAGAGATTTCCATGGTTTTTTTCTCACTTTTTTCCTTGATTTTATTGCTTCCTTGGTGTCTTTGAGTGCAATGGAGTGTAGTGGGAGTTGTAGCGGTGTAGAGGGAAGCTAATCGGAGCTAGTCGAGGCTAGTCGAGGTTGAGTGTGTGTCAAATTGAGAAAATTAGTGAGAGAAGATCAGCCCATATTATATCGAGAGAGCTATACTCTTCATCCTATTTTCTTGGTGTTGGTTTGAGGTGTTGTAGAGGCCAGCCCCCCAATCCTTCACATAAACTGGTGCCCCCACGGAGGAGAAGAGAATCCTTCTAGCAGGGTTTTGATCTACAGATTGGCATCCATTTGAAGATCATCTCAAGGCCTATGGAGGGAGATGGGTATGAAGTCTTCAAGGGTGGGAAAGGAGAAAATGTGGACAAGTTCATCCGAAGGATCGAATTGATTGCATTGAAGAGCAATAGGGACGATGATGCATTCAAGGTACGTTTGGTGAGTTTGCTACTTGAAGGTGAAGCACGTGAATGGTATGAAGATAGGCTTGAAGGTGGTGTAAAGGGAGATTGGAATCTTCTTTCTCATGCCTTGAGAGAAGAGTTTGAGAAGGAGGATGATCCTGAGTATTTGTGGAGAGAGCTAAGAAAGCTGCAACAAGGAGAACATGAAGACATCAATGTGCACATAAACAGGTTTGAAGCTTGTTAGAGAAAGATCATAAAGGGACTTGAAGAGAATCAAATGCCCCCTGATCTCTTGAAGAAAGATAGATTTGTGGTTGTCTTATATCAAAGCATTAGAGACAAGGTGGAGCTCAAGGACCCAGGGACCTACAATGAGGCAGTAAAGGTTGCTAGAGAGCAATGGAGAAAGAAGGTGAGAAGGCATGAAATGGAAAATAGGGAAAGAGAAGCAAATGTACATCAAAGGGATGGTTATGTATCAAAAAATAATGTGGTCGAGCCTTTGCCTTTGGATATGCATGTTGAAAGGGAAATCCATGTAGAAGCTCCAAGAGTGGACAATAGAGGACAGGAATCCTTTCACCAAGACATTCAAAGATTGATAGAGAAAATAGGAAACCTCAACCTTGCTATGCAAGCTATCCAACAACAAGTAAGAAGACCTCAAGGAGAACGGCCTCAAAGGAATAGAGGTGATAATGTGATGTGTTACAATTGTGGGGAGAGAGGGCATATATCGCCCAATTGCAATCAACCAAGGAGAGAGCCAGGAGGTATATATCCTATCATACAAAGACAAATAGGTAATGAAGGCAATGTAAATGGAAATGTGCAGCCTCTCCAAGGTCAAGGACTTGCACAACAACAGGGACAAAATCAAGCTCAAGCACCTCCACAATTTAACGTAGGAATTTTGGAGGCAGTTGAGGAGGGAGATGAAGATGATGAGGTTGATGTCTTTGCAAATAAGAGAACAAGGGCACAAAAATCAGGGAGTGAAGGCCTTTTCAAAGAGGAAAGAGCAAGGAAAAATCCAAGGAGAGATGTAGATAAAGGCAAGGCACCTATGGAAGAGGCTAAAAGTAGTAAGCAGGCAAAGGTAAGGGCAAGAAGAAGGAAGATAGGCATGGATGATTTTCAGCTTGGGAAGGGTCAATCAACATACAATCTCTTAGAAGACTTAAAGAACAAGAGGGCCGACATATCATATGGGCAACTCTTGCATTTGAGCTAAAGTATGAGAAGGCACTGTCATAAACTAGCTAGTGTTAGAAGGGTGAAGGTAAAGACACGCGATGCACATGTAGTGCAGCTTCATAAAGTTACTGATGTTTTGCCTGTGGTTGATGCTTGGATACATGGAAGGAGGGTGAAGAAGGCGTACATGGATGGTGGAGCCCAAGTGTGCGTTATGACAGAGGAAACAATGCAGCAATTGGGATTGCAGCTCACAGGCAAATCCTTGTTCAGTGTGAAGATGGCAAATAGTAGTAGAGTGAAATGCTTGGGGGTTATTCATGACTTGGAGCTTAATGTTTTGGGTCAAAGGGCTGTCATGGACATTCATGTGATGCCTGCAAAGCTTGGGGCATATCCAGTTATATTGGGTAGACCTTGGTTGATTGCTATGAGGTCACGACAGGACTGGTACAGGGGATGTATTGACCTCTTTGTGGACAGGCCTAAAGAGAAGAGGATTAGATATTATATGAAAACATGTAAGGTTCTGGAAATTGATGATGAACCAGCTATGCATCAAGATTTATCGCCATCCACTTATGACATGTGTGACAGTTCTTCTAGTGCATCCTCTACATGTACTGACGATGAGGTTTATGATCAAATTCTTCTTGATCTTGATGTAGATCTTTGTGGGATACATGTATATGATGAAAATTGTGATAAAGGGGATGCTATGAGATTAGAAAATGACCATGGGGCTGATCATGAGCCGAATGTACCAAAAGCTGAATTAATGGATATGCTTGCAGGTGACCTGACTAGTCGTGAGATAGAAGCATATGACGCATTGTTTGATAAGTATCCCAAGTTGTTTGCCAAAGATTATGCTCAAATGAGGGGAACAAAGAGTGTTGGTCACGAAATAAATCTTAAAGAAGGTGCAAAGCATGTTGCTCAAAAGCTAAGGAGATTGGGCACCATTCAACGAAAGGTGTTGGAGATAGAGGTGAGTAAGCTTTTGCAAGCTGGTTTTATCTACCTTGTGGATGATGCAGAATGGGTTTCCCCTGTGGTTATAGTCCCAAAAAAGTTAAATAAATGGAGAATATGTGTGGACTATAAGCCATTGAATGCGGCAACAAAGCGGCATCACTATCCCCTTCCCTTTCAGGATGAGATTTTGGACACTGTTGCAGGTCATGAGAGATATTCGGTATGTGATGGGTTCAATGGGTATTTTCAAATTGGGATTGCATATGAAGATCAAAAGAAGACCAGCTTTTTGACCCCATGGGGAGTGTTTTGCTATAGGGTGATGCCCTTTGGCTTGATCAATTCTTATGTGAGCTTCCAAAGTTGGATGGACAAAGTATTGGGGCCTTACCTTGGAAGCTTTGTAAAAGTCTTTATGGATGATTTTTGTGTTTACAGTGATAGAATGCTTCATGTGAAAAATCTTGATATGGTGTTTAAAAGGATTGATGATGATGGGGGTCAACTCAATCCTTTGAAATGTAAAATTGCAAGAGCTAGCGTGATACTTCTTGGCCATGAGGTAAGTGAGAATGGGATAGCTCCAGATCCTGCAAAAGTGGAATGTTTGCTTATGATGGAGAGTCCTAAAAGTACAAAGGAATTGATGAGTTTTGTACAAAAGCTAAGGTACTTGTCAAGGTCTTTTTGTATGCTTGCTGAATATGTACACCCTTTGTAAGAAGCAACACAAAAAGACCCTTTCCTTTGGACGGAGCATGAGCAAACAACTTTTGAGGACGTCAAGGAAAAGCTATCTACATTACCTTTGATGATGCCTCCTTGTTGGGATGAAATGTTTTATTTGAGCTTGAGCGTGGGTGAGCATGCTATTGGTGCAGTATTGATGCAAAAAGGAAAAAAGAAATCTTATATGAGGCCGGTTTACTACATAAGCAAAGTGAAGAATGATGCACAAAAATCTTGGCATGAGATCGAGAAATTGGTTTGGGCATTGGTATATGCAACAAAAAGGCTGAAATCTTATCTTATTTGTAAGCCTTTTGTGGTGTTAACATCATATAGTTTATTGCCTCATGCACTAAGGTATCCTGGGGATAGTCCTAAATTGCAAAAGTGGATACTTAGCTTGCAACAATTTGACATGAGCTTTACTAAGGAGGATAGTGTGAGAGAAAATATGGCGGATATGCTAACTTTTAAAGAGATTCATGCAAGGAGTGAGTTGAAGAAATATTTGGAAAAGAAGATAGCACCAAGCCCAACTATGCATGCGGAGCTTCAAGATGTAGAGGGTACCTTATACTTTGATGGGGCTTTCAAAAGGAGCATTAATAAGGGCACTATTGGTTATATATTTGTCGATAAAAATGACATTGAGTGCTGGTTTGGAAGCCAAGAAGTGTATGTAAAGAGTAATAATGAGGCTGAGTATGCAAGCCTCTATTTGGGCCTGGAAGAATGTGTCAAAAGACATGTTGATGGGGGCTTTTCACAAGCCAAGCTCCCATACCCCTCTTCTCTTGTCCCCACCCCATGAAAACCCCCTCTTAGGAAGGGAGTGATAAAAGGCATTGGAAAAAAGTAAGAAAAAAATAAAGTATGATTATGTAAACCTATAAGAAAGGTAAAATAGGCCACCTCATGCCTGCGGGGCAGCCCATCCCCACCTTGCCTCCTTTTTCTTCACTGTTGCCCCGCCGTGTGTCCCTTTTCCTCTCCTCCACTCAAAAGGTCAACCCCCTCTCTCTTCCCCTTGTCCTTTCTCCTTTCTCTCTCCCCTCAAGCTACACCACCTCTCACCAATAATGCATTCTAACTCACCAATAATGCACCCTAACTCACATGCAACTTACTCTATCTTCCAAAATAGTATACCCCACCCCCCCTTTCTCTCTCCTATCATATCCCATGACCCAAATACCTCCCTCTCTCTCCAAAGGGCGCCATGTATCTTGTCTTGTAGCTAAATAACCTCCCCCAAACTCACACACATTCAGTTTCATTGAAAAAGGTGCCCATAGACCCATCCCCACCCGGTGGTTACCTGATTTTTCTTGTGTTCACACACATCTGCACACAGATTCACCTCTGAACACACTCCCCTCTCTCCCCTCTTGTAATTACTTTAGTCTCCATGTCACCTCTCACTTTTTTTCATCAACCCATCTCTCTCTCTTAGTCTCTCTCTCTCATGAGACTGCTGTTCTGGCACATATACACACAGCCAGACAAGTGGGTCCCACAGTCACATGGCCTATGTAGATAATGATTTCTTCATTTCTAAATTCTATAATTTCTCCCCCCTCCTCCCCTATATAAAGAGCGGTCACCATCACACTAAGGACACACACACCATCACCAAAGAGTACACTATGCACTGTGTGTGCCTAGTGCACACACACACACCCACACCATCACCATCAACGCAATCACCATGCTCGTCTTAAGCATGACCTCTACACCCTTGGGCTATGGAATATGAAGGGAAACTAAATGAAGGATGATGGCCGTAACCCTCGTGTGAGTCTTCTCCATCAACTCCCACCTATCCGCCATGTGCTCTACCACGCTCTCCCTTCTCATTCCCCTACCCTATGCTCCCCATTTCATCGCCTTATTCTCTAAATAAAGCTTTAGGTTTTGTGAGTATGTTTTCGTGCAATGTTTTTCCCATGTGAGGTGTGCGGAATCGCCACCTAGTCTTGTGTTTGGAGTGAGCTTGTGTATGTGTGAAGGGTGTGCGGATTCGCCATCCTTTTGTGGTGCCTAAGTACTAAGCCGCTATACCCCCTCCCTCACTCTCTCTCTCTCTCTCTCTCTCTCTCTCTCTCTCTCTCTCTCTCTCTCACTTGATCTCATTCCCTTTCCTCTTCATCATTGCTCCCAAGCATCCATCTCTCTTGGATGAAAACTTTGTTATGGTGGTGTGTTGTTTGCGTCCTAGCCCCGCTGAAGCTAGGTGGTGCCCCCTGTTTGCTTTACCATGACAGGCTCGAGGCACGCCATTCGGTCCCCGGTGTTTTAGAGGCCGTCGGGGTTCGGGGTTCGCTTTGGTCCCGTCATTTGGTGCCCCCACGGAGGATCTTTTCATGAAACCCTTCAGTTTACAAGACTGAAACCCCTAAACTATTGTGAATGGATGAATGGCTAGCAGGATTTGCTAATTGGACGACAGAAGAAGAAGAGCTCCAAGCACAACTAGACGAACTCCGCATCTCCATCGAAGATCGAGTGCCAGGCATAACGGTAATCGATTTGCAGTGGGAGAGTCAACCAACACGCCAAACCCAGTGGATATACATAGGCCAAGTTCCAAGAAGAAGAAGGAGAAGGTCGAAACCATGTTCGCAACCTACAACCAACCCACAACAACAAAATGGAAGGAGCTCTACACAATAGAGAATCAACACTATTCTACTTTGAGAATCGGGTAACTCAAGTCACCGAGGTAATTATCATAGTCAGTTTTCAAGTCGCACCTGATGCTGCAGCACAGATAACGGAAGCATTGGCTCACACTCTCACTAGAGAAACTAGGGATCTACTGAGTTTGTTTCAGGAAAGAACACCACCCTCTCCGAAAAGCTTGGACAATGACTAAGCACCTCTAAGCTTCACATGAATCAGTACAACCTACCTCAAGATAGATCACACATACCAACACGTGTACGCTCAATCAAGGTAATACTGGATTTGAAGACTCACTACCAGCACGTCATTGACACCATGCCGGGTGGGGAGTGGTTTTTGGAGGTTTTGGCATCAGATCAACCATTTGTCTTACATTTGGTACAAGGCAATGTACCGTTTGAAGTTTTAATCTATGTCCTAGTATAAGAGGGTATGCACGCCTCCTTGTAAAGAAGAAAAAAACTTTTGCAAGTTAAGCAGTGTGTCTTTCTAGCTCTCTCTCAGTAATCATGGCAAGTGTAGCATTTCCAACATTTAAAGGAAAGAAGGGGGAGGATTTGGTAACAGACTTCCTAGATGACTTTGAAGTAGCATGTGTAGTGAGCAACAAAGATACGGATGAATCCCGGGTTAGAATCTTTAAGCATCTCATGAAGCTAGAAGCTAGATCATGGTACAATGCACTTCCACAAGCAACCAAGGATGACTGGGAACCCTTAAAAACCGCTTTTAAGAGGCACTTTGGGGGAGGTACCACTTCAGAAAAGTTGTGGGACAAGTTGAGAGACTTGAAACAGGAGGGTCTTTTAGAATATGCCACCTATGAGTCCAAATTTGTGGATTTGTGGGAACGGTGGGTTGAGTCACTGGCAAGGGGGGAAGCTGCACCCGATTTCCTAAAAAAAGATTGGTTCACGCATGGCTTATGGCCGCTTCTCAAGGAGAAGGTGAAAGGTAGATTCCCGGCTACGTACGAGTTAGCCGTTGAGATTGCTCGCCTTAAGGACAAGAAGCTACGAATGAAAGCCAAAGAAACCGAGTCAACAGAATTAGGAACATCGCGTCGACCAGCAACTACGACAACCACCATACCACCACCACCACCGGCTCTTGGGGTAAGAGATGACCAACAAGATATGTTGGCCCATATTACTGACCAACTGCAGAGTTTGTCTGTCCACTTAATACAGCAAGGGAGGAGTCAAGAAAGAGATGAAGACCCTGAAAGAGCACGACGACAAAACAAGGAGTATCACTGCTACAACTACGGAGAAGATGGTCACGGTATGTACTACTGTCCCAAACCACAACAAAACTATAATAGAGAAGGTAGGAGGAACCAATTGTCACCCCCTAGAGAAAGAACACCCCCACCCCAAGCATCAGCCCCACCAACACAAATTCTATGTCCGCCACAATCACCACTTACAATCATCTTACGCCCACCACCAATTGGTACCCGCACACCAAGTATCATTGGTCTTGCAGAAGAGGTCAAGATGAGTGTAACGGAAGAAGGATCAAGTAAGAAGACTATTCAAAGAACTGAAGCAATGGAACAAGAGGTTAAAGAATCAAAAGATGCTACCCAGGTGGGGGAGGTAAGCCAAGAAAATTGTGTCACAAATGTGAGTACATCTTTAACCTTGAATGAAATAGGCACCAAAGAGATCAATCGACAACATTGGGCAGTAAGGGTAAGAATGTGTAAAGTGTTGATTAGGCCTCGTCAGAGTAAGAGTAATGCAAAGGGCATGAAAGATACAAGAGAAGAGGAAGACCAGCCTGCTAGCAAGGCTTTGTAGAAGGTGGGCAACATATCAAGCAAAGGGGAGGGCTTTGAAAACGGAAGCTTGTGCACCAGCATGGACCCAGGACAATGTAGCAAGCTAAAGGAATCTTGCATCAAGGCAGTTTCACTAGAGGACCATAACAAAGAGGTAAGTATGACTGAAGGTTTGGAGTTGGATATTTCTCTAGAGGCTTGGCAGCCGAGCAAGACTTTATTGTGTAGTGTTATAGACTTAGAGATGGGTAATGCCTCTAGTCTACTAAAGGGTGTTATAAACTTGGAGATGGGTAATGCCTCCAATTTATGTGAGGATGTTCATAGTAAGTTTGATGATCAATATGTTGCCAACCTTTTAAGGATGTTCCAAACTCCTCCACAACACAGCATTGTGTTTGCATGGGATGCATCAAACCTATGGCTATGGCTAGCCGCTATAACATATAGAGAGAAGATCAGCATTGAGATAAGAGCTAAGGAGCCATGGATAGACAAAAGCCTGATAGAATGCAAGAATGAAGACCTCCTTCGCAATTTGGTACAATTTTTTACAAATAGTGCATCCTCTCTTTGGAGAAAGGTAAGTGGATTACTCTTGTATTTAAGCCGCAAGGTAGGTGGCTTGCTATTAGCATCAGTAAAGGAAGCTGACATGTTTGAGCACACCCAAAAGAAGCATGATATGCTTGCAATTTTTTCTAATGGCAGTAAGCACGACTCTGAAGACAACTTGAGCTCACCACACCAACAAGGCGGCCATATATGGTGGATTCTTGGTACACTCTTGGGAATCATAATTTTCAGTTCTGTCTTTGCAGGAGACAAGATGCTCATTTCCCCTCTCGCTATTGGTGGTTACAAATTTGATCCAATTTGGCATGCAAATTTTATTGTTCGGACACTGCAAACAATGATCCTATTTTTCACTTGGGATCCAGGAGGACATTGGCACAAAGTTCTGGAAGCCATGGGCTTCCCATTTAATCAACCGACACTATTCCAAGGAACAAGTTATCACTCCGACCTGTTACAGATTCATGAATATCCCAGAAATCTCACCAATGGCCAAATGGAATGGCTAGTTCAGAAGGCAACTCGATATCGGATCCTACAGCTAAGCGGAAGAAGAAACAGAGCTAGAGACATGAATTCCTCTAGCCAAAAGGGGAGGGCTAATGATGGGGGCTTTTCACAAGCCAAGCTCCCATACCCCTCTTCTCTCGTCCCCACCCCATGAAAACCCCCTCTTAGGGAGGGACTCGGCTACCTGGCCGCGGAGCTTAGCTTCGAGTGCTTGGACATAACCCTATTGGTACAGCTGTAGATTTTGTTTCGCATTGGGTCGGGGAAGACCCAACCTCTCAGGAATTAAAGAAGACAGTGTTTATTTATTTCATCCCTATAGGGATGTTTCAGATAATTATGGTGAGGTTCAGAAAATACCACAACATTGAGTTTATCATGCTCGACCTCTAAATAATATGGGTAAAAATAATCTAGTGTTCCATACGTATAGATCGTGTCATAATTTAATTTGTTTTTTCTTTTCCGCTCAATTATAGAGAACAAAAAACAAGCAAAAGTCTTTGATGGCAACTAATAGGAAGATTCTAAGGAGAATTAAAATCCAATTTCATATGACTATAAAAGGCATTGGAAAAAAGTAAGAAAAAAATAAAGTATGATTATGTAAATATATAAGAAAGGTAAAATAAGCCACCTCATGCCTGTGGGGCAGCCCATCCCCACCTTGCCTCCTTTTTCTTCACTGTTGCCCCGCTGTGTGTCCCTTTTCCTCTCCTCCACTCAAAAGGTCAACCCCCTCTCTCTTCCCCTTGTCCTTTCTCCTTTCTCTCTCCCCTCAAGCTACCCCACCTCTCACCAATAATGCATTCTAACTCACCAATAACTCACATGCAACTTACTCTATCTTCCAAAATAGTATACCCCACCCTCCCTTTCTCTCTCCTATCATATCCCATGACCCAAATACCCCCCTCTCTCTCTAAAGGGCGCCATGTCTCTTGTCTTGTAGCTAAATAACCTCCCCCACACTCACACACACTCAGTTTCATTGAAAAAAGTGTCCACAGACCCATCCCCACCCGGTGGTTACCTGATTTTTCTTGTGTTCACACACATCTGCACACAGATTCACCTCTGAACACACTCCCCTCTCTCCCCTCTTGTAATTACTTTAGTCTCCATGTCACCTCTCACTTTTTTTCATCAACCCATCTCTCTCTCTTAGTCTCTCTCTCTCATGAGACTGCTGTTCTGGCACATATACACACAGCCAGACAAGTGGGGCCCACAGTCACATGGCCTATGTAGATAATGATTTCTTCATTTCTAAATTCTATAATTTCTCCCCCCTCCTCCCCTATATAAAGAGGGTTCACCATCATACTAAGGACACACACACCATCACCAAAGAGTACACTATGCACTGTGTGTGCCTAGTGGACACACACACACCCACACCATCACCATCACCGCAATCACCATGCTCGTCTTAAGCATGACCTCTACACCCTTGGGCTATGGAAGATGAAGGGAAACTAAATGAAGGATGATGGCCGTAACCCTCGTGCGAGTCTTCGCCATCAACTCCCACCTATCTGCCATGTGCTCTACCACGCTCTCCCTTCTCATTCCCCTACCCTATGCTCCCCATTTCATCGCCTTATTCTCTAAATAAAGCTTGAGGTTTTGTGAGTATGTTTTCTTGCAATGTTTTGCCCATGTGAGGTGTGCGGAATCGCCACCTAGTCTTGTGTTTGGAGTGAGCTTGTGTATGTGTGAAGGGTGTGCGGATTCACCATCCTTTTGTGGTGCCTAAGTACTAAGCCGCTATACCCCCTCCCTCTCTCTCTCTCACTGGATCTCATTCCCTTTCCTCTTCATCATTGCTCCCAAGCATCCATCTCTCTTGGATGAAAACTTTGTTATGGTGGTGTGTTGTTTGCGTCCTAGCCGCTGAAGCTAGGTGGTGCCCCCTGTTTGCTTTACCTTGACAGGCTCGAGGCGCGCCATTCGGTCCCCGGTGTTTTAGAGGCCGTCGGGGTTCGGGGTTCGCTTTTCTCCCGTCAATGTAAGGAGGCTTTTAATCAAAGGTGATTCTATGTTGATTGTGCGGCAAGTTCAAGGTACCTGGAAGGTAAATCAAGAAGGCATGAAGGGCTGGTTTTTCAAAGTGAGGAAGTTGTTAAAGTCTTTTACTTCCTTTCAAATATGGCATGTACCACGAAATATGAATGTAAGGGCTCATGAGTTGGCGGAATAGGTGTTCACAAAGGATGTGCATGCGGTGATTGTTGGGGTATAAAGCCCAATGTGGTCGCCCAGGTAAGTGGGCGAGCCGCCAGGTATGTACACATATTCTTTTGTAAAAACCTAATAAGAACTCACTATGCTCTACACATTACAATAGAGCGAGTTCACCATATCGTGGTGCTCTTCTTCTCGCACTCTCTCTCGCGTCGCACTTCTGCTCGTACTCCTTCAACTGGTATCAAAGCTCAGATCGAGGCTTGGGGCAGCACTGCAGGAGGCTAGAGTCACCAGCTCAGATTGGAGTGAAATTCGATAGGCGAAGACACGGCCCCAAATCTCGTGGGACGGGCCGAAGGGCTCGGTGTTGTCAGAATTTCATTCTGAGGTCATCTCGGCCACCGTTCGGCTTCGACAAAGGTCTACGCAGGCCATTTTCGACTACGTGGTCTCAGCGGGTGCAGATCCGACTCTGCAAATTTGGGGTTTTTCGGCCTACGACTGCAGGTGCTGAGGATATCGACACTCCCAGATTGTTGATTTGTGGCTGTCTACACATCGAAGGACGGCTCACAGTTCTTGGAGGCGTGTCACATACGACACGGGCGCATCTACACACAGACTGTAGGTGACATCCACTAGTTCATCAGGTAGCTTGTGTTTGCTGCTTGATATTCCAGATTTCATCCTGACATTGCAGGTACTTCCACATGGGATGTATTGTCAGAGATGATGTATGTCTGTTGAGGGTTTGGTGGCTGTGAGTCAAGCAGCAAACAACCGCCACAGCGGTTACAACATACAGTGGGAAATTTGTGGATGTATGACTTTGTGGGAAGTCTATGTACTGTCAGATTTACTGCAGCCTTTGTTGAGGGTCGAGTGAGGTTTTATTGAGCTGGGGGATTCTCGAATGTTGAGATCCTTTCGGTGATACAGGTCTTGGAGCGATCCCTCGAGCACCCTTAGATAGGCAGCTAGGATGTATTGACTGTGAGTTAGACAGTTGGGATTGCATCTTTGCTTTACTGCCGTTGAGGCATTGTCGCAGTCTATGCTTACAGAACAGTGACAGGATAGTCAGAGACAGTACATGTGCAGGACAGGTTTACCCACAGCTTATAGTGTTAGAGAGACAGTGGTTTTTTGAGCGGTTTTTTGGTCTGTTTTTAGTACACCAGAGCCATTTTACAAAGGAGACTCTGCCGAAATTTATGCAGAATCTGAAGCTTTCTTGGTTCATTTGACAGGTTGATATTGGTTCAGAGGTCAGTTTACAAGGGAAACTCTGCCGAATTTTTCCCAGGAAAGTAAACCACTGTGAAGCGTAGCTATGGCTGGATCACAGGACACTGCTCTTTACAATATCAAGAAGCTGGATGGAACCAATTTCCCATTGTGGAAGAAGCAGATTTGGCACGTGTTGGTACAAAAGAAGCAGATAAAACCTATAAAGCTCAAGGGGATAAAACCAGAAGATATGGACGAAGATGAATGGAGCAAAATGGATGAATTAGCACTTTCTACCATTATGCTGACTATGGCAGAAAGCGTTTACTTCAATGTAGCAGACGAGATGTCGGCTTATCAAGCATGGTTAAAGCTGAGTGATCTTTATGAGAAGCAGAGTGCAGCTTCACAGGTATACTGGCTTAAGAAGCTTGTTGACTTGAAGATGAAAGAAGGGACACCTATGTCCAATCATCTAAATGAATTCAACACAATCTATATTCAGTTGTCAGCTCAAGGTGTCAAGTTTGATGAACCTGTTAGAGCTATGTTCCTGTTGATCACATTGCCGGAAAGTTGGGACACTTTTCGCACAGCTTTGAGTAATTCTGCACCTCCAGATGGTTTGAACATAGCAGGTGTAGAAGGAAGTCTGCTTACTGAAGAAACCAATAGAAAGACAATGGACAAAGGCAAAGGAACAGCCTTAGTTGTCAGAGGAAGGACCAAAGAAAAGTACAAAGGTGGAAAGAGGAATCAGTCTCGTAGCAAGTCCCGCAGTGCTAAAGGCAAGAGTGACATAGAATGCTACCATTGTGGCAAGAAGGGTCACATGAAAAGAGACTGCAGAGAATGCAAAGCAGAAAAAGGCAAAGAGAAAGCTGAAGACCATGGTGAGAAGAACAAGTCCTCAGCAAAGATTCAAGAAATAAATGTGACAAACACTGTTGCAGAGGATGGCAGTCTAGTGTCAGGAGACATCTACTTCTTGAAGAATACAATGGACTCAGCTCTTCTTACAGCATCTGATGGAAATGCACTGAGTGACTGGATAATAGACTCAGGGGCATCACTTCATGTGTCTCCAAACAAGGAGTGGTTTACTTCTTATGTGACCACTAAAGATCATGTTCGGCTAGGCAATGGGCAGACATGTGAGATCTTAGGTGTTGGATATGTTCAATTGAAGTTTCAGAATGGATCTTCTTTCACGCTGAAGAATGTGAGACATGTTCCCGCAATTACAAAGAGCTTGATCAGCACAGGTTTACTTGATGATGCTGGCTACGTCACCACTTTTGGACAGAACATGTGGAAGATATCCAAGGGTTCTATGACAGTAGCACATGGAGTAAAGTCTGGAGGACTTTACATGATTTATGTATCAAATGTCTCTAAAAATGTAATCAATGTAACCGAGCAGCCGAACGTTTCTTTGTGGCATAGCCGGTTAGGACATGTGTCCAAGAAGGGAATGGAAATCTTGTCTCGTTCTGGTTATTTGCCTGGCTTTTCATTTAATGATTTTGAATTCTGTGAACATTGTCTGTATGGTAAGCAAACACAGTAGCCACATAAGAATAGAAGCAGTAGAAGAGATACACAGTTGGCACTTGTTCATAGTGATTTGTGTGGACCTATGCCTAACCTATCTCTAGGGGGAGCTTCTTACTTTATGACATTTATAGATGATTACTGGAGAAAAGTATGGGTTTACTTTCTCAAGCACAAGGATGAAGCCTTTAGTGTTTTCAAAACGTTTGTGACACTTGTGGAGAATCAGAGTGGCAAGAAGCTTAAATGCTTACGCACTGACAATGGTGGAGAGTATGTTTCAAAGGCCTTTCAGGACTTTTGTGAGTCAAAAGGTATAAAACGTGAACTTACTGCTCCTTACAATCCTCCTCAAAATGGTGTTGCTGAGAGGATGAATAGGACCATACAAGAGAAGGTCAGAAGTATGTTGTCTAATGCACAGCTGCCAAATGGGTTTTGGGCTGAAGTTGTATCAACAGCTGTTCATCTTGTAAATCGATCTCCTAGCAAGTTTTTGCAGAAGGATTCAGTGCCAGAGATGGTATGGTCAGGCAAAATTCCCTCATACAAGCATCTCAGAGTCTTTGGCTGTGAGGCATATACTCACGTTCCAAAGGAATTTAGGAACAAACTTGAGCCAAAGAGTAGAAAGTGCATCTTTCTATGCTATGGTAATTTTGGTGAGATGGGGTACAAACTTTGGGATCCCGAATCCAGAAAGTTTGTCCGCAGCAATGATGTTCACTTTAATGAATCCAAATATCATTCTAAACCAGAGAGGGTTGAGGAGATTAGAAGAGTTGTCTTCCAAGAAGATGGACCTGCACGTGCAAGACAAAATGTCAGGGCTCAAGAGGAGCAAGGACAGGATAGAGTGGAACCACAGGTTGTGGCTGAGCCTGAGCCACCTATTGTGCGTAGATCTGGACGTGTCACGCGACCTGCTGATTGGTTTGTTCCATCTATGAACTATGTCATGTTGACTGATTGCAATGAGCCTTCATGTTACAAGGAATCAGTGCAAATGAAGGACTCTGGGAATTGGCAATTGGCCATGCAGTCAGAGATGACAGCTCTGCATAAAAACAAGACATGGAAGCTAGTTAAATTACCACAGGGCAAAAAGGCTCTACCTTGTAAATGGGTTTACAGGTATAAGATCACCGCTCATGATAGTCAGCCAAAGTACAAAGCAAGGCTTGTTGCCAAGGGCTTTAAGCAAGAACAAGGCATTGACTTTGATGAAGTCTTCTCTCCGGTGGTCAAGATGACTACATCGAGATGATTTCTTGCATTGGTTGCCATATTAGATTTGGTGTTGCACCAAATGGATGTCAAGACAGCGTTCTTGCATGGTGATTTAGATGTGGAAATTTACATGCAGCAGCCAGAAGGGTTTGTTGAAAAAGGCAAGGAAGATTGGGTATGCCAGTTGTTAAAAAGTCTTTATGACTTAAAACAATCACCGAGGACATGGTACCATAAATTCCACAAGTTTATGCTTTCTCAAGGCTACAAACGTAGTGAGTTCGATCACTGTCTATATACAAAGAAGGCTAAGGATGGTAGTTGGCTGATCCTTATTTTGTATGTGGATGACATGTTGATTGCTGGCAAGCACTTGGAAGAAATTTCAGCTTTGAAGTCAAAGATGGCAAAATCGTTTGACATGAAAGACATGGGTGAGGCAAGTCAAATACTTGGTATGCGCATTGAGAGAGACAGATCAAAGAAGTTGATTTGGTTATCTCAAACAGAGTATATTGACAAGGTTTTGCAACGTTTCAATATGGAGAAGGGAAAGGCACTGAGTGTTTCATTGCCACCATATGTGAAACTTAGCAAACAAGATTGTCCTGTGTCTGAGGAAGAACAGGCTAAAATGGATAAGATTCCATATACGTCTGCGGTGGGTAGTTTGATGTATGCAATGATTGCTACTCGCCCAGACATTGCATTTGCAATGGGAGTAGTAAGTCGATACATGTCAAACCCAGGCAAGAAACATTGGGAGGCAGTGAAAGGAATATTGAGATACCTGAAAGCTACAAAGAGTATGCGTATATGCTATGGGAGTCAGGAGCTAAGTGTAAAGGGTTTTACAGACTCAGATTATGCAGGTGACTTAGACAACTGAAGGTCTACGTCAGGGTATGTCTTTACATTGGCTGGTGGAGCAGTATCATGGCGTTCTAGATTACAAGATTGTGTTACTCAGTCTACTACAGAGGCTGAATATGTTACAGCATCAGAGGCATGCAAAGAATCAATTTGGCTTAATCGGCTAGTAACAGATTTGGGAATCAAAGAAGAGATGAATGTGTTATATTGTGATAGTCAAAGTGCTATACAATTGGCTCGCAATCCAGTTTATCACTCAAAGACAAAGCATGTGGATGTGAAGTATCATTTCATCAGGGAAATGCTCGAGGATAAGCAACTTCATCTTGTCAAAGTTCACACCACAGAAAATCCTGCTGATCTACTTACAAAAGGACTTCCCTCAGAGAGCTTTGCGCATTTTCGCAAGCAGTTAGGTGTAGGGTAGTACATCACTTCTCTACATCTCTTGTATATTAGCTTCTCTCACACTTAAAGTACCACATTGGACTTTAAGTGGGAGGTTGTTGGGGTATAAAGCCCAATGTGGTCGCCCAGGTAAGTGGGCGGGCCGCCAGGTATGTACACATATTCTTTTGTAAAAACCTAATAAGAACTCACTATGCTCTACACATTACAGTAGAGCGAGTTCACCATATCGTCGTGCTCTTCTTCTCGCACTCTCTCTCGCGTCGCACTTCCGCTCGTACTCCTTCAGTGATAATTAGAGAGCCAAGGTATCTTGGAAGGGAATCCCTCCATGAGGAAGAACATGTGTTGCAAACAGGTTTTGCAAGAAAGGGATTGGCTTCTCAACAAAGGCATGCAATCACACGAAGAGCTATGAGGTATGTCTTGATTGGAGAGCAAATGTATCACAAGGGGGCTGATGGTGTCATGAGAAGAGTTCTCTACCATGATGAAGTTTTTGATTTCTTAAAAACATGTCATGAGGAAGGATGTGGAGGCCATTTTGGAGTGGAAATTACAAGAAGGAAAGTATTGAATGCTCAACTTATGTGGCCAAGTATGAATAGGGATGTTGTGCATTGGTGTAGAAGCTGCCACGAGTGCCAAATATATCAAAAGAGAAAGCTGATGCCCGAGCCTTTGAGACACATTGTAAGCTATGTGACTTTTGAGAAGTGGGGTGTGGATGTCATTGGTCCTCTTCCAGGCACTAGAAATGGGAAGCACTACATACTTAGTGCAGTGGATTATATGACAAAATGGCCAGAAGAAAAGGCTAGTAGAGGGGCTACAAGCAAAGATGTATGCAACTTTATCTTTGATTGCATATGTTGTAGATTTGGAGTGCTGTTGGAGCTTGTAAGTGATCAAGGGAAAGAGTTTAGGAATGATCTTATCACTGAATTGGTGGAGAAATTGGAGATCAAACATAGGTATGGTACTCCTTATCATCCACAATGCAACGGGTTGGTGGAGGCATTCAATGGAGTTTTACAGAAGATATTGTTCAAGCTTGTGGAAGAACATCCAAAAGATTGGGATATGTATTTGGAGAGGGCATTGTGGGAATGTAGAGTGACTCAAAAATCATCCATGGGCTTCACTCCATTTCATTTGGTATATGGAGAAGAGTGTGTTATGCCGATTAATGTGATGCTTCCTTCATTGGAGTTCATTTTGAAGCATAGTTTGGTTGAGGAGGAGCATGTAAAAGAGAGACTGGCATCTATGCATAGCCTCTTGTTGGATAGAGAAAGTGCCATTAGATACTATGAAGACTTGGGAAGAAGAAGGGATGATGTATTCAATGAAAAGATAAAGGAAAAAGGGCGATGTGAAGGCATGTTGGTTATGAGGTATAATAGTGCTTTGGACAATACCTTTCAAACAAAGTTCAAGGCAAAGTGGGAAGGTCCTTTTGTGGTGCATAAGGTGTATGATAATGGAAGCTATCAGCTCAAGGACTTGGATGGAAAGATGCATAAGGCAAGAGTCAATGGGATCCGAATCAGGCCTTATGTGACCAGAATCATGTGATGAAGCAAGAAATGTAAATGAAACACTTGAAAGTGTTCCATGCTTGTTGGGGGGGCAATATGTGACGTGTTTTTACGGAATGATGCAAGCCACCCCAAAGACTTTGGAAAGGTTTTTTTAATGCTTTTGGGCCCCTTATATGTAAATAAAGCATGCTTGTACAAAGTGTACAAAGGCGGTGTGTGCCAGCTGTCTCTACGCATGCGGGCCAGTTGTGCGGGGTGCATAGTTTTGCTGTTTTTATACATAGACGTGTCGAGAATTGAAAGAGTCACTTAGTACTTGAAAAATATGAACAAAATGGAGTTTTTATCAGCTTGAGGTTGTGAGTGATTGGGGGATTTGACAGAGGAAGATCTAGCAGCAAGAAGCCCTGATTGTCGCGAGGGATAGAGGCGTTTGGGAGTAGAGCAGCCTGTCTTGCTAGTCGAGGGCCTGATGTGGTGAGTTGAGAGTGTGTCTCTCCTCAATGGGCTGATGAAAGTGGGTGCTTAGCTCTGCATATTGACCTCTCTTCATCTTGTTTTGAGGTATGGTGGCTATGGTGTCTGCAGCTCCTTGTGGTCCAGCTAGTCGAGGGTAAACTATGTGCTGCAATGCCTTGCTTGTACATATATCAAAGGGCAAGGTTTCCCCCAAGTTTTTTGCTGAAATTTGTGGGTTTTCAAATTAAGCTTGATTTGAGTGGGTTTTGGTCAAGCTATGTGTATATATGGGAGCGCCTATGGAAGCCCTACTAGCACATGAAAAGGCGTTTGAAAAGAAGTGAAGCTCTTTGAGTTATGGTCAAAAGTGCAGAGATTTCCATGGTTTTTTTCTCACCTTTTTCCTTGATTTTATTGCTTCCTTGGTGTCTTTGAGTGCAATGGAGTGTAGTGGGAGTTGTAGCGGTGTAGAGGGAAGCTAATCGGAGCTAGTCGAGGCTAGTCGAGGTTGAGTGTGTGTCAAATTGAGAAAATTAGTGAGAGAAGATCAGCCCATATTATCTCGAGAGAGCTATACTCTTCATCCTATTTTCTTGGTGTTGGTTTGAGGTGTTGTAGAGGCCAGCCCCCCAATCCTTCACAACGTCATAGACCAATCTGCCAAGGTACTGTCACGTAAGTGGATACCAAGGCTCTGTACCTTTGGAATTCTTCTTTCGTACAGTGGCAATAAGTTTTTGATCTCTATCTGGCAAACCCTTTAGATACATTTCATGGTCTGTTGTACAAATATGTGTCGTATTGACAATCTCATCACGAAGATGAGTGATGACAGGAGCATGAGTGTTCATGCTGCATTGAAAGACCAAAAAACATTTGATACTCACATTCAAGTGTTAGCAAAGAAAGAAGAAACATCAACACTTACAAGTTTATTCGTTGTAAACTGCTTAGTAAGGCAATCTTTGGCACCTTAGTGGGATCTATAATGGTGCATAGGACTCGACAGTGTTTCTCTTTTGAAGTGGAGAACTTCTCTTTTATCACTTCCCTCCAAGCCATAGTGCGATGATTCCCTTCCCAAACATAGAACATGTGATTTGTGAGATCTTGAAACTTTCTTTGCATTTTTTAATCGGCTTCAAATTCTTCATGATTTCATTCCAAAGAGGATCCCATGTAGCCTTTATCTCATCTAGAACATTCACAAAGTCAAACTTCAAACAACATTCACAGCACGTGGACATCAATACAAAAATGAAAAGTGTGAACACATACCATTCACAAAACTCTCCTCTCTTTTGCATGTTACCAAAGAGACGATGCATGCTCCTTTATATGGCATATAACCTTCTTTTGCAAAGGCCGCCTTCAATCCACTGAGATCATCTCTCAAACCTCTCACTCTCCCATATGGAATCAATCTACATAAAGGAATGGAGGGACAATCGAAGCAATTAAAAACATGCATGCTTTCAAGAATGTTTGCACCTCTATGCATAAAGATCTTTTGCTCATCTTCCATCTCAGAAGCTGCGGTAACCTCATCCATTATCTCCCATGGGACAATCTGTAAACCATTCTCCTCGGGGGCTAAAGTATCATCAACTTCGTATAGAGAGCTCTGTCCCATTTCCATGGAAAGAACCTCCTCACCTTGTGTCTCAACTTCCTCTTTCATGCCGGTAGCTGAGACTGAAGATAATTGATCACTACCATCTACCTGGCCATATAGAGAAGCATTGTTACTCCTTCCCCTTTGTGATCTTCCACGCGGTTTTGGGCTGTTCCAACATCAACAGAAAACATGGAGACAATAATTTTACAAAAGAGCCAAACCATATATGGCACCATATTAAAATAAAACACTATAGAAATCTATAAAAAAATTGGACAGAGCTACTTTTGTACATAGAGAATTATTTCAAAAAATACTATAGCCCATAATGGCTTCTCACTTGAAAAATTAAGACCAATATTATTCTCCAGAAAAAGTGTTAAGCAATTAAGCACAGACAAGATCTCAATTATTGCTGTGACAACTTTGTAAACCTTGGCATATACATGATAATTTATTGAAGATAGCCATAGACATTCTCTAATAAAACACCTAAATTAAGTTTGCGAGAAATATAATATCAATGTTAATGTTGTAGTAATTAAGAACCATATCGCAATATCTGAAATAATGTCAGCATAGTTTGCATTGAGCATCATTGAGTACCTTGTAGGTAGAGGACACCTTCGAGTCAACGCGGAGTTTTGACCAGCCATTGTCAATCCTTGTTCTCAAACCGGAAACCACACCTCTCAAAGCACCCTTCTCAAGCCGGAAACCACTCTTTTGAAATTGGAATTCACACCTACTGCAACAGGCACGCACCAGTGTGCACTCGTTAAGGGAATTGAGAAAGAATCCCTGAATCCAGGGACTTGCTGAATCCCTGAACTTGCAGAGCTCGATTTGCTGAGCTTGTAGACCCTGGTTTGCTGAACGTGTTCTGTTGTACCCGATTTGCAGACCTTTCTGTACCCGATCTACCTAATGAGATCTTCCTGAACCAATGGTACCCAAAGCAATGCGCTGAACCAAAGCTACCTGAACCACCACACGCCGGTGTGCACTGCTATGGCTAGTATGGTAGGGCTGCTGGACTTACAGAGCCCTCGACTTGCTGAGCTTGGAGATCCCGATATGCAACCTTGCCATACCCGAGCTACCTGAACCAAAGCTTCCTGAACCAGCCGTATTCGAAGCAGCGTGTTGAACCTGAGCTACCTGAACCACTGCGCACCGACGCACACTGCTATGTCTAGTATGGTAGGGCTCCTTGCACGCACGTGCAACATAGAAAAAGGATGCACACATGCAAGAGGGAAAACCTCCACGCACACGTGCAACAGAGAGAACCTCAGAGAAAAAGCAGAGAGAGCGTGTTTCACAGAGGCCGAATGTTTTTGCATATGGCATATGGACCAATTTTAAAAATTTTAAAAGATTTTTGCATAAGTCAAGCCACTCAAAGGACCAATTTTATAGATTTGACAAGATTCTAAAGAATTTATAAGATTTTGAACCGGATTTGCTTAACGTTTCGGCGTGCCAATATAAGTAATAAAAAGAAATATGTTTAAATGGTGGTCACGTCTACCTGGGTGATTATGTTTTATGAATGAAAGCCATCTGCACCGGTTTTTGGAGAATGACGACCAAAATAACGACTACCATCTGTAGCTACTATTATTTTTTAGTCCAGACTCTGCACTCACTTTCATCTGAAACTTAATTAGTAACCTTAACTTCGCTAAGACGATTGCTTCCAATGTCTAGGCACATTACAGTATTTGGGCCATAAGTTGGTCATAAGCTTGTACTTATTTTTGAAGGCAGCACATATGTGCTTTCCATCTCTTTTGTGAAACAACATTTTAATCTATCTAATGTGTTTACTTTACATCCACTTACACTAAGTGGAGGACAGGTGAAAATGGAAGTTAGTGAGTCTATTAGTGGTGAAGAGGTCTTCCTTCTGAATCATGGTGTCTATCAGCTCTTCAAGGTTCGCTTGACAACTCCTAAACACTACAATATAATTAAGGCTCCTACAGTAATTGTCGATTTAGAATCAGATGCCGAGTCACATGGCTGCTCTAGTGTACTTGATATTATACGCTCAATGCCTTTGTAGAGCAACTTGTACTTGGCCCTAAAACAAACTAAAGACATCATTGAAGTTCAAGAGCTTCTGTGTTTTATGATGGATATGTTGCATTTGAGTTGCCCTCTCTAGGTCATGCTAATGGAATGATTGGGATGGAACAGAGACATGATAGCCACATGTGGACTGAATATGTCACATGTAGCAGTGATACCTTCCCAAGGGTCGTTAGGTTTAGTCGATGCTCGGGTCACTTATGTTGTGTCAACATTGATTGTCCATATTACTCGAGGACAGGACTCTACAATGAGGTTCATTGGCGAGGTCGGCTTTCAAAGTCATCTCCAAAAGGCATGCTGACACCTGAATATGGCACCTTGACATGCAATCATTGCTCTGAAATGCCAGAGTGTGTGGCAACCTGTCTTACAGTTATTTATTATTGTATGCCAAGGGAGAAACAAAAGTGGACCTGTTGTGTGCTACATCTAGGTGAGCATCAACATCCTTGTGCGCAAGGGAGGTCAAGAGTAAATGAGAAAAATTAGCATCAGTTCTTCAAGATCGTGGTGCTCAAGAACCATTCACTTCAGCCAAACAGCTCAAATGCATGAGTGATCAGGATATGATAATGGGAAAGATTGTATTGGAAAATGGAGACAACACCGAATATATTGAAGATTGTGAGTTTGTTGAATTTCTGGACACAATCACACCTTTGTCAAGTAGACGAAGGATTGAATGAATCTTGGAATGCACCAAAAGATCAAAAAATATAAGTGCAAAAGGCTTAGAAGCAGTGCGTGCCTTGAAGAGTAAGAGTAGGTATCCATATATACATGATGTTCTCTTCCTTGGTCAACTTGGAAATGCCCAGCAACCACATGTGTTTAAGATGTCAATAATTGGGCCAGGAAGTGGAGTTTACCTGGAAGTGCTTGACTTGAAGAGCAAGAGTAGGTATCCATATATACATGATGTTCTCTTCCTTGATCAACTTGGAAATGGTATCCATATATACATGATGTTCTCTTCCTTGATCAACTTGGAAATGCCCAACAACCACATGTGTTTAAGATGTCAATAATGGGGCCAGGAAGTGGAGTTTATCTGGTTAATCAAATGCATCCGGGTGGAAATCTTGAGCAGATGTGGGTACACTTTGATCATTTGCATCGTGTGCAAGGATGGCCCACAATGTCTGCACATGTTTATGATTTGTTTGTGCGTGAACTTATGACAATCGCAACATGTGAGTTTACTGTGGAGAATAAGTTTGCACTGATAGAGTTTTGGAAGATTCTCAATAAGGTGGTTCAAGATCAAGGATTTGATAAGCCTGAGTTCAGAGGTTTCATGTCTGATGAGGCTAATGCAAATTGGATAGCATTCAGAACAATTTACTTTGGGGGTCCCAACAAGGTTGTACCATCTAGGGAAAGGTCTTGCGTGTTTCATTGGGAGAAATCCATGATCTGGCATACTACTAAGTGTATCAAACCTTCCTTACAAGAGGAACATAGAATTAAATGCCAAAAATGGAGAAATGCATTATCAGAGAATCAAGTAGATATTTGCAAAGGAGAGCTTCGTCGCTTTTGGAGAGCAGGGCATGCTGTTGATGGTGAAGTTTCATGTTTGGAGACATGGTTGGCTTGGTGGGATATCAGAGTTTCACATTGGGGAGGAAGATTTTTTATGCAAGATGAGTCTGGAATTTTTGTGCCAAATACTACCCTGTCTAAGAGTAAACATGCTAGCATGCGGGCATGCTTTCGTTTCAAAGAGAAAATTAGTTTCTATGAAGCCGCAGGGGTAGATATGGAAATGGCTGTACTACAAAGTGTTAAGTAAAATTCATACCTTAAAGGTGCAAAGACATGTAGTGGTCCCGGAATAGAATACCTTGCACAAAGATTTTTAAATCATTCATCCACTGCCTCGACTGAAATGAAGTTGGTCGATCTTACACACTGCTCAATGGATGAAATGGGTTTGCAAAGGCCAGAGATGAATAGTTCAAATACAAGGGAGAAGAGTGTAAGAAAAAGAGACCAATCTTTGTGGGTGTTGTTGTTGTGCTGGAGGATGATAGCCACAGGCCCAAGTATGTCACAGTCACTGAACCCATTGGTGGAACAAAGTATGCATGTGCACATGGGGAAACAAAGTATTGGCCTGAGGTGAATGTTGCAAAAACGATATGGGCAATTAGGAGAATTGAACCTGGACGTAAGATGACATCTTTTGGAATTTTCAAGATCAAACAGATAGATGTAGACGATTCATTAATCAAAACTCACCTAATATTAATTCTGGGGTAGCTGCACTGTGCTTTTGGGGTCGAAGAAAATATCCCTTGTCAGGATCAAAGCCTGGGGGAATTGTTCAGGGTTATGTATGGTTATGCAATGCTAGTAACATGCACACATGGAAGATTCATGACATGGTGGTGGGGCCACCCGGACCTACACCAGGGGTTTGGAGGGTCGCAGAGGGCACAAATCTACTACCACATTAGGCAGAACAACTCCAAGCAAATGGATTTGTACTTCAACAACAACCTGGGGTAGAATGTGCAACTGTGAATGGGGGCATTCGAGCAGCAAATAGAGTTCCAAGTGCCTTTTGGCCCAAATACAGGGATGGCAAGATTATTAAATGGCGCTCAAAGCTAACAAAAGAATTTTAGACCAGAATTGATATTGGAAATGCATGGGAGCAACATTAGTTAAAGAGGTTATTGTTGTGTGCAATGAAACACATGTTTTCTACATTAGCACAGAGGGGTCAAGGGCAAAGGGAGTTTCATACTCTGTGACATTGTCTGATTTTCCAAGATGTACATGTGAGAACTTCCAAACGAGAGAGTCCAAGAGGTTGACGTATGTGCCATGCAAGCATATTTACTATGTGTTTCTCCAAATTTTGGGTTTGGACTCTCATGCCCATGAGTTAATGCACCAAGCAGCCCTAACAAAGGTGGAGTTGTTTCAAGCTTTGGGAGGATTGCAACCAAATGTGGAGCAATAGTTAAAGTGCCTCTAGATGTAAAGGTTTTGTGCGGTATGTAGTTTGAAATGTAGTGGTACTTTGTCTACTTATGATAAGCCCTAGTTTGTGACAAATTAGCACAAGTTTTGAGAGTGCATTCTATTAATAGTTTCTTGTAAATTTCATATGTAACTGTAAAAAAATGAACACTATTTTGTTTTAAACAATGTAAGATGCAACGGGTTTGCTACATAATCTTTATTGAAGATTGGGGTTATGTTCTTCATTCAATTTCTTTTCTAAGTTTTTTGGTGGCTAGGTTAGTTCAAGTGCCTCTCTTAAATTTTCCATATACGTTTGTGAACAGATTAACATTATAAACAAAGCAAGATACAACAAGTTCGCTTATCTAACCTATCTCGCCTAGTTTTTTGTTTGCTCGAAAGTACTTGCTCGGGGATGGGGATTCCCCGCAGGATATACCCAACAAGGCAGGACCAGGAAGCTGGCTATCTGGAGTAGATGCAAAGAGAGGAAAACCCTCCGAATGCATCCACTTATACTTCACTTATACTTGCATGTTGAAGACTGGCAGAATTCATGATTATATTGCCAGTCAATGATTGCTCCAGAAAGATGTGCTACTAGGCAATGCTTTGTCCAAATGTGGTGCCTCTATGAGCCCAAGGCCGGATGCCACCCATACTCACATGGCCAATGGCCACCCACATAAGCCATAAAGTGGCCGCCCGCCGGTTAAGTGGTCGCCCAAATAACTAAGGGCTTGAGTGTGAATGAGGAAAAAGAAAAACAAGAAAAAGAATGGCGAGGAAGGGCTGGCAGCGAACAACACAGCGCAGGAGAAGAAAAAAGGCTCGCGCCCGCCTGTTCCAATGATGACACCGAAGAAGTGTGAAACGACGAGCAAGGCAGGGCGATCGTATTTGGGCTCGAGTTTGCCACAAACGGTGGTGTCCAAGATTCGCCATGCCATGTCATCAAGGAGCCATTCCCATTAGCGATACCGTTAACGGGATGGCCGAAAATAGAAGGTTTTTCCCATGCAGCCACTGGGAGCTATTATAAAGGAGCGGCTCTTGTTCTTCTACTGGGCATTCCTTGGCAGGAGAAGCCAAGACTTCCTAGGAATCTTAAGCTCTAAGCTAAGCTTTTATAAGCTCCTTAAGCTAAGCCGCTCGACACTCATTAGCATGGATGTTAATTATAAGCTTTCTAAGCCATAATCTTGGCTCTCATAAGCCATCTTAACCTTAAGCTCTCCAAGCCAACTTTGCTCTCGATCTCATTGAGCAATCCTAATCATAAGCTCTAAGCCAAGCCTCTCAAACGCATTAGCCATCAGAATCCTAACCTTGAATCTCAAGCCATCATAATCCTAATCTCGAATCTCATTAGCCTTGATTATTATCATAAGCTCTCTAAAGCAAGCTAGCTTAAACCCAAGCTTCTATAGTTGGTTCCAATCATATCTGATCCTAATTTAAGCCGCCTAAGCCCAATCAAATCTGGAAATAAGCCATAAATACTAAGCCGAACACCTTAAGCCAATAGACTTAAGCCAAACTGAACCTTCCAACGCCATTAGAAGTCAAAGGTCCCATAGCCATAGCGGGAAGAAATTCAACTCTCTCTCAACCTCAAAGCAGCAGAAGGAAAACGAAGCAGATCAAGGCAGTTTTTGGAAAACAAATTAAGGCAAAAGGATCATATTTGGTACTCATCAGATGAGACTTTAGCATCATTACTGAAGCTTGATTTTCTTAATTATCACTTGGATTAAGGCAGGTTAAACCTTGTAAGGAGCATAAACTCCTCAATTAATATTTTATTAAAATAGGGGTAATGTTTAATATTCGATTTGAGTTATCAAGTTTCAATCTGTCTGTTTTAAGCTCTGTCTTCATTATTTGCGTCTGCTGCAACTCTTTCCCTCATATCTCTCACAGCCAGGGGCCCCGTGCCTTCTCGGCTCACCTTTCAAATACAAATCCCCGACATTCTTGCTGAAGATTACAATCTGAATAGATTTGATAAAAATCTAGCAGCTGTAGATCTGCCAAAAATGTTGGGCTTAGTTCAGGTATGTTTGCAAGAAGTAAAAGCTATGAAGATGCAAAAGCAGAAAGATGATGCAGTGGAGATGGCACTTGATGCCGTACATGAACAGTATGGAATTTTTCAAGGTCATGATCCAAATGGACTCCTTGCATGCTATCAAGCGGAGATGAAGAGCCAAGGAATTCCAGAAGATCGGATGATTTTGACCTTTGAAGAAGTGGTAACCTCCAAGTTTAAAGATAAGCTTCGAGAATTGGCAGAAACATATCCCATGCAGTGGGACTATTTTGCAGATGGGTTTGTTCATGAAAGCTCAAAGATTATCGAGTTGGCAATGAAAGAGATTAACGAACGAGGCCATTGTTTTCTATAAAGAAGAAGTGGATCAGATGCAGTTCCTTAATTATGGTCAATTTTGGGATCGTATTTCTGCAAGAAGTAAAGCCAAGGAAAATACACCTTCGGAAGTAGCATATTCAACTTCAAAGGACCATATTTTGAACAACCGAGCAAAGGTACATAATGAAATTAATGCTGAAGCACAAATATATGATTTTTTTAAAAGATTGCTCATATGGAAGCTACCTCGAATAATGGTTCTAGTGAAGAGCTAGACTATACAAAAAAAACATTTCAAGCTACTGACCTTGGCTTAAGATGCTCTCAAAAATTCTATCAAGAAGATGAGCCATTACAGGTTTCTAATGGTTCTAATAGATCTATCGGCACTATAGATAAGCAAGGCAGCAGATTTACTACAGATGATTGCATAAATAAAGCTATTATATATACAATAGCTGATGAAGTGGCCGAGATTGTGGACCTAACACACGATGAGCATGAACATGCCAATGAACCTATGGTTGCTCCTAGCAATATGCTTGCTGATTCTATTATCACAGAATAAGATTCCATAATTGAAGGTTTTTTGGCCCAATCTGAAGGAGAAGGTTATAGCAGTATAGGAGAGCTTTGTGATACATAAGGAGAAGGTTATAGCAGTATACGAGAGCTTTGTGATGCATGCACCCTTCAAAGGGGGTGCCTGATGAACCTTTTCAAAGTTATAATGGCTTGCTAAGTAGCATGGATGCAGATGAGGAAGTAGAGGATGATATTGAAGATTGCCTAGATCATGCTGATTGTGAACATGATATTGACATGGATTGTACATCTATGCTTATATACGGGCAGCAAGAGGAGACAACTCCTATAGCTTTGATGAATGTTGAGACTTACAAGGGTGATTTTCCCAAGGATGCAATGGATGAAGATCTTCAGGATAAGGCTATTTTACATTATCAAACTCAAAACCCAGGTAAACTGATGATACAAGTCCAGAAAGTCCTAAGGTTTTTTGTAATGGCAAAGACTAGAGGGGGTGATGATGCTAAATCATCCTTGATACTACATAAAGTGCACATGGTTTTTCATTTTTTTGGACATTGTGCCAAACGTGGCTGGATTTGGATACTATTCCTAGTAATTCTTATGTCAGTGATGTCCTGGCTACCAATAAAAGGGAGTCAAAATTATTTAATGCTTTCTGGTAACGACCTTAAGTTACCAAAAGTTTATGAGATGTGGCTGCTGCACTATGCTTCAGGTGAAGCTCTAGTATATTGCGAAGCCCATCAATGCTATGTGATCTTAATGGTATTTGATCCAGGTGATTCGACAGATCTTCAAAAGCAGGTTCATTATGGATGGGTATTTTTGGGTCTACATTGTGGTTTATTTCTACTAGATCCAAGAATAGCATATTTGGAGCAGAAATGCTTGAAGTTGATCGATACAAGATATGTATGCTCATGTGGATATTATGCTATTGGGGCAATTTCTTATTATCCCATTTGATCCTGGGAGCTATTGAAGAGCAACTTGCAGATTTAAGGATATCATTTGTTTTCCTGTAGCAGGTTACTTGGCAGTAGATTTGTTTTTGGATGTATTCTAAGACAGAAGTGTTTTTGGTTATATGATCAATAAGCTTACATGGCTAGCTTCCAGTTGACATCTTTAGACAATTGTTATGATATCTTCACATCTTTTGAGATGGTTCTTCTACCGGAACTTGAAGTAAAGGACTTGACGACCATTCCGTGTGCAGACAGAGCAAGGCATACTTGAGCTTGATAGGGTTCCCTAAAGTGAGCTGATGGTCAAGCCCTGTGCATAGTTAACTGTAGCACTTGATTCTGGTGGGGTTCACTAAACAATTTTTGATAATTGAATGCTTTGGAGATACGACCACTACGGTTCAAAGATTTGTGATGGGACAACTATCAGATAATTGAGCTAGACTATTGATGATATGATTTAAGCCTTATTTTGTTTTACATGTCCTTACCAATTACGTGAGCTTGATGACAAGTAGCTTTAGGTGTTTATAGCAGATGAAGCTTGAAGACCGGTTTGCACAGACCGGAGGCTATGCAGGTTCAGAGGGGGTGGATGTCGTGCAACTCTGATTCCATGACAGAAAATGAGCAAAGGGATGCCAATCAGGTTTATTTAAATCCTACATGATTATTCAACGTAATAAGGGCTTGCAAACAAGCCAATTTTAAGTTAAAAGTGTGCCAGATGCGGCTTTAAGGGCCAAAAGATGTCTTGGTAATGCTAAACAGTGAGTATGCTTGAAGTGGTCATAGCTGGAATTTTATTAATCAAAGTTGAAGTACTCAAAGTGCTCTATAGGCCTGTCTTTATGGCTCGTCAATCGAAGCTATAGATAAGAAGTTATCACGATTTGAAGTTGAGTCGGTAGCAAACCTGTACCGGATTGGGTAGCTGCTAATAAAAGGTCAAGGATGATATAAATGCATGGGCCTGAAGTGCTCACTTTCTGGAGAGTGTTGGTCTTTTCAGATCGGTGATCCGATTTACGGTTGCCAAGTTATTGATCGTTAAAGATTTATTGGGGACTGGTTCCACCCCAGTCCGGTCCACTCGGTTGGAGTGCCACCTTAGAGTTTTTGGATCTCGACCGGATCTTGGAATGCAATGATCACGGGATATACCCAACAAGGCAGGACCAGGAAACTGGCTATTTGGAGTAGATGGAAAGAGAGGACAACTCTCCGAATGCATCCACTTATACTTCACTTATAGTTGCATGTTGAAGGCTGGCAGAGTTCATGATGATATTGTCAGTCAATGATTGTTCAAGAAAGATGTGCTAATAGGCAATGCTTTCGCCAAATGTGGTGCCTCTATGAGCCCAAGGCCGGATGCCGCCCATACTCACATGGCCAATGGCCGCCCACATGAGCCATAAAGTGGCCGCCCGCCGGTTAAGTGGATGCCCAAATAACTGAGGGCTTGAGTGTGAATGAGGAAAAAGAAAAACAAGGAAAAGAATGGCGAGGAAGGACTCGTAGCGAACAGCACAGCACAGGAGAAGAAAAAAGGCTCGCGCCCACCTGTGTGGTGCTCCAATGACGACACCGAAGAAGCGTGAAACAACAAGCAAGGCAGGGCGACCGTATTTAGGCCCGAGTTTTCCACAAATGGTGTTGTCCAAGATTCGCCATGCCACGTCAGCAGGGATCCATTCCATTAGCGATATCGCTAATGGGATGGCCAAAAATACAAGGTTTTTTCCATGCAGCCACTGGGAGCTATTATAAAGGAGCAGTTCTTGTTCTTCTACTGGGCATTCCTTAGCAGGAAAGCCAAGAAGTCCTAGGAATCTTAAGCTCTAAGCTAAGCTTTCGTAAGCTCCTTAAGCTAAGCCGCTCGACACTTATTAGCATGGATGTTCATAAGCTCTCTAAGCCATACTTTTGGCTCTTATAAGCCATCTTAATCTTAAGCTCTCCAAGCCAACTTTGTTCTCGATCTTATTGAGCAATCCTAATCATAAGCTCTAAGCCAAGCCTCTCAAACTCATTAGCCATCTTAATCTTAAGCTCTCCAAGCCAACTTTTGTTCTCGATCTCATTGAGCAATCCTAATCATAAGCTCTAAGCCAAGCCTCTCAAACTCATTAGCCATCAAAATCCTAACCTTGAATCTCAAGCCATCATAATCCTAATCTCGAATCCTAATCCCCACGCCTCACTTGGGTGCCTAACTTCCAAAGAAAAATATCAACCCCCCCCCCAAGCAATGTCGTTAGTGCTGGGGGAAGGGTTATGTGTGCGAGAGAGAGAAGAAATTCCAAGGGTGGGTCGCATGGGTCAAAGAGGGTAAACGAGTCAAAGGGCCCATCTAGGGGGCATTTCCAAGGCGAGTCAGACATGAAGGTGGGATCCAAGGTGGGTTCAAAGGGTAAGGTAATGGTCGGTCAAAGCAAGAGTTCCAAGTGGAGAGAGCCAAGAGAGAGAAAGCAAAACTTGGAAATCAAAGGAGATAGCTCCGAGGTGGAAAGAGAAGAGGTAAGAAGAAAATGGAAAAAAGTAAAAAATTGAAAGTGCTAGGGGCACTAGCAACATCGCTAGTGCACTCCCCCACTCCAAGTAGCTAGAGAGTTCAAGAGAGGAGCCGACCTTCCAAAGGTTGCTAAATTGAAGTGGTAGGTGGTCCAACTAGAGGCCCCTTCCCAAAATGAAATATCTATATAAGCCAAATTTTGTACATTTTTAATGTTTTTTGCCCTAGCTTTTTTGGGGGCCGGTTGGAGAGATCCAAGAGTGAGTGTCATAGTGAGTTTCTGGGCAGGCTTCTTTGTGCACAAGAGTGTGTCTCCAAAGCCCAAAGTGTGTGTTTTCTTTATTGATGACCATGTGGGTGCATCGTTTGTTGCAATTGAGTTGTATATGGCATTTTTAAGCATAGTAAAGCTTCCATAGTAGTTTCTCAAGCGTTTTTTCCCCTAGCCCCTTCTCTACTTATCCTACTTTTGTGTTCGGTGCTAGTGTGGATGTGTGTGCCCCTCGATCCCTTTTTTGTGTGTGGCATGCAAGTAAGAATGTAGTTTCGTGTGTGGCAGCAGTATGTGGCTTGAAGCAAGTTGTGAAGTGCTTGTGGATAGCTATTGTGAGTGTGTTTGTACATTGGTGTGCATACCAACGGAAAACTCTTTTGTACATTTTGAGTTTTCAAGGTGTTTTTTGACATGATAGGGGTGCTATGAATGCCCTGACCTATAGAGAGGACTTGTGTTGTGTGCTAGATATGTTTCCCCATCTCCCCTATCCATCTTTTGGTGTTCACACAGAGGAGCACATTGATGCTCCTGGCCGAAGTCAAAGCGGTGATTTTACCGATGTTAGAGATGAAAATTTTGAAGAGCAGGTTTTGCTAGTGATGGCATGGTCTTATTCTCTCATTTTCAGTGGGGTCAAAGATGTAGAAACCTAGCTCCAAGACTAAAGGTTGTTTTTGTTGGAGAGCAGTGTGACAAGGGAAGAAGGTGCAGTGCAGGTGCTCTTGTTCCTATTTTGTGGTAAAGCAAAGTGGTGTTTTGATGGTGTATCAAACGAGAAGAAAACTGATTGTCAAGCATTGGAAGTGGCTTTTTGAAGCAAGTTTGTAATGGATTTGCAATTGAGCAAGATGAAAAGAAACCTGGACAGATTGAAGCAAAGCTTGGAAGAGAATTTTCAAGCGTTTGAATGGGAGTTCAAAGCCCTTGAGGGGCAGCTGATCAAGGTAACTGCTACAAAGAATGTTGAGATTTTAAAACTAAGTAAGTTTCTTGATTGCTTGCATGAAGGAGTGCAAGACAAGGTCAAGATTGATGCCCCAGTGTGGTCCAAGAAAAAGGGTGGTCCAAGAAGATATTGAAGAAGCGGTAGGCGAGGAAGGGTTTTCCAAGTGTTGTGATGTTAAAGCAAGCTGATGCGGTGATTTTTACAAATGAGGTCAAAGAAATAAATCTTGAGGAGATTTCTAAGCTCAGGACAAAAGAGCAGATTGAGCCAAGTGATAGTAGTCTATGGATACAGACACAAGTTGGGAGACTGAGTCATCTCAGTCAAGGTATGATGAGTTTGATCTCTTGCATGTGGGTAGAGATGCAATGAATGTGTGCGAGGAGTAGGGAATGCTGAAAATTGTTATGTTATTGGTGGATATCAAATGGAGGAGTCTAGGGCTACTGATAAGGGTATGCGTAAAGATGGTGTGTGCTGCCATGTTGATGGCCATGTTGGTGAAGATTGCAGTGGAGTGTGCCAGGGTTGTGCAGCAAGTACGAAGCTGTGCCAAAAAGGATGGAGCATCCTTGACTATATAATAAGACCATGACGATGCCTTATGGGGAGATTTTCTCTCCTCCTTGATAGAGCATGATGCAACACTAGAGAAGGTGCTTGAAGAGCAAGTAATTAAATCCAACAAGTAGGTGGTGTTTGTAGACCTTGAAGGGCCAACTAACAAAGCAGAGCTTGATGATAAAGCACTTGAGTTTGTGGAAGATGAAAAAGAGAGCGTGGATCCGAAGGTGGAATTTTTTCTAGTTCAGCAAGTGTTCTCTATGACAAGTGACGGAGATTCCCAGGTTGTGATTGAGACCAAGATTTCAATGTAGGTATGTAAGAAGTGGTTGAAGGATATGTTGGTAAATGCAATTGTGCAGTGGGCAATCAAGCAAGTAAAGAGTCTGTGGGAGGAGAACCTTGATTTACATGGTTCAGGTATGTTTATGTTTGGTGAGAGTGATAGTGTATTTGATGATGCTTGGTTGAAGATGGGTAGGATGCATGTGGATACCTGGAGACGTGTGGTTGTTCCATGGATTGGTTTTGTGCGTGGTTGGTTATGTGCATTGGTGCACAACTATGGGAAGCTACTATAGGTGGATGGACGAGATCAAAGTCAAGTTTTTGATCTAGGTGGATGATGGGAAGTAAATGATGTGGTTGGGAAACCCACTTGAGCAAAGGATGCAGGTAGTAAGGGACAAGTCATGTACATATGATAGGTGTTTTGTAGTGTATAGAGTGTCTGTTTCGGAGGTGAAGTTCCTTAGTTCAAAAAGCCTATGTGTGTTTTAACATAAATGTTCAACAAGGGGGTTGGGCAATCATGATGCAGCCAAAGTTGGTCGGAGATAGGAAGTGTGCTATGCAAGGCTAGGTGCAGGGCAAAGAGTTCAAATAGGTGCAAAAGACCAAGGTAGGAAAGTGGTAACGGAAATGTATGGGTAATGTAGTTCTGTAGGCCAAAAGGGCTCAAAAAGAGGCAAAATAGGTTGACAATTCTAGGTGTCTCAAGTGCTCATTTGGTTCCCTAGAATGGGGTGTTTGAGATGATGTATGAGCTAGTCCAAATGGCTCCTCAAACGGATTCCTAGTGTGAAAGATATGGAAGTTCAAAGATGGAATAGTTTGCAGATCCTTGACGGACAACACAAGAAGTGGAGACATGTGGCCAGAGCTAGAGTCAGTGATAGATGTGTAGTGCTCAAGTTGGGGAGCATGCCAGTTTTTTTGGATTGTCAATCAGAACTAGAACATGCAAGCTACTTGGGGGGTCACTATGTAATCATGTTGATTATAACATGAGTTCTAAAGGAGGGGTTTTAAAATACAAAACTTTTAGGAAATTTAATAGAGAAAATCCAAAGCCTTAGAATATGAAGTACCTTGACATACCTTTTGGTGGAGTAGACTTGGGTGGATCCCTATTGTAGTGCTCTTCTCAAATGGTTTCCCAATATACCGTTGTTAGCTTTAAAGGTGTCTTCCCATTTGTTGGAGCCTTGTATCTGCTGTGACTTTGGGGTAGAAAAGGATGCTTGGTTGAATAGATTACCTTGTGTAAGGCATCTAGCCTCTCCATCACCAATGATGGCCCATAATCACGGCATACCTTATGACTTGATGTGGAAAATCCTCCACTCATATCATATCCTCGGGGGGTTCACCATCCCGTACCCCCCTATATAATGTGCGTTCGCAGGTATTAAAAAAACCTCTCTTTTAACATGTTTGAATGAATAAAATGACCCCTTATTTTCGGATTGTTTTTCAAAATTGAATATAAAAACCCCTTATTTTAATGTTGCTCTATTAAATTCCCTAATTTTTTTGCATTTTATAACCTCCTCTTGAACTCACGCTATACATTAACATGATTACATAGTGCACCCCTGAGATCATATCGTTTGAGAAACGCTTTAAAGTTCAAATGGTAAAGGGGTGAAATCATGTATAGGTGGTACAACTTTTTGCACTTTTTAGTGGTACCCTCTAAAAAAAAGTGAGGACCAGTATTTTTTTTTGCAAAAAAGAATATCAAAACTTGTCGGACTTTATAGTTTTGGACTCTACATGAAAAAATCTATCCATTGATATATAACATGCTAGTTTATTTTACATGTAAAACATGAAGATGGGGCTTGTAAAGTGCTACCAAAGGACTATCCAAACACACCCCTTTTTGGTACCACCAATACATGCTTTCACCCAAAGAGATAGAGATGAATGAACATAACATACCAAAATCCTCTCTAATACCAGGATAGTCGTGCATGGTCCACATAAGGATATCCATGACAATGGCCTCTCTCTTCTCCTTTGGAAGTGAAACATTGAGAAAGGGGACACTCTTACATAACTTTTGCAACTCCTTGATGAGGGTCTCAAGGTAGACATCGATATTTTCTACTTTGTACTTCAATGGCTCAAGAAAAGAGAGAAGTAAATTGCCCTTCTCAATAGTCTCCCATGGTGAAATGTTGTAGTTGATGATCATCACATGCCAAGTGCTCCATGATGTAGAATTTTTACCCAAGGGATTGACACTGGCACTTGCCAACCCAAGAATCAAGTGTTAGAGGCTCTAGCTCAAACTCTAGCTATGAGTCTTGACGTGTCTCCATACAGGTGAATCTACAGGGACATGCATCATCCCATCATTTTAGGGGTGGTTGGTGTGCCATCTAAGGAGCTCCTTTGTAGACCTACTTTTAAACGTGTGTTGAATCCGAGGAATAACTCGAAAATGCCTCAATACCTTGTGGGGTAGGTGAGCCCCACAAACACCAGTCTTGTAGCCTACTTCTTGCAAACTAGGCATGAGATAGCACGTGCTTGTTCACTATATGGTATATTATGTAAAGTTGATGCATACAGGGATGCGCTCCCACTCCATGCCAAGACAGGTGACATACAACCTCGCTCATGTCTTGATACATAGGAAGCATTTTTCCCATCAAACTACAAAAAAAGAAAAAATTAGTACACATGCAAGGGGGGACCAACACGAGAGTGAAATTTACAGTAAACCATAAATAGAACTTACTTAAGAATTGCAGCTACACTTGTATTTCTCAAACCAAATTCTGCCTGCAAGTTGAGGACCTCCAACAACGCCGCTAGCCCCAAACACTGGGTACCATCCTAAAGAGGTGTTTGGGCACTTGATAGAAACCTGTCTTCCATTGCCTATAGTCGTTGAGTGCATTGTCTACAATCCTCCTCGCATATGTTGGGTTCATGTGTCAAAAACTCATTTACCATGTCAAACATGTGCCTGTCCTCAAGCTCAAAGTGTCCTATGGATGCATGTGGAGGAGCTATTGAAGTTGAGCTAGTGCCACAAACCACATGTGCCATGCCTTCCCTAAGTATCTCTTGCCATTGTCTTTCAATTTTACATGCCAGAGCTGCACCATCAAACATGGACCAATGAGGATCATCCCACCCTGTATAAGGAGGGACTAAAATTTCAATAGTGAAAGAAAAGAAATGACTAAAGAGACAAAAAACAATAATCTAATAAGGAGGAAAAGATAGAGAGGATAAATAAAATAAAATGTGTACAAAAAGGACTATTGGTATGCGGTAATGTATGCACTAAAACATCAGATTCTTTTTCCAACATATAAAAAATCAAAATGCAGTAATATATGCGGTAATGTATGTGGTAATATTCGGGGTAATGACTAGCAGTTTTAAATAAGAAATAAAGCAAGGTATGCCGCATTTTTGGGCATAACTTGCTCATGTTTTCACCCCACCATTGCACCTATAGTAGTATCATCTCCTTCCCCCTTACCCCCCCCTTTGCCCGCTCATTCCCACATCTCTCTCTCTCTCTCTCTCTCTCTCTCTCTCTCTCTCTCTCTCTCTCTCTCTCTCTCTCTCTCTCTCTCTCTCTCTCTCTCTCTCTCTCTCTCTCACACACACACACACACACACACACACACACACACACACACACTATGGAACATGCACTGACATATCACACACTTAGACCTACATGGTCAACCCCATGGTGTAGGTTCGACACATTATGCCCCAATTTTTGGATCGGCTCTATGTTAGTCTTGTTCAACCCAATACTCGCAGTTGCAAAGTCTAAACACATGATTCTATATACAAACTATGTCACAAAAGCACACAATACATGGAACATGGTAATGCATGATAGTACTAAGGACATACAAACTCATAACACACACATGCTGGCATAATAACAAGACGTCATTTGTACTAGCAGATTTTGCATGACACACACAACAACATCTTTGACGGAGGAGTAGTCAAAAGACAAGGACATACAACATGAGCAGGCTGATGAAGCATTCAAGCAATAAAACCCTTCTATTTTTTGGTTTTATTCTGGCTTAGATAAGCCAAGTCCTTTGTAATTTTTTTTCAGATGCATGATAGCATCCTTCAAGTTATCATAAATGCGTGTTCGCATCCCTCAAATTATCAAAATTCTACTTCAAGTCGCAATATCATTATGAAGTCCGTATCTCAAAGTGGTTTCCCCCTCTTTTTCCCCTTTTTACAACTGGGCACTTACTGATAATACAACTGGCTACCTCAACATAGTAACTAAGGCGTATGTTTTCAGCCTAAACAACTTGCAATTTGGAGCCTGGCTAAAAAAGGCACGCAGCGTTAATAGCAGCGCCGTATACACTCCTGGTGAGAAATCACTGCAGCTGGCATGGCCATAGACAACCTTTAAGGCACCGGACTCAGCTTCCCTATAAACCCAAGGCATTGCAAGGCACACTTAGCACTATATGCACGTATACACAGAGCGTCATACACAGTCGTTTCCCCAGAGCATCACACATATAGAGTTGCCGTAGGTGGGCGTCCTGAGAAGGCACGACACACTTGCTGCTGCTGGTGGCGCATTTGCTACACTACCAAACCCAAAGGCGTCAGCCTCTACTACCCACAAGGCTACTACACAAGCTACAGAACATACGGAGGAGGTACATTCAGTTTTTTCAAACATATAGGTTGAAATACAATAACCATATAATAAGCTGAACCATCCCTGGTCTCCATTCTTTCTCACAGAAACGTTATGTAAGACATAGTCTTGATTACTAGTCACTTAACGACTTCTCATAAGGGGCTCAGTTGCATGCACACACATCTCAAGGAACTATATGCTGTAAATAATCACAGTTGTATGCCATAGGTAATCAACCCAGGACGGCATGGCACATCGGTTGGTGTGTGCGCAATTGGTACACTAGCAAGCCCAAAGTCATCGCTTTCTACTGCACACAGAGATAATTCGCAAGCTGAAGACATATACTACACACAAGGCTAACTTGCAAGCTACAAATGATACAGGGGAGGTACGTCCACGTTTCTGTACAACTTATCTATTGAAATTCATTAACAATACTGTAGGTTAAACCATCTTTTGTATCCAGTTTTTCACAGAAAGTTTTACAAGGCATGGTATCGTTTTGTATTTACTCATTTGCCAGTAACGCTTTCGGTAACAGTAATGGATTTGTATTCACTCATATGTATAGTAAAGATGTTTTAAAGGCATGGTTTTGTTTTCGGTTAACACATCGTCTCTCATGCATAAAGTACTTGTCTATTGATACACCTAGGAAAAAGCATGGCATCACGAACTTAAATTTCTGGCGGTAGAACTAAAACTTGCATACAAGCATGCAATCCGATTAAACATTGGTAGGATATGTGTACAAAGTACAAAAATAGGAAGGTCCACAAACAACCTATATTCATGTAAATGGCACATAATAGGCACAAAAAAGAATACCTCGCTCACCCATACTCTTGTTTTTGCATACTTATGCATAAGGCGTACATTCATAACGCAGTTAAGCCACAATTTAGCATGAAAATAGGTTCGTAGTGTACCTAAACTAAAAAGGATATGTGGTCCGACTAATTGTTGTACATAAAATTACTGGAAGGGAACGGTTGCAAGGAGAGCAATACCTTGAACCTACAAAGGAAAAAGGAGCACTTCCGATGTCTACTGCAAATAACAACCAGGTGAACTGATAGTAAAAACCTGGAGTATAAGTTTTTTTCAAAAAATAAGAAGCAAAGCGGTGTTTTTTATCGATTGTCTTGTATGTAATATCGGGAATAAAGGAGGTAGTAAATCTTTGCATAAGGGTTTAGGATAACCTTATTGCAGTATGAAAAGACCGGTTTTTTGAAAAAAAAGGGATAGAATAAACAAAATTTTACCAAAATTTTTAGGAATTGACCTTAATATACTCACTTTGTAACCATAGCAAGGCTACCCCTAAGGCATAACCAAACAGTATGTAAAAACCAGTACGGAAAACCTTAGAGGTAAGGCTGGTGAGTCAAAACGAAGAAGGGGGGGGGGGGGGGGGGGGGGGTTACTCTTCTTTATGACTAATACCTAGAAAAAGAATGGATCAAGGATTTAATGTTAGGACACATCTTGTAAAGGCAGATGTTGGTCTTGTTTGGAATATGGTTATTTTTGAAAAATAAACCCTTTTACAAACAAAATGCTGCCGAAATTTTTCAAAAACAATCAAGAGTGCTTGTAGATTATTATGCTTACTTATATACCATAATGATAGGGCTGCCCCTATAGCAACATAATATAGTCGCTAAAGAATGCTAAACTCCTAATCATTGATGACAAACAGGAGTACAAGCAGACAGCTAGGATGAGTGTCACTCGTGATATATTCAAGCTACAAATGATTCGGGACAAGCTCATGGCAGCACACAAAGGGAAAAATCAAACCAAGCCATTAGCAATTAGAGACCCCATTTCCAAAACTTGTAAACCTATACAAAATTTCACGAACCGTAATCGACCATATCTGCATAGGCGAGCAAAAGAAAATGTAACATATACCTACGAGTAGGTTTGGGCTTTAGGGTGTGACAACGATAACAAGCAGTGGGTATTGCTTGATATACCTATCACCCATTTAGTGCAAATTAATTCTAATTGATTGTACTTGTGGCCCTGGTTGGCAGGTAAAGATCCCTGCTTTCATCTGATAGGAGTTCCGGCCTAAAGCTCCTATTGTTTTATGTACCAAAGGATCTTGTAACAATTTTTTTTTATTATAAAAAGGTTCTTCTTTTCTTTGGAGTAACCATATGATAAGTGTAAACAGTACTTAAGTTCTCTCAGTATATGATTCTAGGTGATGGGATTTTTCAATCAAACACACACACAATTTTCTCAAGATACCTTTGGTCGGGTATCTATCATATACTGAGAAAAATTAGTATGGATATAAAATAAAAATGGTTTAGTCTTTTTTTTTTTCAGGCGTTTTGGATTCCATCTCTCACCCATCTGGGATATGGAATAGAAGAAGGCACTCCTATTCCTTCTGTGGGGACCCGGTGTATACTGTCTTGTTTCAAGGGTGTAGAATTCCACAAAAAATTGTTAGATTTTGAGAAACAAGCCATACACACCCACTCTATATCAGTGTTAAACACAGCTTCTATTAATGACTGGATTTCCTTATTGATTCTTTCTAGAAAAGATAAAGACAAGCTTCTAGAGGCCTTCAATAGCTTCTTAGCTAAACTTCCCATTATTGATGCACAAGATAGTTCAGATCTTGATTTTTTTTTAACGTCTCTGTCCACTATTGTGAACAAACTATATTTTATCAATAACCTTCCTGCCATGCCTATAGAAATCAAACACTCAGAAAAGGTTATCAATCCTCTTCTGGATCTTGACCTTTTGGAAGAAGAAGAGAAGGAAGCCCTCAACTTCTTGACAGATGCAAACTGTGTAGCCCTTGAAAGGACGGTCTCTAAATTGTTTTCATAGGTAATCCCTTTACTACCACCCAGGCAAGTGGAGTTAAATTCCATTAGACTTGAACACAAACTTTGGGATTATGAAATTTTGAACCATTGGGCACCTTTTACAATTTACTCTCTAGGGCTGCTGTGTAGTATTCCCACAGACATTGTTGAACAGTGTAAAACCTTAGCCTTACATTCCAAGCATCTTTTGGCACAAGATGTTCTCTTCGAACTTAAATAGGTCAAATTATCAGATGTCGATGGAAAAAAGTGTCCAAGCACTTCAATCATTGCTCGCACCAAAGGACTCTCTCTATGGAAAGAGCAAAGGATCAAAAACGGTTTTTGAGAAACTGTTGGAATTCCTATCAACCCTTCCTGAAATGCCAATGCAAAAGGGTGGATCCAAACTCCAATTGTTCGTCAATTATTTGGTTTGATCAATTTTTGTGGTACGTATTCCAGAATCTACTAAAGTTTTTTCAGTTCTCATCAGGTCCAGCCCAGGTATATGCCTTTATTGCATGGGTGGCCTCATTTCTAATTGAATTAAGGCAAGCAGTCATCATCTACTATCAGTTTCATGAGCACAAGGGATTGGTCCTATACACACATGGGACCCCACTTCTTCAAAAGCTACACAACACACCTGTCTCCAATACAATCGAAACCCTACTTAAACCACCCAAAGGCACAGAGGAGCTAAAGAAGATTACACACACACCTAGCAGCATGGCATCAACAAGCAAGAGACCAAGGCAATTTAGAGGATCGGAGGACTATGGAGATACTCCCACAGTACTCGAATACCCAACTTTTGAGGATCAGATACATTTACTTCATACAAGAAATAATGGATTGTTACACTTTGAATGCAATGTTAAGATGCATAGAAGATTCGTTCATATATTATTTTGTAACAAATTTATGGACTTTATTAATCCTCATAAGTTTTTTCAAACACTTATAAATGATTTTCACATCAACAAAGACCTATCTAAAATGAGGATTTGCTTTGGGTGGAAATATAACCAAAACTTGAACCATACCCTCTATAAACCATCTACTGTGTTTGCCCAGGAAATTGATGAATCACAACCATGTGGTTGTTTGACACATAAAAGGTTTTCCAACTTTTTAGTTGAACTTGAACCTTTTGGAAGACATGTGATCACCACTAACCCTAGCAAAGCTAGACATAAAACATTCCAAGAATTTATCAAGAAAGGGTTAAATCACATACCATTAGTACCAGTAAACCCTACGGCAATAATAAAAGAACTTGGCAATGTATGGAAAACCTTATGTATCCTTCTAGGTTGTGAGGTTAGTAAATCACATTACAATTATATCCAGGGATTGGTTAATGAATTGTTTTCCCAAAGATCTCCCTTCTACAGGCAAAACCAAACTCCTTGGTACAAAAACACGGACATGCTGAATGAAATAATTATATTTTACAATATCTATTCATATGCGGACTTGACAAATCTGCGCAAACTTCCGTTTTTATATGTAAAAAACTTATACAATTAGGGGCAAGGAGACGACTGGAAAGCCCTGAATTCCGTCTTCTTTCTTTGGAGGAGGAGGAAATTTGCCAAGCCATAGGATCATACACCCAAGAAATTGGGTTAGAGACACCAGCTATGTTCTCTCTCCCATATCTTATGGGAAATTTTAAAATCCATAAAATGGATTTCAAATGGATCACTAATGCGCATAGTTGTGTATTTACTCCCGCCACTCCTATAATCACCAAAATACTCAAAAGCGTAAAACAAGGATTTGAAGAGTACACCGAAATCACACATAAAAAGCTACAAATGATCTCTGGGACACAAACCAACGGGTATTTGATGATTAATAATCAATACGATTTTTTGATCAATCTACAAAGCGTATTACAAACATTCATTCCTTTGATATAACATTCTGTTACGAAGCTATCCCTCACAAAGGCAAGCATGGACTACTCGAGGTACTAAACTACATTATTAGACTCATCAAAGGTATGCAATATCTTGGGTTTAAGAAGAACTGCAAGCAGATTGTGATCACAAAAAAGAAAAGGGAAGTGGTCTGGACATTTGAGTATTTACATAACATCAATGAGTTTGTCCTTGATAACTGCTTTACCAAATTAAGTAAAAATATTTATCGCCAAGAAAAAGGTATACCAATGGGATATAGCTGTTCACCATTATGGTGTAATTTGTATTTAGCTTGGTATGAATTTGAATATATAAAGAAACTATCCTGGCTTACCAGATTTGATATGATGAACACATTTTTATATTCATGGCGATATATGGATGATTTGCTATTTGCTAATAATCCATTTATTTCATAGTGTCTAAATCACAAAAAACCCTTGTCCCAAGAGGACCCCTTTACAATTTACCCTTTGGACATCATTGGGATTAAAGCCACACACAAGACAAATCAAACCACATATTTAAACACACACATCCAATTATGCGAATCAATGGAAGGTGAGTATATAACGTGCACCGCAAGGAAAAAAGACAAATTACCATGCCCATGCCGCCAGTAATCGACCAAAAAAGATGGCATATAATGTGTGCATATCATAGGTGCTTCCCATATTATGTAATGCATCCCACGAATCATATGCGGTAACAAATTTAAATAAATTGATCTCTATGTTCGTAGAGAATGGTTTCAAAAAAGAGAAAATAATTACATGTATTACTAGTTTCCAGGAGAGAAATCAGTTTCCAGGCATCAGGTTTACCATTAGTACATTAAAACAACGAATTGGTAGAGGATAGGTCCACTTGGTGGCCTATCCTCCACCAAGTGTACCTTTCCTCACGGTTGGGGAAGGGCCACACACACACACACACACACTCTATGGAACATGCACTCACATATCGCACACTTACACCTACATGGTCAACCCCATGGTGTAGGTTCGACACATTATGCCCCATTTTTTGGATCAGCTCTATGTTAGTCCTACTCAACCCAATACTGGTAGTTGCAAAGTCTAAACACATGATTCTATAAACACACTATGTCACAAAGGCACACAATACATGGAACATGGTAATTCATGATAGTACTAAGGACATACAAACTCATAACACACACATGCTGGCATAATAACAAGACGTCATTTGTACTAACAGATTTTGCATGACACAGACAACAACATCTTTGACGGAGGAGTGAGTTATCGTTCGCGGACTGCGTACATACATAAAAAGCAATTTCCGTTTTTTGTTTTATATTTTTCTGCTTATTGAAAACGATTTTGCAGAAACTACCCGCGTGAGAGACCGGAATCGATGTGTTCTACAACTTTGCAGAAGAAACTATCCGCTATGGGGAGTTACACATCGTTCCGATTCAATCGAGCCGTTGATGATCGTCCAAATTCTATCGAGCTACTGTTGGTACATGATCTTTTGTTCTATGATATACTCGTTCATTGATTCTCGTATAATTATTCTTTTAGAGATATAGTTTACGTCGTTTTATTGATAATTTCTCATTGATACCATAGTGATTTTGATGGTACCATGATGATGTTTTGTTAATACTTTGGTCATGGTGATTTTCGTTGATACCATGATGATATGTCATTGATACCATGGTTATTCTCGGTGGTGCCATGATGATATTTCATTGATACCATGCTTATTCTCGGTGATGCCATGATGATGTTTCGTTGATACCATGGTTATTCTCGGTGATGCCATGATGTTGTTTCGTTGATTCCATGGTGATTTTTGTTGATACCATGATGATGTTTTGTTGATACCATGGTTATTCTCGGTGATACCATGATGTTGTTTCGTTGATACCATGGTTATTCTCGGTGATGCCATGATGATGTTTTGTTGATACCATGGTTATTCTCGGTGATGCCATGATGTTGTTTCGTTGATACAATGATTATTCTCGGTGATATCATGATGCTTTTCGTTGATACCATGATCATTTATTCATTTTTATTGATATAATGATGATATTTTGTTAATACTTTGATGGTATTCATTCATCACTACATTGATAAATGTTGTTTTATGTAGTATATACACATATCATTTGTATCACGTAATCACACATTTTGTACTTTTACGTTTATACTTTATGTACCATATGTTGTCATGCGTATATATGTCGTCAAAAGAGTGGCGTCACGAACCATCTCTTATGGCATTGTGAACGTAATTATTTCATTAACGATGCTAATAATTTTCATGACATGTTCTTTTTGGAGTCTATGATCTATGTAGGATTGATCAAAGATTTGATTTTATGAAGACAAACTTGGTGACAATAAAAGATTTATGAAGATATGTTTGGTGATGCCATATTGATGACAACATGAAGACATGTTTGGTGATGCGATATTGATGACAAGCTACACAGCAGATTCATGGAGACACTTTTGATTACAAGCTAATCGATAGCTTTTATACCTCTTTATTGAACCTTTGTATTCATTATTGTATTTGATAGGATAGGAGTAATGTAACTCCTCATAAAACATTCATTGTAAAAGGAGTGATGTAGCTCCTCGTAAACATTTGTATATTTAATGATTTTTATAATATAACGGTGGGTGTATATAGAGCTGTGGGTTTTTCCCTTGATCCCCCAAGGGTTTTTTCATCCACAGTTAGGGACCCTTATTTGAGCGGGGGTGTTGAGCTTATATGTGAAGCTACTCAATATATGGCTTCTCTATATATGGCACCCAGGTCCCCTCTATATATACATCATCTCATGTGTGTATTCTACACACTTTGGGGTTCTACTTCTGTGCTCTCTCCTTCTCTCTCAACAGCTAGGGCAGCCATGGACTTACATTCGAAGAAATGCTCGATGCGAGGAAGTAGAGGGAAAATATCACAAAAATTTTGCGGAATTTTTGTTCCGTGGAGATCTACTCGGAATCACATTTCGGACACTTCTCCATGTCTATGTATTCCCCTCTGAAAAGAATGCAGTCGTTAGGATAAGCATGGATCAAATTGTAATCGTCCAGGTCTCTAGGTGACCCCGATACAGTGTTTGGGTCACTCCTCAGCATCTCCGACTCAATAGCCGGGACACCACTCTCAAACGCGTAGGTAGTATAATCCTTCGGTGTAGTCTGAGCAGTCTCACAAGCAGGGACACTCCTCGGTGTGTCCTAGGGACTCTGCAACACATGAGCTCCAGAAACAACTTGCTCCTCGCCACAACAACCACCACCGCTAGACTGTCGTGGAATTGCTGGTTGCATGGTCCATCGAACATAAATCTAGATCTAATTTAATCTTAAACTCAAAATAAAACTAAATTTAATATAATCTAACGTCAATCTAAATCTAACGCGCGTAAATAAACCTAAACTAATCTAACAGAAATCTAACTCAAAATAAACATAAATCTAATCTAATCTAACCTAAATAAACCTGAATCTAATCTAGCGTAAATCTAAATCTAACCTAATCTTAAACGATAAAAAGAGGAAAATGGTATAACCTTTCTATCATCCAAGTGTGGTAGATTGGTTATGCCATTTCCCTCTTGAATCACAGGTCTTGAGTTCAACTCCTCTCCGGCTAGATCTTTAAGGTCTCTTGGGATAGTTTCTTCCGACCTTAAAACTTTCTTCTTCTCAGGTGTGTGTGTGTGTGTGTGTGTGTGTGTCTGTGCCAATAAAAAGAGGAAAATGGTATAACCTTTCTATCACCCAAGTGTGGTAGATTGGCTATGCCATCTCCCTCTTGAATAACAGGTCTTGAGTTCAACTCCTTGTCGGCTAGATCTTTAAGGTCTCTTGGGATAGTTTCCTATGACGTTAAAAATCTCTTCTTCTCGGGTGTGTGCGTGTGTGTGTGTGGGTGTGTGTGTGTGCGCCAATAAAAAGAGGAAAATGGTATAACCTTTCTATCACCCAAGTGTGGTAGATTGGTTATGCCATTTCCCTCTTAATAACAGGTCTTGAGTTCAACTCCTCGTCGACTAGATCTTTAAGGTCTCTTAGGATAGTTTCCTACGATGTTAAAACTCTCTTCTTCTTCTTCTTCTTCTCTCTCTCTCTCTCTCTCTCTCTCTCTCTTTTCCTCCCTCAATGTGTGTGTGTATGCATTCTTTGTTTATGCATGTGTGTGTGTGTGTTTTGTTTATGCATGTGCTCTCTCTCTCAAAAACACAATGTGTGTGTGTGTGTGAGGGAGAGAGAGAGAGAAAGAGGGGAAGGGAACATGAGAGAGAGGAGAGGGAAGGAGCATAGCTGGCTCTCCTTCCTCTCCTCGTGTGTGTTTGTGTGTGTGTGTGTGTGTGTGGAAGAAAGAGAGAGAGAGAGAGGGAGGACGCTCTCGGTTATCTTTTTACCCCTGCCAGCATCGCTATAAACGTCGCTATGGGCGTCACTAAGTTACAAGTAAACTAGCAGCACTCATAGTGACGACCATAGTGACGCCGTGAGTTTTCACTTTTGAGCATCGCACTGCGATCGTCGCTAATATGAAGTACCTCTTGTAGTGATGGAAGTACATGGGAAGGGAGACCCTCACTTTGCATCTCATGACATTTTGACTCCTTTCAAGCAAATAACCTATCTTTTGTCTCTTCTTGCATGCCAATTTCCAAGAAAGGTTTGCCTTAGCTTAGTCTAAGGTTTGTCGAGAATCTGCATAACCTAGTGTCAAACTAGAGTAAAAGAAAATAACACACCTACGTACATGTCAAACAAAAGAGCATGATAAGTATTTAGCAGAAGCTCTTGACTAACAATCCCATATTCATTTTATTTTCTTATGTCATCATCTTTGTGGAATGCCATGTCTTTTTCAGAGGCTATATGCCCCTAAGATACAATCAAAAATGTTGAAGGATTCTCATAGAGAGGCCTCTTTGCATATAATAAAACCATACTTGTAAGCACCTACTTTTCTTCTCCTATGTAAATAGTTTTTGCCTTCTCTCACGTGCTAGAAAGTGCATCAACAATATTAGTAGTTGAAACATGCTATAGCAATTGATGATTCTAGCGAATTGTAATGTGCCCATTTGAAAGGTAAACCTTCCACGCTCTATATTTTTCATTTCAAATTCAAGAAGCTCTTTGAAGAGTGGTCAAGAATTGTGAAATGCATTCAAATGTTGGAGACTTATAAGAACATCTATTTTCAAAACCAAACAGCATGATAAGTGTACTTATAAGGAAGGGGGATCATATAGATATGAGGATTAAGTATAAGGAGGGGGTGAACGATGCATGGATATCTTCAGAACATGATGCCACATGGCACGATGTGGGTGGCTTCTTAGTTGGCATTGATAATAATGGGATCGTGATGGGTGAGCATGTCGGACAGGGTGACATGGATATCGGTGGTGGCATAAAAGCCATAGCGGACACTAACAAGATGACAATAGAGATTGCTAGACATCCACTACCCCAACCCCTCCAATAATTCAACCATGTCATCCTTTCCTGTTGGCCTCCCCAAATGCCAAGCCTCGTTATTTATTGTAGTGACAGTGAGAACCACGAACATAGATGTCATACCATGGGACAGAGTTGAGTCGACTAGTGCATGGAGGCCATGATAGGTTGTCAAACTCTCAAAACACACACTCAATCCTGGTATGACTCAAATCTACACTCTATTTCATGTCAGGAAGCATAAGCTATCTATGACACTATAGAAAAATCTCATCAATTTACCAAGCAGACACAGTCTAAACAAGATGAAACTTATAGGATGGTTAGAAAACATCTAAAGACACATGCTTGAAGACACATCCCCCCTTCTCCCACTTGCCAAAAACATGCTTATTATCCACAGGGAATATTTGACCTAATCATTTTCAATCTCAAATATACCCTAGAGTCTAGCATTGATGCCCCTACACCCCTCAAATGTAAAAAATACGGTTTTGCTATGCAAATCTAAAGTTATGAGCAGATTAAGAGTATGTGACCAACAACCAGAACCACGAACATAGATGTCATACCATGGGACAGAGTTGAGTCGACTAGTGCATGGAGGCCATGATAGGTTGTCAAACTCTCAAAACACACACTCAATCCTGGTATGACTCAAATCTACACTCTATTTCATGTCAGGAAGCATAAGCTATCTATGACACTATAGAAAAATCTCATCAATTTACCAAGCAGACACAGTCTAAACAAGATGAAACTTATAGGATGGTTAGAAAACATCTAAAGACACATGCTTGAAGACACATCCCCCCTTCTCCCACTTGCCAAAAACATGCTTATTATCCACAGGGAATATTTGACCTAATCATTTTCAATCTCAAATATACCCTAGAGTCTAGCATTGATGCCCCTACACCCCTCAAATGTAAAAAATACGGTTTTGCTATGCAAATCTAAAGTTATGAGCAGATTAAGAGTATGTGACCAACAACCAAAACACTATTTTACCACAAAGAAATCACAATATCGTGAAGAGCTTTCACCTATGAATGCAATGAAGAAGAGTGCACTTCAATCAGACACTTCACAAGGGAGTTATGAACTTGAGAAAAAAGCAGGAGAGTATAGAGTGCTCTGTAAGTCAATCATACTGCTCATTATCCAAAAATTCTTATTTAGGTTTTATACCTTAGCCAAAGGCTTACGGTTCAAAATGAGAAATGATTCTAACTCTCAACAACCTAGGATTTCCTTGATACAATTTGGAAGCACGTAGCCCCACTCTCTCTGGCTCATAATCACATAATGGCTACAAAATAGTTGTGAAAATAAAATAATTACAATAGACTATGCTACATATGTCCAAAATGATATAAAAAGTGGAAATTTACATCATAGGCTAAGTGTATAGTCCCTCAATGCTAGCTATATGCTATTTCCCCCCTCCTAGACTCGGTCGTCTGTGACACATGTTCAAGGAGTTGGGTAATTCTTTGGGCCTATCTTTGCTTCTTGAGGGCTTCCAAGGCATCATAAACATTTATATGGAGTTTGTTGTCCACTACGGCCAGGAACTGCAAGTCAATAGGAGTGTTGAGCTCCATTGCTGTGTAGCCCACAAACCTCGCTCAAAGGTTCTCCACCATAGGACCAAAGATTTTTTTATCTAAAAGTGAAGAATCCTGTGTAGAAGGTCTCCTCATATGTTCACATATAATAGGAGGGCAAGAACATGACATGGACATAGAATCCATGGAGCACTTCATCTAGCGGTTGATCTGGCAATTGATATGATAGATCATAGCATATTCATTGGTTTCTCTTAGGGAAGGCCATCCATGGTGTGTTGGTCTGCTCTGCTTGATGAAAATTTTGGATGCATGTCAAAATCATCTTGTAAATTTTGATGAACATGATGCATGCCAGATCCATGATCCTCTTGAATATTTCTACTAGTTCCAAGAGAGTCTAGATCATGTAATCCTCTATAGCTCTGCCTTTTGGGGGACTTAGCCATGGGTAGTTGAGTCTTGCTAGATTTTACTTTAAGATTCACTAAAGCCCCAATTTTTCACTCTTGGCACTAGGCAAAAGGTGATGTTGTTTATGATATTCAATGGAGCTTGTGTGTAGAGAATGAGATATTTTGAATGTTGTTTGAGCTTGTACATCCTCCAAGTTGTATTTTGATCGCCATTATCCACATTGTAATGCTTGATCAGTGATTCATCTCTCCTTCACTTTGAGGATTTCCTATTTGATGAGTGGGTATGGAAGACAATGCTCGTGCCATGTTTCTATAATCTACTTGGATGTGAGTTGGGAAACATTCATGCAGTGGAGAATATACTCCTCCCACGCCATAGCCTCTTTCCTTATATCTTCCATTTCTAATTCTATGTTGACCTTAAGTTCTTTTTTGGCTTTGTTGTTGAAGTATCTATTGGTCCTAGTTTTGTTTCTAGCTCAACTATATAGGGCTCTAGGGCCACTATTGTTGGATCTACATCTTCTTCCAATTGTAATAATTTCAGTGCCCCAATCTCCTTTTGCAACATTAGAGAGGGGAATGGGGGAGCACACCCTACACACAAGGCCTCTCTATAGATCAGAGCATTCACAACATCCCTATCCCTCAAAAAACATCTTTAAAACTCACAATGTACCAAACATGCCACCGTCTACACTCACACCGATGCACAAACGTGCTCATTGCAGTTACCCACATGCACTTCATGTTGAACTAGAGAGAGAAAGTGCATGCATCCAAGAAGAGAGAGACACAGAGAGAGAGAGAGAGAGAGAGAGAGATGTCGACATTATATGCAAACCCCAAACTATGTAGATTCTACACACTAAGTGTACATATATAGTGGGTACTCGTACCTATATATAGCATAGGGGTTGGTATATATATCTCCAACACCCCCACTCAAATAGAAGTCCCTAATTGTGGATGAAAAAACCCTTGGGGGTACAAGGGAAAAACCCACGTCACCATATACATGTATTTTAATAATACCAATTATCAAAGTTTACAAAATTCATTTTTCAAGAGCCACATCACTCCATAAGATACAATGTGAGCTTTCAAGCATCTTTGGAAGTTTAACAACCCTGTATATACAATTGAATTGATACAGATTCTTTAATATCTCTAAGAAGCTTCAATATCTTTCAGCCCTTGTACATGCTGCTTGACGTGGCTTTTATCCTGTGAACAACATCAACTCGAGAAACATATTGAGACATGAAGGCTAGACATAACCACATCACATTTTCCTTAGAGACGGTTCGTGAGGCCGCTCTAGATTTGACATAGAAACAAATGTAATGCTCATGCAATCACGTGTGCAAACAACATAGAAACAAATGTAATATTGATGTAATCCCATGTGCACACATGTATGAAAAGCTAACATGTAATAAACATATTGCCCCCCCCCCCCCCCCCCCCCCAAGATCTCAATTGAAATCAATCATCATCATGCCGTTATGTACCATGGTATTAGAGACAATCATCATCATGGCTTTATGTACCATGGCATCAAAGATGGTTTCAACAAATAAAAACATTGAAATAGAAATAATCATCATGGATTTATCTACCATGGCATCATGGTATTCACCATGGCATTAGAGACGCTCAGAGAAACTTTGGAATGGCTTTATGTACCGTGGCAAGAGAGATTCTTCAAATAAAATATTTTTTTTAAGATAGTAATCACTATCATGGCTTTATGTACCATGGAATCAGAGGTGCTAGTTTTGTGCAAAATCTGCAAAACCTCAAGACAATGACTAGTCAGTAGATAATGGCTAGGTAAATCTTGTCCTCTCTACATAGATGATTCAAAGAGTTTCAAAAAATCAAAGAAAATAGCTGCAACACTTCCAACAAATAAAAGAAACAAAATTTTCATCATGGCTTTACATACCATGGCATTAAAGACTCTTTCAAAAAATAAAATAAAAAAATTAATCATTCTACCATTTGTTGGACATTTTTGAGCACTACTAGAATTGACTCCTAAGGCAAATCTATTAGACAAATATATAGTCATTTACGATTGGCTAACATAAATATTTGCAACCCCTTTGAAGACAAACATACGATCATTTACGATTGGCTATTTCCCCTAGCCGGTTCTTGCTTCTCTAAAAATACTATTCCTTTCCTAAAGGGAAAATTATTTAACATGGATATGAATCTATCAGAAGTCATCAACAATTTTTGCATGCTCAATGGAAAGGTTATGACCAAGTATGTGGACTTGTGGACAATGGCAAAGGCAAGGCATTTTCAAGAGAGGGAATCATGGAAGCAAGCTCATGCAGGCACAAGGGAACTCCCGTTCCTCAACACCTTGCACATTTTCTAGATCTTATTAGTGCCAAGTGGAGCATCACCGACAAAGACCAAATAAAATGCATGCCGAGAGAACATCACCGACAAAGAATGTGATGTATTCACGAGGCTACGTTCCAAAGGTATACTCATACGCTTACACCATGTTTCATAGTTTTTGCTTGATTTTATCTTTGTAATTGATTATATGTTTTTTTCTATTTTATAGTGCCTTTCCTTTAACTCTATGTGGTCAAAGGGGAGACACTTTCGTACTTACCACATTTGACGAGCATTGAACCATCATGGGAAACTTTGACACAAAGGGTGATGAAGCCGGGTACTATGGGACTATTTAAAGGACGCTAAAGGTCAATTTTAGAACCTTTCATACCTTCATCTTTGAGTGCAAATGGTTTGCAAGTGTGTTTAGAAGGCATCAAAAGGGGCTCTACATGGTGGAATGGATAGATATGCAGCTCAAGATGAGTATGGACTTTCATGTGCTAATTGATTTTTTAGGGGTTAGTGTTGAGATGTAGAAGATTAACAAGGCTCTACATACCCTCATCCACTCTGTAAGATTTATCAATCACTAGTGCATTGTTCTTCTCTATTGTTCAAGGTTCTTTGGATCAATTCTATCACTTTGTTCATTTTTTTTCAAATTTTAAATAATTTTCTTTAATAAAATTCAAGAAAAAAAGGGGGAAATACCAAAATTTGAATGTTTAAGAGCCAAAGCAAGGGTCAATAATAAGGGCAGTAATAGAGGCAATGATAATCAAGGTAATTTTTGTGGTAATAAAGGTGATAATATTTGAAAAAAAATGTCTTCCCACTCCCCTCTCTCTTCGTTGGCTAGCCCATTTTGAGCTCTCTCTCTACAAATCGTTGTAAATTGTTTTCGTAAATGTTTTCATATTTTCATAATGTTTAGCCTCGCTCCCCATTGCATAGGTGCATTGCATCTTTGCCCTATAAAAAATAGTTTCTTTCCCCTTCAATTCTTTGTCAAGTCCATGTCATGGAAGCTTTAGCATGCCCATAGAGAAGTCCACACACCTCAATATGGTAAAGTGCTAATCAGTCTCCTTCACATAAGCTTGTCACGTCCATATGGTCATGGTCTTTAATGATAGGATGATGCCCACATTTTGATTTACTATTTCCTTCGAGATTGTAAGTAGTAGTGAGATAAATTTTAATGCCCAACCTAGATAAAAACTTCCTAGCTGTGTGGGCATCCTACTCACCCCTATCTAATGTTATTTTCCCAACATAGTCAAAATGGCTAATCACAACTTCCAAGAGAAACTTACATTTCCCTTATGTGTTTTTTTCTCTTAGAGAATGACCTTTAGCCTCGTTATATTAGTAATTTGGTGCAAGCATTATGTATCTCGTTTGCTAGAAGGCCAATGGCATTGTAGCCACATCTACTATCTACTTATAATGCATAGACAATGAGTAAGTAGGGTGCAACCCATCACCGACACATATTTGAATACATTTGATAGATTTCACAAGATTCCACAAAGTGAGATACATATTTATACATATCTTTCCATCAATACCTTTCTTTTATTTTAGTGAATGTGGCCCATACACCTTTGTGCCCAACATAAAGACTCTCATGAAACTTTTTGATAAGGTCCTTTTGAGCTTCCTTATCATTCACAACTCTCAGTGGCATCCCACTCTTTATTTTGGATGCTTCCACAAGTACCCATCGTTTAAAAAGTATCCATGGTATTTTTTGTGTATTCTTTTGAGCTCTTGATCATACCAACCTTCTTGTTGGAGTTACATATAGAGCTCACCCACATGTTATACATAGGTTGAGGTCCCCACTATATATATGCACTTACTATGTAGAGTCTACACTACTATTGGGGATGCATTTCACGTTGTATCTCTTCTCTCTCTCTCTATCTCTCTCTCTCTATCTCTCTCTCTCTCTCTCTCTCTCTTCCTCTTGCATACTCTCTCGTGCCGTCTCCTCAACATGGTATCAAAGCAATTGGGTAACCGATATTGGTTTCCTTCGACAATCAATAAAGAACAAAAGCGAGTATGAGAGTGATGGCGATTTCCATCTGCATGCAATAATCAAAAGGAGCTAAGAAGGCAATGAAAGCTAATTTTATTCTTAAATCAAGCACGAGTAGACCATTACGCACTACAGCCAATAAGCAACTCATCATAAATCTGAACATCTTAATTGTAGAAAGTTTGATAAGGCAGCTATGGAAAGCACAAAAAGTTTAAGTGCATTGTCAACAATCAGAGCTGTCTACATAATCAAGAGGCAATGGTTTGGCCAGCTCCCTCCCATCAGAGGGCCACCATTGCTAGGATGTTGTTTCCATCAACGACCAGGCGCATGAGTCTTTGGAGCCCAGCGTGACCTCTGCATGCATCTAAGGATAGTTCTTTTCCACAAGAGGCCAGTTCAACCAGCGGGAGTGCTGAACATGCATGCTTGACTACTTTCTTCCACCCCATGCAGTGTATATTGCAACCAACTATCTCTATGCATGTTGAAGGAGGTAAGATGTGATTCTTACGTGGCATGATTAATGGGTCTTATAGCTATAACATTGACCTTTGTTCATCATTGAAAGCCTCCTACATAATAACATTCTTCCCTTGTTGCTATAGCTTCTAAGTGTGAGACATATATCATTGGAAGGCCCCTACATTATAACATTTTTCCTCTAGTGCTATAGATTTTGAGTGTGAGACATATATCATTGGAATCCTCCTACATAATAGCATTCTTCCTTTGGGGCTATAGAATTTGACTGTGAGACATACTGCTTCTGGCTGATGAAAACCTTTGGTGAATAAGAACATTAACGTATCTTTTTTTGGTGCTATAGCTTCTGATCGTGAGATATACTGCATCATTGAAAGCCTCTTACATAATATCATTTTGTCCTTGGTGCTATAGCTTCTAAGTTTGAGACATATTGAATTGGGCTGATGAAACCCTTTGGTGAACAAGCACATTAACGTATCTTTCTTTGCAAACCTATCATCATGACTTTGATTATGTTAGGGGATGACTTAGACCCGATAGCCACTATATTTATGGGTGATCTCTATGCCTTTCTTTCAATATGCTTTTCCAGCTTCTTACATTTTGGTTGTCATGAGATCTTTGACCATGCTTGCTATCGTATGGCTCTATGTAGATTTTACAGTTTCTTGCGTGGCTTTCCAGTGAGCAGTAGATTAACCATTTGGTTGTACTTTCGGCCTTGGGATCAAGATTTTGGTGATGGTTTTATGAATAATACCATAGTCGTTTGTGGGGGAATTGTTTAGACAAGACTTTTATTTTTGTCCTATTAAAGTCCTCATCATGTGGTAGGACAAGGAATATTTGCTTTTGACCCTTTAAAGTCTTGGTCATGTTGTAGGACAAGGACTAACAATTGACGTTAGAGTCTTGGCTATATTGTAGGACATGCTTTTGAGGGTTTTGGCCATGTACGATTGTAGAGAAAGATTGTGGTATAAGAAAATAGAAGCTACCGCATGATCTACATGCAAATGAGATGTTTTGTATAGGTTTTATAGGATTAATAGACTATGGATCTATCATTTTTGCAAAATCTGAGGACCTGGAGAGAGGTGAAAGGCAACATGTAAATAGTGTACAAAAAGGTGTGAATTTAAGATCAATGGGTCATTACAAGATGATGAATGCATTGCAAATGTATTTGATGATTGCTCATTTGTGGATACCATACAAAACTTGGACTCTTTAGTGGATTTCAATTTTGTGTATGGAAAATGAGGTTGTGAAATGTATAGTCATTGAGGCTTTTCAAAATTCTTGAGGTGTTGAAGTACAAGTGGAGACCAAGTATCATTCTATGGAAAAAAAAGTGAAACAAATGGGATTACCTCTACCAAAATACTACAAGGATAACACGAAACAAGCTACTTTTCAACCTAGTCTTTGTGACCCAAGCTAGATTGGGCACAAATTCACATAGGACATTTTGAAAGAATGTATTTTGAAGAAATGCTTGCCAAAAACAGAAAGGATTTTATCTTTGAGTAGCATAAAATAGGTTGTGTTGATCCTTGTATTGTTGCTCGTATGATAATTTCCATTATTACTCATGTACATTGAAACTTGCAACGTATTCCAATTCTAAAGGCGTTACCTAATGAAAATATCAAGATGGGTATTTTGGAGCCTTCTTGTGCTTCATATTCAAACAGGTGGTTCACAAATCCAAATCATAAAGTTTACTATGCTTTATCCATGATACATAGCCCAACAATAAGGTACCAATCAATAATCTTGAGAAGGGGGAAGGGGGTTTCACTGTGTATATCATGTGCGTTCAAGGTCTATTTATAAAACTCCTCCTCGTCTGTGAATTTTTGACAAATAAAAGCACACTCTTTTCCTATTCAATTTGTAAAAAAATTTCCCAATTCCAATTTACCATACCCTTTTGTATGTGAAAATGTGAGAAAAAAAGAAATTTAATAATATCTTCTACTACACTCATGGGACAGTCACATAATTATTATGTGACCCCCCTCCCCTTCCGAATCAGAAATGTGGGTACTGGTCCAATTGTAGATGATTTTGCAAAGGTGTTTGCAAGAAGGGCGATATATTATATGGGAGATTTTAACTCATGGTATGATCAATTCAACAACTACCTATCAAAAGCAGTGACTTGACTACCATGAGGAAACCTTTGGGTTTGGTCTTTATGTGCACCTTATCTTAGGGAGAAAAAATTTTGGTTGTGCACATGATGAAGGTACGGACAAAGTCTTAGGTGACTTGATACCTTAAACTATGATTCCCTAACTTGATGATGTACCAATCAAAGTAGTTGATGTAACTAATTCTCTATAATAGAGGGGGTGCTAAACGTATGTGGAAAATCATATCAATGATTGTGATAAGATCTTGTTAAGGTTGGAGAAGTGAACCTTACCTTTTATAGGTGAAATCTAGTGTGTGGAGTGAATGAAGCTCTTATTGTGTGGCATATGTATAGGCCATATTGTATAATCTACCTTGTCTAGCAAAGATTGATATAATTCTAAGAATGAAAGATACATGTATAAATGTGAGTGATGTTTGAAGCTTCTTGGGTGCATGTGTGTTTTATGTTAGTTAGATTCCACACTGTGCACATATAGCAAAACCTTTGCATCAACTCTTGCAAAAGAACCAAAAAATTTCAATGGGAAGAAATGCATACACATGCCATGAGGAAATTAAATAATTTTCTTATTATGTCTCCAAATTTTAGGAAAGAAAACTATAAGTGTCGAAGACATGTGATCGTGACAGTGGATATTAAGCCCATAGAAATTGGATGGGCAATTGAGAAAGATGATGAAGACGGCAAGAGACATGGGTTGATATTTGGAGAAAAGGTGCTAAGTTTTCATCAACTCAATTATTCATAGCTAAAAAGAGAATTATGGGGAGTAGTCACATCATTCAAGTATGGTAAAGAAAATTTGATAGCAGCAAATGTAATGTGGAGACTAATTTTCTACATCTTCTTCGAATGATCACAATGTGTTCAACCTCAAACATTTCTATGTTGAGATTGATTGTCTACATAAAGCCCTTGAATTATAATTTAAGCATATTCCAAGAAAAGTTAATTCAGTTATGGACATGCTTTATCGAGAAAGGTATGTGAATGAATAAGAAATGGTTATTGAGGATGATGTAGGCACAAGATTTTATAACTTAGCTCTCATGCTAAGGGTGATCATGTTTACCTATAAAATGCACTTGTCATTTATAGAGGACCTATATCAAGGTGATTGGTTTCTCATTGGATGCTATCTAAGCATGTTGAGAAGGCAAGAAGTGTTGATGAGACGACGTCTGAGAGTAGGAGAGAGAGAGAGAGAGAGAGAGAGAGAGAGAGAGAGATGAGAGAGACAACTGAAACTACATCCCCAATAATAGTGTAGACTCTACACAATAAGTGCATACATATAGTGGGGACCTCAAATTATGTATAGCATGTGGGTGATCTCTATATATAACTCTAACAACCCTGCTCAAATCGAGGTCCCTAACTGTGGATGAAAAAACCCTTAGGGGTACAAGGGAAAAACCCACATCATTATATAGATACACTATTGTATTAATAAACTTTCAAATTTACAAACTATGTTCTCGAGGAGCTACATCACTCCATAATTTACAACAATGGCCATGAAGGCTTCATGAAAATCCTAATCAGCACAATTGAAGCTTTTAATTATAGGAGCTACATCACTCCTGTTTAACAATGTTTCCTTTCATGAATCTTTGGAAATTGAGCTTTAGAGTCTCTTTGATCCCTTGTATAAACTGCTTGATGTGATTTTTATCATGTTAACAACAACTCAAGAAACATATCAAAATGTGAAGGTTAGAAATAATCACATCACATTGTTCTTAGAGACAATTCATGACACCGCTCTAGAGATGACAAAGAAATAAACATAATATTGATGCAGTGCAAAACAAATATAATAATGATGCATGTGTACATGTATACAATTTGACACATAAAAAATATAATTTTGGGACCCTCAAGATCTCAATTGGTAGCAATCATCATCATGGTTTCACGTACCATGGCATCATGGTACTCACCATGGCAATAGAGATGCTTTCAACAAATCAAAGAAAAACTTTGGAATGACAATGATCATCATGGATTCACATACCATGGAATCATGGTACTCACCATGGTATTATAGACTCTTTCCATGAATCAAAGAAAAACTTTGGAATAACAATCATCATCATGGCTTCACGTACCATGGCATCATGGTACTCACCGTGGCATTCGCAACGCTTTCAACAAATCAAAGAAAAACTTTGGAATAGTAATCATCATCATGGATTCACATAACATGGCATCATGGTACTCACCATGGCATTGAAGATGCATTCAGCAAATCAAAGAATTTTTTTGAAATAGAAATATCGATGGTAATATAGATCCATGTTGTAACCATTTGGCTCCCAGCACCTAAATTAAAGAGGCATCAAGTAACAATCACCCTGCATGAACTTTATCACCGTCTATAAACAAGAACTATTGTTAGAATATATGAAGACAAATTATTATACCAATGTCATGGCGTATCAGGGAGCTTTGCAAGATTATAGATGCTTTGATCAAATTTATGAATTGACCACCAAAATATAAATACAACATATGGGACCTATGTAGGCAAGTATCAACAGAACATACAAGAGAAAACCTGTAGTCCTTGAATTGTTTATTTATCTTTGGAAAGGGTTTCTCTCTTAGAGTGTCAAGGCACCTTTTATGATCCACACAAACCATAAGGAATTTAAGTGCACACTTCACATACCTATTCCTTATACTACCATAAGCTACTCCATTACCTTTGTTTCTATACAAGCAACAATGATGTATGGTTTCCCAATGATAAATGGACATGTAGACATTTCCTATACAAAGAATTGTTTTTCATCTTTCATATCCTCTATAGTCACCCTTACATTTGGACAAGTTCCATAAAGTTCCCTTGATGAGTTATTTGTTTCTCCATGAATCATCCATCCATGATATATATCAATTGAACATTTGCCTTGTTGACATGGATGCTTTGACATGAGGTTAATCTACAGCCCATGATCTATTAGTGCAATGTATGGCTCTTCTAAGTCTCCCACTTTTACAGGACCTTATTAGTTCCTCTTGCCCAATGACTTTTGGAATAGTAACTCTTGTGATGAGTTTACTTGATTTCATATTCATCATCCAATAAGAGAACCTACTTTACTTCTTTGCTAGACTTGTAGCATCCAAAAATGGCTTCATCACCTTGGTTACCATAAACCTGTACTCCTTGTGAATTCAAAGTCTCTCCTCCACCCTAGACATAGATAGATTTAGGAAGAGATTGTCTCTTTCTCTTGATAATGTCAACGATTTCTTCATGAAACGCTTGCTTTGCTTTGCCAAGGACCTCACCCAAGGAGAGAAGGAGAGAACTCGAGCTCTTGCAAGCACACACACACGCGCACACACACACATACACACACACAGAGATGGAGGCAAAAGATTGTACTTCTTCTTCTTCAATAACTCAATATAAGAGGTCTACAAAACATAAGGGAAAATACAACATAAACGAGGGACTAGTACTATGGTATAATCTAATCTGCAAATAAGTGAGGTGAGTGGATAAGTGCATTATCACTCTAGTAGGTAGACCAACTCGGTGCAGTACAACTATAGTATCAATGGAAAAGGTATGCATAGCCACCAAGACACGCCAATGATGATGTCTATTGGTGGTAGTCATCTAGTAGTTATGCATGTTGAGATTGACATCTCAACACTCCCCCTCAAGCTCAACACCATCTCTCGTATGCCAAGAATCGCTCAAAATTGTCCTAGCTTCTCTCCTCCAAGGGCCTTTATGAATATATATCTACAACTTTCTCCTTTGTAGCCATGAACTCAAGCTAGGTGTTTCTTGCTAAGAGCCTCTCTTTGATGAAGTGGTAGTTCACCTCAATGTGATTTATCTTGGCATGAAACATTGCGTTTTGTGCCAAGTGTATGCTATTGAGGTTGTCATAATGGATGAAAACTCACCTCTGTACCTGTACTCCAAAGTCCTGAAATAGCAATCCCAGCCATGCTACCTCACATTCCACCCCCTAAACTTTGCCTATGGACACAAAAGAGAAATTGTAGGTTTCTTTTGGCTGCTCCATGTGATAGCAACATTCCCAAGTGAAAACATGAGTCCACTGGTAGACATGCAATAGCATTAGAGAATATTTGTACTCTCAAAGGATCCCTATAAAGAGGTTTGACTTTACTTCTCTTGTCCAAAGTTGGCAACCTGGTGATATATATGAACGCTTTGGAAAAACTCTATCAACCGGCATATCATTGGAAAGATCTTAAAAGTAGGTTCTAAATCTCGAAACTTTGACAAATTTGGAGTCGATATGTAGAGGTTATGGCCTCCCCATTGAAGCTAAATGTGGGGAGAGATTCCATTTATAAGACGGAGTTGTCACGTTAAAAAATGGAATCGTTTAGAATATTAACCTTGACCTATCATACCATCTGGACCGTTTTGGAGCCTTTCTGGCCTAAAAAGCTACATCAAGCATACACCTCCACTAGCAATTGCTTGCTCAGGTCTTCTACACTAGCCTTAGACCTTTGGTTTGCACTAGCTAGCACCCAAATCTTGGCATAGAACACTTCCTTGCATAGACAAACTTTGGCTGCACCATCATTGCCCACCCCCTAGTTGAACATTTATGTTCAACCACACTCAGGCTTATTGCACCAAAAAATTGCACACTCCAAATAGACACTTTGTACACCACAAAAAAACCTAGCATATCTTCAAAACCTGGCACATGTCACCCACAACCTTTTCTCATGCAGGTTGCGGACCCCCCTGGTTTACCGCATAGTCACCACTTGGGTCAAACACGCATTGGTCTTCTCCATCCACATGGAACATCATTTTATAGTGCCACGCCAATGCATAAAACCAATTGCATACACAAACTGTTAGCAACATACCTCTACCACAACATGCACTCATTGGCAAGTTGCCCACTTGCAGCCATGAATCGCCAAACACATCAGATAGATCACCATCATTCTCACCATCAAAAAATGTACATGACCCACCTTCCCAACCATGTAAAATCAAGATCCTCCTCAAGCAAGCTATGTACCTGCTCAACAGTCCATTGCACAGCTTCTTCTATCACCATAGTCTTTAACCACCACTCACAAACCTCCTTGGAAATCTTGGACACCACCTTGGAATCCACATCATTTGTCATAGAGCACCCTTGCTACCTTTGAAGCTCCTCCATCTTTGGCTCCATACTGCCCTTCTCACCTACCATGCACTCAATTCCACAATCATCGAGCTCTTCATCGTCAACTTTCCCTTCAAGGTTGATTAGCACCACCTGCTTATTGGCTTCAATCACCTTCTCTTCTATCACCTCTTCTACTATTGCATCATTCTCCACCACCATACGTAAGGTTCCCTCATCCCTTCTAGAAAAACTTTGCACCTGCTGCATCATCATAGCACATTGCATCTCCACTTTCATCAACATGGCCATTAGCATGGAACCATACATCACCTTCACCTGCCTATCATCACTTGTAGGCCTGAAATGCTCCCTTAAGCATCTCGGCCTAAACTTCATGCTACTTCTAGTACATATTCAATTCCTTTCTACTCATATGCAAGAGGTCATACTCAGCATGCGTGGATTGAGATGACTTGATCTCTTAACTCATATTCGTATCCATAGAACTATTGTCACTCTGCACAGTCGCTTCCTCAATCTCAAGCTTGGGAAGCTCCTCTAGCCTCACCGCTTCAACGTCAATTGTAAACCGTACTCTTTGACCTTTACCACACTCCAATGGATCTTATATAGCCTCACTTGAGATTGGCAACACCTCTTTTTCCCGATCTGGAACCACCTGCACATCCTCCACAAATGGAGCCGCTCTAGCTAGCATTCTCGGCATAGGAACCACCTTATCTCTTTGTATCCAAATAACCCTTGGTTCTTCGCACCACTTGTGGCTCGGCTACCAATGATCATGCTTCCTTGGTACCACCTCACTTGGCATACTCCATCTAGCCTCGTGCTTCTTTAAAATTTTCTTGGTTTGCCCCTTTGTTAGAGCTATTGCTTCTTCATACGACATCAAGCCATCTATTTCTACCTTGTCTCGCACTTTCTCATACAAGCAATCCGTGAATTTACTCAAATTCAAGAAACCGGCATTCTCTATAGCAGTTACCTTGATTAGCTTTCCCCAAAGGACTTCCAACTCCCATATGAATGATTGAAAACCCGCTTCCAAGCTGTGCTTCAATCCGTCCAACATTCTCTTCACTTCCTCCAGCTACGCATCAACTACATATTTGCTTCAAAAAGAGGCCTCTAGGGCTTCACAATCACTCTTTTCTTCTTCACACAATCCATCCAGCCATAGCCTCTCTTTACAACGAATGAGGAGCATGAACACCTGTATTGCGTCTTCTTCTCTTGATAGACCGCTCTCCAGCACAAACAATCCATAGTCTTTGAGCCAGGTTTTTGTATTCTCGACCTCGGTGAGAATGAGAAGATCGGACCACGCCATCTAGATAGCAGCACTTGATCTTCAACGGCCGCACCTTTAGTATCACCAAAACCATCACTTCAACTTTAACTAGGAGCATCAAATAGATCCTCAAGGGGGGAAGCAGAATATGGAGAGGGGGAATAAGGGAGCACACCTGGCACACAATAAGATTGCCTTTGTATAGCCCAAGGTGTACATAGTTACCCAATACACTAGAGCTCACCTTCAAAACTCTTGACAAATGATAGCAGGCCACCACCCCCACTCACACCAATGCACAAACACGCACACATTCAGATAGACACGTATTTCATTGCTTGTTTTGAGCCACACACTACTTTCACACACGAAACCACCCTCTCACTTCCATTTTACACACAAAAAAGGGCCCCGGGGGCACGCACATTGGCACCCACATAGCACACACAAGCAGAATAAATAGAGAAGGGGACAAATGGGAAACGACGTGAGAGAAACACCATGGAAGCTTCACCACTGCTCAAACACCATAAGAAAATCACTTACATCAAACGATGAACCAACATGGTCTTTGGGCAAGAAAAACCATACTTGGGGCTTTGCAGGCACACACCTCTGCACAAAAAATCCCTTTGAAAAACATACCTAGTCACCTTGGCTCCCCTCAAAACGACAAAGAACCCCTAAAAATGACTTTAATAGGGGGTCCACTTTAAAATTGGGTAGCTGGCCTCTGATTGGTCCATTTGGACATCCCGATTTAGCAACTTGGGACAGGAGGGAGCTACCTTTGAATTGATCTCTCCTCTTTGCACTTGAACTTGAGGGGGGTGCACTAGCAATGTCGCTAGTGCTCCTTGGAATTTCTTAATTTTTTAACCTTATTTTTTCACCTTCTCACCTTACTGAATGTCTCCCTTTGGTCGTCTTGTCCTTGCACTGCTCTTTTGACCTCCTTCCTTGACCACTTTGTCTGTCCGCCTAATCTCGCCTCGGATTGTTCTCTTTGGATGGGTGCCATTTGGTACCCCCTATTCATTTGGTCCACCTTTGGACTCCCCACTTGGCCAGCTTTGACTGACTCCTTTGAAGTCTCTCTCTCTCTCTCTCTTACTCGAGCTCTAGGCTACGGGGAATCACCCCCTTTTTTCTCTCACACACAATCCCCTTCCCTCTAACACTATTGACATCGCCTGGTGGGGGGGTATTTACCAAGCTTCTCCAAAAAATTGGGGCATTGGATGACCTTAGGATCAACCCCCAACAAGAATTCCACGTCATGATTGATTGGACGTCAATTGTCAGCACCGCACAACGCCCTGGCCAAAACCGCCATCGTGCAATTGTGCGGAGCGGAAGGAACACCACCATACCCATGCACAAGAGAGGAATCTCTCTCTTTCTCCCTGTGATACCTCCATAAGGGTCACGCCCTACTTGAAATACCTCGCCCCTTGACTTGCCCTCTAGGAGTTGAGAAAAATCCTTCCATCTCAAAAGGTTTACCTTGTGCCTCTCTTTAACAGTCTCTTCCTCTTTGCTCATAGATCTAGTGGGTGTTTCGTAAATTCATGCCAAATCTCCACCACATTGACTCCACGGCATGAAAACCCCATTGAATTTTGGACTCATCATGGCCTCAAACTACACATTTGAACATTGAAAAAAGTCACGTGTACCCACTTGAGTAGAGAGGCATTGAATGTGTGTGAGAAGGAGCATGAAGTGCAAGCCAAGATATTTAATGAAGACCAAGTGGATAAGTTCAGGCCTACAGGTGATGATAGGAAAATGAAGGTGATGTATGGATGGCCATGTTGATGAAAGTGGTAGTGGAATGTGCTATTATAGTGCAATAGGTGTAGAGTTTTGCTAGGAGGGATGGAGCCACCCTACCTATGGTGGTGAAGCATGATGCAGAAGTAAAAGAGGTGATGGAAGATCATGCTATTGAAGCCTATGCTTATAAAAGAAGTAGTGCAATGGGTTGTTGAGAAGGTACATGGCTTGCTTGAGGAGGATCTTGTTTTACAATATGGTTGGGAGGGTGGGTCAGGTACGTTTTTTGATAGTGAGCACAATGGTGCTCTATGTGATGTTTTTAGAGATGCTTGGTTACAAGTGAGCAATTTGCCAATGAGTGCATGGAGTGGTAGAAAGATCTTACAGGTGAGCAATTTGCCAATGAGTGCATGGAGTGTATGCAATTGGCTATATGCATTGATGTGGCACTATGGAAAGATCTTACAGGTGGGTGGAGAAGACCAATGGCATGTGTTTGACCCAAGTGGTCACTATGCAGTAAATCCAGGGTTTTGGCAACCCGCATGAGAAAAGGTGGCGGGTGATAGGTGCCAATTTTTGTGCATATTCCAGGTGTTCTTGTGGTGTACAGAGTGTCTGTTTGGAGTGTGCACTTTTTTGGTGCAATAAGCATGTGTGTGGTTGAACATAGATGTTCAACTAGGGGGTGGGAAATGATGGTGCAACCAAAGTTGGTTTGTGCAAGCAAGTGTTCTATGCGAAGATGTGGGTGCTTGCAGGTGCAAAACAAAGGGCTAAGGCCACTATAGAAGACCTAGGCAAGCAATTGCTAGTGGAGGTGTATGCCTGATGTGTCTATTTAGGCCAAAAAGGCTCCAAAACGGTATCAAAGGGAGAAAGAGAGAGCTTGCTCTCTTGCGCATGGCTATGGTGGCTCCTATGGCACTGCGCATGGTTGTAGGATGGCGTTTTTTTCTAGGGCAATGGTGCAAGTAAAGGTGGTGGCCATCGTGCGGTGCCAACAGTTGATGCCCAATCAATGATGACATGCACCTCAGTTGGGTTTGGGTGTGGATCCCGCAATTGTCCAATGCCCCAATGTTTTGAAGGAGCTCCGCAAATACCCCCCTAACCCCCCCCCCCCCCCCCCCCCCCCCCCCCCTAAACACACACACACACACACATAAGCGTTGTTACTAGTGGTAGAGGGAAGGGGATTGTGTACTCATGTCATGGTACTCACCATGGAATTAGAGACGCTTCTCTCAGCAAATTAAAAAACCACGACAATAGGGATCCAGAACGTTACCATATTGCAGGTCAAAGTACCATAGATCCACTTTGTTAACATGCACGCTCAAAGTACCCTGCATCAACTTTATCTCTAGATATAATCATCATAATGTTGTCATTATCATTAGGAACCATATTCATCATTGGAAGCAAATAAAGACCTATAATCATTGATAACAAGATTAGTTGATAGTCACAAGCAATAGATGACAGAATCACTTTTAAATTTATTTTGACATAGAAGTGATGGAAAAGTAATCAAGATTGAGTCTCTAACAGTCAGTTTCAGTCATTGCAGTCCAAGAGTCAAAAGCATAGTTATCTATCTATTTTGGGCAGCGATCCCAGTATGAGGTCTTGTGGTATGTCTATAGAGAAGCTTCTTTGACACTCTATAAATCAAGACGCAGCCTCAAGAGACTAAAGTAGGCAAAAAAATACCCACAAAGAGCAACATTTGACTTACTATAGAGTGGTGACTATGATGCAAAGATTTCTAAAAAATCGAGCACACACACAAAATTATAACCCGAAGGAAGATTTTTTTTTTCATAGCAACCAACCATAGAAAAGTTTTAATCAATTATTACTTTGCTATGTTGAAATAGAATTTTCCTCGTGATACATTTACGATAGAGAGCGTAGCCTTCACACATTGCATATTTCATTCTAAGGTGTATCGGCTACAACAACGCTAATAAATTATTTGCTATGTTCAAAATAGAATGCTAACTATATTTTGATGCTATTTTAAGAAGATGCAATGCTAATTTTAGACTCACATGTGTGAAGGATGAGTGTGCCCTACACACCTGTGTAACTCTTGTGGTTGGCTAATGGTGGTAAATATGTTTATCATGCGCTAAATTGAGCAGAGCACACACTTAACACAGGGGCACACACTTACGCTTAATTTACCACCACCTCTGTGTGTTGTTTCTCGTTGTTTCCAACTATTAGCAACTTGATTCCTTTTCTTTTGCAGACATGCTTCTACATCATTTAGCGCAAGATAAAGCTAAAACCTACATAACTACATTTATGACCATAAGTAGTAATTGATAGCAAGCAACATTGGAGAGGGGGAATAGGGAACACACCCAGCACACTAATTGAACGCCTCTCTATAGCCCAAGGATTCCACAACACCACTAACCTCTCAAATAACACCTTCAAATTGGCTAATTTGCACCAACAACTCCACTTTAGCATACAAAATAACTATCTCACAACTTGCAAAAAACACTCCACAGCACAAATGCACCCACACTGCTCAACTCCCCCTTTCTGACTCGCAAAACACTTCTAATCTGCCCTCTTGGTAGCACCTTTCGAGCTGTAAGCAAACCCTTTGCAAACAATGGCCAATACACGAAGAGCGAGAGAAAAGGAGGGGAATGGGGAGAAGCAACACAAGAGATTGGGGCAAATAAGTGGTATTATTGCATAGGGAGTAGTACAATCAAGTATGTAGCTTCAATGGCAAGCTTAGCACCACACAAGCTTCAAGCTTCCAATCACACACTCAGGCAAAAAAGCCCTCAAATTTTCGCATTTACAACCTTTTATAGGGGTGCCTCTAGGAGGTCCAAAAAAGAAATGATGAGTTTCTCCTCCCGTGTCCTTTACTTAGAGCTTCTTTTAGAATTTGTTTGCATTGCCAACACTTGGCATAGTTTATTTTTAGAAAGAATTACATGGTGTGCACATTGGTTCTTTGTCCTTTCCCTTTGGCCGCCTCAAATTCCCCTTGGACCTTTGAGTGTCCTTGGCCTTGCCCTTTAACTACCCTTGTCGGCTCACCCTCTTTGCAGCGAGACCCCTCCTCTGTCGAGGCAATAGCGATGTCACTATTGGGGAGGGGGGGGGGGGGGTACACCCCTTTCCTCAAAAAACTTTGGCCGTTAGCGGGCGTGGACACCGGCCCTTACAGGCTACCATGTCATCACTAAAATTCCACCCCGCGCGGGTGCCCACGGGTGCGCCACCTCCTTGCACCGCCAAAATCGCCACCAAACCGCCACGCAGCACCGCGCACACGCACACCATCGCCATGGGAGGAGAGCTCCCCTCTCTCTGCCCTCTTGTGACCACTATAGAGCTAACGCTCTGGAGTATATACCGCGTCCCCGGCCCATCTCCTTGTGCATGTGGGTTTTACACGGCCGCCACGTAGCAACTCCACACAATTTATGCCTCAAGGCCTTGACAATAAACAAAACCACCCTTTTTTACAAAAACCTTTTGTCTTCTCCCAACTTTTCCTGCTTGCTAACTGGCCCCTGATGGTCCATTTGCAAAGCTGTAGAACCCGGCAAAAACCTCATTGAACTGACTCTGTCCTCCTCCAATGTTTCCACACTTCATGACTCTCCTAGCCCTCGAACTGAGGCCGCTAAAACCCGATCAAATCATCTGCAATCATCTTCGGAGAAAGACACCCAACCTTCCGACTTTTGTAACTTCCTTCTCCGGACTCTGTTTGACATGCAGTCACTTCCTGCTAGATCCTTATGATGCACATCCTGCTCCAGAACTTTGTTGGTGCTCAAAAGATTCCAGATGGCACATTCTCCAATGCGGCCAAGTGGGCTCAGACCCGTCCGCCTGAAAAACTTCAATTGATCATATCTTGCAAACCATGGGTCCGATCCGCAATCCGAAAAGATGGGTAGGCTCCATGAATTGAGCTCTACATATCTATAACTCAATTTCCACTTGGATTACCTGTCTCCTATTGCCCTGTCCGGCAAGAATCTGCAAACCATTAAAACTTCAACCTTCAATAACTTGGGCTTCGTAGCTCGGTTTGATGAACCGTTTGGACATGTTCCTTGAGCACTTCAAGCTCTTCATTCCTGGACCCAAAAGATGTACTTTGCATCTCCTTCATCTGCTACTCCAATTAGCCCATTATGGATCCTTCCTTGGCCTATAAGCCACATCATGCATACAATCCCGCTGCTACCTTCCATCCCATGATTTTCCTAGCTGCTCCAGTCCTTTGCCATGCTTCTTTTTGCCTGCATACATCTGTCCATGCCACCTTCTAGAGTTGACACACTTTGGCTGCACCATCATTGCCCACCCCCTTGTTGAGCATTTATGCTCAACCACATAAAAGCTTTATTCTCTTTCTAACTGCAAAAACTGGCACACACTATGAGAAAACTAAAAAACCATATGTACACTGTTTTATTGCACCCTATTGCCAAACCTTCAAGTGGGTTGCCCCACCCCCTGCATAAGAATCTGATGCACTGCTAGCACTAACTCCCTTTCAAAGTAGAGCTTGAGACGTAGACCATTTATCCTATGTTTAAGAAACCGACCATCCAACCTGATTAGTATATAAGTACCATTGGGAAAAACTTGATGACCCTTGTAAGGTCCCGTCCACTTTTTCTTGAACTTCTTCTGAAAGGTGAAGTCAAGATAACTCTCGTATTTCATCACTAGATCGCCCTTCTCAATCTGCTTAGTTGACAAATGTTGGTTGAACTTGGCTACCCTGCGTTCTTGTTGCTTCACATAAAAATCCGCCGCTGCCTCATGATCCATCTTCAAAGTTTCGAGACTTGTAATCCTATCCTGCAAAATATCTTGATGAGTTTTATCAATTCTCCATAGACCTTTGAGAACCCCTAGTTGCACATACGCAAGCAGGATCGCTTTCTTGCCATATACCAACTCGTAGGGAGTGAAGTTTCTTGCCACCTTATATGAAGTCATGTAATCCCACAAACATTTATCAAGGTTAGATTCCCACTCTTCAACCTATTGGTATATATACTTCGTAAGCATCTTGACTATCTGCCCATTTGCACACTCCACCAAACCATTGCACTGCGGGTGGTATGGAGATGAAAATCGGTGTTGAATCCCCAATTTGTCCACCAGAGCACGCACCAAATTACTTCTGAATCCTTGTCCTCAATCTGATATAAGCACCCAAGGCACTACAAAACGACAACATATGAAATCAAATACAAATTGTGCAACAGTATGCGCATTTACCTCTTTGACTGCTTTAGCCTCGACCCACCATGTAAGGTAGTCTATGGACACTACCACATATTTCTTACCACTCTCGCTGACTTGGGCAAAGGATCAATTGCATCCAAACCCCATTTTTCAAATGCATCATGTGCGATGATAGCCCCTTGTTGCTCAGCTACCAGTCATCTTTCACCCATCACTTGGCACTGATTGCACGTCTTGCACCAATAATACACATCTCGCACAACAGAAGGCCACCAGAACCCACTTCTTAAGATACAAAACAAAACTTGACTCTTACCCTGATGACGGCTTTCCTCATGGCATTGCTCCAATACCATGCCTATCTCTTCTTTGTAAAGAACACGACGTAGCACCCCGTCTCGACCGTGCACCATAAGATCTTTGCCAACAAGAGTGAACCTTTTAGCCTTTTGAACAATTCTCCTCTTTTGTAGCTTGGAAAGCCCGTCAGAACATTGACCTGTACTCAAGAAGTCATCAATATCCTTCAAGGTATCTCTACCTGTATAAGTGGCCGGCCCCACATAAAAACTCGACATTTGAGTCTGAACACGACTACTAGCCAACCGATCTGCTTCCTGGTTTTGTTCTCTCCTCACATGTTTTAACTGCACTACTTCAAAAAACTTCAATAGCTTCTTTATGGAAAAAACCAATTCTTGAGAGAATCCCTCTTTACATGCCATTGGCCCAAAAGTTGATAACCAGTAGAGCATCACCTTTTACGACCAACCTTGATATGCCAAAGTCAATGCATTGCTTGAGCCCCAGATGTAAAGTAAGATATTATGCTTCATTTTTGGTATGCACCTCCTCCAACTCGTAAGCTTTGGAAAAAATGACTGTGCCGTGCGGATCTTGAATCACTACACCTCCACCTGCCTTTTGTGTTACTCGTCTGTACGCACCATCAAACCACATTGTGAAGGCCCCTTCCAAGTCAGGTTCCTCCTTATCCTCTTCTTGTACCACCCTTGGATAAACTGGTAACTCAACCTCCTTGTTGACTAGGATATCCGCCAAATGAGACCGCCGAGTGTGATCCACTTTGAACTCAAACTTAAACTCTTGAAGCTTGATTACGCACTTCATGATCCGCTTCCATGGCTTCAAGTGTAGCACCACTTCAGGAAAAAGATTGTTAGCAGTCAATACATAAAACTTCCGAACGACCAAATATACTTTGAACTTTCTGCATGCAAAGAGCAAAGCCATCACCCACTTTTTTGCCTCCGTATAAGTAGCTTTACACGGACTAATGACCCTACTTTCAAAATAAATAGTCTTATAACTCCTTCCTACCTTTTGTAGCAATACTGCTCCGATAGCCACCGTTCCCACCGTCATAGCAACATAAAAATCATCCTCATGATTAGGAGAACACACTGTAGGTAACTAACATAGAATAACTTTCACTTTATCAAAGGCCTCTTGAGCTTTCTCATCCCACGGAAATACATGCACCTGTTGAGCCCTTTTATGAAGAGGGTAGACATATTGAGATAACATCAAAAAACGCGGGATAAATATTTTAACTTATGCACAAAATTTTGTTGCACTGGTTGGAGGCTCCATAAGAACCAATGCTTTCAACTTCTCTGGGTCTGCTTCAATCCCGTTCTGTGATACCACATGACCCAACAACTGAAAGCTTGGTTGTGCTAGCTTGCACTTCTTTGGATTCAATTGACCTCCTTCTTCATCTAGCCTTTGAAAACACAACCTTAACTTGGACAAACCTTCTGCCCTGGAACTATAGCAACCAATATCATCCATAAACACTTTGATGAACTTACCCAAGTAAGGCCCGAACACCTTGTTCATCCAATCTTGAAAAGTCGCATACGCATTTACCAGTCCAAAAGGCATCCTGCGGTAGGCAAAGCAACCCCATGGAGAAATAAAGGTAGTCTTCAACTGGTCCTCCAGAGCAATATCGATCTGAAAATACCCTAAAAACCCATCCATAATGGAATAGCGCTCATGTCCGGCAACCTGGTTTAAAATCTCATCTTGAAATTGCAAAGGGTAATGATTCCGCTTGGTTGCAGCATTCAAAGGCTTATACTCTACGCATACCCGCCACTTTCCATTTTTCTTCGGGGTAATGACAACAAGAGAAACCCACTCAGACTCCTTTACTGGATATATAATACCTGCCTCAAGAAACTTGTTGATCTCTTGCCATAGAGATTCCTTTTGAATATCTCCCAACCTCCTGAGCTTCTGTGCTTTTGGAATGTACCCTTCTTTAAGTAGAATCTGATGCTCCACTCCTTTAGCTCCCCTCAAATCCTAAACTCCGTTGCAAATAAGTCAGGGTAGGACACACTTAGGTCCATATAGCCTTCTTTCTCCTGCTTTGTTAAATCGGAACCTAGCATATTTCCACCTCTTTAGCTTGCAAACTACAAACAGGAACTTGCATACCTCTCCTTGCAGTAGTAGAGTCTACTGTGACCCCGAAAAAATCTGTATACAGCTTCAATAAATCCTCATCACTCTCTTCCTCTTCGACACTGGTCAATCCTTCATCATAAGTAGACTCCGTCTCGTACTCATAACTGGTACTGAAATCTCAATTATCTCCACTTGCTGAGGGATGAAAATGAATTTCCCTGGTCTTTACATCCAACACAATCTATCCTCTATTTTCTCAATCTGGCAAGATAAACACCCCGGTCCCCCAATCTTGCTTGGCTCCAATTGCCAATAGCCATGGCCTCCCCAATATAATTGAATAAGCATTCTCTCCTGCTTTCATGACAAAAAAATCGATTAAGCATTCAATTCCCATAACCTTTACCTTCACATCCTGTGCCACTCCTAAACAACGAGCTTTGGCATGATTAGCCATCCGCATTCGCACATTGGATCTGACAACAGCTTTAATGCCAATATCTCTCATAGCCGACTCTATAATAACACAGACTTGGGCACCCCCATCAATGTAGGCTTGAACCTGTTTCTTCTTCTCAATCAAAACATCCACCACCGGAAGCACATCGGTCGGACTCCCCACTTTTAAGGCTAGATTTTGTACTATATGCACCTCTCCTCCCACTCAAGGAAGCCTCGTGCTGACACTGGTTGACCATTGCCTTCTTAACTTAGGGTTTAATGCAAGCAGCTGCCCAAAAGTGATGTTATCCTTTTGATTTGGAACATCTCTTACCAAATCATACTCCGGATTACCGCGTCCCAACTGAAAATCCTTTTGGGTAATTCTCCGTCTTCACCTCCTTCTGCATGGCTCTGGCTGATCTCTACCTTCATTTACCTTCTCTTTCCCCTTGTTTGCTCTAGTTTCACGCTCCATCTCAGTCTCCCTTTCACCTCGTGCTCTTTTGTTGGCCATGATGTCAACCTCCTGCCTGTCAACACCAATAATGTTAACCCTTGGTATTTCATTATTACCTGATGGAGCCGCCTGTGCTTGGTTTTCAACCTCTTGTTGCCCTCTTTGGCCATTAAATTGTGCTTGACCACGACCTCGACCAAATAGAGAATACATGACGCCCCTTTCCCTTGGTGGGTGAGGGTAATCTGGAGCATAGTGGCCCTCCTAACCACAATTGTAGCACCTGCCAGGCAATTGCCTAGCCCTGCCTCTTCCTGTCCTTGCTTGACCTCTATCCATAACACTTAAACATAACTCTTGCATTTGCTTAGACAAATCTTGAACTGTACGTACCCATTGTTGAGGAATGGTTACTCCCCCTCGATTGGGATGATTCTCCGTTTGAACTTCTTCTCTCGGACTCGAATTCAGATTGGAAACCATCGCCTCATATCCCAATGCACCTTGCTCAATCTTCTTCTTTATCTTACGGCTTTTAGACCGCTCAATAGCAACTGCCCCGTTGTAATTCTCTGTCCCCTCGAAATCCATCTTTTCACAAACTTTGGGATGTAAACAATACATAAACTTTTCCAATTTAAAGTACTCACCACCATTGACCAACTGCATGGACACCGCGAAATCCCTCCAGCACTCTTCGAAGCGGGCGAGGAAGACGCTAAATTCCTCATTCACGTCCTGCTTCAAATTTTTCAACCTTGCATCCAAGTCAACAGGAAACACCTCTTTTCGAAAGTCTTGCAAAAATCGAGCCCGCAACACCGGCCACATAATTCTTGGCTCTCCCTCCAACGCATAGAACACTGTCTTTGCTTTTCGCCGCATCAAGAACGGGATCGTTTGCATCTTGCTAGCTTCATCTGGCATATGCAGTGACAACATATACAACTCAAAATCGGCCATCCACTCTTCTGGATCTCCTTCTCCGGCAAAAATTGGTCCATAACTATGTGTTGCCATCTCTCCTTGATGGAAATAACCGTCTTTGATCAACACCAACGAGCAATCAGTAGCTCCTTAGTGGGGGCACCAGAAGATGGAAAGGGGGAATAGGGGACACACCCATCACACTAATTGAACATCTCTCTATAGCCCAGGGATTCGACAGCACCCCTAACCTCTCAAATAACACCTTCAAATTGGCTAATTTGCACTAAAAACTCCACTTTAGCATACAAAACAACTATCTCACACCTTGCAAAAAACACTCCACAACACAAATGCACCCACACTGCTCAACTCCCCCTTTCTGACTCGCAAAACACTCCTAATCTGCCCTCTTGGTAGCACCTTTCGAGCTGCAGGCAAACCCTCTGCAAACAATGGCCAATACACGAAGAGCGAGAGAAAAGGAGGGGAATGGGGAGAAGCAACACAAGAGATTGAGGCAAATAAGTGGTATTATTGCATAGGGAGTAGTACAATCAAATATGCAGCTTCAATGGCAAGCTTAGCACCACACAAGCTTCAAGCTTCCAATCACACAGTCATGCAAAAAAGCCCTCAAATTTTCGCATTTACAACCTTTTATGGGGGTGCCTCTAGGAGGTCCAAAAAAGAAATGATGAGTTTCGCCTCCCGTGGCCTTCACTTAGAGCTTCTTTTAGAATTTTTTTGCATTGCCAACACTTGGCATAGTTCATTTTTGGAAATAATTACATTGTGTGCACATTGGTTCTTTGTCCTTTCCCTTTGGCCGCCCAGAATTCCCCTTGGACCTTTGAGTGTCCTTGGCCTTGCCCTTTAACTGCCCTTGTCGGCTCACCCTCTTTGCAGCGAGACCCCTCCCCTGTCGAGGCAATAGTGATGTCGCTATTGGGGGTGGGGGGGGTACACCCCTCTCCTCAAAAAACTTTGGTCGTTAGCGGGCGTGGGCACCGGCCCTTATTGGTTGCCACGTCATCATTGAAATTCCACCCCACGCAGGCGCCCACGGGCGCGCCACCTCCCTGCACCGCCAAAATTGCCACCAAACCGCCACGCAGCGCCGCGCGCAGCACCTGGCAGGGCCGCCCACATGCATGCCATCGCCATGGGAGGAGAGCTCCCCTCTCTCTCCCCTCTTGTGACCACTATAGAGCTCACGCTCTGGAGTATATAGCGCGTCCCCGGCCCGTCTCCTTGCGCATGTGGGTTTTACCCGGCGGCCACGTGGCAGCTCCACACAATTTATGCCTCAAGGCCTTGAAAATAAACAAAACTACCCTTTTTTCAAAAAACCTTTTGTCTTCCCCAAACTTTTCTTGCTTGCCAACTGGCCCTTGATGGTCCATTTGTAGAGCTGTCGAACCCGGCAATAACCTCATTGAACCGACTCCGTCCTCCTCCAACTTTTCCACACTTCATGACTCTCCTAACCCTCGAATCGAGGCCGCTAAAACCCGATCAAATCATCTGCAATCAACTTCGACAAAGACACCCAACCTTCCGACTTCTGTAACTTCTTCCTCCAGACTCCGTTTGACATGCAGTCACTTCCTGCTAGCTCCGTATGATGCACACCTTGCTCCAAAACTTTTTCGATGCTCAAAAGATGCCAGATGGCACATTCTCTAATGCGGCCAAGTGGGCTAGGACCCGGCCCCGAAAAAACTTCAATTGATCATATCTTGCAAACCATGGCTCCGATCTGCAATCCGAAAAGACGGGTAGGCTCCATGAATTGAGCTCTACACATCTTTAACTCAATTTCAACTTGGATTATCTGTCTCTTGTTGCCTTGTCCGACAAGAATCTGCAAACCATTAAAACTTCAACCTTCAAGAACTTGGGCTCTGTAGCTCGATTTGATGAACCGTCTGGACCTTTTCCTTCAGCACTTCAAGCTCTTCATTCCTGGACCCAAAAGTTGGACTTTGCATCTCTTCACCTGCTAGCCCAATTAGCCCTTTATGGAGCCTTCCTTGGCCTATAAGCCGCATCATGCATACAATCGCGCTACTACGTTCCATCCCATGATTTTCCTAGCTGCTCCAGTCCTTTGCCATGCTTTTGTTTGCCTGCATACATCTCCCCATGGATTATCTGTCTCTTGTTTCCCTGTCCGGCAAGAATCTACAAACCATTAAAACTTCAACCTTCAATAACTTGGGCTCTGTAGCTCGGTTTGATGAACCGTCTGGACCTGTTTCTTCAGAACTTCAATCTCTTCATTCCTTGACCCAAAAGCTGGACTTTGCATCTCGTTCACGTGCTACCCCAATTAGCCCTTTATGGAGTCTTCCTTGGCCTATAAGCCGCATCATGCATACAATCCCGCTGCTACCTTCCATCCCATGATTTTCCTAGCTGCTCCAGTCCTTTGCCATGCTTCTGTTTGCTTGCATACATCTTCCCATGCCACCTTTGTAGAGTCAACACACTTTGGCTGCACCAAGGTTAATAATTATGTATATTAAACACAAGGCAAAGCTAAAAGATGCATGGTAGATAATGCGATAATCTTTTAATGAACACATAAAACTATGGTGAGCAGATAGATTTAATATAATCCAATGCATTATCAGGCTATACCCTGGTGGCCTAGAAGCATGTGACCTATACCAGCCTCAGGCCCAGAATGCTTGCAACCACCTACCTCTTCTGCATGCAACTACAACAGCCTTGCAATTTCATGCCCATGACAAATGTAGGACCTCTTTTGCATGTACTACAATAGCCTTGCAACCTCATGCCCATGATAAATGTAGTACCTCTTCTGTATGTGACTACAACAGCCTCTTTAACATGAGGCCACAAACATGACTACATAGAAAAAAAACTTGCGTTGATAAGAAATAAGAAATTTTTTTCACGCCTGTGTTATGCAGGACTTTTGATTGTTGTGTCATGATGCTTGTACTGTAGTGGTTAGCTCAGAAGCTTGTTCAAAACGTCCAATTTATGAGCTTGATTGTGATAAATGTTTTGATTGTTGTGTCACGAAGCTTCATCACAATCACCAACCCTTTCCTTGGTCGAACCCTACCTTGGAAGGCCAGCTTCGATACCATGTTGAACTGCAAAGTGGCAATGTAGATAGACAAGACACAAGACGAGAGAGAGAGAGAGAGAGAGAGAGAGAGAGAGAGAGAGAGAGAGAGAGAGAGAGGACTTGAAAATTGCAAAGCCCAAATGTGTTTCATGTCATCACAAGAGATGAGTTTATATAGAGGGGACCATGTTGCTATATATAAAGATACTATATATAACTCAACACCCCTGCACAAATGAAGGTCCCTACCTGTGGTATGCAAAGACATGATGATTATTCTTAATTCAAAGTTTTCTAAGTGTCTCTGATGCAATGGTGCGTAAAGCCATGGTGATTGCTATTTCAAAGTTTTTCCAAGCGTTGATGGAGCAAAAGACAACGTTCGCATAGTCACACACCCAGAAAACCCAACATTACACAAGGAATTTACTTAGATTCCAACCCACACACACCACCACTCAAGAGATCAATAAAAATACTACTCACAAGCTCAATTCAAACTCCAAACACCTCGACCCACAAGCCCCTTGCCTGCCCGCAGAGACACTACAGGGTGATTCGAGTTGATCAACACTTGAAATCACACCTGATGGTGACCAAAATATACAATCCATTGCAAAACATTTACCAAACTTCACTCTCTTGGACTCTTTGGAGTAGTGACAACCATAATGGCACCGAAACAGGGTTACATAGTCTTGTAGAAAGCCGCACCTTCTTCCCTCAATTCCTCGCACACACACATCCATGGAGATCTTAGAACTTCCATAGACTCTCCCAAGTGCAAAATTGAAGAGAGAAAGCTCTCATTCACTCCTCCACACACTTGAAAACAAGATGTGAACGTGACGGGACTGTACTAGACACCTGTAGAAACCCGGCTTCCTCCCACACACAGAGAGGTGCAAGTGTTGATATTCCTCCTCAAATGTTCTCCCTCAGCCTAGAACATCATGGCACCATGAGTGATGTGGATTTTTGAAGCCTTTTCACACCTTTTTAAACCATTTTTCGACCTTTTTTGGCCTAGTTTTGACCCCGACGGACATTTTTCGTGGGAAAAACCCCAAAACCGACTCAAAAATTCACCAAATTTTGTATTCTTGGTCCTTGATACCCAAAGCTCTTTTCCACATTCCCACATTCCATTTTTGACCACTTATAGGGCGGTGCACGCATCACTGCATATCAGGCACCATAAATAGACAGTTATTGTATGTGCCAAACTTCTCGGGTGGGATGAGAGTGCCCACACTTTCCACTTACATTATTTAGATTTTAGAAAGCTCAAACACATTATCTAGAGCCAAAAGAATCCACCAAGAACCATATACAAGGCCCCGATACTCTATCCAGGCATGTACATGTGGTCAACTGCTGTACATGCGGTCAACTGCTGGCACGGGAACCTGACTATTCACAATGTGTACATGTTGCATCTGTTTAAAATCTGAAACCACTTTGCAAATCTCCCAAATGTAAGTGTTTACATATTTTTGTACATATGACCATGCATATACACACTACTTTGTACACGCCAAAAATGGTCTATCATCATTCACCCTCTAGGTAGAGCATTTATGCTCAACCAAGAGACTATTTGCATTTGGAACCACATCCCTTGCATTTCCTTGGCCGGTGGCTGAGTTCTAAGAGGACTTGTCTACCCAAAAGCGGTTACACATGGGTGCATGGGAGAGTCCTACTTGACTTGGCTATCTAAGGGTGGCTGCACATGGGCGTTTAGAGGCTCCCTTACATCTATATAAGGAGGCCTTCTCATGAGTAATTCAGTAGAATGGTGTGCACACTTGACGCACACAAGACATCCTTGTGTAAGGATTGTTAGTCCCTTGTATTCCTACTTGCTCTAGTTGCTTGTTGAAGATAATAATCACTGGCTTTCTCTCTATTCATTCGCAACAACTCTAGAGAAAGAATTCTTTCTTGCAGATTGTCATTATCCGAACCTTGCATTCTTTACAACAACTTCAAGGCATCCAATTGCACCTGTATGGGCATAAGAGCTTCATTTCCATACACAAGCTCATATGGTGTAAACTGTGTTGACGCTCTATACATAGTTCTATAAGCCCACAAACACTTTTCCAAGTCCAAGTCCCACTCTTTAGGATGCTTGCTATCATACTTTGCTAGCATCTTCACCATTTGAGTATTGCAGTTTTCAACCAGCCCATTGCATTGTGGGTAGTAAGGAGAAGAATGCCTATGTTGAATTTTCAATTTCTCCATGAGAGCGGTAACAAGTTTTCCCCTAAACCCTGGTCCACGATCAGAAATGATAACCATAGGAGCTCCAAAATTGCAACACACCTGTTCATACAAAAAAGCGGCCACTCTTCCTACTGTTATATCTTTTACCGCTCTTGTCTCCACCCATTTTGTCAAATAGTCCATAGCCACAAGGATATATCTTTTGCCATTGTTGGTTCTTGGCATTGGACCTACAACATCCACACCCCATTTTGAAAATGCATCCAAAGAAATTATAGCATTTTGAGGCTCAGCCAAAAGCTTTCGATTTGCAAACACTTGGAATTCATGGCATGACTTGCACCAAAAATAAGCATCTCTCGTCATAGAGGGACAACAATAACGTGCTCTCAAAATACAAAAGATAACGTGATCCCAACCTTGATGGTGGTACGTAAATCCATGATGATAACAACTGCCAATTGAGATCTTGGGGGTCCCAATATGTTTATTATGTGCAACCTCTGTGTATATGTGTGAACATGTGTGTACATTGATATTACATTTGTTTCTATGTCATCTGGATATGTAATTGCATCCCCACCCAGCCCACTACGTTTGTTTCTATGTCGTCTCTAGAGAGGCATTGCGAACAATCTCGAAGGACAATGTGATGTGGTCATTTATAACCTTCACGTCTCGATATGTTTCTTGAGTTGCTCTTGTTTACAATATTGAAATGACATCAAGTAGCATAAGTAACAAGGAATCAATGATGCTAAAGCTACTCTACCAAAATATTTAGAGTAGCTTAATTGTATATATATATGGTTGTTAAAGACCCTTGAAAAGGCACAATGTAAAACAGGAGTTATGTAGCTCCTTTGAACATTGTAAATGTACATTAAAGATATTTTAATGTAGCAGTGGGTGTATATAGAGCTGTGGGTTTTTCCCTTGAGCTCCCAAGGGTCTTTCCATCCACAAGTAGGGACCGTCATTTGAATGGAGGTGTTGAGCTATATATAGTATCTCTATATATAGCACACTAGTCCCCTCTCTCTAAACTCATCTCATGTGACCACTTGACACACTTTAATTTGGGGGCTTGCAATTCTAGAATTGACTCTCTCTCTTCTCCCTTGTTTCTTTTCTATCTATGATATCTCTCTCCAGTTCAACACGTTCCTCTTTATCATTGGCCACATGGTCTTTACTACCCAACTTGCCTTGCATATTTTAATATGCTCTTCACATACAAACACTTTTCTGCAAGCATCAAATCCGTGAACTTGGACCTACATAGCTACATGAACCATAGATATCCTAATGACACCACCCACACTCCAACCTACATTCAACACATTCATAAGTAGACAAAGGTTTGGTTGTACTAGCTATGGTGCACAATTGTGTGTCATGATGGAGGTTATCACAAAGGAAGCAGATATCAATATTTCATTGAATGAATCAATCCATATGATGAGTCCCAACCACAAGAAAGAAAGGTGTCTTGGGATAGTTGAAGATATCAAGATAAAGGTCTTAGGGATTGAGTGTTTGGTTGATTGCTATGTGACACAAGCAGCTTAAAAAGCATACTCGATCATTTTAGGGAGTCCTTGGCTTATAACCCTTGTTTCTAATAATAACTGGGTACAATATTGATCACAGTCCGTGACCAAGAGAAACGAAGGAGCATAGTCTACAAGATGAAGAGAATGAAATCCATACACAACCTATAGATATGCGGCACATGGTGATGGAGAAAAAGACACCGTGCGCACACTCACACACCCTGACACTTTAACAAAACACAAGGAGTTCACTTAATTTCCTCACCTCACACACACAAACACTAAAGAGATTGATGAAATTTTTCCTCACAACCCCACTTCAAGCTCCAAAAGTTCTAGCCTAAAAGCCCTTGCCTCCCTGCAGACACTACAAGGTGAGTCAAGTTTCTTGAGGCTTGAAACCATACTTAATGGAAACACAAAGATACAAGAAAAACATCAAAAACTCAAAACATATCAAACCATTGCAAAAGCTTCACCAAACTCCACTATGTTGGATTGTTTGGTGTAGGCTTAGGTGTAGCGTCAACTTTAATGGCACCAGTATAGGGTCACATAGTCTTGGAGAAAGCCGTACCTTCTTTTCAATTTCTCACATACACATATCCATGGAAACCTCTGAACTTCCATAGAGTCTCTCAATTGAAAAATTGAAGAGAGGATACTCTCATTCACTCCTCCAAACACTCAAAAATCGGACGCGAACAAGACGGGATCGCATAGGACAACCAATAGCAGCCCTCCTTTCTCCTTCAAACAGAGAGTTGAAAGTGTTGATGCTCTCACACACACTCCTCAAGCCTAGACACTCATAGCACTATGAGTGATGTGGAAATTTTCAGCCATTTTACACCATTTTTTTCCTTTTTAGGGCCAGTTTGGCTAGTTTTGACCTCTGATGGGGATTTTTTGCGAGAAAAATACTAAAAGGACTTGAAATTTCACCAAATTTTGTAGACTTTATCCTTGATACCCAAATTTCTTGGACACACACCGACATTCTTTTTTTGATCACTTTCAAGGTGGTTCATGCATTGCTACATATCGGACATTGTGAATAGATGGTTCGTGCATCGCTGCATATCGGACTTCGCAGATAGATGGTCAGTGCATGTCTCAAACTTCCAAGGTAGGATGAGGGTACCCACACTTCCAAATTCGATTATGTACATTCTAGAATTTCCAAACACATACCGTCAAGCCAAAAAAAACCACTCGACACCGGGAGATGTGCCCGATTAAGAAGACTGTGATTCGACCTTATCGATGTCGGAAGGAATGTCGTAGTTGAGAGGCGTGTCGTGGGAGTTCAAAGATTAGGGTGAGACATAGGGATATTGTGGGAGTAAAGAGAGACACGAGGAGGTTGAAATGGCGGGATCCAGAGGTGGGGCTATGGTAAGATGCCCTGAGTAAAGCATTGTGGGTGAGCTGGAGCGAGACATGGGTAATGGGTTTGATTTAGGTGTGAAAGCTGGCTGTAAACGAAGCTGTGGATTTGAAATTAAAAAGTGTACATTATGGGGTGCAGAATTAGGGGTGGCAAAAAAAGGTACTGAGGACAGCTCGATTGGCGCCAAAAGAGCACATGGAGACAAATGGGGAGGAGTGCATCCCGGTTCTGAGAGTGTGTGCATGAAGGGGCGAGCAGGTTGAGGGTTGTAGGATTGCACAGAAAAAGAGGTGCGAGGGCAAGGTGGCGTTGCAGGTTTGTGCAGAGAACGAGCTGCAACGGGGAGGTTGAAATGCTCTGTAAGAGAGCGCAAGAGAACTATTTATGGGAGGAGGGCAGCCAGGGGATGAGGGAGAGCGGGCCCTGGCCGAAATCGATGGCATTGACAGAGGGCGGGTCTGAGAGGGTGCTGAGAAGGTAGGGGTTGATTGAGGGGTGCCTACAGAGTTGGTAGTGGGCAAGGGAGAGCTGAATGGGGTGCCTGCAAAGCGTGGAGTTGGCAAGGGAGCACTGATGGGGGTGTTATGAGCTGCCATGGGAAGCAAGTGAGCAGCGCCAGGGGATGCGAAGGCGGTGTGGGTGGATGAGGCCAAGGGATTCGAGGTTGACAGCAAGGCCAATGAGCTGTGAGTGAGCGCGCAAAGTGGGGAGGCCGAGGGGTTGTGATTGAGCGCGCAAGGCGGGGGGCATTTGACTGCGAGGTTCGGGTGGTGGAGAGGGCATGCTAAGGGTGGGGGGTGCTTCTGAAAAAATTAAAAGGGTGTGGGTTGGGGAAGGTTCGCCTACCGAGGAAAGGGGGGTAAAAGAACTGGGGGGGTCATGTTGATTGTGGATGAGGGGTATTCCTGATGTTGAGGATATGATGCGAGGAGGGGGTTCAGGTGGTTGATCGAGAAACGCGCCTTCATCGAAGATGACGGAGTGTAAAAATATGAAGTGGCGGTGCTTCGGTAAGTGAAAACAGTATGCTTTGACGCCAAAACGATTGTCATAGCCTACAAATAGAGCACGATGGGTGCGGGAAGCTAATTTTGAAGTGGGATGGGTGTCAAGAGGGTATGCCGGGTAGCGGAAGATATGCAGATTGGCGAGGTTTGGAGGGTGGCATGCCAAAGGGTATAAGGTGTGGTGTTGGGATTCCGAAGTAGCATGGCCCGTGCAGCATCAAATAGTGTGCGGTTTTTGCGTTTGGCACGGCCATTTTGTTGTGGATGATCTGGGATAGTAAATTCATGGTGGATACCAACTTCATTGCATAGATGTTGAAATTCATAAGAAGTGTATTCTTCGCCATTGTCAGTACGAAGAACCCTGATGGTGCGATTGATGTGATTCTCGACTAGAGCCTTGAAATGCCGAAAATGAGTGATGGTTACAGATTTTTTTGCCATATAGTATGTAGCCGTGTATTTGGAGTAATCATCAATGAAGACCAACATCTATTTGTTGCCAGTAACGGATAAGACAGGCAATGGGCCACATACATCAGAATGGATGAGATCAAGCAGGGCTTAAGTGGGAAGTGGAGTATGGAAATGGGGTGTGGTGAGCTTTGGCAAGAATGCACCCTTCACAGAGTGAAATGGGAGTGATTTGTGTAGGGAGACCTAAGGCAAGTTGGCGGTGTGTGAACTCATGCAAAACACGATGAAAAATATGTCCTAGTCTATAGTGCCATTCGAGAGTGTTTTCTTGTAAGGCGATATATAACGGTAGAGGACGAACCTTGTGCATTTGAGGAGTGACCAAGCGGGTAGAGGCGGCCAGTTTTGAAAATATGCAGATTGACTGGGTGACCATTTGTATCTCTAGTTAGAAGTGTGCAACCTTTGTTGTTGAATTCAACTTTGATACATGTAGAGGTGACTTCACTAACAGAAACTAGATTTTTCTTGAGTCCAGGAACATAGTATACCTTTGAGATGGTTGTCTGGAGACCATTCGGAAGATCAATGAGAACATCTCCATAAGCTTTGGCATATTGAATGCTATCATCTCCTAGGCAAACTCCGAGTGGATGGTCAAGGTATGTGAGATTTGATAACCAAGAAAATTAATGGGTCATGTGATGTGTAATCTAATTGCCATAGGTTGCTAGGTGCAGAAGAGATAGTAGTAACAAATAGCTGCATGGTACTATCATATGTAGAGATTTCAACATATTGGGCTTGACCGGGGAAATATGTGGAGGGAAATGAGGGCCTGGCACCCCTTGATGATAAGATGGGTGATGATGCATGTAGGCAAGAGAGATAATAGGGGGGCCGTTGTTGATAAACATTACCTTGATGCTTGGGTTGTCGACAGTCCTTTGCCTCATGCCCGAGGCGATGGCAGTTGGAAATCTTGTGTTTGTTGTTGTGATTACGACTTTGCGGGCTATTATAGGACTTCTTTCTTTGCCCTTGTTGTTGAGGTTGTCGAGGGTGCTGAGGATTATATGGTTTCCTTTGAAAATGCTTCTGATGCTTTCCAGTAGTAATAAGAGCCATAGGCTTATGGGAACCAGAGGTTTTCTCTTTAAGAGTTTCCTCTTGTTTAACCTTTGCCACAAGATTATGTAACTGTAGACTTGAGTAGTAATAAAGGCTCTCTAAGATGACGGGAGAGATGCTAATAAAAGCATAGATTGCATTGCTCTAGGATTATTAGTCCAGATATAAGGACTTCATCAAGAAAGATTTGCCAAGATTCTAAAAACTTGGAAGATGACTGACCTTCTGATATGGTAGTGTTAACTAGTTTCTTGATCAGGGAAACTTGGTAAACAAGGTCAGTATGCTCATAGCTTTTCTCAAAGAATTTCCAAATACCATGAGCAGTATGAAGGGTTCTTACCATTTGAACCTGCCACTATGAGAGATCGTGGTGTTTACCGCAGGCCATTACCACAAAACAAGAGAGAGGAATTCAAAATGAGGAGAGAGAATCCTTTTGATGCTCAAGCGGCACTTTACTGCAAATATTACCGCGTGCATTTCCGTGAATATTGCCGCGCACATTACTGCTAGAGCTGGACCCCCTCCCCCCTCCCTCTCCCGCGGGTTTCCATTTAAATCCAATACTACTCAAAATGTATTTACACACTACGACTCCTACACTCTCGAGAATGCTTACTCACTTCACTTAATCTCTCTTTCACTCTAAAAATTCTATACATAAATCATTGACCTCACAACAAAACCATTAAAAATACTATTCATAAGCACATAATGAAACATTTGCAAATTAATCATATACTACACCAAGTGAAAGAATGGAGAGTTTTATTAATTCTCATCTTGTATAAGATCTCTACAAGCACTAGGATCCATATTTAGACCCATAGTATTCAAATCAATAAGAAAATTTAGAGATTCTTCCTCCTCTCCATCCCCTCCTGGAGAATCATCATCGCTTTCTCCCTCTTCCTCCTCCTCAAGATGACTATTTGCAAGGCTTGGCTGACCTTCTTCAACTTCTACTACATCTTCATCTGCATCTTGTGGTGATGGTATGATGGGATCAATTACTGGCTCAATGTCCATCTCTGCAAAGATAGATCTACCCCGCGGCGTGACTGGAATGACATACCAAAGTCTTCTTTGATATATACATGGCACATAAAAGACCTGTACATCACACACAAAGAATAAGTTGATATACATAACTTAAATTTTTAATTTAAGTTAATTGCACATAGCCTAAATTACCTGCTCGCAACTACTAGGATACACCAAGTTGTCAGTTTTTCCCTGATGGAATTGGGTGGAATCCACCATAATGAGCCCATTTTCATGTCTTTTGACCTCACCCGCAAACCATCGTCACTCAAAGAGGAATTTGTGAAAAGATCTGAAATCCACTTTGATTATTCTCTCTATAGTACCACAATATCTGACCTCATCTGTTTTTGTGTCAAAGTTTCCCATCACGCCACAATCATTAGTGGTCCGACGCTAATCTATCTTGCGGGTGCGAAAATGTCGGCCTTCGGACCAAATGGAGTTGAAAATGAGACCCTACAATCACAATGCATAAGAGGTTACATCGCATTTCATTAAGTGATTTGCATACATGCGTACATAACATATACACACTCACCTTGCGCAAGCATCCTCGTGCATACTCCCATTCTTTAGGGCTTATTTGTTCTCCTTGTGCTTTGGCATTGGTCATGGCATTATGGATCCACTCTACTTGAATCAAATCAGGATATTTTGCAAGATATTTAGGAAAAGGAGGTGCACATCTACCTCCATGGGACCTCTTCCATGAATCTCTATCCCTTTCTCTAGCTGCGCGGGCTTCCAAGTACATATTGACCCATTTGGTCATGATAGTGGCATTGAGTAAAGAGTAGTTGTTGACTATGGCATGAAACTCTCTATCCATGACCAAGAGTGAGCCTTTTCCACTGGGAATGGTTGAGTGCTTCCTAGGATCCTCTTCTTTACTCCACAGACGAGGCAATGATGGATCCACTGTGATGAGATACTGTGAGACATACACAAATGCCTCTTGCACCACCCAACCTTCTGCCATGCTCGCTTGAAAACATTAAAACCACATATTTTTATTAGTAACTCCATAGCGTATAAATGCTATATATATTGTATTGATTTTGCGTACCTCCGCTTGTGACCTCAATCTAAAAAAATCCTTTAAAGTCTTCAAGAATCTCTCCAAGAAGAACATCCATCTAGAGTGAACCACCCCACAAATGGAAATCTCCTCAACAAGGTGAAGCAATAGATGTATTTGGCTAACAAGGATTGTACGTGGGAATGCATCCTCAATAGCACACACTGCCTCTACTGCTAGCTGATGGGCTACTGGTATGGCTTCTACTTCTATCTCTTTGGAGCTCACAAATCTACAGGGCAAACGTTATATAGTAGATGAAAAAAAATTCCAAAGTTCATGCATGCACAACATGATATAGTACTTGAAAAAAACCCATTACCTCACAATCTCACCCACTTTGAATATTGCAGCCTTCACCTTAGTGTCCCCATAACCACTAATAGTTATGGGAGGTACAAACTATAAACAATAAAATATCTTAGTGAATGCCAACCTATATATAAGGACACATAGACACCACAAACTGTTCTACTCTTACCTAAAGGACTTTATGCCAATCATGGGATTTCAATCCATACAATTGAGTGGAGCCACCCTTTTTGGTTTTTGTGAAAGCACCTTTGAGTGACCGCATATATCCCGTTGGAGTTTTGATGGATGCAATAACTTGTTTTGTTCGCTCTTGGTCTGCCTTTGACATTATCCACGGTGCTTTTGGGAGAATCATCTTTCCCCGCTCCCCCATGCGGGGCGTGGCTGAAGGGGGGAGACGTCTAATGGCTCTTAAATCTTCCCTAGCACCCAATGAATCCTCCTTGCCAATTATGTGATCCGATATAGCTTACCCAACATTTTTGAATACATGCATAGGGTCCAATAAGTGCTGAATTTTCAACGAAGCCTAATAGGGGAGCGACAAGAAGATTGAGTACCTCGACATACCCTTTGGCAACCCATTGGGAGGCGGTGAGGTACCATGATGCTCCTCCAAATGCTTCGCCCAATCAGCCATGTTCCAATGGAACGGCTGCACTCCATTGATATGGGGAGCATATCTACGATGTGAAGGAGGTAGGAAGCGATGGTTGTTGGGATAGATCACCTTCCCAAGAAGAGGAGGTCTCTCTGTCACAAGGGAAGGTCCACAAGTGGGACACGCACTATGTCCAGATGTTGCCAATCCTGCCAAGAGGTAAACAAACGTTACACATGAGATGATAAACCTAAAGCAAAGAGTACAATTAACATGTGCATACTTACCAGATAACTCTCCAAATCCTGGGTAATCATGCATGGACCACATGAGGATGCACTTGATGACGGCTTTGCGGTCTCGTGGTGGCCGTAAAATGTCAATGATATCTATGCCTCTCCATAGTTCTTGAAGCTCATCAATAAGAGGCTGCAAATATACATCCATGTTTTTTACCTTGTGCTTTCCTGGAATGAGAAGTGATAGTAAAATGTTTCCCTTTTTTGTTGCCTCCCAAGGAGGAATATTGTAGTTTACAACCACCACCGGCCAAGTGCTCCATGAAGTAGAGCGGTGCCCAAATGGATTCACTCCATCACTAGCTAACCCAATCCTCTAGTGACGAGGCTCATCCCTGAACTCTGGCCATGTGTACTCTATGTGCTTCCACGCTGGTGAGTCAGCTGGCACTCTCATAATACCATATGTGGAGCAATTTTTTGCATGCCAACTCAAAATCTCGCTCGTACCCTTTGATCTAAACATGTGTTGGATGCGAGGGATGAGTGGAAAATGCCTCAAAACTTTATGTGGAATTCTGTTGCTGTGCATTCCTTCTTTGAACCTAGGCTCCCCGCACGATGGACATGTGTCACAATCGGCATGCTCATTACGAAAGAGCACACAATCGTTCACACAAGCATGGATGCAATCATAATCCATCCCTAATGCAGTCACCACTTCGCGGGCTTTTTGTCTATTCTCTGGCATGTGATTGCCAGCTGGCAGCATCTTTCCTAGCAACCTATCACAAGAAGAAAGTACATTAGAAGCTAATTTATGCACTCCACAAGCATCCTTCACAATCTGTATACATACCTCAAAAGTGCGTCGACACTAGCATTGCTCTATCCAAACATTGCCTGAAGGTTAAGGACTTTGAGAGATGCCCTTAAAATGGAGTAAGAGCATCTATCATATAGTGCGGTGTGTGCCGAATCGAGTAGCTCACTCCTCGTTCTTTCGGAAGCTTTTTCGCATGCACACTCTGGTTCATGCTCCTCCTCTCGTGCAAAGAGATCCTCAACCATTCTATGCAAATGGTCGTCTTCTGCATCCACGTAAGGAGATGGGATGTGGTCACTCGGATAAGAGGAAGCAGTAGTACTTGGCTGATTTGATGTGCTTCCTCCCTCTCTAATGGATTCCTGATGCATGCGCTCTTCCACCCTCCTTTCCCCTCCTCCACCAACCACACGCCAATGAGGGGTGACGTCAATAGCCGCTACAATTTGCGGATCGTTTGTTTCCATCCGTGCACGCTTGCGAGGATCGTCCCATAGTCCATAATCTTCTACATGGCTCAAGCATATCCGTCGAAGTCGGGCAATGGCGCATTTGCACCGCACGCATGGGCATGGTAATCGCTCGGCCAACCACGGTGATCTATCCGGTTCAGTGGACGGGCCAAAATCATCCCAAGCAACCTACATTAATAAATTACATACACTAATTAAAATCAAATTACCAAAGAATGTTAATAAAATATCAGTAAAAAGTAAACTTTTAGGTAAAAATGTCATTTTTAAAGTACTAGGAATACTTTCATTTTATATATATTTTATAGAAAACATAGTACCAATAGATTTTGAGGATCAATAGTAAAAATGTCAGAAAGTGGCCATCTGTGTATATGGCCCGAATTTGCACCGCGGTAATAGGTGCGGTAATTAGCGCGGTAAGACACGCGGTACTGCTCGCGGTAAAAGGAGCGGCAAATCAATTTTCAAAATTTTTTATAAATAGGGGCACCCGTGTGCCCCGTGAAGTTCAAAGCCCTAAAATTTGAATTTCATCGTCTTCTCCACAGAAGCCGAGAGCGCGAACCTCACAACCTTGAGCTCTACCTCCATCTCTACTCTTCTACTCTTCACCATCTCTACTCTTCCACTCTCCTACCCTCTCCCAACAAGCGCTTCAATTCCATGTAAGTTTTGTTGTTATGTTTTTTGATTTTTTCACACGCATACACACACATGCATATACACACGCATACACACATGCATACACTCATACACATGCATACACACACATGCATACACATGCATACACACACACACACTAATTAGTGCATGTGTTCTTTACACACACTAATTAGTGTAAGTAAAGTACACCATAACCTAAATTTGTTAATTAGTGGTTACTTGAAAAATCTAAACATTAATGCACACTCTAATTAGTGCATGTGTTCTTTACACACAATAATTAGTGTGTGCATTATTCTAATGCACACACTAATTAGTGTAAGTAAAGACACACCAAAACCTAAATTTGTTAATCATTAGTTACTTGGAAAATCTAAACTTGTTAGATTTGTCAAATTTGTTAAATTTATTACTTGCATAACCTAATATGTTAAATTTGGGATTGGCCATGCACACACTAATTAGTGTGTGATTAGTGTGTGCATTGGCCAATGTGATTGGTCAATGCACACACTAATTAGTGTGTGATTAGTGTGTGCATTGGCCAATGTGATTGGTCAATGTACACACTAATTAGTGTGTGATTACTGTGTGCATTGGTCAATGGGATTGGCTAATTCACACACTAATTACTATGTGTTAACACACACTAATTTGTGTGTGCATTGGCCAATGTGATTGGTCAATGCACACACTAATTAGTTTGTGATTAGTGTGTGCATTGGCCAATGTGATTGGTCAATGCACACACTAATTAATTTGGGATTAGTGTGTGTATTGGTCAATTGGATTGGCCAATACACACACTATTTAGTGTGTGATTAGTGTGTGCATTGGTCAATGGGATTTGTCAATTCACACACTAATTTGTGTGTGATTAGTGTGTGCATTGGCCAATGTGATTGATCAATGCACACACTAATTAGTTTGGGATTAGTGTGTGCATTGATCAATTGGATTGGCCAATACACACACTATTTACTGTGTGATTAGTGTGTGCACAAGCCAATTGGATTGGCCAATACACACACTAATTAGTATGTGTTAACACACACTAATTTGTGTGTGCATTGGCCAATGTGATTGGTCAATGCACACACTAATTAGTTTGGGATTAGTGTGTGCATTGGTCAATTGGATTGGCCAATACACACACTATTTAGTGTGTGATTAGTGTGTGCACAAGCCAATTGGATTGGCCAATACACACACTATTTAGTGTGTGATTAGTGTGTGCATTGGTCAATTGGATTGGCCAATACACACACTATTTAGTGTGTGATTAGTGTGTGATTAGTCCAATTACACAAGCCAATGCACACAGTAATTAGTGTGTGTTAACACACACTAATTAGTGTGTTTACAAGCCAATGGACACACTAATTAGTGTGTGCACAAGCCAATGCACACACTAATTAGTGTATGTTAACACACACTAATTAGTGTGTGCACAAGCCAATGCACAGTACACTAATTACTGTGTGCACACACTAATGCACACACTAATTAGTGTATGTTAACACACACTAATCTAATGCACACACTAACTAGTGTATTTTTAAAACACACTAATTAGTGTGTGCACAAGCCAAATATTACACAAGCCAACACTAAAACACACACTAATTAGTGTGTGCACAAGACAATTACACAAGTAAACACTAAAACACACACTAATTATGTTAAATTAAACAACAATCAACACAAAAACATAAACATACCTCCATGATTAAGTCATAGGTGACGTATTAGGCCCCAATGGCCGTCCAAGTGATCGCGCAATCGGTCACACTAATCATAAACACAATAATCTCTTATTAGTCAATACACACACTAATATCTTATTAGCACTCAAGGCTTTGCAAGACTCTTTTATAGGTTGTAGACACACATTGGATTCTTTCCATATTGGATTCTTTCAACATTGGATACTATAGAGAATCCAATGGTAAAAAGTCCAATGTTTGAAAAGAATCAATGTGTAAATTTTTAATCATATATTTGAATTTTATACCCTAGTTTAATCTTTGTCGTAATAAATGCAGACCATGTCTTCTTCTTCCACACCACGCTTTCACAGAATTGAGGATTTCATGGCAGACGGGATGTCATATCCCAACGCTCTCTCTGCCTATCATTCACAGCCGTCGCCTCAGCAGTCATCATCAGGGTTTGGCTGGTTTCGGGACGCTCTTGGTGGGTCCGCTGCTGTACCTGTGACCGATCCATATGTGGAGAGGGCATTGCGTCTTCGGGTTGAGTGGTTAGGTTCGCAGCAGACCCTTACGCAGCGCTATTCACCGGCGCAGCTAGCAGCTTTTGGATTATCAGAGGTCTCTACTCCGACTAGTGGCACTCCATACCTGCAGAGTTTTCCAGCTACTGCTCCAGGTTCAACTTTTCCTTCACAGGGTCCGACACCGTTGGGTGCGACGCCACAGGGTCTGACGCCACGGGCGTCCACCTATCCATCACCAGATGCTCGCGGGTTATACTACTAGGTTCATAGAGGAGGTATGGTGGATCTCGGGACAACGCAGGGTAGGAGATTCCGTACACACGTCAACCAATTAATCCACTCCACATATATCAATTTTTTTCTCAAATTTGATCAGCAAGATCCCTACAACCTCACATATATAGAGACAACCATGCACATACGTTTCCCCAACCCTGAGGGGCAACAATTCTCAAGGCAATGGTTGCAAGAGCATGTCAAAACATTTCTGAAGAACAAAAAATCTAGTGTGAGGAGAGCTGCAAAGAAGACAATGGAGTCTCCAAAGCATAGCTATCGGCCAGGAAATGTCCATGATGTGGAGTGGGAGACCGCTATGGGCGAGAAAGAGGACGAAAGGGCAACGGGTGCGAGGATGTATACGCGTCAAGTTGAGGCCAGATCCCACCAGACTCCTACGCATTATGGTTCGGGAGGAAAAACGGCTTGGAAAGACAAATATGTAAGTAAAAATACTAGTTTTATTGTAAAAAATCTAATGTTTTTCATTTAATTAATTGGTTGCTATTTTTTGTCAGTATAACATTACCATGAGTCGCCCGACCAGAGATGTGCAGAGATATAGAGAGAACCATACCAAGTATCAAACTTGGTGTTGGTTGTTTGAAAATCAAATGATCTCTCGAGAGGAGTTCTAAAATGCGTGCAGAAGTCTGCAACATGTAAGTTTAATCTTATTTAAATAATCAAATTGTTGATTTTATATCAAATATTAAATAACAAAGTGTTAATTGTTTCTTTTTTATGGTTTTGCAGAGTCAAGGAGTTCCACGCGAAATGCCGCGAACTCCCCCATGAGCATCCTCTATTTTGTATACGCGGGCCCCGTTTCCCCTATCCTACATGACCATACTCTATTTTGTACACGCGGTTTTTTTTTGCCTTTTATGTAAATGCAAAACCTATCATTCTTTGGCTCAATACCTCCCCCAATTGTAATTCCACTTATGTAAATGAAATTATCAATCTTTTTTTGGTTCAATGTATTGTCCAATTGTGATATTTTGTTGTAATTAATAATAATTTTGTAAAATAACTAAAATAAATAAAAAAATAGATGACCTTTTGGATGGTCCTGCAAAGGACAATCCAAACGGTCATTTGTTTTTTTATAATAAATCCTGCCGCGGTACTGCCCGCGATAACGCACACGCGGTAATGTTTGCGGGTATGTTTGTAGCAAAAAATGCGGTAATAGGCGCGGAAATATAGCTGCAACCATTATCACGGATGTTACCGCTAGACCATTACCGCAAATGTTTCCGCAATATTTTCCGCGTACGAGAATTTTTATATTTCTAGTTTGTTTGTTTTTTTGCAGTAATGTGAGCGATAATACCGCGCATATGTTATAGTGTGCCGATCTTGGCAATGCAGAATCAACTCCATCTTTGCACTGGTATTTTTGGTTTGCCAGGCATTATAGGCATCTACGGTGCTTATAGAGCCTTCTCTTTGGGTTGGTCAGGTTGCACCTCTTCTCCTGGCATTATATCCCAAAGTTGGAGTTGTTGGCATTCTAATCTTACATACTTGGTAATTAGTGCCATTGTTCTTGTCGATGACATAGCGGGTTTTGTAGGTAGCTGTAGTAGCAGTTGTAGAGGCAAGCTCGGCCATCTTACAAGGTTCCGGATCCCTTGAAAATGATTTAGAGATTAAGCACTAAGTAGGAAGATAGGCTTGCAAGATTAAAGCTTTATTAGGTTTGATACCATGTGAAGACTTTAATACATACGAACACTTAAAACGTAATTAACTTAGTAACAAAGATAGAGATGCGAAACAGAGATACTTGAACTACTAGTAACACTGAAACTAATACAAAGGAACAACTTTGCTCAAATGGAAGAATGGACATGCTGGGTGTGAGGCTAAGTAGCCTTTATATAGATTGGGGTGATCAATCAGTGCCTAGATTATGGGTGATTGCTAGGTCTGTGGTAAGTGAATAAAGTTGGGTAATTGATTGCTAAATCTATGGGATATTTGATGGTGGGAATTTACGCTTACAAGATAAAGGTAAATTGATTTCTAACACCTATTGCTCTGTGGTAAGCAGTGATACAGGCCACACAAATGAGGGCGATCAGGTATGGTGCCTTCAAGATAATTATTAGAGGCGCACCATAAATACTTACAGGTTTCCGAGATGAGGGGTGATGCCGAGAAACTCTTTTGTGTGCATAAGGGAAGGACTTTCTCTTGCAAGCCTATGGAAACCAAAGACGTCTGCTAGTGTTCGGGGCTCCAGCTAATTACAAACGCTTGCACACGCAGACACGTTGTCGCTCATAAGTGTTACACTGTTATCTGCTTTTTGGCAGCAACAATAACAGCCGGCCTGCAACTACCATAGCTGCAAGTGTTACCATATACATGTGGTAGTGATGTGTGTGAACACACTAGGACCGCCGGGGCATTTTTTTCCCTCTTTAGGAGGTTTTTTCCCCCGTGCATTGTATATACGCCCATCACTCTAGGGCTATCTATCTTTCCATTGCACACTAAGTAACACACTCTCTATTGTGTGCCTTGAGCTTCCTTCGTCTTCTCCAAGCTGTGTGTGTTTCTCTGCAACCCTAATTCCAACAATTGGTATCAGAGCAGGTCACGTCCTCCCGGGCTTAGTCGCCAGCTGCTCCAGCACACGCCTGCTCACTTTCTCCGATTTCAGTGAGCTTTGGCAAGCGTTCGCAGGTCGACAAATATTTTGGGACAGCTCAAAGAGCTTGGTCTGCTCAGAATTTTGATTTGGGCTCATTTCGGCCTCCGTTTCCACTACGGGCAGTACTGCACAGGCTATTTCGTCATTTTGTGCAGATTTTCTGTCAGTGCCGTTTTCTGCATAACAGGTGCCTTATAGTCTTCTACGGTTTGTGCTATATAGCACAAGTTGTTCCCGCTCCATTTCTCCTATTTTCGGGCAGTTTTCACATCAGGTGCAGCATTTACCATGGCTGACAACAACAACACAGATGTGTTCAAGATGTTTGCTGCTGAGGACAGGTTGGATGGGGACAACTACCCTATGTGGGCTTATATGATGCAACATGTTCTTGTGTCAAAAGGTGTCTGGAACATTGTGCAAGGCATTGATGTACGTCCGGGTTCTGAAGATGTAGGCGATGTTGAGGATGTTGCAGGTCTTGCTGCAAGGATTGCAGCTGTTAGAGTTGTTTTGCCTACAGCAGAACAAGCTCGTTGGGATGTTAAGGATGCGCAGGCTCATGCATTGATTGCGTTGTCTGTGAAGCGCACCATTATTCCTCACATCCGTTGAGCAAAATCTGCAAAACAGGCTTGGGATATTCTAGCAGGTCTTTATGCAAGCCGCAATGAGGCTAAAATTGCTTTGCTGCGTAAAGAGCTAGAGTCGAAGATTATGCATGAGGAAGATGATATGGACACTTTCCTTGCTAGTGTCAAGGATATCAATGAGCAACTCATTTCTGCAGGTGAAGTCATTTCTGACAGTTCCCTTGTGCAGACTGTTCTTGATGCCTTACCAGATTCCTACCAGACTTTTGCTAGTACTTGGAGACTGATGACCCAAGGAAATCCTGAAGTTGTCAAGTTTGATGCATTATGCACATTGCTGTTGCAAGAGTCACTTTCTAGAAAAAACAGGACTAGGCAACGTGCAGTTGAACAGGCTTTTATTGCTTCTCAAAGAAAGGGTGGTAACAGTAATGCAGCCACTTCTTATGGTTCTGCTGCGAGTGGCAAAAATTCTGTTCCTAATGCTTCTGCTGGCAGCACTTCGTCTGGCAATTCTGGTGATAAGGGCAAAAAGAAGATGCGTTGCCATTATTGTAAAGCCAATGATCACTTGATCAAGTCGTGTCCTAAGTTGAAGGCCAAAGAGGCTAAGAAGAAAGAGGGTGGTTCCACTGCAAATGCTGGTTCCACTACAAATGCAGCCATTGTTGAGTCTTCTGTGAAAGGAGATTGTGATGCTGATGTTGATGCAGAATGGGCTTTTAGCGCAGAGTGCACTTACAATCCTGCTGTCCATGATGCATGCTTGTCAGTTGCTGCAGATTCACATGTGTGGTATTTCGACAGTGGTGCTACAAAGCACATTACCTCACATCGTGAATTGTTTACCTCTCTTGAGTCTGTCCCTCATGGGAATTCAGTCACTTGTGCCAACAACGCCTCTTATCCAGTTCAGGGAGTTGGAAAGATTGTGCTCACTGCTGCTAATGGCAGTTCCTTCACACTTGTTGATGCACTTTATGTACCTGGGATCAAGAAGAATCTATTGTCTGTATCCGCACTTGCTAGACTTGGACTTGTAGTCAAATTTGTGGATGATAGATGTACAGTTCATGATCTCAGTTTTGGTGATGAAATTGTTGCATCTGGGCTTTTGTGCCGTGGGCTGTATAAGCTCACTTTGTATGACAAGTGTGGACAAAATTTTGCAAATGCTGTTGCAGATTCAAGGGCTATTTCAGATGCAAAACTTTGGCATGCACGTTTTGGCCATCTGAATTTTGCCAGTTTGCTGCGTTTGCAGAAATCTGATATGGTTGCTTCTTTGCCGCCTCTTGAAGCACCTATCAAACATGTTTGTGAAGGCTGTATTCTGGGTAAAATGCAGCGTTCTAAGTTTCCAAAGGATGGTTCAGTTAGGGCTACATGCAGGTTGCAGCTTGTGCATAGTGACGTTTGTGGGCCCATGCAAACTCCATCCTTGGGCAATTACCTGTACTTCGTGACTTTCATTGATGATTACTCCAGGCATGCGTGGGTATTTCCGCTTAAAGCGAAGTCCGAAGTTTTTATGTGCTTCAAACAATTTTTGGCTATGGCTGAAAATGTCTCAAAATGTACTATGGGCACCCTCCGTTCCGATCGAGGGGGGGAGTATATGTCTCATGAATTTAATGCATTTCTGGCTAGTCGTGGGATAAAACACCAATGTACAGTGCCTTATACACCTCAGCAAAATGGTGTTGCTGAGAGGAAAAACAGGTCACTAACGGAAATGGCACGATGTATGGTCAAAAGTCAAGCTTTGCCGCATTCTTTTTGGCTTGAGGCCATCATGTGTGCCACTTATGTACTTAACAGGTGTCCTACGAAAGCTTTGCAGTCTATTACTCCATATGAAGCATGGCATGATAGAAAACCTTCTATTGAGCACATGCGTGTTTTTGGCTGTTTGGCATATGCTTTGGTGCCACAAGTGCAGCGCAGAAAATTGGATGATAAGGCTGTCAAATGTATTTTTGTTGGTTATAGTGCTGAAAGCAAAGGTTACAGGTTGTATCACCCGCAAACAAAACGTATTTTGGTTTCACGGGATGTAGTGTTTGTGGAAGATTCTGTTCAACCCTTGCTGTCATGTACTAGAGACGGTAATGTAAGCTCACAGGACATTTATGACACTTTGTTGCCTCTTTTCAGTGGTGGAAATACGAATGTAAGTTCCAATGAGGCAAATGTACAGCCTATGGGGGTTTCTGAAAATGTTTTAGAACAGCCTATTACTGATGCAGATGTACATGATGTACTTGATGAGGAAAGGGCTGAAAATGAGCAGGCTAGAGGTATGCCAAAATGGCTGGTGCACACTTTGCGTGACAGTAAATTGGATGCACCTTTATCTAGTCGTACTCGTTCAGGCTCTCGCCATGCATCTTATGCATCAGATTGTTATGCTTTGGCTGTGTCTAGTTTACATGATGTTGAGGAGCCTCTGTCTTTTGATGAAGCACAGAATTCAGAAAATTGGATTGCTGCCATGAAATCAGAATATGATGCACTTATAGAGAATGACACATGGACTTTATGTGATTTGCCTCCTGGCAAAAAGGCCATTGGTACGAAGTGGGTTTACAAGTTGAAACGCAAGCCGGATGGTGAGATCGATCGCCATAAGGCTCGACTTGTTGCAAAGGGTTATGCACAACAAAAAGGCATAGATTATGAAGAGACTTTTGCTCCCACTTGTCGTATGACTACTGTGCGTTTTCTATGTGCATTGGCAGCTCATTTTGGTTGGGATGTACATCAATCAGACATTGTTACTGCTTTCTTGAATGGTGACATATTTGAGGAAGTTTATGTAACGCAGCCTCGCGGTTTTGTCATAAAAGGACAAGAGGACAAAGTGTGCAAATGTAAGAAGGCTTTGTATGGGTTGAAGCAATCTCCTCGTGCTTGGTATGAGAAAGCTGACACTCATTTGGTTAAACGAGGCTTTCGTAACAGTCCAACAGAAAGCACATTGTATGTAAAGCGTGAGGATGATGTATTTCTCATTGTGGTTCTTTATGTTGATGATTTGCTGATCACTGGACCAAATGAGAGACATATTGCTGAATTTAAGGCTGATTTGAATGCTACTTTCAAGATGAAAGATTTGGGGCTGTTGCATCATTACTTGGGTATACAGTTTAAGCAGTGTGATGGTGGTATTGCCTTGTGTCAGAAAAGTTACATAGAGACATTGCTATGTAAGTTTGGACTTGAGGATTGCAAACCTATTGCCACTCCCATGGAAACAGGTTTGAAGTTGAGTCTACATGATGCTGGCGATCCTGCTGATGTCACTCTTTACCAAACTGCTGTTGGCTGCCTCATTTATGTATGCAACACGAGGCCAGATATTCAGTTTGCAGTCTCGCAGGTCAGCAGATTTATGCATAGCCCAGGGTCTAAGCATTGGCAGGCTGTCAAGAGGATTTTCCGCTACCTTAGTGGCACTTTACATCTTGGCTTGTTTTATCCCAAGGGGGGATCATTGCCGCCAGACTTACATGCTTTTTCGGACTCAGATTGGGCTGGTTGTTTTGACACGCGAGTGTCCACAAGTGGTTTTTGTTTCATGCTTAACAGTTCATGTATATCATGGTTGAGCAAGAAGCAACCTACTGTGGCCACTTCGAGTTGTGAGGCTGAGTACAGGGCAGTCTTCACAGCTACGGTTGAGTGTGTATGGCTCAGACGCCTTATGGCTGACTTGGGTGTTGGACAGGACACTGCCAACACTATCTACACTGACAGTCAGAGCGCATTGGCAGTTGCGAGGAACCCAGTTTTTCATGCTCGCACAAAGCACATTGAGGTGCATTACCACTATGTCAGGGAGAGGCTCTCAGCAGGAGAGATCAGCTTGGCTTATGTGCCAACACAGGACAACCTTGCAGATCTTTTCACAAAGGCATTGTCTCGTGAGAAGCTTGAAGCTTTCCGCAAAGCTTTGGGCTTACTCCCCTTTGTGGACTGATCCTGTCCTCAGGGCATGGCACTTCCCTTTACTCATGTGCCAGCTCTCGTTCACCGCATCACTCCAGGGGGGATTTGTTACCATATACATGTGGTAGTGATGTGTGTGAACACACTAGGACCGCCGGGGCATTTTTTTCCCTCTTTAGGAGGTTTTTTCCCCCGTGCATTGTATATACGCCCATCACTCTAGGGCTATCTATCTTTCCATTGCACACTAAGTAACACACTCTCTATTGTGTGCCTTGAGCTTCCTTCGTCTTCTCCAAGCTGTGTGTGTTTCTCTGCAACCCTAATTCCAACAGCAAGTCAAAGCAATAACCTTTGTATACAAAGGCCTCTAGCACTCTTAATCTATATGTAGTGTTGGCTATTTATTCGTCACCTAACCATAGCGTTGTTAATCTATATGTAGCACTGGATATTTTTAGCATTGGCCGATATCACTCAAAATAATGAGATGCTAAATCATGCGCAGTGATTACACATGTTATTCTATTCACGCCGCACAGTGGTACCAAGCACACACACTGGTCTTTGCAGTTGCTTCCTCTGTTCTATTTGCAACCAACTCATGCCCACGTCAGATCAGGTAGAACCTCACAGCCTGCATAAATTAACGCCTGCACCCTAGTCGCCTAAAAGGATGCGACCTCTTGCAAACGAAGAACCTTGCAGCCTCATGCATGGTAGCCTGGCTTTTCCGAGGAAATTGAGAGCACACCCTAGGATAGCCCATAGTAGTGATTTCTTGCTACTTCTTACTCACCTCTTATGCATGCATCTACAAACGCCTCTTCTGCATGTAGCTACACAAGAAGACGCTCAATAGGCAACCTTGAAACTGCTATTACAAGGCTTAGTGAATCTCAAACAATTTAACTAGAATATTCAAAAATAATTTTTATAAGCAAAGACTTAGCTTCTTGGTTTGCTGAGATCAAGCACCTCCTCTTCATGGTCGTTGCATGCTCTGATACCTGCATGTTGACAAGGGAGGTAGACCAAGACGAGAGATGAGAGAGGAAGAGAGAGAGAGCGAGACGATACAATCATCTACGTGCCACAAAGTGTGTATAGAGAACACACTGAGTACACATATATAGTGGGGATTCCTAGCTATATATAGCATAAGTGTGGGCTCTCTATATAGCTCCAACACTTGCTTCCATTGTGGAGCCAAATCACACTTCGTAAGGAACTGTCTGATCAAATTCCCCCCGTCCCCTCAGGAGTCGTCGCAAACAAAGAAAAAGAGAGCAAAGAGGGGGAATCGGCGGGCTTCACTACGGTAACTCATTCTAGAGGAAAATCAACCTCGCAGAATAATGATAAGGGAAGGTATAAAGAGAGGGATAAAAGCAAGAACTAGAAGCCAAATCGAGTCGTTGTGCTTGCTCCCTTGACTGGATTTGACAAGAAGGACTTTGTAGAGTCAGAAGTATCCGAATCAGATGCACAGGAATTGCTGCCTACTGAATTGGAAGCACAGGTAAACAAAATGGATGCTAACATGATAATTGATCTGAACCTCGCCTCCCCACTGCCAGATATTGCCAACAAAGAGAATGTCCCCCCTTGCACCCCCCCCCATCTCCCTCCGGCACCGATGGACATCCAGAAAGAAGAGAAAAGGGTACATGATCAAGCCTTGCATAAGTCGACCAAGTCCCCCGTTGGAAAAGCCAAAAAAGGACCAAAAGGCTCATAAATGAAAGTCCTAAAGTGGAAGATAAAGGGTCTGACCGACCCCTGCAAGTCTCGCAAAATCAAAGCATGGGTAGCTGACAATCTGATCGACATTATCTTGCTACAGGAGATCAAGGTCAATGAGGATGATCTAGATAGACGCCTGAAGGAAGTATCGATGGGTCTCAGATGGTTTTCCTCCTCCCATTATAGGGGGTTATGTGGAAAAACAATAGGCATCCCTACTGGGTGGCTTGCTCAAAATCCTAGCGTTCAGGTGGGGGATTGGGTAGCAGTCCCCATCTCTACCCTGTTCCCAACCACACTAGTTTCAATTTATGTTGCAGGTTCTTCAGCTCAAAGAACCAAGATGTGGTTATATCTCTCTCTCTTGAAGGGGGACATCATCTTGGTCGGCGACTTCAATATGGTCGAGGACTCACATGACAGGTTTTTAGGCAAACGAATAGTCATCAATGGAGGTGAGAAGATGGCTTGGGACAGAATGAAGGACAACCTAGAGCTATGGGATAGTGGGGAAACAAGAGTTTTCTCATGGCATAACTACTCCAGAGGGAGGCTGGCAAGGAAATCTAGACTAGACCGTTGCTATGTATCTCTCCCATTGGCTAATTACTTTAACAGAATCAAATGCAAGATAAGCTACAACTCATGTCTGTCGGACCACTACCCAGTGACAACAGTCATAGATCAAAAGGCAAGCAAGATTAGGAGCCAGTGGTTCCACACTGATCCTTCCCTATTTCATATACCTATTGTTCAAGCAGCCATGGAAAGAATCTAGAAAGAGCACTTTGCTAGATCAGTGAGTCCTGTTGCAGCCTCATCTACAACCATCAAGGAAACTCAGAGCTATCTGTCAAAATTTTGCAAGGAAATTTGGTTGATACGTTGGAAACGTAGGGATCGAATCTACAACACCCTCCCCCTCCTTGAAACAAGGCCATAGTGTGAGGTTACTTAGGCCTCGATAAGAAAACTGCGAGATAAACTTAAAAATGAAGAAGACATAGCCACTAAGCATGCCTCTATCTTCTTCAGAGAATGGTGGGCAAGAAAAATCGACAGGCCTTCTAAGCAGATGTTCAAGATCCTTAGGAAAAAGCAAACATGAGAATCCTCCCCGCTGTTTGTAGCATCCGATGCCTTTTTTTAGAATGAAACTAAAAATCTTGAGTTCACTCGGGCCCACTTCAAAAAATTATTCAATCCAAAGGAATCGATCTCCCCCCAAGTGCTAGAAGCTAGAGATGAAATTTGGAAATACAGATAGAAAGTGGTCCCTGAAGAAGCCAGCTTCCGGGCAAATCTCCCTTTTTCTATCTCCAAAATTAAGGGTGCAATTAAGTCTTTGGATCCCAACAAATCTCCCAGTATAGATGGCCTGCCTGCTAAATTCTTTCACGTATTTGAAGAAACCCTCACCCCCTGCCTCTTGAAAGTCTCGGAGGAAGCAGTTCAGTTCCAGGCACTCACTTTTTCTATCAACATGGGGATCATCAAACTTCTACACACGAAAGGTGCCAAGGATAACCTGTCTAATTGGAGACCTCTCACTATGCTCAACACATGCTACAAGATCTTTCCCAAAGTGGTTGCTCTTCGGATCACCCCCATTCTAATGAAATGGATTTGTACATAACAGAAAGGCTTTATCAAAGGAAGGAGGATCATCAAGGCAGTCATAGCTCTCTGGGAAGGAACCGAACATGCTAAGGACTTGGGAATGGATTATGTGTTCATAAAAATTGATTTTGACAAAGCTTATGACTGCCTCGAATGGTCCTTTATTCTACTTATTCTGGAAAAGATGGGCTTTGGCAAGGGGCTGATTAGATTTGTAACCACTTTTTGGGCATGCTAGAGCTAGAGTCTCTCTCAATGGAGCTCTGTCGAAATACTTTGAGCTCAATAGGTGCATTAGACAGGGTTGCCCCTTGGCCCCTCTTTTGTTTGCTATCAGTGTATATGGTCTCAACTGCTTGGTCAAGGGGAGGATGGCGGAGGTAAGTATCAAAGGAATTCCTCTTCCAGACAGTAACAACCAACAATGTCTTTCCCAGTTTGCTGACGACACTAATGCCTTGCTGAGCAATGAAGGTAACTCTCGGCAAGAATTCTAGAATGCAATGGAATTATTCTGCTCGGCCCCTCGCTCAAGAATAAATCACAGCAAGATAGGTGTCTAATCCTCACAGACCCCTATCTTGAGGTGTTAGAAAGGTTTAGGACCAAACTCGACAGATGGAAGGTCTTCCAGGGCTCTCTAGCTGTGAGAGTTAAGGTGATTAACACTAGACTTGTAATGAGCCACAAAACTGGTTGAAGCCACAATAATGGCTCACGTCAAGATTCTAGTAAATCAAATGAAACTTTTGCATATGACATCAAAATTTCATGAAGCTTCTTAATTATGGGTTTAAGATATGAAAAGCATTTCTAAGGACACAATTTACATTAAAATCTTAATTTTTTTTACTTTTTTAAAAAAATCAGCAAATTATACGTAAAACTGCACTTCACTACTTAACTTTTGGAGAAGTAAAAATGTCGATAGTCTTTGTATATGGGATAAAAAATCTTAGTACATATATCACACACATATTGAGGGATTTTTCAAAGAAGTTTGGGCCTGCTTCACAATTATTTGATTTACTTTCAAAAGAGAATAGAAAAAGATTGTCCATCCGCACAATTAGTTGTAGAAGATGGCAATGGAAAGACACCTTTAGACTTTCATTTAGCTTTGTACTATGTTTTATCAACTCATATTGAGTGCTGGTCATAATTTCCTAAAAGCATTTTCTATTTAGATAACTAACGTAGTGTTGGATTTTTTTTTACAACAGTTTCAAAAAGGCACAAAAGTGGCTAATTTTTTACAGGACTAGTGCTAATCACTTTCTATCTGCTTATATTTTGTTCCTTCTTAGTTGTTGGCGCCGTCCAAACTCTCATCTTAGTATCATAAGAAAATGTTGCACGAGCTTCTTATGGAGGGGTGATCCGTTTAAGAAAGTGGCAGTCAAAGTTCGATGGGATATTTGATATCTTTCTGTAGAAAAAGGGGGTCTTGGAGTAAAAACATTAATAAGTGGACAGATAAAATAGCAGTTAAACTCATTATCCAAGAACTTGAGGATACCAGCCAAGAATGTGCTCTCCTCTTGTTCAGGAAAATATATAGCTTCGCTCTGGCCAACTGGAAGCCTTGGCAGAAACTGAGCTAGATCACTATTTTCTTTGGACCATTTCCCATCAAGGCTAAAGGGTTAGACCTGCTTGCATCACTTTGGGGTGCATGGAATAGGAAAAGGGTTGATATGTAAGTTTTATGGTCTAGCAACAGGGCTAATGCTATCCATCAATTTGACTCCATTTGGTGGCCTCTCTCTCCTCTAACCCCAATCACCAATCATCAGATAAGGACAACGCTTAGATGTCACAACAAAGGAATCACCACTTGGGGAGTTATTTGGAATGGACAATTACACAGGTGGAAATCAACTTAGGAACTTCTTCTCCAGTTTCCCCTTCAACCATGGGAACGCTCGCTTATCCTATCCAAAATTCAGGGCTTCCCTAGTTCAGAGCCATGGAAGCTTTCACTTAAAGAAAGTGTCCCGCTGAGTGTCTGTGGATGGAAAGGACCCCAACACCCGCAATTGAACCTCGGGTATGTAAGTCCCTCACTGCACAGCACATTGAATAAACGATGGAACATCAGCCTGGACATGAAATAATGGATTCTCAAATTTAAGAAGCTATGGGACACGTCAATTCAACCCAAGAAATCTGTCCTCCTTTGGCTAATTCTTCACAAAGACCTATGGACTGGAGAGAAAAGCCTCAACACAGGAGTATCCACGAGGATCTGTCTCTCATGCAATGCAGAAGTGAAGTCTATTTTTCACTTGTTTTTAAGTTGTCCACAGTCTGCTATTATTTTGTCCCCTTATAATTTTGTTTTAAAAAAATCAGTCTCTTGGAGAGAATTGCTCCTAGGCAACTCTATAGGTATTCTGTCCTGCTACTGGAATCGAACTAGGACTGAATTTTTATGGATTATTTGGAAATTGAGAAACAGTTAGGTGGTCTAATGTGGCTTAGCAGGCTCCTAGCCTGAAAACTTTGTTTGTGTATTTTAATCTACAGGTTTTTAAAACAAAGTTCAACCACACAGAGTCGCAACCCTCTGCCTCCACACACGAGATGCAGCATCCCTAGCTGTAGCTACTTGTGCGTAATAAGGTTCCAGTAGCACCACCATGATGCAGATGACAACAACAACTATCGTAGTGCCACTCATTCTAATATAGCTTCTTCGTAATGTAGCTTAACCGAGAGCGAGCAAAGACATCCCGTACACTTTTGGCAACTTAAGCTCGTTACCAAAAATCACTAAAAATTTTGACTCCCTTTACTGGCAGACAAGCCATCATTGACATAAGCATCATTAGGAATAACATCCAAATCCAACCACATTTGGCATGTTGTCCAAGGAAATGAGAAACCTTGTGCACGTTTTAGAGTATTAAGGATGATTTAGCATCATAACCCCCTCTAGCTTCATAGCCATTATGAAAAACCTTGGGAATCTCTGGACCTATATCATCAGAGGAATTTTTACTTGCTGGAATTTCAGATTGATCATGAAAAACATCTTTAGCGTGTAGATATTCATCCATAACATTGTCAAAAAAATCACTCTTAAAAATATCAACATTCATCAAACTGTAGGAGTTATCTTCTCATTCAGTCCATGTTTATGCATAGATGTAGAATCCCTGTCAATAATCTGCTCACAATCAGCATGATCTAAGAAATATTCATACTCATCAATATCATCCTCTACCTCCTCATCTGCATCCATGCTACTTAGAAATCCATCATAGCACTGTAAAGGCTCATCTAGCACCCCCGCTGAAGAGGTATACATATCAGAAAGCTCTTCTATATTTCTATAATCATCTCCTTTAGATCTAGTCAAGAAATCAGTGATTATGGAATCTTCTTTTGTAATAACAACATAAGTTCATTGGCATTCTCAGGCTCATCCTGTGTTGGGTCCACAATTTTGGTCACTTTATCAACTACTATGTATATAATAGCTTTATTTATGCAATCATCTGCAACAAACATGTTTTCCTTCTTGTCTATAGTGCTGATAGTTTCATTAGTATCCCATAGAGGCTCATCTACTTCATGAACTCCTATAGAATAACCCATGTCAAGGTCACTAGCTTATGAACCACTTGCTCTACAATCTACATCTTCACTAAGACTATTGTTGGAGGTAGCGTCCATGCGAGCAATCTTTGAAAATAATCAAATAATTTTGTTTCAACATTAAATTCATATTTTACCTTTTCTATGTTGCTCAAAATATGCTCCTCTAAAACTGAATCTACTTTTTCCAATTTTGTAAATACTTTGGCATTGCTTCTTGCAGAAATATGCTCTCAGAGTTGATTGTAATTACGGAACTGCATCTCATCTCCTTCACCTTTAGTGAAAATAATTTGGATTCGTTCAGTAATCTCCTTTATTTCCAGATCTAGAATCCTTGAACTTTTGTGAATAAATTCTTTTGCAAAATAGTCTCACCGTGTGGGATATGCTTACAACCTCTTCAAAAGTGTCAATCATCTGATTTTGTAGAACATTTTGTCTCTTCATCTTAGCTTCATAACATGCAATAAAACCTTCTGAATCATATTCTTGAAAAACACGATACTGCTCCCGTAGAGCATCAAGTGCCATCTTTACTGCATCATTAGTCTTCTTTTTTATCTGCATGGCTTTTGGCTTCCTTTGCAGACATCCCTGACCTGAGTCCAACATTCTTGTCAAATCTGCAACTGCTAGATTTTTATCAAATCCATTGGAATTGAAATCTTCAATAAACTGCATCAAAAGTTCTGGCATCTCCATCTTAACATCCTACCCCGGATCGTTTTGCATTGGGTTCACCAAGGATGTTGGGGAATAAGCGTTCAAAACGTGAGCCAAGAAGGCACGGGGCCTCTGGTGGAGAGAGAGAGAGAGAGAGAGAGAGAGAGAGAGAGAGAGAGAGAGAGAGAGAGAGAGAACAATAGACACTGTAAGCTTCAATTATCTCCGTAACTTACTTAATCAAGTCAAGATAAGTTCAATTTAATCGGTATCCAAGGTGAGCTATTAGCAGCATCAACACTTGGATTAACTGAAAAATGGGAGTTTAGGCTCCCTTAGATTAACCATTCCGTTAACAACATCGGGGTTGAGTAAGATGATTAATCAATCTTCGGACTAATGAGGTGATGAAATTTTTTTCCTCTCACATTACCTCGTTCAACTGGCCTTATGAGCTCTGCAAAATTTAATTCAAGAAGCTCTTCCAACTGCTTACAAGCTTCACGCTCTGTCCTTGCTTAGTCAAGAGGATTGCTTAGTTGATTCCTCTTGTTGCCGAGAACTTTCCTCGCTTGGTTGTCAAAGCTCTACTTTGAGAGACTCTTCTTCCTTATGCACGAGAAAGAGGTATCCTTCTCCGGTTGTTCGAGCTCTCCGTTTTGCCGAGAGCCTTGTTTGAGAGAGAGAGAGAGAGAGAGAGAGAGAGAGAGATGGCTTTGAATTCCAAGCGAATAGTTTGCTTTGAGATCAACCTGCCTTTGCTTTGGCATTCACCCTTGACTTCTCCTCCCCTCTTGTCTCATACATGCCCCATTCCATAACCCTAAACCCTCATTCTATTTATACCATTCCCCTTCCCTAAGCAAGGACGACACTCTCATTGCTAGAGAGCATAAAAAGGGCGTCTAGCTCACGTGGCAGGCTGCAGCTGTGGAGCAGCACAAAATTTGTTGAGACTCGGGCCAAAAAGATGCGCCTTGAGAAGCTCTCCAACTCTCGCTTCATTGTCGAAGCCAAGCGAGCTCCACAGAGCGCAGTGCGAGACACTCCCTCTCTTCCCCCTTCACCATTTGCGGCTCATGCTCCTCCATCTCCTTTTTTTCCCCTTTGTCCACACCCTTATTAGTTTAAGGTGGCCATTAACTATTGGGCCCTTGGGCACCATAGTGTCCTTGGGTAGGTGGGCCTCAAAGGGCACCACCTTAGGCATACTCGTCAACCAAAGCATCGCTCCACTACCTTCCCACCGCCATGTTTGGCATTATTTGAACCTTTTAAGTGAAATCGTGTTAAGAACTTTTTGTGCCTTTGAAAGGACACCACATTTGGTATACATGTCGGCCAGATCAGTGCTTAGCACGGCATTTATTTTGAGCAGCTCCTAGCTGACAACATCATCGTGAATTTACTTACTTGAATCCTAAACAATGCCTCCTACCTTCGAGATGCAAGTACATGTGATTGGATCTGGAGAAACTCCTTCCCTTTGCATTTGGTTAATTTTCCTAGAGCTTCCTTGCTGCAACCAGGCTCGATATATCTTGCAATCATTGTTCCTATATACCATATTTTTTAGAAAATAACTCATCGAGAACTTTATGTGATTTTGTAATAGCACCACAATTAACACACATATTGCACCAAGCACAGTCAATCACCACATATTTGCATACAAACCATATCGAAGCTGCAAGAACCTCAAATGGAACACTAACCGAGGGGACCGAATTGCTACGAAACTAGCCCCCGATGAGATTTAATATGGCAATATCTTGGTAGTCGTAACCTTGATTGCTGATTTGAAAAGACCAACGTGCTCCACAAAGTGAGCAATTTAGGCTCATACATTAATTTCATTTATGTCTCCTCAACTACAATTGCCTAATCTGATACGGATCTGCCATCAACTCAAGCTTAAAACTGCCATAACTTCTTCATCGTAGCTACAATTGATGATTCGTAAAGATAGGCCTGTAGAGCACCTTGAGCACTACAGTTATAGCCCAGATACTTCCATTGATTATCGCTTCATATGTACTCACTTTTAGTATTAAAAACATAAGTTCCGTCCCCTTAACGACGCATCTGGCATACATTTAGCATTAAACTTGGCCGGTTAACAAGCCATGATCACTGCTCAATAAATGTGTAGGCTTCAAAGAAGCTTAGCTTGCATTTCTTTGCTCTTTTTTCCATCATGGAAGCGGAGCTGCATGACAACGGCTCATCAAACGGAGCCCCGATACGCAAGATATTCAAGTTTGAAGATGGAAGGCTTTGAAGACCCTCGACGAAAAGGGAGCTAGGTACATGTGGCCAGAGTAGATATGAGTGGATAGGATTGAATTTCTTATGATGTAGACCATGCCGGTCTTTTTGAATTGCTAATTGGAGCTCTAGATTACAAGTTATGGCCATGAGAAGAGTTGCAGACAACCAATTATGGGCCGGGTTCATCACATTGGGGGAGGTTCCATCTGGCATCTTTTGGGCCTTGACAGGGTTTTTGAAGGTAGTGCATACCATCTGGAGTTGATAGCAAGTGACGATTCATCAATCGGATCCTCGGTCAACGAGATATGGCAAGATGAAATTAGGGGCCGGTACCAATCAAGTGGGTACATGTGACTTTTTCCAATTTTCAAATGTGTAGTTTGAGGCCATGAAGAGGCCGGAATTTAGTGGGTTTTTCACGGCTTGGAATCAAGTGGGTACATGTGACATTTTCCAATTTTTAAATGCATAGTTTGAGGCCGTGATGAGGCCGAAATTCAGTGAGGTTTGCACGCCTTGGAGTGAACAAGGTGGAGCTTTGGCATGGCTTCACGACACACCCACATGATCTAAGAGTAGAGAGAAGGAGAGTGTTAAAAAGAGGCACAAGGTAAACCTTTTTTTTGGACATGGGAGGATCTTTCTCAACTCGTAGACGGGGGAGTCAAGGGGTTGTTGCCCTGTGGACTTTAAAAAACCCATATGTGGGTTATTACTCTAGAAGACCGGGATATTTAAGGTAGGGTGTGACCCTTATGGAGGTACCAAAGGCGGAGAGAGAGAGAGAGAGAGAGCTTGCTCTACTGCGCATGGCTATGGCAGCACCTGTGGTTTTGCATGCGGTTGCGTGATGGCGGTTTTGGCCAAGGCGGCGACGCAAGCAAAGGTAGTGGCTGTCGTGCGGTGTCGACAATTGACGTCCAATCAATGATGATGTGTCACCGTAGTGGGGGGTTGAGCCCGCAGTCATCCAATGCCCCCAATGTTTTTAAGAAGCTTGATAAATAATCCCCCCCTCCCCCAAGCAATGTCGCTAGTGGTAGAGGGAAGGGGATTGTGTGTGAGAGAAAAAAGGGGTGCTCCCTCATAGCCTAGAGAGAGAGAGAGTAAGAGAGAGAGTCCAAAGGAGGCTTTCAAAGCCAGCCAAGTGGTGAGTCCAAGGGAGGACCAAATAAATAGAGGGTGCCAAATGGGGCCAGTCCAAAGAGAACAATCCGAGGCTAGATTAGGAGGGCGGAAAAAGTGGTCAAGGGAGGAGGTCAAAAGAGTAGTGCAAGGCCAAGCCAATCAAAGGGAGAAATGAGGTGAGGTCAGAAGGTGAAAAAAGGTGAAAAAATAGGGAAAAATAAACAAAAAATGCCTAGAGGCACTAGCGACATTGCTAGTGCACACCCCCTCAAGTTCAAGTGCAAAGAGGAGAGATCAATTTAAAGGGGGCTCCCCCGTGCCACAAGTTGCTAAGTTGGGATGCGCAAATGGACCAATTCAGAGGTCAATTGCCCAAATTAAAAGGGGACCCCCTATTAAAGTCATTTTTAGTCATTTTTAGGGGTTCTTTGCTTGCCATTTTCAAGGGAGCAAAGGTAAATGGATGTTTTTTCCAAAGGGCCTTTTTGTGCAAAGGTGTGTGCCTGCAAAGCCTCAAGTGTGATTTATCTTGGTTGGCAACCATGTGGGTGCGCCATTTGATGTAAATAAGTTGTATATGGTGTTTGAGTAGTGGTGAAGATTCCATGGTGTTTTTGTGGCATCATTTGCCCAATTCCCCCTTCTCCATTGCTTCTGCTTGTGTGTGCAATGCTAGTGCAAATGTGTGTGTCCCCCAGCCCCCTTTTTTGTGCAAAATGAGTAATGAAATGTGTGGCTAGTTGAATGTGTGCACGCTTATGTGTCGGTCTGAGGGCGGGTGGTGGCCTGCTAGCATGTGTCGAGAGTTTTGAAGGTGAACCCTAGTGGATTGGGGTGCTCTGTATGCCCTAGGCTATAGAGTGGAAATCATTTTTTGTGTCGGGTGTGTTCCGAGTGTGTTTCCCCATTCCCCCTCTCCATCTTCAGGTGCCCCCCCCCCCCCAAGGAGTAGTCTGATGCTCCTAGTTAAAGTTGAAGCGATGGTTTTGGTGATGCCAACGATGTGGCCTTTGAAGAGCAGGTGCTGCTAGAGATGGCGTGGTCTAGCATTCACATTTTTAGTGGGGTTGAGAATATGAAAACGTGGCTCCAAGACTATGGATTGTTTGTGCTAGAGAGCGGTCTATCGAGAGAAGAAGGTGTGGTAAGTGAGGCTATGGTTTGATGGCATGCGTGAAGAAGAAAAGAGTGATTGTCAAGCCATAGAGGTGGTTTTTTTGAAGCAGATATGTAGCTAATGTGTAGGAAGACAAAGTGAAGAGAAAGTTAGACGGATTGAAGAAGAGCTTGGAAGCAAATTTTGAAGCGTTCATATGGGAGTTTGAAGTACTTTGGGGAAAGATAACTAAGGTAACTATTGCAGAGAATGCTGGTTTTTTGAAGTTGAGTAGATTCATGGATTTCTTCAATGAGAAAGTCTGAGACAAGGTAGAAACAAATGGCCCTATGTCATATGAAGAAGAGGTAACTCTAACAAAAGGGCAAACCAATAAAATTTAAAAGAACCGCAAGGCTAGATGGAGTATGCCAAGTGCACTGGTGCCAAGGCAGTGTGATGCAGTGGTAGCCAAGCCACAGGTGGTGCAAAGGGAAGTGCATGTGGTAGAAGAGCCAAGGTTTCTTTGGCTAGAGAGAGACATGATGGTTCCTATGCCAAGAATGAGAGATAGAGAGGCTCTATTGTGGAGGTGGTTCCAGATTGGGAAAAAGAGGTTCTTTTAAGCTCAAGTGAGGCTATTGAATCTCCATTAGAGTGTGGTAAAGGTCAAAGATTACGATTTACAGATGAGATTGAAGCAGTGAGGCTAGAGGATCTTCCCGAGCTTAAGATTGAGGAAAAGACTAAGCTGAGTAGCAGTAGCTCTATGGATAGGAATACGAGTTGGGAGACCGAGTGTTTCCAATCTAGGTATGATGAGTATGACCTCTTGCATGTGAGTAGAGATGCATTGAATGTGTGCGAGTAGCAACATGAAGTGCAAGCTGAGATGCTTAATGAAGACCAAGTGGAGCAATTCAGGCCTATAGGTGACGATAAGCAGGTCAAGGTGATGTATGGTGCCATGCTAATGGCCATGTTGATGAAAGTGGGGATGGAATGTGCTATGATGGTGCAGTAGGTGCATAATTTTGCTAGGAGGGATGGAGCAACCCTACCTATGGTGGTGGAGCATGATGCAGCAATAGAAGAGGTGATAGAAGAGCGGGTGTTTGAAGAGAAGCTAATTGAAGCCAATAAGCAGCTGGTGACAATCGACCTTGAAGGGCCAGTTGACAATGCAGAGCTTGATGATGCTGAATTGAGTGCATTGTAGGTGATAAGGGCAGTATGGAGCCAAAGAAAGAGGAGATTCCAATGGAGCAAGCACTTTCTATGAAAGATGATGCAGATTCCAAGGTGGCGTCCACGCTTTCCAAGGAGGTTTGTGAGTGGTGGTTGAAGGCTATGGTGATAGAAACAGTTGTAAAATGGGTGGTTGAGTAGGTGAAAGGCTTGATTGAGGAAGATCTCACTTTACATGGTTGGAAGGGTGGGCCATGTATGTTTTTTGATGGTGAACACGATGGTGCTCTATCTGATGTGTTTGGAGATGCTTGGTTGCAAGTGGGCAGTTTGCCAATGAGTGCATGGAGTGGTAGAGGTATGTTGCTCGCAGTTTGGGTATGTAGTTGGCTATATGCATTGGTGTGGCATTATGGAAAGGTGTTATAGGTGGATGGAGAAGACCAAGAAGGTGTTTGACCCAAGTGGTGACTATGTGGTAAATCAGAGGGTTGGTCAACCCGCATGAGAAAAGGTGGCGGGTGATAGGTGCCAGTTTTTGTACATATGCTAGGTGTTTTTGTGGTGTACAGAGTGTTTGTTTGGAGTGTACAATTTTTTGGTGCAATAAGCCTGTGTGTGGTTAAACATAACTGTTCAACTAGGGGGTGGGGATTGTTTGTGTTGGAGAGTGATCTATCGAGAGAAGAAGGCACGATACACGTGTTCACAATATTGGTTCATAGTAAAGGGAGCCTATGGTTTGATGGCCTGCGTGAAGAAGAAAAGAGTGATTGTCAATCCCTAGAGGTGGTTTTTTGAAGCAGGTATGTAGTTGATGTGCAGCAAGACAAAGTGAAGAGAAAGTTAGATGGATTGAGAAAGAGCTTGGAAGCGGATTTTCAAGAGTTCATATGGGAGTTCGAAGTCCTTTGGGGAAAGCTAATCAAGGTAACTGTTGTAGAGAATGCTCGTTAAATTCATGGATTGCTTGCATGAGAAAGTGCGAGATAAGGTAGGAACAGATGGCCCAATGTCGTATGAAGAAGCGATATCTCTAACAAAAGGGCGGACCAAAAATATTTTAAAGAACCGTGAGGCTAGAGAAAGTATGCCAAGTGCGGTGGTGCCAAGGTAGTGCAATGCATTGGTAGCCAAGCCACAAGTGGTGCTAAGGGAAGTGCATGTGCAAGAAGAACCGAGGGTTCTTTGGCTACAAAGAGATATGGTGGTTCCTATGCCCATAATGCCAACTAGAGAGGCTCCATTTGTGGAGGATGTGCAAGTGGTTCCAAATCTGGCAAAAGAAGTAGTGTCAAGCTCAAGTGAGGCTATAGAAGATTCATTGGAGTGTGGTAAACGGCAAAGATTACAATTTGCAGATGAGATTGAAGTAGTGAGGCTAGAGGAGCTTCCCGAGCTTGAGATTGAGGATGAGACAGAGTAGAGTGACAATATCTTTATGGATACGGATACGAGTTTGGAGACCAAGTTGTATCAATCTTGGTATGATGAGTATGACCTCTTGCATGTGAGTAGAGAGGTATTGAATGTGTGTGAGAAGAAGCATGAAGTGCAAGCCAAGATGCTTAATGAAGACCAAGTGGAGCAATTTAAGAGTACATGTGATGACATGCAGGTGAAGGTGATGTATGGTTCCATGCTAATGGCCATGTTGATGAAAGTGGGGATGGAATGTGCTATGATGGTGCAACAGGTGCAGAGTTTCTCTAGGAGGGGTGGAGCATGCTGCAGTAGTAGAAGAGGTGATAGAAGAGCAAGTGTTTGAAGTGTAGGTGATTGAAGACAATAAGCAGGTGGTGATAGTCGACATTGAAGGGCAAGTTGACGATGAAGAGCTCAATGATACTGGAATTGAATGAATGGTAGGTGAGAAGGGCAGTATGGAGACAAAGATAGAGGAGCTTCCAATGCAGCAAGGGTGCTCTATGATAGATGATGTGGATTCCAAGGCGGTGTCCAAGGTTTCCAAGGAGGTTTGTGAGTGGTGATTGAAGGCTATGGTGATAGAAGCAGCTGTGCAATGGACTGTTGAGCAGTTACATGGAATGCTTGAGGAGAATATCGCTTACTAGGTTATGGATACACCAAAATCCTTGATTGTGAGAGAACCTAAAACTCACAGTTGATGAGTACACCCAAAAATTGATATCATGAGAGTATATATCTAGTTCCCGCTTGAGGGGGGTTTGTTGGGTTTCTAAGACCTCATTCAATTTGGTGTCAACTCATGGGAACAATCCCTTTTGGAGCATGCAGATGCACTCCAGCTATTTTTAGAAGTTAAGCATGGCTAAAAACAAACACCTATATATTGTAAGATTTCCTTTAAATAAATATACACACAATACATAATGGCATGCTTTTCTGTGAGCGGAACCTCTGTGTGTGTGTGTGTGTGTGTGTGTGTGTGTGTGTGTGCTCTCATTGTTGTTGCTTTCCTCTGCACTTGCACACCCTCACACCATGTCTCCTGCTCAAAACCATCCTCCATAGCCGTTACTACCCCAACATTGGGATCATGTACATGAATTTGATGCTACCACTAGAGTGTGTAAGACCAGGGATGCGGCACCAAAAATGAATAGGACTGGAAAGTCCATGCGTCAAAGTGTTTTCCATCATTGTAGAGTGTAGTTTTGGCACTCTATAATAGAACATTGGTAAAATCAAGATGCAAAGAGAAATAATTTTATCATTGATGCCATTCATAGAGAGTACATGCAAGTAGAGGGATACAATCCAGTCTCCAATGATTGGATCATGGTAGTTGCTATTGCGACAATGTCACATCGTTAATTTGAAGCACAATACAAATACAAAGCCGGCATGGTTGGATGCAAAGGTGTGGGTAGAGACTTCTCAAGAGCATCAAGAATGTCCAGATAGGTTCTTGCAGTAGAGTGATGTAGCCAGAGTATGCCTAGAACCTATAGGATCTTCTCATCTTGGGAGTGGAGGCTACAAGACTCTTTGACATAGGTGTTTAAGTATCACACTTTGACATGAGTGCATTTTTTTTTTTCAATTGTTTATCTTATGGCTAAGTGTTTATATTTCATGATCTTGCCATGAGACATCCTCCGACGGGTAGAGAGGAGAGATATGGTATCTATTGAGATGTAGAGAGAGAGAGAGAGAGAGAGAGAGAGAGAGAGAGAGAGAGAGAAGAGACACACCATGTACGCTCCCAAAGACTGATTCATATTGAGGACAAGATAAAAATATATAGGTAAGACCAGGTTGAGTAGAGTGAGCCATATATAGCTCCAACACTCCCACTCAAAAAAAAGGTCTCTAGATTTGGATGGAAAAACCCTTGGGGAGTTCAAGGGAAAAACCCAAGCCCCTATACAAATGTGAAAATATGAACCAACAATGATGATGTGAAAGTTCATTGTGTATCTATGTACACAAATACACAGGTGACTTAAAGATGAGAGTGTGCAACTTTGAAGTGTGCATAGTGCATGGTACCTATATGATTGTCACATGTACAAAGCTATCATAATAGCAGAGAAGCTAATCTAGAAAGAGTGATACAAAAGAAACTCCAAGCTCTAAGTGCAAGAGGACGAAGCATGACTCATTGAGACCTTTAGTAAAAATGTTTGCAATCATCTGGTCACTTGGACCGTGTTCAACCATTATGGTGCCTTTGTGTACTTCATATCGGACATAATGATAATGCACAACAATGGTGCTTTGACTTATTATGTTGAACATAGTCTTTTACAGGACTAATAGCACTCTTGTTATCACTCCGCAAGGGTGTGCTAAAAAGAGGAGAATGACCAATATCAACAAGCATTTGTTGAAGCCAGATCAGCTCATGAGCTGCAAGTGATGCCTCAACATATTCAGACTCGGTCGTAGAAACTGCAACATCGTCCATAATATTCACAAGAAGGAGAAGAATCTCTAGATAAACGTGGTTATTTAGTGGTAATATTGTGCTCATCATCATATTGACGTTCACGATAATTATTGACATGAACAACAATCATCTTCAGTATGGCCATTTATGGTGCACTAAGAACAATGCTTATTAGGAAATTTGAGATGAGAGAAAATATTACCACGACAAACACCTATGCGGTTTCCTCTTTGAAATGGACCCCTTTGAGCATAAAAAGCATGTTCCATTTGTTGTGACTCAATCTCCTCTTGTGAAATCATTGTTGTATCATCACCAGCATTACATCATTCTTGATGTTGAGGGTATTCAATTAAAGACATGCAGGCTTGGTCAAGTTGAGACTATCTTTATTAGAAAGAATATTAACATGTTATCATAGGAAGAGTCCTTCATCATGTCAAGTAGAAGTGTAATCAGTTGTTTTCGTGGAACAGGATCTTCGACAGTAGCAAGTTTGAGCAAGATGATTAATAATGGATGGAAAGAATCAATATTTCCCGTCATGGCATTACCAACTTCATATTGTAACTTGGAAATAAAAACTCTCAAATAAACTATATTTGTAATAAATTTCTTCTAAAAGTTTGCAATAAGGTATTTCCATACCTCATGGGAAGTAGGAAGTTTATACACATCAAGAAAAAGGGAATTATTAAGAGCATAAAGAATATACCAATGAGCTACTTTATCACGTCCTATCCAATCCGTATACTCAACATGAAAGTCTTCAAATATAGGTCCTTCATTGATAAGCATAATGTCATGATCAGTATCAATAGGCTGAGGCCGACATACACAATTGTTACCATATACATGCGGTAGTGATGTGTGCGAACACACTTAAGACCACCGGGGCATTTTATCCCTCACTAGGAGGTTTTTCTCCCCGTGCATTGTTGTAAGCACATGGGTCATATGGGCAAGGCCACCGACACGGCTGGACAGTGTGTACGCTAGGGGGAGACTATAAGATATCACGGTTGGGTGGAGACTAGAACACGATTACCACCGCCTTTTCACTGGTATCGGAGCAATCTTTGGAGAAGGGAAAAAGCTGTTTGCATGTGCATGAGACATGCTCCTTCTCTCACACATTCCGCAGACAGTGATGTTTCCACTGTGCAGCAAAAGGAAGACAGGAACGGTCTCCTGTGCGCGCCCAAAGACAGACAAACTACCGCCGCTGCCCCACCTACTTCCTCCACAATAGGCCACCAAGGCAAACTCGACGGCATCGAGGCTCCGAAGGCTTTCATTGAAGCCATTGGCTGCGTGCATAGGAAGGCCTGCTTAAGCCTTGCATGAAGGAGGGTTGAACCCACCTCATGAGGGTAAGAGGCCAACACTTTACCATCAACCTATTGACCCTTGTTTTGTATAACAAGGAAAGATAACATACTTGTGTTGAAAGGAAAATTATAAGGAAAGGGAAAGCTTCAAACTTCAAGGAAGTAGTTTCACCCTTCCTTTTCACTTCTTGGAGGAAGGCAAGTTTTTCTCCAAAAATTCTAAAATTCTCAAGGAGGTGGCTTCATAGCACGGGTTTTTAATAGGGGTCTTGACAAAGACTATCATCTTCATGTCAAGGCCCAACATCCAAAAACTTTGGAAGAAGCCATAAGTCGTGCCCAAAGATATGATGACCAAGAGAGGAAAGGAAATGTTCCCTACTCTAAGAATAATCTTTCTAAGAGCAATGTGGCTAAGAGCCAATGGCGAGGTAGATCTCCCACACATTCCAAAAGGAATAAGAGAAAATCTACCTATCCACGCCTACAAGAGGCTAAGAAGCCTAAGAAATCACGGGACACTCCACGTGGGTCTCTCAGCACTGCTGATTTTGAGTGTGCAAAGAAACACAATTTGTGTTTTAGATTTCTTTCGGACCAACATAACAAGAAATATTGTCCTCTTTTGCAAGGCAAAGAAAAGGCCATGCACAAGGTGCAACACCTCACATTAGATTCATCTCCTAAATATTGTGTTGTAGAGGTTCTTCATATGGAAGAAAAGCACGTGTTGTGTTCCTACTTCAATGTGGCAACCCACCTTTCCCCCCATGATTTGATTCGCATGCATGCAACTATTAACGGAAAAGGTGTTTGTATTTTAGTGCATGATGGTGCAACTCATAACTTCTTGAACTATAAGCTAGTCAAAAAATTGAAGCGTACACAGACTCCCTTCTCTCACAAGTATTGGTGGAGCAGATGTCTCGGAATGATAAAGAAGTATGGGACACGGTAGTTCAAGGGGTTGAGCTTATTTTTCAAGATCATATGATGACCCTTGACTTCCAAGTTATGAACATGGACCGTGCTGATGTAGTTCTAGGACGGGAGTGGTTGCATGGTTTAGGAAACACATTGCACACTAGTTATGAGCACAACTCCTTATCCTTTATGGTCAATGGTAAACATGCACTTTTGCTTGGTGAGAAAAATATTCCATCTGCCCCTCTTATATGTACAACCGAGCTTTCTATTTTACAGAAAGAAGATTTAATAGATGAAGTCTTTTTGTGTTATTGCTTGTCTCCAAGTCTTGTGAATTCTCAAGAGAAAAGTGTGGTGAATTCTAGTAATGGTATGGAAAGTGCAATGAATTCTAATGATAAACAAAGTGCTAACAAATCTAACGAGCAAAGTGCTCTCAATTTTAATTCTATAGAGAAATGTGCAACAGTTGTAAAACAAACATTACAGAAATTACAAGATTCTCCATCCTAGCATAACTCTAGTTTACTTTCTCCTTTTGCATGGAAAAAGATGACTCACTTACTTATGGAGTATAGTCATGTATTCTCAAGTGATTTACCGTCGGGTTTACCCCCTACACGTGATGTACAGCATGGCATAGATGTCTTGCTAGGCACTAAACCGGTGAGTAAACCACCTTATTGTATGAGTGCTAAAGAAGCCAAGGAGGTTGAGAGTCAGTTGACTAACTACCTCACTCGTGGTTTCATTAGACCTAGAACTTCGCCTTGGGCATCACCAAATCTATTGGTAAAAAAAAAGATGATATTATGCACATGTGCATAGATTATCACGGATTAAATGCCATAACCATCAAGAACGAGGATCCTCTGCCTCGAATGGATAAGTTTTTTGATTAACTCCATGGGGCAAGATACTATACAAAGATACATCTTATTCATGATACCACCAGGTGCGTCTCCTTTTGCAAGATATCTCCAAAACTACCCTTAGAATACGGTTCGAGTCTTTTGAATTTTTGGTTATGCCTTTTGGTCTAACCAATGCTTCAACTACATTTATGCCACTCATGGATAGTGTCTTACGTCCCTATCTTGGAAAATTTGTTGTGGTTTTCCTTGATGACATTCTCATTTATAGTAGGACTGAGGATGAACACATAGAACACTTACAATTAGTGTTTGAACAACTGCTTACGAGCTCACGCGCTGTATGCTAAGCAAAGCAAGTGCGATTTCTTTAAAATAGAGATACATTACCTCGGTCATGTGATCTCTTATTCTGGCATCAAGATGGACACTGACAAGGTTGCTGACATTCTTCGATGGCCACATTCAAACACGGTTGAGGAGTTTCAAATATTTTTAGGCATGGCTGGATTTTATCGACGGTATATCCGTGATTATGCTAAAATCACCGTTCCTATGACGTATCAACTTAAAGCAAAAGGTAAGACCTTTTCTTGGGAAGAAGCCCAGAAACGCAGTTTTGAACAACTCAAGGTAGCTATAGTCACTGCTTCCATCCTAGCAATCGTTGACCCACTTAAGCCGTTTGTGGTAGAAATTGATGCTAGTGCTAAAGCAATCGGTGCAGTACTTATCCAAAAGGGAAGACATATAGACTTTGAAAGTAAAAAGTTAGATAGAGCTCAACAGAATTGTTATGTTTATGAGAGAGATCTTTATGCCATAATTCACGCTTTAGGAAAGTGGCGACACTATTTATATGGTGCCAAGCTTGAAGTAATTTTTGACCATGAGAGTATTAAATGGTGTACAGTTAAAAATTCCAACACACAGAGCTCCACCCCTACTCAAGAAGAGCTTAAGCGATGGAAGAATTTTTCCATTGTTGATGGCTACTTACTCCACAAGGGTAGAGTATGCGTGCCAAAGGACTCAGACACTAGGCACCAAATCTTATTTGAGTGTCACGATAGTCCAAGTGCTAATCATCTAGGTATTTGTAAGACGTATGCCTTAGTTCGACGACAATTTTATTGGTCGGGCTTACATCAAGATGTTTAAGAGTACGTACTAAACTGCCAATAGTGCCAAGTTAATAAGGTAGAGCATCTCAAGGTAGGTGGCCTTTTACATCCTTTAGAAATTACACAAGGTAAGTGGGAGAGTATCTCGATGGATTTTGTATTAGGACTACCTACTACAAATCATGGCCATGATGCCATATGGGTAATTGTAGACAGTCCCACAAACATGGGTCGATTCATTCCCACTAAGACTACGGTTAAGACATCAAAATTAGTGCAGCTAATTGTAGAGAATATATATAAACTCTACGGTCTTCCAACTAGTATCATTAGTGACACAGATCAAAAGTTTCGTAATCACTTCTAGAGAGTTGCGTTTCAAAAGTTGAAAACTAAACTTAATCTAAGTACGGTGTGAGCGGGATGGAAACACACACAACGCCTCTATAATCACCTGATACACATTCTTGGGATGATACACACACACTATGGGGCACCACTCGGCTGACACAACCCACCTGGCCGAGACAGGGAACACATCGATGGAGTGAGAGGAGAGAGACTATCCATTTACCCACTCAACACAGAGGACACACACACACACCCAAAAAACTCAGCTCAATAGAGGAATATTTTTTATGTTTAGATACAATTAAGCTTGGGCCAACACCAATGGGGCAAATAGCTCACACAATATGGATGAAGTATGCCAGATACAACCACAAATTTGAACAGAGACTTCGCTCATAGGAGAAACTTACACAGCCAAAACAAACAAAAAAACATTGAGGAATTTGTCAAAATGGACAGCATCATTGCGTTCGGAACGGCTCAAAAACCCAGTCTACAATATCTAACTGCACAAATCCGACCTCAGATGAGCAGTTTATGGCCAAAACAGGCTCCAAAAACAGCAAAAACTTAGTTGCAACTCTTCCTCCTCCTGTCTTTAAATTTTTTCTGGTTTTCTCTCAGGTTTTTTTGTGTCCGCACTTCACTTTATCCCTTGGGCACCTTTGGCCTTTTAGTTGACCTCAAACGGACCCCGAACAGGCCAAAAACTGCGTAGTGCATTTTTGTCACCCTTCTACATTCATCCGCACACCTCGCACTCAACTTTTTTCAATAATTCCTCCCGCAACCACATGAAGTGGCCCCCAAATATAGTCCTCATGATGACCTTTATGTATAATCATCACAAGAAAACACCCACGTTGTGTCCTCGCTTACCCACGTGCAAGTATTGACCCCATTCGACCTCCTGACGCCACTAAATTCCATCTGACGCACCTGCTTACCTTATTTCATCGGCCCATGGATAGCTTCCTTGAGAAGTTTTATGTGCTACCAACTCCTCATTTTTATAGAAAAAACACATTGGTACTGGTGATAATGAAAATTGATGTACTATGTACATGTTCTCCACACATGTGGGCCCCACGCAACCACCTGGCTCTGGAAAATGGGCAATCCTTTATTTGATACACCATGCATGTGTATGTACATATGCGCAATAAATTTTTCCAAAAAACTCCTAACATAATTTGCCCATCCCCTAGCCTGCTAGATCATTCATGATCAACAGCAACAAAAAGACATATGAGACTCACCGCGTCACAGGTCTCCTTATCCCTCACATACATTACTTGTCGTGCAGACAACTCATCTTTCTCCACCATCATTAATCTAGCATGATATAACTTAAGATGTAATCCATTTACCCTTGACTTATGTAGAATCCCATCCACGTTATCCAGTTGATATGTACCATTCGGAAAACACTCCACTACCTTGAAAGGGCCTTCCCATTTAATTGAAACTTCTTTTTGATGTCTTCTCCAGCTTACTGTTGTAGTGCAAAACCAAGTCCTATTTCTTGATACGCTTACTTTTGACCTTTTCATTTATCTTTTCTAAAGCCTTATCTTGCATCTACCCATAATGTTCCAATATGCTTGTCCTATCCAATTGAACCTCTTGTAATTGTAAGAGCCTCTCTTTGAATGCATCACTGGACTGCCCAAGCAACTTCTCTAAGATCTTCACCATAGGCAACTCTACTTCCACAGGCAATAGTTCTTCCTTTCCATATACCAAGTGAAATGGAGTAAACCATGTACCTGTCTTTACCGAAGTACGGTAAGCTCATGATGCACTAGGGAATTCCAAATCCCAATTCTTTCCTTTGTGCTCTGTCACTTTTGAAAGAATTTGTACCAACTCACCATTGAATCTTTCATTTAAGCCATTACATTGCGGGTAATAAGGAGTGGTATGTTGGTGCCTAATCTTCACCTTTGAGCATAAAAAGTCAAATAGTTTATCTCTAAATCCTGGACCCTTGTACGAAAGTAGCTCCAATGGCACTCCAAACTTGCAACATATTTCATCATACACAAATTTTTCCACATCCTTTGTAGTGATTTATTTTATTGCTATAGCCTCTGCCCATCTAGAGAGATAGTCCACTGCAGTCAAAATATAGCTTTTGCCCCTGCTTGTGATAGCTAACCGGCCTATTGCGTCAATCCCCCACTTTTCAAACACATCAAACACCATAATGGTTTTTTGTATCTCTAGCTCAACACTCTCTTCCCAAATGCTTGACACCTATTGCAAGACCTACACCAATGGTGAACATCCTTGTGAAAACTAGGCCAAGATCTTATGCAAGGTGATTTTTAGAGAAAAGTGTCCGCCACATGCACCTTTAAGATTCTCTTCCAATAATCTATAAAGCCCCTTTACTAAGGTACATGTCTCAACACGAGATCAGCCTCTTTCATGTATAAGACATCACCAATCAATTTGTACCTGTATGCTCTACGCACAAAACCATACTTCTTAGACTTCTAAAGGTCCTTTGGAATGATTCCTGCTAGCAAAAACTCCTCTTCTTGAGCCAAACTTTCCCAGCCATGATAAAGAGGTCAATTGGTCCTCAACACAAATAGCTCCCCAATCATGCTTTGAGTTGTTTCATGTGCCTCTCCATTTAGTGCACATTCAACGTGTCTGATGCTCCATGCTTCGAACTTTTTTAAGAGGCCTTTAATTTTGAAACACATTTCCTTCAATGAGGTGTTCTTGCTCTTCCACACACCCAACACTTGCTTCACAACTAACAAGGCATCACCTTTTATGCTCAATCTTCTAATCCTATGCTTCAAAAAAATGTTTAATCCGGCTTCCAAAGTAGCATATTCAGCCTCATTGTTACTATGAGCATCCAATTTGAACCCCGTCTTGCTACTAGCTTCCCCTCTGGATCATAAATTGCTATACCCCGTGAATCCGCATCATGTCTCTTTCTGTATGAGCCATCAAAGAACAACGCATGTGCATTGCTGATTTGTGGCATTTCTCAACTACCCTTCTCACCACCTCTTCCTTAACAAGAAGGGGATTCTCCTTGTAAGTCAACAAATCAGCTAGGGTAGCTCTTTTACTGTCTTCCACTAAAAAAGAGAACTTAAACTCTTGCAGCTCAATTACCCATTTCTTGACCGCATTTGACATGCTAGTGCCATTAATTAACTGTGGCAAAAATGCGTAAATCCTTAAGGAAACAAAAGGTCATGGTAGCAAGTAGTGATGAAATCGTCGACATGCAAATATTACACTGGCCATCACTAGCTCCACTTCCGAGAATTTTCTCTCTGTTGCTACCAACTTCACTCGGCTTGTGCAATACATAGGCCTCATATAATGGCTGCCCTTCCCCTTTTGCAATAGCATGGCTCCAATGGCATCATCCCCTACTGATGGATCTAAATAAAACACTTACTCCCAATCAGGATCCTGCATGGCTGACAACCCCCCTAACACCTCTTTCACCTCTTGAAACACTTCTCCACACTTGTCATCCCATTCCAATGGATCATGCTTTGCCACTTGTTGTAATGGATAAAGGAGCTGTGAAGACAATGGGATAAACCACGTCATGTACTTCACTTTGTGTATAAAGGTTGCCAATTTCTTTGTACTCGTAGGTGATGGAAGAAGAATAATAGTGTTAACCTTGTCTGGATCAACCTCAATGCCATTTTCTGACACCATGTGGCCCAATAACTTCACCCTTGGATATGCTAGATGAATGTATATGGAATTAGTTGGCCTCCACATTCATCATATCGAGCCAATACCATTTGCAGCTTCTCAGGTGTTCAGCCCTACTGCTGTAGACACAGAAGTCGTCCATAAAAGCTTTACCACAAATACCAATGAATGGTTCCAATACCCAGTTTGCTCTCTCTTGATAGAAAGATGGTCCATTTGACAACCCAAATGGAAATATCATGTAGCAATAACAGCCCCACGGCGTAATGAAAGTTGTCTTTGTTCGGTATTTAAGAGCAATCTTCAATTGAAAATAGACTAAAAAACCATCACACACACTGTACCTCTCATAACCTGGCACTGAATCAAAGATATGATCAATGAACGGAAGAGGATATGGGTTCTTCTTAGTGCCTACATTTAAGGGTTTAAAAATTACACAAATCCTCCACTTTCCGTCCCTCTTTGGGTATAATTTCAACACGCCAAAAAGCTTAATGACAAAAGGCTCCAAGAGTCCGAAGCAACATTGGCAAAAAGGCCCCAAAAAATTAATGTTTACATCCTTTTATAGAGGTGTGTCTATGAGACCCAAAAAAGAAAAAATGAGAGCTCCTTTAGCTCGTTCAATCCACTTCCAGCTTCATTTAGAATTATCTTTGCATTGCTACCACTTGGCATACTCCATTTTTGGTAACTCTTGCATGATACACCTCTTTGTCCGCCCGACTCGGCCGCCCAGCTTCCTTTGCAATTTCCCTCTTTGAACTCTTCCTTTCTACACCTTGACCCTTGTGGCAAGATAGGCCCCTTGGCCTTCTTTAATCCTTTCTTGGACTGGCTCTCTCACTCCCCTGCTGTCTACCACCTGCCACCGCAGGACACTCCCCTACCCGAGGACTAGCAATATCGCTATTGGGGGGGGGGCACCCTTGCACTCAAAAGTTTTTGACCCAATGGGTGTGGGTGATAAAATCCCCCTAATGGGTGCATGCCACATCACCAATGTGCACCACTAGTTGCACCGCCCAAAATGACCATGGTGCACCACCGGCACTGCCCACATAGGCCATCGTTCAACCGCAGCAGAGCACCCCAAGGGGCTGCCATATCCATGCAACAAGGAGATCTCATCCCCTTCATACAACCCAATAGGCACATGGCTCATTCTTCAATCCTTTTTGGGGGGTGTCGAGTAACAACAGCATCATGAAGACTCAATTTCAAACTTGTTTCCATGGGAGTGGCAATAGGTTTTCAATCCTCAAGTCCAAACTTACATAGCAATGTTTCTATGTAACTTTTCAGACGGAAGCTAATACCACCATCATGCTGGATTGTATACCCAAGTAAATGATGCAACAAGCCCAAATCTTTCATCTTGAAAGTAGCATTCAAATCAACCTTAAATACAACAATATGTCTCTCATTTGGTCGAGTGATCAAAAAATCATCTACATAAAGAACCACAATGAGAAGTACATCACTCTCACGCTTTACATCTAATGTGATTTTTGTTGGACTTTTTACGAAAGCCTCATCTTACCAAACGAGTGTCAGTCTTCTCATACCAAGCATGAGGATATTGATTCAACCCATACAAAGATTTGTTACATTTGCACACCTTATCCTCTTGTTCTTTCTTGAAAAAACCGCGAAGCTATGTTACATAAACTTCCTGAAATATGTCACCATTCAAGAAAGCTGTAACAATGTCTGGTTGATGTATATCTCAACTGAAATAAGCTCCAATGCACATAGAAAATGCACAGTAGTCATACAACAAGTGGGAGAAAAAGTATCTTCATAATCTATGCCTTTTTGTTGTGCGCAGCCCAAGTTGCGACTTTTAGCGATCAACCTCACCATTCAGCTTGCGTTTCAACTTGTAAACCCACTTTGTACCAATGGCCTTTTTACCAGAAGGCAAATCACATAAAGTTCATCATATTCTGATTGCATGGCAGCCATCCAATTTTATGAAATCTGTGCATCAAAAGACAGAGGCTCCTCAACATCATGTAAGCTAGACAGATCCAAAGCATAACAACCTGATGCATAAGATGCATAGCGAGAGCTTGAATGATTATGACTATACAAAGGTGCATCCAATTTACTGTCATGCAATGTATGCACTAGCCATTTTGGCATACCTCTCCTCTAGCATGCTCATTTTCAGCCCTTTCCTCATCAAGTACATCATGTACATCTACATTAGTAATAGGCTGATCTGTAACATTTTCAAAACCCCCATAGGCTATACATTTGCCTCACTGGAATTTACATTTGAGCTTTCACAAGTGAAAAGAGGCAACATAGTGTCATAAATGTCATGTGAGCTGACATTACTCTATTTATTACATGACAGCAAGGTTTGAACAAAATCTTTCACAAACACAACATTTTGTGAGACCAAGATATGCTTTGTTTGAGAATGATACAACCTATAACCTTTGCTTTCAACACTATAATCAACAAAAATACATTTCACAGCCTTGCCATCCAATTTTTTGCACTGTGTTTCTGGCACCAAATCATATGCCAAACAACCAAAAACATGCATGTGCTCAATAGAAGGATCTCTATCATGCCATGCTTCATATGGAGTAATAGACTGCAAAGATTTCGTAGGACACCTGTTTAGTACATGAGTGGCATACATGATGACCTGAAGCTTGATTTTTGACCATACATCATGCCATTTCTGTAAGTGACCTGTTTTTCCTCTTAGCAACACCATTTTGCTAAGGCGTATAAGGCATTGCACATTGGTGTTTAATCCCATGACTAACCAAAAGAAATGCATCATATTCATGAGACATATACTCCCCCCCTCGATCGGAAAAGAGGGTGCCCATAATACATTTCAAGACATTTTTAGCCATAGCCAGAAATTGTTTGAAGCACATAAAAACTTTGAGCTTAAAAACCTATGCATGCCTGGAGTAATAATCAATGAAAGTCTCAAAATAAAGGTAATTTCCCAAGGATGGATTTTGCATGGGTCCACAAACATCACTATGCACAAGCTACAACTTTCATGTGGCTCTAACTGAACCATCCTTTGGAAACTTAGAACGTTGCATCTGTTTGTCAAGTGCTTCAAGAGGCGGCAAAGAAGCAACTAGATCAGATTTTTGCAAATGTAGCAAAGTGGAAAAATTTAGATGCCCAGAATGTGCAGGCCAAAGTTTTGCATCTGAATTACCCTTAGTATCCACAATTGCATTTACAAAATTTTGTCCACACTTGTCATACAAAGTGAGCTTACACAGCCTACGACATAATATGCCAGATGCAACAATTTTATAACTAAACTTAGATCATGTATTGTACATCTCTCATCCACAAACTTGACTACAAGTCCAAGTCTAGCAAGTGCAGATACATACAAAAGAATCTTCTTGATCCCAAGTACATAAAGTGCATCAACAAGTGTGAAAGAACTGCCATTTGCAATAGTAAGCACAATCTTTTCAACTCCCTGACCCGAATAAGAGGCATTGTTGGCACAAGTGACCGAATTCCCATAAGGGACAAACTCGGGAGAGGTGAACAACTCACGATGTGAGGTAATGTGCTTTGTATCACCACACTGTCAAAATACCACACATTTAAATCTGTAGCAACACACATGCATGCATCATGGACATCCTGATTAAAGGTATACCATTTTGCATCAGCATCAGCATCACAGTCTCCTTTCACAGAAGACTCAACAACAACTACATTTGTAGTGGATCTAGAATTTGAAGTGGAACCACCCTCTTTCTTCTTAGCCTCTTTGGCCTTCAACTTAGGACACTGCTTGATCAAGTGATCATTAGCTTTACATTAATGGCAACGCATCTTCTTTTCGGCCTTATCACCAGAATTTCTAGACAAATTGCTGCCAGCAAAAGCATTAGGAACATGTGATTTTCCACTCGTAGAAGAACCATAAGAAATGGTTGCATTGCTGTTACCACCCTTTCTTTGAGTAGCAATAAAAGCCTATTCAACTACACCCTGTCTAGTCTTGTTTTTTTGTAAAGTGACTCTTGGAATAGCAATGTGCATAATGCATCATACTTGACGACTTCAGGATAATGCAAAAGTTTGGTAAGAATTTGGCAAGAAATCAAGAACAGTCTCCACAAGGGAACTATTTGAAATGACTTCACCTGCATAAACAAGTTTCTCATTGATATCCTTGACACTAGCAAGTAAAGTGTCTATATCATCTTCGTCATTCATAATCTTCGATTCCAACTCTTTATGCAACAATGCAATTTTAGCCTAATTGCGACTTGCATAAAGGCTAGCTAGAACATCCTAAGCTGTTTGGTAGATTTTGATGAGCGAATGTGGGAAGTAATAGTGCGCTTCATAGACAATGCAATCAATGCATGATCCTTGCATATTTTACATCCCAACGAGCTTGCTCAACTGTAGGCAAAACAACTCTCTAACAGTAATAATCCTTGCAGCAAGACCTGCAACATCCTCAGCATCGCGTACATCCTCAGAACCAAGACGTATCAATCCCCTACACAATATTCTAGACTCTCTTCGACACAAGAACATGTTGCATCATATAAGGATGGGGACATCAAGCATCTTTTCTATTGTCAACCATGGTAAATGATGCACCTAATGTGAAAAATGCCCAAAAAAAGGAGAAACAAAGCGAGAACAACACGTTCTATATAGCTTAAACCGTAGAAGACTATAAGGGACCTATTATACAAAAAACGGCATTGAACAAACTTCTACACAAAATGACAAAATAGCGTATGTAATACTGCCTATAGTGGAAATGGAGGCCGAAATGAATGCGAATCAGAAATTCAAGGAGATTGAGCTCACCCAAAAATTTTGTCAACCTACGAACGCTCGCCAAATCTCATTGAAATCATAGAAAGTAAGTAGGCGTATGTTGGAGCTGTTGGCAACTAACCTGGGAGGACGCAACCTGATCTAATAGTAATTTTTATAATTAGCGTTGCAAGAAAACACACACAGCTTGGATAAGACAAAGGAAGATCAAGGCACACAACAGAGAGTCTATTACTTAGTGTGCAATGGAAAGATAGATAGCCCTAGAATGATGGGAGTATATACAATTGAAAGGGCGGTGGTAATGCGTGTGCTAGTCTCCACCCAACCGTGCTATCTTATAGACTCTCCCTAGCATACACATTGTCCGACCGTGCCAGTGGCCTTACCCATATGACCCATGTCCTTACATTACCCCCCCTTGGAGAATCATTTTCATCCTTGAAAATGAATGTAGGAAAACGTTTCTTAAGTGCGGAGAAATTCTCCCATGTAGAACCTTCTTCAGGTCTATCTATCTAGCCATTTTACAAACACCTGTCATCTGACATGATGTCGGGTCATGAGAATCCAAAATCTTTTCGGGCTCATGAAGGATGTTGGGCGGTTTGATAAGGTCAACTAACACACCCTGTCAATGACATTATCATTCGGTCCTAGCTGTTTGTGTAAACGGCTAACATGAAAAATAGGATGAACTTGTGAGTGCTCTAGAAGAGCTAACTTATAGGCCACTTGACCTGTACGTTTGAGAATGGTAAATGGTCCACAATAGCGTGGTGGAAGTTTAGCAACTTTTCCTGTCTTCAAACTTTCTGAATGGTCCTAAACTTTGAGGAAAACCTTGTCTCCTTCTTCAAAATTAGCAAGATGACAATGCTCATCTGCGTGCTTCTTATATCAATCTTGAGCTTGCTTAACATTCTGTCGAGCAACTCGAAGCATGTCAAAATGGCCGTGGAGAAAATCCTTCGCTTGCTGTATCTTCTCCTTTTGAGTTGATTTTTTTGGGTGTGCGTATGTGTGTGTCTCTGTGTTGAGTGGGTAAATGGATAGTCTCTCTCCTCTCACTCCATCGATGTGTTCCTTGTCTCGGCCACGTGGGTTGTGTTGAAGACTATCCCACAGTGACTGATGAGGATAGTGATAGTACTACCAGCAGAGATGAGGATGTTGATGTTGCATTTCTTCTGGACAAAGAAATCGAGGAGTTTGGTTTAGTTGCATTTGAAAATGAGATTGAAGATGAAAGTGAAGGGCCTTATGAAGTGATTGAAGGGCTGATGAAAACCAAGGTTGAATTTTCAAAGAAGTGGGAATTGATGACACAAATGATCAGTGGAGATCTCTCAACTATGGAGAAGGAGATATATTTGCACATGCTGGCTAGTTTTCCTGATTTTTTCATTACTTCATATGAAGAGATTAGAGGGTTCAAAGGAGAAGAGATGCATATAGAACTAGAGGAAGGTGCTAAACCAGTGTGACAAAGGCTAAGAAGGATGGGTCAAGAGAAAATGGAAGCCTTGCGGGAAGAGGTAGAGTTTCAAAGGTGAACTCTAGTGGATTGGGCTGTTGTGTATACCCTAGGCTATAGTGAGGCATTGTGTTGTGTACTGAGTGTGTTCCCCTTTCCCCCTCTCCATCTTTTTGTGCCCCCACTAAGGAGCTATCTGATGCTCCAATTTGAAGTTTGAAGCGGTATTTTTTAGCCAACAAAGCGGTTGGCCGATGGTCAAAGTGTTTGATGGTCGAATTTGAAACTAGCAGAGATGATGGAGCCAATTTTTTGGCCCCATATTTATGGGCATTGAAGATCCCGAGGATTGGTTAGCAGATTTTGAGTTATGGCTGTTGTCGATGCATACGTTGATGCGAGGATGAGCCAAGATTTGGTTCGATTGTTTAAAGGGAAGTGATCAATGATCATGGTAGAGGTTGCAAAGTCAGCTTTTGGAGCGATTTCAAGAGGTGATTATGGCGGAGGAAGCTGGTGCAAAGATGAAGGAAGTACACCATGATGTGAGTAAGGACTTAGCTATTTTTATTGAGCAGTTTGAATCCTGTTGGAAGTAGTTAGAGGTTGCTATTGGGGTAAAAAGAAATCAATATTTGAATCTTTTAAATCTTCTAGAGTGCTTGCATCCGAGGATTAGAGAAAAGGTTAAAGATGGTGCTGACACATATGAAGACATGGTCTATCTAGCCAAGATGAAGAGTAGAAAGGCAAAGTGGAAATTGGACTTGGGCGTGTTGAAGCCGGCAGATTATGTGTGTGTTGTGGAGGTAGCAAAGTGCTCTTTGGGCCGACCAAAGACTGTTCCAATTGTTCAAAGTGCAGAGCTTGTCGAGGTAAGGCCTATTGTTGGATATGTTCCTTGGAGGTTTCCGGTTTGTGATGTGCATGTTCCGAGGGTGGACGAGCTCGTCAACAAAGAGAAGCTCCATGTTGAAGCGAGCCAAGGTACAAAAGTGGTAGCAAGTGTTGAGGTTCCAGTGCAGCTGAAGGAGCTAAAGCCTGTTCTTGTGGAAAGTTTGCATGAAAAGCTAGAAGAATGCATTCAAGTTGCAGGTACCGAGGATTCAAAATCAAATGAATAAAGTGATCAAAGTCATGGTGATAGTCAAGCTATTATGGAGCAGCAAGCGGATGAGGATGAAAATACAGAGTTGGTATATGATGTCGATGATGATGAAGATACAAGATCGAGTTGTTGGGAGACAAGCGAGGAGAATAGAGTGGATGAGTCCACATCCTATGACGAGGAGATGAAGCTTGACAAACCTGAGCTGGTAAAGGTAAAGCAGCCTTTTTATGTGTTTGATGATATGGTAGTAGCCCATGTGCAAGAAGAGCAGGAAACATAGCAAGCTGATGTGCATGATGAAGACCAAGTGGAGCGGTCCAGGCCAACAAATGATGGTAAGCAGGTAAAGGTGGTGCGTGGTGCCATGCTAATGGTTGTGCCGATGAAAGTGGTGGTGGAATGTGCCATGGTGGTGCTATAGGTACATAATTTTTCCAAAAGAGATAGAGCAGTCGTGCCTATGAAGGAAGATGAGGGTGATGCAAAAGATAACGAGTTTCTCCCTTCCTTGGTGGAGCATGATGCAGTGGTAGAAGAGGTGCTTGAAGAGCAGGTGATTGAAGCTGATGAGCAGATGGTGTTGAGTGAACTTGAAGGGCCAATTGACGAGGAAGGGCTGGATGATGCTGGAATTGAGTGTGTGGCCAAAGAGGAGGTTGTGTTACCAAAGACGGTGGAGATTCCGATGTAGTGGACATGTCTAGTAGTGGATAACACTTAATCTTAGGCAATGGCTTTGCTTCTATTGAAGGTATGTAAGCTATGGTTGATGAGTATGATGGTAGATACAACTAGGGGTCCATGGTTGAGGCCTTCACTTTATTTGGTTGGGAGAGACGGTCAGACATGTGTTTGAGATTGGTGTCAGGTACATGTTTTTTGGATGGTGGTATGCTTGATGCTGCTTGGTATGGAGTGAATGCTTGTTTGCTGAGGGATGCATGGAGTGTTGAAGGTAGGCTATGGGCAGACTACACACATGGTGGTCTATGTGTTGGGGTACGACACTATGGTGAGCAGTTACACATGGGTCGAAGACACCAATTGCAAGTGTTTGACCCAGGTGGAATCTATGTGATGCAGGGGGTGGGGAAACCCACTTAAAAGTTTGGCAATTGGCATAATAAAACTATGTAAATATGGTTTTGGTTTTTTCATAGTAGCGTGTGCCAGGTTTTGCAGTTAGAAATGGAATAAAGCTCTTTTTTGGTTGAGAATAAATGCTCAACTAGGGGGTGGGCAATGATGGTGCAGCCAAAGTGTGTCGAACATAGAAGATGGAATGGGTAGGTATGTGCAGGCTACCAGAATCATGGCAAAGCGCTAGAGCAGCTATAAAGCTCATGGGTAATATAGGCCAAGAAAGGCTCCATAAGGGGCTAATTTAGGGAGAAAATAAAGGAGGTGCAAGCTGTATTGTTTGGGTCCAGATGTAGAGCTTGAAGTGTTGAAGGATTAGGTCTAGACGGCTCATCATACAGAGCTATGGAGCCCAAGATATTGAGGTTTGAAGGTGCGGTGTGTTGCAAATCCTTGCCGGATAGGGCATCTGGGGATAGGTGGCCCAAGTGGATGTCAGTGTATAGACGCATAGTGCTCAATTTATCGAGCCTACCCATCTTTTCAGATTGTAGATCAGAGCTACGGATTGCAGTTTATGGCCAGTTGAAGTTTTGCCAGGGGCTAGGTTGATGCCCACCTGATCACATGGAGAGTCGTGCCACCTGGCATTATTTGGGTTGCGATGGAGTTTGAGAAGATGGTATGCGGTGTGTGGGGCTAGAAGGAGTTGACTGCTCATCAAACGGAGCCCAGAGCAGGAAGTTAAAGCAGTTACAAAGTTGGGTGCATTTGCCCGGAATTGGCTACATATGAATATTCATGTTTTGGCGACGTCCGTTTGGGGTCTCGAAGAGTCTTGAAGTGTGGCTAGATCCAGGGGTTTTCAAGCCGACATAATGAAATTTTGGTTGGGCTTTGCGGTTTGGGAATCCAACCTCGGACCAGGATATTGCAAGCTGGTGAAGTGGGAAAACTTTTCTTTGATATAAAGGATTTTTTTAAAAAGGAGTTTTTTTGGGCTTTGAAGGTCACCCAAAGAGGGACGCTCTTCAGCTAACATGTGGCAGGTAAAATCCCGTATGTGCAACTCGGTACCCCCCATGAAGGGTATGAAGACTAAGCCGTACGCCTATTGGGTTGTATGAAGGGGATGAGAGCTCCCTGTTGCGTGGATATGGCGGCCCCTTGGGGTGCTCTGCTGCGGTTGCGTGCTGGCCTCTGTGGGTGGTGTCGGTGGCGCACCATGGCGGTTTTGGGCGGTGCAGTTGGTGGCGCACAGTGGTGACATGGCATGCACCCATTAGGGGGCTGTTCCCGCCCACGCTCGTTGGGGCCAAAAATTGAGACGAAGTTGAGGTGTCAAAAGACAAATCAACAAGAAAATGTAATCAACCATTCACTATATCAATAATAAATGCCACACAAAATACTAATCATATTCTGCTTAACACAAAACAGCCACAATTGACAAGAATCAATCCTCAAAAATAAAATTTGTATCAATTCTTAATCTTACATGCAAATTGCATACACATACTCTATTTTGTTGCGATGAATTGAATCATCGCATGAATGTTATCGCTCTGATATCATGTTGAGATGTATAGAGAGAGAGAGAGAGAGAGAGAGAGAGAGAGAGAGAGAGAGAGAGAGAGAGAGAGAGAGAGAGAGAGAGAGAGAGAGAGAGAGAGAGAGAGAGAGAGAGAGAGAGAGAGAGAGAGAGAGAGAGAGAGAGAGAGAGAGAGAGAGAGAGAGAGAGAGAGAGAGAAGACAAGAGACACACCATGTACTCTCCCAAAGAGTGATTCATATTGAGGACAAGATACAAATATATAGGTAAGACCAAGTTGAGTAGAGTGAGCCATATATAGATCCAACAGTATCAGTTCTTGTTCTGGAGCTTCAGGATGAGGGAGAGGACGTCGACTAGGGGGCCTTACCTTGATCAGTTTGGTCGATGTATATGTTTTTGTTTACATATTGATGTATAAATACTTATGTTTGGGTTCATATATACTTTTATACGGTAGCTATTATGTTTATGGCTCTGTTCGTTCTGCTTAAGGTTATGGTTCTAGTTTCTAATTTTGGTTATGGTTAAGTCTTGATTATGTTTATGGCTATGTCACTTTTGATTATGGTTATGTTAAAGGTTATGGTTATGGATTCATAATTCAAGTATAGTTATGGTTTAAGAATTCGGTTATGGTTATGGTTTCAGAATTTGCTTAGGTTATGGTTTGAAGTTATAGTTATGGTTTCAAAATTTGAATACAATTCTAGTTTCAAAATTTGGTTATGGTTATGGTTATGGTTATGGTTGCAAAATTTAGTTATGGTTATCGTTATGGTTTCAAAATTTGGCTATGGTTATGGTCATGCTTATGGTTATGGTTTGAAAGCTCTTTTTGGTTTGAGGTTATGGTTAACTCATTTATGGTTATCTTTCTAAAACTTGGTTAGAAACATGGTTTCAGGTTATGGTTATGGTTTCAAAATTTGGTTAGAAATATTCAAAGGAAAAAACCACATCTATATATACACCCACCTTCATATTGAAATATTTCAAATGTACAATTACAATGTTCAAAGGAGCTACATCACTCCTATTTTACAATGTGCCCTTTCAAGGGTGTTTAACAACCCTATATATATACAATTAAGCTACTGTAAATACTTTTGTAGAGCATTTTTAGCATCCTTTATCTCTTGTTACATATGCTACATGATGTGATTTTAATCATGTAAAAAACACAACTCAGGAAACCTATCAAAATGTGAAGGTTAGAAATGACCACATCACATTGTCCTTAGAGGAGACAGTTCATGATGCCACTCTAGACATGACATAGAAACAAACCTAATTTTGATGTAATCACATATGCAGACAACATAGAAACAAACATAATATCAATATAATCACATGTTCATACATATATACAAATCCGGCATTTAATAAATATATTGGGTTCCCCAAGATCTCAATTGGTAGTTGTCATCATCATGGCTTAACATACCATGGCATCACGATATTCACCGTGGCATTAGGGACTCTTAGAAAACCTTTGAAATAGCAATCATCATGGTGTTACATACCATTGAATCAGATACGTTTATAAAAACTTTGAAATAAGAATAATCATCATGGCTTTATGTACCATGACATCAAAGACGCTTACAACAAATAAAAGTTTTGAAATAGCAATAATCATCATGGATTTACGTACCATGGAATTAGAGATGCTTTTAGCAAAGAAAAAATGTGGAGCAACAATCATCATCATGGATTCACAAACCATGTCACTAGAGACTCTCTCAAAAGAATCCATATCCCCTTCAACTCATATATTCCCAAAAACAAGTTTCTAATAAGCAAACCTTATGTATGAGTCCGTATATGAAAAAAAAATAGTTTTATTATACAAGAGGATAGTACAAACAAAAAAGAATATGTTTTTGAAAAAATAATAAAATAAATCATCTTCCTTGTGATGAAGATGTTCAAGATTGTTGAGTGTGCCCATACGACCACTGCTCTGATACCATGTGAAGAGGGAGGAAGACTGGGACGAGAGTGAGAGACCAAGGACGAGGGAGACGAGAGAGTGCAGATAGACAAGAAGAGAGAGAGAGAGAGAGAGAGAGAGAGAGAGAGAGAGAGAGAGAGAGAGACTATCATATGCAAACCCCAGAGTGTGTCAACTAATCACTTGAGATGAGTTTATATAAAGGGGACCAAGGTGCTATGTATAGAGATACTATATATAGATCAACATCTTGTGTTGATGGCTCACAACCACAAATTGAAACATAACCCAGCCCATAGAAATAGATCCTAGGTGAAGAGTACCTTGCAAAGAGAGACTGCAACCTTTACAATCAAGGTGCTATGTATAGAGATACTATATATAGATCAACATCTTGTGTTGATGGCTCACAACCACAAATCAAACATAACCCAGCCCATAGAAATGGATCCTAGGTGAAGAGTACCTTGCAAAGAGAGACTGCAACCTTTACAATCACCATCAATTTTGATTCACAAATATTGGCGATAGTATCCGATTAGAGAGCTACAAGAAATGGATCCTAGGTGAAGAGTACCTTACAAAGAGAGATAGCAAACTTTACAATCATTATCAATTTTGAGTCAAAACTATTGGCATTGGTATCCGATTAGAGAGCTACAAGATATGTGTCTTCAAGCACATAAAAACTTTGAAAGTTCCAATCTTGATCACCCGTTTGACATAAACAACATGAAAACATTGCATGCCTCAATCACCCATTTGTAGTAGGCTGCTTCTTTTTGGCATAGCCTTTTTTCAATAGCTCCCAATACAAGGTTTTAAAAGACCGTGTAGGGTGTATCAACTGAAGGATATTCAAAAAACATTAAGAATCTCATCGAGATATTTGTCTGAAAAACAGAGTGTGGGTTGCATTGTTGAGAATTTTGCAGTCTTTCCAGGAAAGCAGTGGGCCTCTTGCTGAAATAATTTGTGAGGTAATTCCAAAAACTATGTGAAGGAGTTAGACCATAGATGCCATCGAATCTAGAGTTTGATATGGAGTGCAATCAAAGAATCCACGCTCTATTTCTCCCATGCATTCACACACAAAAGGAATGAACACAAAAAAGAATTTCAAAATAGCACAAAGAGGAAAATTTCAAGGCTTTGGTCATATCTTATCATGGGTAAGATCAAAGGGTTAATAGATGAGTAATTGCATTCAACCTTTATTGACCAAAAATTTGCAAAGGAACAATGTCATGCTTTCATATTGCATGAGGTGTCCATTGGAATCAATTGTGATTATTTTTTAACACATAGTTCTCATTAAAATTGGAAAACAACATATAAATGGGGGTCATAGTCCATGAGATGAATTTCTTGTCCCTTTTTTTTCTTATTTATTTGCAACCACGGTTGAGGAGATATGCTTGAAATGGTGGACCCCAGTATGCCCATGTCATGTAAGGACAAACCATTTCAAACTTCTCTAGCTCCTCTTCACATTGGCTCCTCTCTTTCTTGTGTAACCCTTGGGGGTTTCCTTCACCAATAAAATAGAATCTATTCTTCCTTGAAAAATATTCCATAGAGCGTGAGACGATTAACACCTAATTCTACTTTGCCATAAATATAAATCTAAGCCCTATACTTGTTCCTTGAGGAAGACCAATCAATCTTGTAAGCATTCCTTGGAAGATTAACTCTAATTACAGAATTAGTTGAATTTGGTGCATCAATGAAGGATTCAAGTATTTCCTCTCCTTCTCTCTCCATAAAATTGGCAAATAAATCCCAAAGGGTTTATCAAATAAGGCATTCAAGCTACAACACTCCGCCAAAGCTACAATCAGCCTTCTTGGGGAGTTATACTAATGTACAAGGTGAGTAGGCATATCTTCACACTCTGAAAAAACTCTCTCACTTTTAGAAGTTCATTCTCTCTAGGAAATCTAGGTTTTCCTTGCTATAGGTAGATCTCTCCCTGCATATCCTTATTGCTTATGGGAAAGAATAAGGCTTGGGAGGGAAAATTCTCATCTCTTCACTTATCTCACATCTATATTTTGCACATACTAGAAATATCCTAGATGAATGGTCTACATGATGTGAATTTCTTTCACTTCCACTATGTGTGATGTATTACAATTAACATATGGATTAGCAATAAGATCCACTTCCAACAATGTATAGTATTTCTATGTGGCCCATAAAGTCATAATAGAATACTTTGTTCACCGGATCCCATCATACTAGTTACCCCTTCTACCAATCATATTTTAATATAAGTATAGCTATTTTTCTATGAACCAAGAGGATTTGGACACACAATTAACCTCAATCATTAGACAAAACATATGTATTGTAGTAAGCAAAATTCTATAATTTCAAAAAACAAGTTAAAGCACTTTTCTGGGCCAAAGAGAAACACTATAGGTTGTTGGAATTGGATCTTACGATTAATCCACATATTAATTATAATAGATCACACAAAGTGGAAGTTAAAGAAATTTACATCATGTAGATTATTCATCCAAGATATTTCAAGTATGTGAAAAATCAAGATGTGAGAGAAGTAAAGAGATGAGAATTGTCCCTTCAAGACATATTCTTGCCCGTAGGCAATGAGGATACTACAAGAGAGATGTACTTATAGCAAGGAGAACGTAGAGTTTATAGAGAGAAAAATATTCTAAAAGTGAGAGATATTTGTGGTAGTGTGAAAATATGTCTACTCACCTTGTACATTATTGTAGCTCCCCAAAAAGGTTGATCATAGATTTGGCGGAGTGTTGTAGCTTGAATGCATTATTTAATAAACCCTTCAATTTTTTTTTGCAAATTGGATGGAGAGAGAGGGAGAGGGAAGAATTAAATTCGTGATTGATGCACTGAATTCAAATCCTTCTTTAATTAGAGTTGAAATTCCAAGGAATGATTACAAGATCGGCTAGTCTTCCTCAAGGAGCAAGTGTAGGGCTCAGGTTTATATTGATGGCTAAGTACAAGCAGTCATTAATTATCTCACACTGTGTGGAATAATTTTCAAGGAAAAAGAGGTCCCATTTTATAGGTGAAGGGAGCCCCCAAGGGTTACACATGAAGCGAGGAGCCAATGTAAAGAGGATTTGGAGAAGTTTGAAATGGTTTGTCATTGCATAATGTGGGAAAATTGGGATTCACCATTTCAAGTGTATCTCCTTAAATGTGGATCCAAATAATGTAAAACAAATAGGGACAAAAAATTCAACTCATGGGCGACGCCAAATTTTTGAACTTAATAAGATACCGTCAGATAATCTTACCATGTTGTAGTACCTTGTCTTCATGCCAAAGAATAGCTTCAAGTTGTAGCACCTCTTCTTGGTCTGGAACTTCAGGAGGGTCTTCAATAATTGGTTCACTTGGTGGCTCTATTTTGTAGGGCTTGAGTAGGCTCACATGAAAAGCATTGTGTATGAGACAATGGTTGGGCAACTTGAGTTGGAAAGCCGTCTCATTGATAGGTTTCAAGATTTGGAAAGGACCATATTATCTTTTTGCTAGCTTAGCAAAATACTTTTGATGGCCCGTAGAATTTTTCCCGTCGTTTGCCTTAATCGAGCCTTAGGAAACTTAAGTAAGACCCAATCATTTTCTTTCAATGTTAAGGCCCATCTATGCTCATCAACAACAACTTTTTGCCTTGTTGAGAGATGGATATAACCTCCTTAATATTTTGGAAAAATTCTTGTAGGTCACGGCTATACTCATCGGCAGCAAAGATCTTCCCATGTACTTTGAGTAGCAAGGGACTTTTAGGTCTTCCCCTCGGGGGGCTACCTCTGTGTATGTAAGTATACCATGAGAGTTCAACAAGAAGGGTTTTTTAATTCACAAACTTTGGATAAATTTACATAAATATATTTAAATAAGGGGTCTAGGATCTCTATCTGACACGATGGATGTTGGTAATCCATGGTGTCTGAAAATCTGAGATATGAAGAGAGTTGCCATTTGGTGTGCCTTAATAGTCTTTTTGATAGGAATAAAGTGTACTTGCTTGCTAAACTTGTTGACTATTGTCCATATTCCCGTATTCCCATGGATAGACTTGGGTAATCCAAATATGAAATCCATGGATATACTCTCCCATGGTGAATTTGGGATAGGCAATGGATGGATTACTCCAGGCTGCTTCCCTCTATCATACTTGGTCTTTTGGCATACTACACATTTTGAAACATACTCTTGTATGTCCACTTTCATGGTAGGCCAATAGAAATACATCTCTACTCCTCAAAGAGTTGGTTGAATAGCTCTATGCCCCGCATAAGGAGGAGCATGGGATCTATACATAACTTTCTCACAAAGGGAATGAGTAACACATAGCCTATTTCCGTGGAGAAGATAACCATCCTACAAGGGGAATGGTTCCTCTTTCTTCCCCAAAGCAAGAGCCGACATTATGTCTCTAAAATCAGGGTCAGTAGCATACTCACCTATCATAGAAGATAGATCATTGTGAGTAGTTATAGACACCGCATTAACTTTTGGTCGTGAAAGTGCATTACTCACTTGATTATGCTTACCAGCAATGTGAGCAATATGAAAATTAAATTGTGAAAGAAAATTTGTCCACTTCATTTGTTTGTCGGAAAGCTTGGTTTGTGTCATGAAATATTTCAAAATTTGGTGGTATGTTCGGAGAATGAATGGAGTCCCCAATAAGTAGTGCTTCCATGTGTCTAGGGCATGTACAACAGCTAAAAGCTCCTTCTCATGAATGCCCAATACTCGTTCATTGGTATTGAGCCTTCGGCTCTCATATGCTAGGGCATGCCCTTCTTGAAGCAAAAATTCTACAAGGCAGTCACCACAAGCATCACATTGGACCTCAAATGGCTTTGAGAGATCCAAAGGCATGATGACTGGTTGGGAGGTAAGCTTTTCTTTGAGCTTATCAAAAGAATTTTTCTCCTTAGTAGTCCATACATACTTAACGTTCTTCTTAGTTAAGTCATGTAGTGGTCCCGCTATTTGAGAGAATTTTGCTATGAAGCATCTATAGTATGTGCACATACCAACAAAGCTTCTTAGCTCATGTAGATTCCTTGGATTAGGCCATGCTTTTATTACCTCTAGCTTTGATGGATCCATACAAATACCATCTTGAGAGATAATACGACCTAGGTATTGAATCTCTTGAAGAAAAAATTTGCTTTTCTTTTGGTTGAGAAAAAGCTTGTTCTCCCTCAATGCTTGAAAAATCACTTGGAGATGTTGCTTATGTTCCTCCAAGGACTTGGAGTAGATGATGATATCATCAAATAACACTCCATAGAATTTTCTATAAGGTCTAAAAAAATTTCTCCATTAGAGGATTGAACATAGCCGATGCATTAGTCAAGCCAAAAGGCATGACTAGATATTCATAAAGACCAAACAGTGTGCGAAACATGGTCTTTAGGATATCTTCGTCCACTATCCTTATTTGAGCTTATCAAATAGATCTTCTATTGGAGTCACAGGAAATCTGTTTTTGATAATGATCTATGGTTTTGACAGTCCACACACATACAGTATGTACCATCTTTCTTTTGCACTAAAAGGACTGAAGAACAAAAGGGAGAGGAGCTAGGCCTCACCATCCCTTTGTCTACCAACTCATGTACATGCATCATGATCTCCTCTTGTTGAGCTTGAGAGACTCGATAAGGAGGCTTGTTAGGTGGTGAGCTTCCTTGAAGGAGCTCAATTGGATGGTCATCATCTCCTCATTTTGGAGGTAAGTCCATAGGGATTTCATTGATGAACACATCTTGGAATCCTTTTAGAAAATTAGACAAGTCTAACTTGTCTTGATTCCTACCATTTACATTTGATGAAACATTAGGATCTTTTAGAGACTCTTTGACAAAATTCATGTATGAAAAAACTGCGCTCTTGGACCAATTGTTGTTGTTGTTGTTGTTGTTGGAAGTGCCTTGGGAAAACTTTTGAGCATTGGTTTTTCCATTTGCATCATTTTTATCTTTGTTTTCCATGGGCTTGACATTTCGTCTAGCCCCTTGTTGGAAATTGATGCATGAAGCAACCATGTTGTGATGGATTACTTCAATGATAGAACCAAGCTATTAAGAATTGATGTATTCATCCATCTCTTCAGGTAATCCCACACAACATTGTTGCTTATTCTTGGCAAAGTCTATCTTTTGAAAGACAGCAGCCTTGAGATGTAAATCTTAAAACTTGTCTACATATTTGTGGATAGACTCATGAGAGAGAAGCTTCAAGCTGCACTATTCGGTGAGCACTTTGTCCTTTGCATCGCTTGCAAGAATTACTTCATGATGGAAACTCATAGAGTTTTTCATGTCTTTGGGGCTTCACCATTGCCATGAAGGCTAGACCACCATTGACGAGCTGATTTTTGGAAGTGCATAGCTACATCGTGTAGCTTGGAGGACTTCGTGAAGCCCTCGTCTCCAAAGGCCGCATCAAATTGTTGGTTGAAGGACAACATTTTGTCAGTAGCGCCAAAGGTGCCATCACATGTGAGAAAAGGGATACTCTTTCCTCCCTCTTTGAACTTCTTTAGCTTTTGTGACCTTTGCCATGCAGGGTATGATTTGCGATGTCCTCTCCTCCTATATTCTCTATGAGAATATCCATAGCTTTCATCGAAAGAGGACCAAGGTGAAGAAGAAGGAGAAGAGGGTGACCTCTTTCTTGCCCTTCTCTTCCTTTGTTTTCTCTCTTCCCTTTTGGAATGACAAGAAGAAGGATTGTGGGTTGATCTTTTCCTCTTGGGAGGAGTTGACGATTGTCTAGACCATCGTCTTTGTGGAGCCACATCTTCAAAGGAACTTAAAGTTTCATTGCTTTCTTGCTGATTGGATTCCTCCTCACGTATGGGAGAGAGTCTTCTTTTGGGGGTCTCTTCAAGAGGCCTCCTAAGCTCTCTCTTCTCTTGGAGAGGAAGGGAAATTCCATAAGCGTAAAGTTGTTGAGTAACTTCGGCTTGTAAAGCAGGGTTGCCCATAGCTTGCTGCAACCTAGTAACGAGATAATTAACAAACATGGGAGCATCTTCATTAGCACCTTCATGTGCAAAATCAAAGCTATCAATGTTCAGTCTACTCTCTTGGTTATTGTCATCCAAGTTAACAAAATTTGTGTGTGTACTTAGTGTATGCTTTGGCAATTCAAAACCTTTGTTGCCACTCCTCTTAGCCTTTGAAGATCGGCTCTTAAGTATCTACACCCATGGTTCTAAGTGGTTAATTATAGAGAGTTGTGGAGTGAGTCTAACATAGCAGAGTTGTCAAGGGCTAGCTCCTTTTGAACTTCTTATGGCTCGATAATGGTAAAGCCGTAGGCAAGTCTAAAAAAACTCCATAATTAAGTCCAAATCTCTCGAGGTGTGCACCATATCCCACATAGTAGGTTCAACAAAACCAATAATAGATCCCATTTCCACTTACCCTAATATAATTAACAAGATCAACCATTTAAAGGCTACCTAAGGACCTCTCTTCTTAAGCAAGAAAGAGAAACCAAATGTTGTGGTACCAATGTAATGGAATTAGCGGAAATTAGAGAGAGTACTTTTGAGAAATTACTTTGTGAGCATAGCGGGTGAACATAATTCAAGATAGAAACATAAACATAACATTTAGTTTACTTGGCATGAATAATACTTTTGCAAGAGAGATAGTTTAGAGAACATGTCAACAATTGAGTACCGGATTTATGTGGAGCCGGTACCCCCTCCAATAGGCATTTATATTATGATTTCTCCCATCAAGAGAGACCTGTTACAACACAATATTTGTGCTCCTTGTGACCTAGGTGATGCAATGAAGATGGAAAGCTTCATGCATCACGAGCATAACATAAACTTTGTGGAAATCATTAACTATCCCAAGCCTCGGTCCCAAGACCTCAAACACCTTCGAAGGTGGAGAGAGCTATCTGGGAATGAGGGTAGGGAAGAGGAAGAAGGAACATTTCATAGGAGAAAGAACTAGTTCCTCACTTATCATCACTCTTCTTTCTAGCATATATAATAGCATAGTAATGAAGATGGAGAAGATGGCAAGCGTAAGCATTGAAGCATGGCTCTTGGTTGGATTTCCATTCCATAGCCAAGAGTGTTGGTGTAGGCTCTCAACCTCTACTTGCTTGGAGAAGGAGAGGGAGCTCTTGCACTTTGCACAATACACAATGAGAGTGTGTGTGAGTGTGTGTGGGAGAGTATACCCCCTAAGCAGCCCCCCTACTTGCTTTGGTCGACCCCACCTTGTAGCTCATGCTTGAAGCTCATTGGACCCCTCAAGGCCTAGCGAATCACAAGCACAAGGTAAATCAAGAACAAGGGTAGCTTTGGGACAAGTGTCTCCCTTTCTCCTTTGAGAGAGAGGACTTGATAAATGTAAAAAAAATTAATTAAATATTCTAAATTATCATTGGACCCCTTGGGTGGTCAACCAAGAGGCTTTAGGTACACCATGAGGGCAACATGAGGAGGAACTTGACAAGTGTCCCTTTTGCTTTCTTTGTACCAAGCTTGCCTTGAGTAAGTGTGTGTGGGTGTTCTCTCTCATCCGCCCTCTTGTAGGGATTTCCCCCTCCTTGTAGGGGCTAGTGTTGACTTTTGCACACCTCAAGCCACCCAACTCTAGACCCGGTTCCCACCACAAGCTTGTCCCTTAAGCCCCTCAAGCTTGGGCCGGGTTCCTACCTGAAGTACAACCCTAGCATTCCAAGCATGACAAGCACCTCAAGCATCTCAAACATCAAGCACCTCAAGAATCACAGTCATCAAGCACCTCAAGCACCTTAGTCATCAAGCACGTCAGGCACATCAAGCACCTCAAGCACCTTAAGCTTGGGCCGGGTTCCAACCTCAAGCTCATCCCTTGCTTACCTAAGGTCAAAGGACTTTTACACTAACTATCGAAGGTCTTCAGTGAAGCTAGCCCGAAGGTATTATTCTTCGAAGAAATAAGAAAGAGAGAAAAGAAGAGCATGATGGGCTGAGGAACTTTCCTTGTGCATCTTATGCCTAACGTGCAGCTTATCCTATAAGCATGCAATAGTTGTCTGCTATGACTCTCTCATCAAGAAAGGTAACAAAAAAACACAAACAAGTCACAGATTAACCCACCTACCGTGTATGTGGTTGTGACGACACCAGTGTGACTTAATGATAGCACTTTGCTTTTGAATTAAATCCAAGTTTTAGGTTCTTTTTAGTGTTGTTGTGTTTTGACAACAACCCAAAAATCATGTTAAACAATCCAAAACTTATCTTGTCCTTGACAAAGTGTCTGGTGTTAGAGCAGAAGCATAAACCAAAAAGTGGTGGAGGTCATTTCACCTGGCTAGCATGCTCTGCATGCAGAGTGGTAAGCCCTTGGCAAGAATAACGGCCTCAAACTTGAGAGCCAAAACTAGAAGTGCCTTACACAGTCTATATTGGTAGAGATTTTGTGAGATGATATTCCCTATTTTACCAGTTTCTCCAAAATTGTGTGCAAATGCCCCTTGATTCCAAGTCAATGTACAATATCTTAGCACAAGTGAGAAGCCTTTCTTTGTATTAAATTGTCAAAGCACTTTGTTTTGCACAAAAACAGTAATTTCCAAGAAAAGGTGTAAACATGGAAAAATAAGAAGAACTTAAAATTGGCTAACCTGGTCGTTGCTATAACCAGTGGTCCTGAAATGGCGTAGGAAAAACTTGCACAAATTTGGGTCATAGCCGATTCGCCTGCGTGAGAGAGAGTTATCGCGTGTACCATCGACACCCACTGTAGGCACATTGACAAATCCTCCCCAATTTGTATGCTCATAGCCTATTCCCAATGTGGGAATTGTCAATGCCAAATACCCAAATTGAAGCCTTGCTTCACATAAATTATTTTGTTCTTATATGCAATAGATGTTGCTACTGCCATAAATAAATCATCGCAAAAGAGAATCGATCGTGTTGAACGTATGCAACTAAACGACCATGTCAAATTACATCAAACATCATTAAAGTACCTACAATAGACATAAAGCTTAATTGGACTTGCAAAGCATACCTGGAATTGCTAATATTGGTGTGTGGTAAGTATTCTCCATCGTCTGCCTAGGGGGTTCACTATATTTAAGATCACTATATCACGTGCGTTCAGGCTCTTTTTCTAAAATCCTTATTCCATGAATTTTCTAGGAAATATAATGAACCCTTTTCTTTTAAATTCTGTAAATTTTTTTGAGATTTGTAAAAAACATATCCTTATGTAAATTTATTTCTGTAAGTTTTAAGGGATTTAAATACCCTTCTGTTGAACTCACGTGATAGGTTACATACTATGTAAGGTGAACCCCCCGGGATCATCTGCTAGAAGGAGCCAGCCCTGCGGAGCAACTTGGCTCCCTTCATTTCGGCTAGCAACAGTTTGTGCCAATCTCCGTGATATTCTAGACCTTGGCATTGCACCCAAAATGTAATCTCGGATGAACGTGCTTGATTTAGATACTCGAGAGAAGCCACGCTTCTAATTGAAAGTATTTTGTATTCAAGCCATGCTTGACTAGGGTCTTCCATCCGATCAATGATTCTTAACAAAATCAGTGTTTAAGGTTACTGTTACAAGCCGTGCTTGTGCTTGGAGGGCTCAAAGTACACTCCCCTCTTTTGCATGATAGAACTATGTAGCATGTTGTGAAACATTTGCCAAACAAATGGAAAATAGAAGCATACCGTATTAATCCTGCGGCTCGACCTGCCATGCTGTCATTGTCTGACAGGATGTAGAAGCATGCATGGCAAGATTGTCAAATCCTTGCGGATTCCCTGTTTAATCGCAAGCCGTGCTCAAGTTCTTAATATGTAGTTGGAGACGTAACCATGGTCCCTACCATGGTAGGTTGTAGCCTTGCCGACGGCATCCTTGTATGTCTGTAACAAGCTTTGTTTACATGGGATCAATGCATCAAAGATCCTCGAATCAATGAGCATTATCGTCTTTGCCGAGCCATAAACACTGATTTTGCATCATCAAAAATCCATGGAGCTAGTGGCATGCAATCCATGCATGCATGGTTGCATGCCATGCTACATGGGTCCCTGTCCTTATCTAATGTGGGTGCCCCAAAATAGGGCACTATTATTGCAGTGATGGCAACCTTGCGCCCATCATCAAATCAAGGCCTACAAGGAGTTGGGTTGCTCAACATGGAGCCCCACAGTGACGTGAATTTCCCCTGCGAGGAGTTGGGTTGCTCATTTTGAAGCCCGAGAGTGATGTGAATCGCCCCACATAGCCTTGTGATGCTGTAGACACCTACCTCTTCCAGTTTTTGGTGCAGGTATGCCGGTGGCCTCCCTCCCCGCAAGCACAGTTTCCCACCAAAAACCATTGCTCCCTTCAAGTATGCAGGGGCTGCATCCCACGAACACCTCGATTCCGAGAGAGAGAGAGAGAGAGAGAGAGAGAGAGAGAGAGAGAGAGAGAACACTTCAATTCCAAGAGAAATAAAGAACACCAAGCTTCTTCCAGAGCTTCAATCTTGCATGCTGCTCGTCCCCTTCCTATCAGAGCTTCCATGAAGAGAGAGAGAGAGAGAGAGAGAGAGAGAGAGAGAGAGAGAGAGAGAGAGAGAGAGAGAGAGAGCTTGATTTCATGCATGACCATGCATTCTTCCCTCTCCTTCTCCCCTAGCTCTGATACCAATGTTAGACCGCGGGGGACTAGACCATGCAACTCTCCACCCAACCGTGCATATATAGACTCCTAGTCCCTGAATGTAACACCCCTTGACTGCATGTCCGTCTTGGCCCTTGGCTTGACAACTCAGAACACCAGCTAAGCATGCAACAACAATTAATTATCTGCATCCAAGCATATTGTTGGACTCTACAATTTTGGAGGCACAGAGAGCAGGGGATGCGGAGATGGCTAAGCAACCGTGGATTTCTCCAGAACTATACGATCCACGGTGTACAGATGCATACACAAAAGCGAGTAACATTTATGCATTGGGCTACTATTTGACATGCTGGCAGATTTTTAAAGTGCAACCACAAAAGTTTATTTTCCAAAAGAAAATTTTCACCACTCGGACGAAGATGTTATGAGGGCTATTCAGATTAAACTAGATTATTGGATGAAGTTAAAAGAGTGAGAACAAAGAAGAAATGCATCTAACGTGTTGATATTTTTCAAAGAACATTTAAAGACAGACCCTAACTCTGTCCAATGTCCCCTTGTTGAAATTGCACCATCATATTATCCGATTTAAACATTTTTATGATATACATTTGTCTTGTCCAGGGTATTCTATTTTTTATTGAAGTGTATTATCTAGTGGAAGTGGTTCACCTCCTTGAGTCAATTATCTTTAGTCAATTCAAATTTGTTGTGTTGACTGACAATATTTCAACTTTGCCTTGTGGTTCAATTGATCGCATTAGTTGTGGTTTGATTTAGTGGATTGTGGCGTCTTATGTAGTGGACGAGAAGTTGCTATCTTGTGCATCTGTGAGACTGTTGAATCGTGAGAATATATATTTGCCAATGATATTGAATATTTGTCTATCTATTGATTGCAGCTCCAAGAGAAAATGGCCGATGAAGAATAAGATATTGGCACCCAATCAGTGCCCATTGATCAACAACAAGCGGCTGTTAATGCATTTCAGTGCATGAAGTCTCTAGCACACGGTATGTCGACACAACAAGCGACGTGCACTTCTCGACGACTCTCAAAATGGGAAAATCCAAACCACATGCAATGGAAAGAGATCAATAAAGAAGTGACAAAGGACATGATTGGCAAAACAATATAGCCATGTGAGGACGCCGAGATCAAGAAAGGAAGGTGGAAGGTTTTGAAGTGCAACCATGATGTGATCAAAGAAAACGCTGAGAGGATTTACTTGGAAGTTTATGGACATCCCATGCACAATGTAGATTGTGTGTTATATTTTGCAAAAATGTTATATGTTCACTTTGTGCAACAGCGACCAGTAGACTTTTCATCAAAGAAGACAACTATTGCCACTCATGATATAAGAGAGAGTTGTGTCACTTTCACTCGAGATGAGCTGGCATTGATAGTAGAGGGCACCAACCTACAGTTAAAGAGAGAGAAGGATATTCACACGACAAAGTTGGTAGAGAAAGATGCAAAAATAACACGGCTTTCTATAGCCACCCAGACACCCCAACCCTTTCAGGTCCGGATGGAGAAAAGCATTCACCACTTGAGCCAGGACGTTCAAAATTTGACACAGCAAGTGAATCCAATGCCTGTACAAGGGACACACATCAGCCACCGTGTCCTGCATCCAGATTTGGTCCCCTCGTCTACTTCAGATGCATTCTCATCTTCCCAATTTGCTACAAGAATTTTGATGGATGGAGTGTATATTATACATTGGCATGTGTCCATTATTATCACTTTGTTTGTCTTATTCATTTAATGCAAAATAGTTTTTGATGTGTGATTTGTTCATAAGATATTCCACAAGGAATATATATTATGTTTGGCATGGCAAATGAGTATAAATTCAAGCAAGCCCGCCAAGATACTCCTAGAACAATTAGAAATCTGTTTGGTGAGCAAGATGCTGCTTCAGAGCAACACAACTGATATAGACAAACTATGTATAATCACAAATATGAAGCATTGTATAGATCAAAACACATTTGAATACAAGGTCTTTTACAATGGTTTTTTATCTTCATTCTACTCTCAAGCTATATTGAATCTGTAAAGTTGTTGTCTAGTTCTAAGTGTGAGTGTTGTCGTTCTCCTTGTAATTCAACCTCCACATCTATTATCAAATTCTCTTCTATTTCGTCTATAGTGCATTGAGATACACCAACACTGGGCTCTTCTTCATCTTCATTTTGACAATCATAGTTGGCATTTCCTCCTCGTAGCCAGCGCTTTTGATGTGATTTAATATCTTTTTGTTGCAAAATATATACACTAATTTTTTTGCTATGTGTGCTAATAGTTTGTTGAGAATAGTGTTGTGAACGTACTTGTACATACTCAGTTTCTCTCTCAACTTGAGTTTGCTGCACATTGTGCTAGTACTTTCATTGCAAGGGGATGTAAGGTAGAGTAATGCTCTCCACCATTCATCATCCACCACTTCCATGCAAGTTGCTCTTTTTCCATTACCTCTACAAAATCATTTGCAAAAATACCTTCTTTTAATCTAAATGCACTCATTTCTTTGATGCAATCAATTCGGTCCTGAACGTTGGAGTATAATGTATTGTCCACGTGATAGAAATCCCTTACCACCTCTGTATTGAACATCATATCTAAATTTCAATACTACGAATCGAGCATGTAAGCAACACTATGGAGTGGACTATGAGCGCTCTTCCACCTTGCATGAAAATACTTGGCCAAAAATTTTCATTGTTTGCCAGAGAATGGTAGTCGCCACTCCTTCTCTACTACAGACTCTTTCAGCTCTTCGAGATGTTCAAGACTCTGTTGGACTGACCACCATGTTATCCACACTTTGCCCAAGGTTGGTGCCCTTTGATCAAAATTGTGGATTGCGAACATAACTGGCATCATACATGGTATGCATCTATTACACTCCTCCACTAAGCAGCCTTGATTACATTGCCACATAGACATGTAATTTTATCTTTCACTTTTTCTTTTTGCTCAAGCTACCATTCATCAAAAGCCGCACAATTGAATGTGTCAATCACAACGCATTTATTGCGTAGAACTGATTCCAAGGTATAAAAGTGTGTGCAAAACCAAGTTTCAGTAGGAAATTTCAACATGAGTGACATGCACATCCTATAAAAATTGAGCACTCTTTGTTGTTTCAAGATAAATTTCACAATCTAGCACGCTGTATCAGTTATTTTGGCGAACCATGTGGTTTCTTCTCTAGTGTACCAATCCTTCAATTGTGCGTATTACAATCATTGGCAAAAATATGTGGAAAGCACTTCTTTATTAATTTACTGGTATTTTTACAATTCTTTGCATTATCCATGACTACTTGAACGACATGTTCAGCATCAAAACCTCAAAAATGTATTTGCCACTTTTAATTGCACCAGAACTATCAATAGCCTTTATAAACGTTTCTCCCCTTGGACAAACCAGCATTACATTGATCAGCGGTCTTCTTTTAACATTTGACCAGTCACCATCACTCACAATCGCACATCCTGAAAGAGAAATATTTCCAAGTATTATTTTTTCAACACGCTCTTTGACTTAGATGCAACATTTGTCCAAGAAAACATTTCATATCGTGTGATAAGGAGCTGAAAATCCTAGGCCAAACTCAACGATTTTCTTCCAAGCAGCCTTCCAATGATTATATACCGTGACCAAAGAACTTCCAGTAAAGAATATTGCTTTGGCAAGTGTAGTCTGTGCTTCTTCTAGAGACTGCACTCGAAAGCTTTGATGTAGTGATTTTTGACGCATTTGACCAAGTCCACCTTCATTGTGAGGCTTAAAAGGAACACTGCCTGGAATTTCCTCTCCCTCGGTAGGTTGTTCTCCAAGGTTAGTTGGCATCACTACAGGATCTGTGGAGTTAATATTTGGCTATGAGAACTCTTGACTCAAAGCCACAGAGCTATATATTGCCACCCTTTTTGGCGAGCTCTTCTCTCAAAACGCTTTGCAACTGCAGGTGCCTGAGGATTTTCAAATTTTTTACAACTCTTTTGAACGCTACCCAGAAAATGATCCCTAATACGTGGTGCACCACTTGATTTTGTTGTGTGAAAAAAATTACATTGCCACTCCATATATTGGTCGCATATGTTGTGAGCATAATCCCACTCTTTGCCAGGAGCTTTTTTATTCTTTGGCTTCTTCGTACCACTTGTGCCCACATTTTGCTCCATTGCTTTTAAATTAATACTGAAGACAAAAGAACGAGATGTTCAATTTTTGAAACATTTTTCTTATTTTCAATATATATTAAAATCAAAAAACCATTCAATATGAAAGTAACCATGCACTATGAGATTTTCAATGCACGCCAATCAATCCACATATCGATCACCTATATTGTGAGCAAACATACACATTGCAATAGAGTCTATACACGGCATAATAACTACAACAATGCTATGAATTTCTCAATGCAATTATTATTATAATGATTATTTATATATCCACTTTGATTTGCAAACAATAAGACACATCTAATTTCAATTGTTATAAAAAACAAATGAAAGCAAAAAAATATATGATTGGTCATTTCATGCACTAAAAATCTATCGTAATACATAATGCACTCTCTGTATAAACCAATGCATGAACTAATGCAAATAAATCTTCAATAGAATCACTCAATGAGGACTACTTGTATCCAGTGAAGGAGTGTAGCCCCTCCATTTAACCAATTCAATATATAAAAGCTATTTTAACCCAATTAAGGATTATAGCTCTTATATTGTGGAGTGACACTGTAAATCAACTCAAATCTATGATGGTGAAAAATGCAAGACTTCAAGGATCTTTATATGCCCAGTACAGGACATCCGATCCTTGACTATCGACCTGTCATTTACATATGCTCATCTTCTAAAACCAATCACAGCCCTCATTTGAACCAATGGCTTCTTCGCAATGAGCATGACTCTCCAAGTTTTCAATTGTTTTGGTTTCGTACCTTTATGTTAGTAATCAACGAATTAAATTTTTTTAGAAGTGATTACCGAATTAAGAATCACGTTCAATCCAAAAAAAGGACCTGTGACTCTGTAACCTTAGTTCAATTCACAAGGAGATGACTAATCCGGCACTCGGATACACTTTCCAAGGATTTTTTGGCACTCGGATACACTCCTCAAGGATTTTCCTAGCTAAAGGATCGCAGTTAGCACATTATTTACTATATATAATTACTCCTGCCGAGCTTTTTCACTTTCTCGGTGGGCCCGTTGGGCATTTGCAAATATTTGGCAGAGGAAAAAATAAAAAACCCGGAGGGCTAACCGGCTCTACGGTATTTGCAGGTCTAATCAAAGTCACGTTAACAATTAACGTTGGTGCACCCAAACTGTGTCGACATATGGAAGTGCAAGAAGCCCAGACATGGTAGTTTGCAGGCAAGTCTCAGGGACATTGGGTAGGTATTTGATGGAGCTAGGAGGGAGGTACACCGATATGGAGCACTCTCTAGTCAAAACTCCAAGTGTTTCTTGCTATCACAGGTGACAGGAGCAAATGCTTATATCACAAGGTTGGGAATGAGGCAAGGGATATTGTATGCAAATGCTATGAAGTTTGTGATATGAGATTTTGGTTGAAATGTCTGTATGATGCTCTACTTTCCAGGGCGTATGCGAGATGTGGTGTTTTGCAGGTCAAAGATGCTTTTCCAACTTAACTGGTCGGAGAGCTTGAAGGTGCCAAGGGTCGATGGATTTTTCTTTAAAGTGAGACTTGCTATGTATGCAGAATGGGTACTCCAATTTGGCAAGCTCAAGATCTTTGGGTACTTGTGGGTTGATGGCTGACATTCGAGGGCCACTTTATGAGGTTGGCTATGTCCACAGGAGCTCTAAAGTTTGAGGAAGAAAAGCAAGCTTTTTGAAGCAAACATAAGGTCGACAGTGGGAGACGTTTGAAGCGGGGCTAAGGAAGGTATTTTTTAAGATTGAGCTTGAAGGTAACAGAATTACCAAAAAAGAAAACGATCATTTTGCATGGGGACGGTGCCATCTGGATACAAGGGAGTGCTATTACTGGAGCGCAGCCAGTTTTGCAGGGGGGCTGACCAATAGCGAGGTCGCTACTGGCCAAGGCAAGGAAGGCTCACGGAAGCTCAGTTGTGAGCAATAGAGAGAGGCCGCCAGCGGGAGTGTGGCTTTGAGCAGGCCCGAGGGAAGTTGAAGGTAGAGCATCGTGAGCTGGTGGGGTTGGTCTCAAGCAAGACCAGTTGCAAGGGCGACTCCTGCAAGAGCGAGGGCATGTAGCGGACTGCAACAACAAGAAAGAGCACCATTGGGTAGTGCAGCAAAGGCTGTGAGGGAGCTCGTGAGTAATTGATAAGGGGTCTCTGAGAGCTGTAGAAGGCTCAATATTGCAGATAAGGGCTACCACGTGCATCAAAGCTTATGAAATAGTCATGGACAAGGGAAAGCATTGCTAAAGGAGGGTGTTTTTTTCTCAAAAATTCCATCCGTGTACACTCTCTAAATGAAGCTAATTGCATCCGTGTTACCATAATCCTTATAGTTTTGTTATTCAAGTGAATATTCTCCCCCTCTTGCTCTCATATTCATTTGTTTGTCGCCATATATGCGCATGAGTATGATATGTGGAAGGTGTAGTAAATCTTGTGGGTATCTCATATGTGTAAGAGCTCCCTATGTGGATGTCGGTGTGTTCAAATCTATAAGCTCGAAGGTGAGTGGGTGCGTGATGAAGATTTGATAGGGGTTGGAGAGTTGTTGGTTATTAGAATGCTTGGTTGTGCGTTGGTGGTGCTTTGAAGGGTTATAGTGACAAATCACTATAGTATGTCTAGCAATTGGTTGTGTACAGTCTGCATTCATCAGAAATGGGCATGGACAGTGATTGTTTGCAGTTTGGGAGTCTAGGTGTGTGTTTACTAGGGGATAGGGGTGTTGTGAAATCACTGGGCTATAGAGAGGCATTCACTAAGTGTGCTGGTGGTTTTCTCATTTCCCCCTTTCCATCTTGTGGTGCCCCCACTGAGGATCCACTGATTGCTTCCTAACAAAGTGTTCGTGAATAAAGATGAAGCTAGTGTTTGGTCCGGTGCTCAAAGGAGATAAAGATGCTACGATTGGATTGCCAATTTTGAGCTATTTATGCTGACAGTACTGCGGATGCCAGATGATGAAGCAAAGCTCCAGACTCTGCCTTTGGTGTTGCGAGGTAAAGCAAAAGCTTGGTTTGATGGTCTAGAAGATGCACACAAGCAGAATTGGATCGGATTTCGAGAACAGTTTCTACAAAGGTATCGAAAGGTGTTCCCGGCTTTGGAAGCAGATGCAAAGATCAAAGGCCTGCAGCAGGACGTAAGTGAAAATTTCAATGCCTTCGTTGATAGATTTGAAGCTTATTGGAGGGATTTTGCAGCTGTTACCCAAGCAACCCATGTGGGATACTTTAAGCTGGAAAGGTTTCTATCTTGCTTGCATCCCTACATTCGTAAGAGAGTGGACTATGAAGATCCAAGGACTTATGACGAAGCTGTCAAAGTTGCTAGAGCAAAGAGTTGAAAGATGAAGAAGAAGATGGAGGCAAAATTGCTACAGTCTATACTCGCGACAGCCAGTGGACCTAGGCCCGAACATATTGATGAGCACCAAGACGTAAAAGATCCTTCTTTTATTGATCTTCATTTGATCAAAGCACGGGAAGCTGATGCCAGGCTAGAAGAGGTAGAACAAGTGCCAACCAGGTCTCAAAAGATACAGAGGGGTATATTCAAAGTGCCACCCAGTTTGCTTCCTCAAGAGGACGAGGTGATAAAAGGTCTTAAAGAAGAAGTGTTGGTTCTAGAACCAACAACAAGGAAGGTAGCAGAGGTGCAAGAATCAAAAAGTTTAGAAGAGGGGTCTAAAGGTTCTCAAAGCTGCAGCAGTTTGGACACAGAATCCATGTCTTCTAGGTATGAAACTTGTGATGTTTTTCATGTGGATGAAGTGATGAACAACGTATATGAGTTGCCTATCAGCCAACTGAAAATCAAAGAGAATCATAGTGCAAGTGTGGAGATGCTTTGTGTGAACTGGCCAGTCGAGCAGTCTTCTCTTGTGTCTCATGATGGTGAGTGCCTATTGGAGGAAAAGCTATGGTTTGATTGTGCATCCGACTTGTTTGAAGATAAGTTCTTTGAAGATGACTTGCACAAACTAGAAGCAGAAGCAAAGGTATGTCAAGATGATTTGTCTATGCAGGGGGTGGGGCAACCTTGCCTTGATAAGCATGTAGAGGTGCACGGTGAAGTTTTGGAGTTTGTATGTAGCCATGGAGAGATAGCTCCGGCAGATGACTCTATGTAAACAGATACATGTGCAGCCTATAAGAGAAAGGCTCCATGAAAAGAAGAAGGTGCCGCCAACCTTGTTGGTGATGAGGTGTTTGAAGAATAGGATAAAGCTCTACCAGGTCATGCTTTTGGGTATGAAAAGGTGGTCTTAGAGCCTAGTAGAGAGTATTTGGATATAGGTTTGCAAGGAGCACATACAGAATTGGCTATGCAACAGGTGGAGGCACATTGCAGGGTTTTGCTACTCTATATGATGTTATGGATACATGTGTTATTGGAGATTTCTTTACAGGTATCATTGTATCAGTTGCGAGGCTTTTTTAAATTGGACTATACTATGGAGGATCTTGTAGCAAATGACATGATAGCAATTTATGGTACCGGTGCTTCAAGTGATCGAAAGTATGCTTATGGTTGGCAAGAAGGATTATGGATGCAGGGTGACAAAACTCCATGCTATGAAGAGCTGGAAGGGTCATGGCATGTCTATTGGTCTACGAGTGCAAAGAGAGACTTCAATATGCATGCTTTACAGGAGGATGGCAGTGGCCAAGGCTTTACTTTTGATCCAGGTGGACCCTACACCATGCTTGGGGAAGCTTTGAGATTTCCATTTGATCCTGGCGGATGATGCAGTAGACGATTTTCTCTCTATCTCTATCCTATCTATATAGCCACTATATCAATTTTTCCTTACGCAGTCTATGTATCTATCTTATATCATTCTCCCTATACATACTTATTTTATCTAAATAATTCTATGGTTGAGCATGAATGCTCAACGAGGGGGTGGGCAATGATGGTGCACCCAAACTGTGTCAAGCTATGGAAGTGCAAGAAGCCCAGGCATGATAGTTTGCATGCAAGTGACAGGGACATTGGGCAGGTATTTTATGGAGCTAGGAGGGAGGTACCCCCAGATGGAGCACTCCCTAGTCAAAACTTCAAGTGTTTCTAGCTATCACAGGTGACAGGAGAAAATTCTTATATTAAAAGGTTGGGAATGAGGCAAGGGATACTGTATGCAAATGCTATGAAGTTTGTGATATGAGATTTTGGTCGAGATGTTTGCAAGACGCTCTACTTGCCAGGATGTGTATGCAACATTGGTGTTTTGCAAGTCAAAGACGCTTTTCCAACTCAACTGGTTGGAGAGCTTGAAGGTGCCAAGGGTCGATGGATTTTTCTCCAAAGCGAGACTTGCTATGTATGCAGATTGGGTACTCCAATTTGGCAAGCTCAAGCTCTTTGGGTACTTGCGGGTTGATGGCTGACATTTGAGGGCCACTTTTATGAGGTTGGAGCTCTAAAGTTTAAGGAAGAAAAGCAAGCTTTTTGAAGCAAACATAAGGTCAGTAGTGGGAGACGTGTGAAGTGGGGCTAAGGAAGGTTTTTTTTAAGATTGAGCTTGAAGTTAATAAAAGTACCAAAAAAAGAAAACGAGTGTTTTGCATGGGGACCACACCATCTGGATACAAGGGGGCGCTATTATTGGAGCGCGGCCAGTTTTGCAAGGGGGCTGACCAATAGCGAGGTCGCTAGTGACCAAGGCGAGGAAGGCTCAGGGAAGCTCGATTGCGAGCAATAGAGAGAGGCCACTAGCAGGAGTGTGGCTTTGAGTAGGCCTGAGGGAAGTTGAAGGCAAAGCATCGCAAGCTGGTGGGGTTGGAGCAGGACCAGTTGCAAGGGTGACTCCTACAAGAGCGAGGGCCTGTAGTAGCGGACTGCAAGGACAAGAAAGAACACCATTGGGTAGCGCAACATTGTCTTAAGAAATTACTCCACAACCCTTTGCATGCCCAAGACCTCAATGGGAAGTGATCCGGACTCAAGAAGTAAGAGCATGCAGAGTGTTTGTGTCTTGACTTGGAGAAAGTGAATGAGAAAACGCTTTTGGACGTTTTCAAACTCTTTCCAAGTAGACTTCTCGATGCTACCACCCCACACCTCCACTTCATAAAGAAGCACCGGTGTCACCAATGTGTCAAAGAGGTACTTTTTGAGAGCCCAACACTTGATCTCTCCAGCATTGCACATGTTCTCAAATGCATAATAAGCCCTCTTTCCGGCTTCCAAGCGACGGATTGCGCAATCCTTCCATTTATGATTGGATGGAACCTCAAGGCCAAGGTACTTGAAGCTATCTACCACTTCAAGTTTCTCATTGCGGGTCTTTACAAGCATAACATTGGTTTTGGATCCATTCACGATCAGCCTCCTATGTAGACAAAAGCATTTCAAGACACTCATAAGCTTTTGTGCACCTTTTAAGGTATGTGCCAAGAGAACTACATCATCGGCATAAAACAAAAGAATGATCACCGCATTTCTGATCTTAACCTCTTCAATGCCTTCTTGTTGCATAAAATCAAGAACCATCACTATGAAAATCTCCAAGTGTTTACCGTGTTGTTTTACCGCGTTTTGTAGAGAGAAGGTGCAAATTCAAGTAGAGAAACAATAGAGAGGAGGGCGGGGTTTTTTTGTGTGTTTCAAATATTACTGCAACTTTTTCCACTCTTATTACCGCGTTTATTACCACTATTATTACCACGCATATTACCATTGTTATATCCGATTTCCAAATTTAGCACCTAAACTTTCAAATTCTAGCTTAACCCCCCCCCCCCTCCTCAAATTTTGGTGTTTCCTTCCTCTCAAATAAAATTAAAGAATATTGCAAATAATTTTTAAATTTAAAAAAGAAGAGAAAGAGAGAGAGAGAGAGAGAGAGAGAGAGAGAGAGAGGGGGGGGGGGGGGGAGAAGGAGGCGGGGGTATAAGATTATACTTGGTTACAATTAAAATAATCATTGTCAATTGATTAACATAATTGAGCATATTCTCAAATCTAAAGAGAGGAAGAGGGGGGAGAGAGAGATGAATGGATTACACGACCAAAAACTTCATAACTGCAAAATGTTTATGAATCATCTTCCAAAAGATCTCTACATGAAGCATTATCCAATTCTAAGCCCATGGCTCCTAAATCAATCTAAGAGAGAAACGGAATTGTCGTTTGTGGATGCATTGCCTTCATCATCTTTGAGTTCGTCATCCTCCATCTCATCATCTTCATCATTATGACAATCATCCTCGCTAAGAATTGCTATCATCGGACTTGATTCATTGACCTCCCTCTCCTCCGTTTCCACCTCATCCAAAGTCAGAGGTGGAAGAGGGTAGAAGATAGTCTCCACTTTATTAGTGGAAAAAATGGTTCTCCCCCGAGGTGTTACGGGATTTACAAACCAAAATTTTGGTTGGTGGATTGTTGGGATATAGATGACCTATAAAATAGAAGCTCAAAGTGAGTAACATTGGTATAACTAACGCTACAAGAAAATAAGAATAAAAAAGGTACATGTCACTCACCTGCTCACAATTGCATGATAAAACTAAATTGTCATACCTCCTTGTGTGATGCACACTAGAGTCCACCATGTAGAGGCCATTCTCATGTCGTCTAGACACATTTGCAAACCACTTGCACTCAGAGATGAAGGTTCTAAAATTAAACTTTATTATCCTTTCAATAGTTCCATAGTACCTGGCTTCATCACCGTTTGTGTCAAAGTTGCCCATGATGGCACAATCCATGGTGGTTCTACGCTCGTCAATGTGGCGCGTACGAAAGTGATGACCCTTTGACCACATAGAGTTAAAGGAAAGGCACTACCATATAGAAAAATATATTAATTTATCAGATACATATTAAATATAATTTCAAGAAATAGTGTTACAATATGGTTTAGGTATATGAGTACTCTACCTTTGGTATGCAGCCTCGTGCATACTCCCATTCTTTGCTAGTGATGTCTTCTCCGCGCGCTTTTGCCTCGGTAATTTTCTCATGAATCCACTCTGCACTAATGAGATCTGGGAAACATGCAAGGTGTCTAGGCACTGGGGGTGCCCTCCTTCCTCCATGTGCCTGTTTCCATGGTTCCCTCTCTTGCAAACGCCTTACCTTTGCCACTGTCCACAAGTCCACCCTCTTGGTCATAATCTTTGCATTGACAATGCAAAAGTTATCGACCACTCGGGATAGATTCATATCCATGTTAAGTAATTTCCCCTTTCCACGTGTGAAGTCATCCTTTCATCTTTCTCGTCTGGCCACATGCGAGGCATTGAAGGATCAACTTGTGCCAAATACTCTGATATGTCTCTTGAAAAATCCACCCTTCGGCCATACATGCCTCTGGTTGAGATTATAGCCGCACAAAATCTTTAAGAGTCTTTAAAAACCTCTCTAAGAAGAACATCCATCGTGCGTGCACTACTCCACATATAGCGATCTCCTCCACCATGTGAACCACGAGGTGAATTTGACTAAGAAGGACCGATGGAGGAAATGCATCTCCAATGGCACACACAGTTCCTGTTGCAAGTGTTTGAGCAGCAGGGATAGCATCTATTTCAATTTCCTAGGAGCTCACAAATCTGCAAGAAAACACACAAGGATACACTAAGTGCTAGTTGAAATTATTGTGTACATAAAAAAAGTGTAGTTGAGTGGAGTCTTGTGGTGTACCTTACTAGCTCTCCTAGTTTGAAAATAGCGTCCCTGAATTTCTTGTCCTGACATATACACATACTCACTGGCAGAATGAGCTACAATGTAAATCAGAGAAAGGGAAAGTGACTGATAGTCATACACACAAACTATAGATAGAATAGGGAGTATGAAAATTACTTGAAGCATCTTGTGCCAATCATGGGGCTTCAACCCATACAATTGAATGCTTCCACCCTTCTTCACTTTTGTAAAAGCTTCTTTTAGCGACCTCATGTATCCTGTTGGTGTGCGAATAGAGGCAATAGTACCCTTCACCTTTTATAATTCTTCTTTGGCTAGCATCCATGGTGCTTTAGGAAGCGCAATCTTTCTATTTGGGGCACACCGTGGAGTAGCAGAGGTGGGGAGACGTTTTAAAAGCTTCAAATCCTCCCTCTCACCCAAAGAGTCCTTCTTGACAATAATATGGTCCCCTAGTGTTTGCGATACATTCTTGAATATGTGCATGGGATCCAAGAGGTGCGTGTTGTATTTTTAAGTCCTCCAATATGGAAGCCTTAAAAATATGGAATACTTTGACATACCTTTTAATGGAGGACACTGAGCCGGATTGTTGTTGTGGTGTTCTTCCCAAATGGTTGCCCAATCTGCCATCATGAGCTTTAGAGGAGTCTTCCCATTTGTTGGAGCCTTGTGCTTGTTATACCCTTGGGGGGGGGGGGGGGGGGATATTTCCAGGAAAACAATTTTTGGTGAGCACTTTTTAGGAATCAGGTGAGAAGATTCTGAAAAATATTCTCTCTTCCTCCTTGTCGACTCTTTTGCCTTTTTTATATCTCTATCTCTCTTTGTGTGTGTGTGAGAGAGAGAGAGAGAGAGAGAGAGAGAGAGAGAGAGAGAGAGAGAGAGAGAGAGAGAGAGAGAGAGAGAGAGAGAGAGAGAGAGAGAGGTATTAGGGAGGTTGAGACATAGACAAAGATATGGGAGCTAAAAAAATTGTTTCAAAAATAACAGAGACAAGGGTACTTAAAACAAGAACATCCATTAATAATCGAAAGTTACATTTTATTGCACTTGCATTACATAGGCAAGAAGCACTCATCTTCTGAAAGGCCCGGTTTTAGGAGTAGATGTGCTACCTTTGAGTGGCAAAAGAATATTCACCACGTTCCCTAGCTGCTGCGTCATTTCCTCCTCATCCTCCTCTATGATGAGCCCAATCTTCTTCTAGCAAGAGAAAGCGAATTGTCCCTTCTTGTTCAAGCTGAGTAAGGTCCGCATATTGAGTTTCGTGCCGCAATGATAGAGGCGATACACATTGACTGTTGCCTTTAGAGCCTCCCTAAACCAGGCGGCTCCATACGACGCCTCTCCCGGGGCCTCTCCGTTGGGAATGGCTTCCATGGCATCCCACGCAGACTTGATTTTATTATCAAGATCATCGACGGACATCGTGAAAAGTAATAAAGGTGTGCTACGGAAGCTACTGGATGCTTTCACAAAAATAATTCAAGCAACGGTAATTTGTAGCCATTGTGCAAATAATAAATTACTTTATTCATGATTTGACAAATAAACAACCATTTCCCAAATTTGAAAAAAACTACAAATCAATGTACCAAAATGTGGCCATCATAAGATAAAGTTAGAAACTGGTACAGTTGTCCATTTTGTGAAGCATACAAACAAAAAGTGAGAAACGACAAATGCTATGCATCCATGCCCGGATAGGTCCGGCTTCGGCTCAGTGCCCTGAAGATATCAGCATCTGCCAGAATTGGTTGATGGATAAACATGTTCTCATTTTGGCTTAACCCTAGCACACGCAGATAAATAAAATCCAAATGTTTACATGCAAGATATGGTTTTTTCTTTGACACCCATTCCATGAAGTTTGGACATGTGCACGATGGCTGGTTGCAAATACAAACTTTGTACAACCCGACATGACCATCTTCACTTTTGGTCTCTACTTTGAAGACCTCATTAACACCATCTGCTGCACATATCTCTTCTACGACCTTCGCTCTCAGGGCTAGTGCTAAACTGATCTTGCGAGCAGCATCCTCGAAAATGGAAGTCCGATAGCATACACGCACACCATCTCGCACTGTGGCTCGTGCACTGCCTTTAGGAGTGGATGTATCTTTTGACTTGAAAGGAGAGTTGGTCATATTTTGTGTAGGAACAACCGGCGTTACATTAGATATTCCTTCTTTGATGAGCTCCACTTGATACCCCCCTTGCAATAATTGCACCTCATCCTCCGATAGGTTGGTACCCACATGCATGGGCCAAGTGTGTGGTAGATGCTGAGGCTGCGGCTCAATGTTTTGGTCTACTATATGGCAATGCAAGACATGATCCGAAAAAAACCAAAACCATTGACGCACCACACCATTAGGATGCTTTCAATATCCTTCAGAAGATGGGGCCGGTATACCAAGGCTAGAACCTGCAATGCTGCATCCACACCTTCGTCCTCCTCTTGGCGTGCCGCTACATGTGACTCTACTACCTTGTGGAGTTTGGCGTATGGCCCACACTGCCTCATTGACCTTGCACTCAACTACATACTGCCCACCAGAACCTATACTTCATTTTGGGGTTTGTGATATCCCTTCTTCTGCAAAGTTGATCTTACCTGGTCTTCCACAATTCTTGCAATCTTTGGTGACCGAATTTAACTCAGGCCTATGCGATGCATCATCTTCCACATTGATAAATTCATTTGGCTTGCTTTTTGGCCTTGATGTCTCCTTATCTCCTGTCAATGGAGTTGATTGTTTATACATTGGAGTGCCCTCAATAGCCTCATTCACTACTCTTATCACTTGGTTGGGACGTTTTTCATGGCGTTCCGCAAGCTTTTGTATTGATGGACCCTTCCCAATGTGTTTTCCATGGCTATATGAAATGGCCTTTGTGCTCTGTAAGATGGAATTTGCAAGGTCAGTTGTACATGCATCATATAATGAAATGCATTTACGAAAACCCTCCCCTGCTAGCCAGCTGCCATGCTTGCTCTCTGCAAGGTTTGTGCGTGGAGTGTTTGGTCCATCAGAGCTACTTTCTATGCATGTCATAATGCCACCCCAATGTGCAATACGAATTTCCCACTAACTAAGCCATGAATCCATGTATGGTATGTTATGGTCTATGCAATGACCATTATGCATTATTGGACGGATATGCCACGACGGACGTCAGCACAGCGAGAACTCACCTAACATGTAATGTCAACTAAGGAAGAAGCTCGACCCGCAGGCGCGTGGAAGCAATCATAAGGTGTCAACCTACACTCGACCGACTCCTAACTAATTCCTACAGAGGTCTCTACCAATTGTCTAAGTCACAGCCTTCAAGAGTGCAAAAGAGGAAACTTCCTACAATGCTTTCTAGAGCCGAACACCCATCAAACAATCTCGAAACACCATAGAAATTGAAGGAGACCCTACTAATACCAATAGGCCGCTCTCCCTAAGGTCTATGAACCAAAATCACGACCCAAAACACCCAGTGCAGAAACACGTAGGATGTCTGGCCAAAATCTACAGGTCTTCGTTTCCAAGATCTAAAGTGTCTAATGTGTAGTTCTACTCAATGTGAACGCCTGGATATGCTACAATGAAAAATCGGACAACGTATGCTCACCGAAATAACCGATGAAGCTCATAGAAGGAGATCACAAAGCCGGACCGTACGCGTGCAATGTTGGTATCGGCGCGTAGCTCTACTCGGGGGCAACACGCTGCACTTCTCCACACTCGATTCCGACCACCGTAGCACTCGTAGCGTCAAGAAGAAGCTCACACTCTCTCTCTCGTACACAGTACGCTCACTCACAGACTTCAAACTTGTTTTTTTTAAATGACAAAAGGTTTTTTTCATTAAGGTCAAAAAGTGGTATATATACCTTACAACTTCTCAAACCCTAAAGTTCCAAAATCAACCATCTACTCAATCTAACTATCAAAACTGGGATAGAATCCGGAAACTTCTGTAAGCCCCAATATTTACAAGGTGAAAGATCAGGTTTTCCTCAATGAATGAATAATTACAAAGATAATAGTCCGCCGAGTAGTTAGATGCCGTGGGGTGTGTCCAGCTTTTAACATCCCCCCCCCTCCTTGTTCATGTCGTCCCTGACATGGCCTTGATCAGCTGCTTCATCTTATCGTTTCCCGCATCTTTAGCAATGATTCGTACCTTGCATGTAGGTTCAGCATTGTCGGGCCAGAGATATCTGTATTCATGGTGAAGAACCCCGTATTGAATGCTTCTTCAAAAGCCTGGAGGTGATAGGATGGTAGAAACATGATTCTTTGGTACAGCATATGTATCACCTCCTTGGAAGGCTGACCTGACAGATCGTTAGCACATCTGTATGTATCTTGGAAGAAGAATATGTTGTCGGTCACCTGGCCCGGCTTGAAGGTCTCGAACACTGCTAGGATGGTTCTGTAGATTTTTCTCATCATAATGCATGTAAGGTCAGGTGAGCCAGTGAACAATTTTATGGTGCCCGTTAGGGTTTTCACCATGTATAGGACACTTATTCTCTCACCTGCCTTCACGCCCGGCAACTTTGGGTAATTCAGCCAAGTGGGTTGGCTTCTTTGCAAAATTTCTTGTGCCTTCCATGTCCTAACCCTTGGTAGAGGACAGAAGCTGAGGTTGTCTCTGATATGTTTAGGTACCTCTACCAAGTGGATTAGGTATTGTGGGTACTTGGTAAGCCAAGCCTTCCTCCACTTTGGCTGAGAATCCACTATGAGCTTAACTCCTTCTTACCTCGAGGTGTCTGCATTGTAGAGAGGTATCGTTGGCTCTTCTCTGATTCTCCTGTTTATTGTTGTTGCTTCATACTTCAGCAATGGATATGGGAGAGAGGGTTGAAGCCACTCGCGCCTGAGATTTCTGGCGTCGATCTTCTGAATTGTCATAGATTTGAAGACCCTTTGCTCCCATTCCAAGGCTTCCTTTGTGATTTTTCTTAGCTCTACCTCTATTGCCTTACGCAATTTTTCCTCCTCTTCTTGTGTTAGATCCTGCGGCTCTTGAGAGGATCCTGCTATGATTTCCTCTTGCATGGGTGTGTCCATAGGATTTGCCACATTTTCGAGGTCGATGCCTTCATTGGTGGCTGGCCCTGATCTTTCTGTCTCTACTTGTTGCTGGCCTTTCAACTCCTCAATTTGCCTGAGGAGTGTCTACTTTTCCGCTTCAGCTTCTTCGCCCATATTCACAAGGAGGTCATTAAGTTCAGCATTTACTCTTTCCGCCTCCTCGAGCTTTATCTTTATGCTCTCCACTTCTTCTTGTAGGGCTTGGCTATCCTCCATTCTTGTTTGCATTGCGATAGAACCTTTAGCCATCATCAACCTTTGCTTTTTCTCGAGAGTCGGCTCCTTCTAAAGTTCCTGCATTTGCTCTTCATATATTTGACTCTCGGAAATGATTTGAGTCGAGCTCGTAGCTCTAACTCTAGCAGGTGCTGCTCGCAGCCTCAGGATGGTTTGATCTTTGACTTTTAATTGGTCCTTGAGCTCAAGGACTTCATCCAGGCTTGCTTCTTGTTCTATCTCTGCCTTTTCCTTGGCATTTCTCATGGCCTCTATTTCTTTTGTTTCTTCTGCCAGCTGTAGTGTCAGATTATCTCGTTCTTTTTCAGCACCTCGCAATGACTTGTTGAGCTGCAGACACTCTTCTTAAGCTGCTTGTATTCTTTTTGCTGCTGCCTCATTTGCTTCTTCCATTGCTTGGCAGTTTTGTAGAGCCGTTGCCAAGCTGGCCTGCAGGTCATTTTCTCTCTCTTTTTGCCTTTGGCTTTGTGCCTGTAGAGAATCCACTTCCTTTTTGATCTGTTCTTTAGTGGCTTTGAGAGTCATCATTTCTTCCTCTGAAGCCATGGATTGTGCTCGCAATCCGGCTAGCTTTGTCATCACCACGTCCCAGTCATTGGAGGGCGGGTGCAGGTCTACAATGTCTGTAGCAATTTCTTTAAGTTCCACTAGCTGGATGCCTTGCATCTGATCTTTATGCACTGTTCTCGCCAAGTCAAATGCGACTGTGGCGGCTTCTTCCTTTGCATAGCCTACAGCTAGCAAGTCCAAAAATGCATAATAGGCCTCGTCTAATCCTTTTTGCTCAAACTCAGGCTTGGCCTCTTCCTTTGGCTCAGGTTCTTGCCTTTGCTCTTGCTCCTCAACTTGCCTTTCTTCTTGTTTGTCCTCAGCCTCCTTATCTTCTGGTGGAGGGCTGCTAGGAGGTGGTGAGGGCAGTGGAGATGGATGTGGGCTGGGTTTAGGGCTATCTGGTAAAGCTGCCAGTTTTCCCTTTAAGTCCCTGTTTGCTTTCGTTTTTCTTTCCCTTTCTTGTATTTCTTGTTCATCTAGCAATGTCTGCCTTATCTGCTCCACTTCTTCCTCGGTGAAAGGGACATGGGGAATGTTTTCCGTTGCACCATCAAGAATCTCGAAATTCTTGATATAATCTTCAAAGCGGTCCCTCTGCACTCGTCTGGATGATCCGGACATAGACTCGAGAGATGGCTTCCAGAGTTCATTTAAATCACCCTTGAGGGCTCTTTCTGCTCGGAAACTCTCCATCAGCCTCTCGAGTCTTGCCGCTTTTTGAGACCTGGTTTCTTTGGCCGGCACTTGAGCAGACTCCTTCTTTCCTTTCTTCTGCTCAGGTTGCTCCTCTTCAACTGGCTCTAACCGTCTCTTCAATCTCGTAGCCACCCTTGGTGCTCTTTGTGGCTCATCTTCCTTGTCTTCTTTTACCCTTAGCCAATCATTCTGAGATGGTGGGTCAGGCCACCTTCCTTTAGCGTGTAGTGCTGCATAAACCACCTTGGTTATCAGTTCTCCTGGCACTATGTAGGTTGGATTTTTGTTGCCCATCTTTACCAAGCTGTCATGTATGTATGTCGTATAGTTGATTATCTTTGGGGTGCCTTTTGTCATTGCCCAAGTAAACGTCATGGCAATTGCACCTGGCGGCATCCTGTACTTCTGTGGCCTCTTAGTTCACATGTGGAAGTACTGGTTGTACAATTGGCACATAATTGCCACTTTTGGGTTGGAAATGTCTTCAAAGGTGTAATTGGCCTTTTTCTCTTTGTACACCTTGACTTCGTCCCTTCTTTTTGTTACATTGTCTCCTTGATTGGAGAGGTCTAGTGCATGGGCTACAACCGGCTCCGCAATTATGATCTTTGTATCTGGTCTGCCTTGTAAATCTGTCACCTTCGCCACTCCATTCTCTTTGATGCTTGTTACAAACTCCCATACTCTTTTGATGTCCACCCCTGCTGGTATCGCTTCGAAGTAGTTATGGAGGTCAATTTTCTCCAAGTAGCCAGCCATTTTGCTTCGTACAAATTCATTGACCTCTCTTGGCAGCATTGGCAGCTCTATTACATTGTCTTCATTGTCTTTGAACACTCCCTAGAAGATCCTTAGGTCATTGGACTCTAACAGATCCTCTTGTATCCAGGTGCTGGTGGGCTTTAATGTTCCTTCTAGAATGACAAAGGGTTCCACCTCGTCCAGATAATCTTTGATTGTCATTCTTTTCTTCTTTGCCGGTGACTTCGAGGTGAGGCAAGCTTTTCCATGCATGGGAACCCCCCATATATTTTTGCCCTTTTACCAAAATATTTCCTATTATATAAGTTACTTTTGATTTTTTCTTCCTTTTTCACAAACGTTTTAGCCTTTATTAAATAAATAAGACTTATGCTAATCAATCACGATGTAGCATAAATAAATAAGCTTTCTTTGTTGATCTCTCTTTTGACCTTAAATATTAAATATATATATTCTAAATTACATTATATATTTTAGTATTTTCTAATATATTTTTCATGTATATATATTATTCCACCCTACCAAATATTTTATTCACTAGTTTTCATTTTCAAACCTCAACCCCACTTTCCAATTTCAATAATACCTCCATCTAGATGATTGCCAATCTTTTCAAAACTCTAGGTCATGTTTTCATACACATGAAGGAGCTTACACTTGAAGGCAAGAGAGAAGTCCACTCAAAGGGGACCACCATAAGACTTTTGCAGCCACAAATAATACATTATTTGGCTGAATTTTTTAAGTAAAGAAGAACCCCGAATCTGAAGGAGCGTTCCACATGAAAGATGTAGCTCGTGATTTCAACTTTTAGCTCAAAGTTTTTCAAAATTTTTGGAGTTATGAACGCGGAGCTATGATTTTTTTAGTGGACCCCAGTTTTCTCATGTAATGGTAACACAGGCCATCCCTAGTTTTCTTCCCTCTAGAATGGCTATGGTTCTACAAGTCTTCAAGCATGATTAGAAGAGACAAGGCTCTTTTAATGAGGTCTTGTCAAGTCTAGAGTGATTCTATCACCATTTTTGGAGGATCCATCCTCATCAACAATTATCCAACTTCGACAACCTCTCTTATAATTTTCTTACCTCTCTCTTCTCTCCCTAATAAGCTTATGTCTAGCCAAAGCTAAACTATTGTAAATATCTCCTATCCTCTACATCCTACCCACATTCTCTCTTCTTCTCTCTCTATTGACTCTGATATTTTAAATAATGAGGAGACAAGATGGGAGCCACAGTCACATGCACCCCATTTTCCTAGTCACCAGAGTGGGACACTCACCTCAATTAGAAATATTGCTAAAACCTTCCCTCCTTCCCTATATAAGGAGGCCATAAGAGCTCACGAAGGGGGAGAACACACACACACACACACACACACCTTTCCATACACACTCTTGTGCTACATGCTTGTAGCATGAACCCTAATCACATAATAACAACACCATCATCATCACCATCACCATGCACAAAAGATGAGCACCACACCTCCACACCACTTGTAATGAAGGGTTGAAGGCACAATTTCAAGAAGAAGAAGGGTGGACACACTCATGATATTCCTCGCCATCAACTCACATCTCTCCATTATGCCTCCTACGATCTTGTTCCCTTCTCATTTTCCTGCCATACGCTACCTATTGTTTTCATCTTTTGTAAGCAATCAACACACTCCATCTTGGTGCCATACTGTGTGTCGCTTTGGATACATCTCATTGTGAGTATGGTATATGCTTGTTCCTTGCCATTTTTTTTCTGCTTATGTTAAGGTGTGCGGATTCGCCACCATACACACACACACACTCTCCCTCTCATATTCCTATCATCTTGCTATTTCCATCTTGAGGTGTGCGGATTCACCACCTTTTGTATGAGAAGTGAGCATACTTACATGTATCCCTGACCTCGTTATCTTCCTTACTACATGCACGAGTAGCGAGCCCATTCTCACTCACTCACCACTCCTCTCACCTTATTCTCTGACCACCCCATTCCACGTTTGGGTGTGGATCTTGAAATTGTTTTCCATGGCATGTTTCATTGTGTATATGTATGCGTCCTAGCCGCATATCTTGCTAATTGGTGTCCCTATTGCGTATTCCCCATGATGAGGCCATTGTGCATAGTCTTGGTGTAGAGGCCACCGGGTCTATTTTTTCACCTCCGCCTCTCATTTGGTGCCCCCACAGAGGAGGGATCTTGAAACCTTCAGTTTACAAGGCTGACATGTTTACTTTTCTTCATGGATGAGTGGCTTCTTGAATTCTCTAATTGGACCACTGAAGAGGAGGAGCTTCAAGAAGGTTTGACTTAAGTCATCAAGACACTCTTGCCAGGGTGTTGTATTGTTAGCATAGAAGAGGTGGTAAGACCCTCTTTCCCTACTCAAATTGTTTACATTTCTCATCATCCCCGCAAGCGTAAAAGCAAGGCACAAGCTGCATCATGCTCACATTGTAGCCAAAAACCGCACCTTCGACATGAGTGCAACCCAAAGTGAAGAAAAGGCCATCATTTTCTCCCTCGACATCCGCACAGGCGTTCTCACATCAGTAGGCTTTCAAGTAGCACCAGGCTTCTCTACATCTACGTCCACATCTTTGCCACCTATTCCACCTACGCCCACAACAAACCTTCACAACTTGAGGAAGCTACTACGAACACGTTGTCCCTCCCTCTCCCTCACACCAAAAGATTCAAGGGTTTTCCAGCACCGACAATCACCCCGTCTCCAAAACAAAAGGGTAAATCCTCCAAAGTCTTTCTATACCTCACTCTCATTTCATGAGCCAGAAACTAGAAACAGCAGCATGGATTCTACGTCGTCTACCGAGTGAAGTGGCGGAGCTTGTCATCGACAAGGTCTTTGACACTGGTTTTGCTTAGCGGAAAGACAAGACCCTCCACCTTCAAGGGGTGTTGCTTGTGAATCAAGGCTATGATGACAAATTTACAGCTTGCTATGTATCCATCCAACTTGGATTAATACAAGTGGTAAGACTCACCACCTACCTCATCACACTTGTGTATACACTAGATGGCACTCTATCTTGCAGGAAAGTGAAGTTGCTCAAAGAGAGAGAGTTCAAGCTTTTCCAAGAGCTTGCTAGAGGGGCAGTCCTAGAGCTAGAAGACGAAGACAACCTTGTCCTATGGTACTATAAATTTGACCTCGACTACCAAGAGCTCTACACCTCCGACTATAACCTTCCACCACAAAGGAGAGAGCCTTTCCAAATTATCATGTGATGGACCCAGCACATCAACCTTTTGCAAGGAACCAAACTTATGCACCACAACGAATTCAATCAATCAAAGTAATCTTGGACCGCAAGATGTTTTATCAACAGATCATTACAACCATGTTTGGTAGAGAACGACTGCAAGAGATAAACACCTCTTCTCTACCCTTTATCCTCCCTATGATTAATCATGAAGTGTCTTTTGATGTAGTTATTTTCATCCTTGTATAGTATGTTTTCCATCCACCGAGCACCCATGTATTGAATCTCTATAAAATAAAAAATAAAAAATAAAAATCTAAGTCGAGTTAATTTTCTCACTCTCACAATGGCAAGTGTAGCATTTCCAACATTTACTGGTAAGGTGGGTGAGGATGCTGTAGACTTTCTAGACAACTTGGAAATAGCATGTGTCATCTCTGCGAGAGATGATGATTCTTCGCGCTTTCGCATCTTCCCACTTCTAATGAAGGTGGAGGCAAGATCATGGTACAATGCCTTGGCACAAGAAACCAAGGAACGGTGGGACTTATTAAGAGCAGCCTTTGTCAAGCGTTTTGGAGAGGGCACAACATCAGAGAAGCTATGACAATTGTTGACAGAGTTGAAGCAGGGCAGTATGCTGGAATACACATCATATGAGTCAAAGTTTGTAGATTTATGGGGGCGATGGGTTGCATTGCTAAGAGAGGATGAGGGGGCACCTGATTTCCTAAAAAAAGATCGGTTTGTGGCTGGGTTATGGCCAACTCTTAAAGAGAAGGTGAAGGAAAGGTTTCCTGCTACGTATGAGCTAGCAGTTGAAGTGGCCTGCCTTAAAGACAAGAAGTTGCACCTACAAGCCAGTAATATCGATGAAGAGGAAGCCGTTAGGACCCGACCACCTCTAGCACCACCTACAAAAGCGGCCCAGAGGATTCAACCACAAGAACCAATTGAAGATCAGCAAGACCTGCTCAATCGAATCACCAATCAACTTGAGAATCTCTCAGTCCATTTGATACAACAAGGGCATGCACACAATCGCAACCAAGAGCAAGGGAGCGGACAACGAAGGCAAAACCAAGAATATCACTGCTACAATTGTGGGGAGGATGGTCATGGCATGTACTACTGTCCACACCCAAGGAGGTAGAATTTCAACAGAGGATCCAGGCAAAACCAGGTTTCACCACCGAGAGCAAGACCACCACCACCGAGGGCACCATAGCAAGCACCACCCGTGCAAATCCTACAACCACCCATTCAACCACAACCACCACCACCACCACAACCTCTCATTCCACCCTTACCCCCACCACCAGTTGGAAATCAAACAGTAAGCGTCATCAGTCTTGAAGGTAAAGGAAAGGAGAAAGTGGAGGAGGATAAGACCAAAGTTAAAGGAGTAGATTCCATAGGGGTAAAACGCGCTAGGCATGGTGTATCTTCCCAAAAGGAAGAAAAGATAAAGACTAAAGGGGAATCTAGCAAAAAGCCGTCCAAGTCACGACGTAAAATTGACATTGTAGATTTCTCTTTGGGTGAATGTTCTAAACCATATGATTTGGTTCAAGATGTTTCTGTGCATGGCCCAAAAATCACCTGGCCCTAGTTACTCCACCTAGCACCTAGGGTGAGGAGACAATGGACAAAGATGGTTAGCACGAGACGACCAAAGCCAAAGATAGCCGGGGCTATCTCTGGGAGGAATCAAAGGGCAACACATCTCCAATATCTACATCGATGGTGGTGCACAAATATGCGTCATGAGTGAAAAAATGATGCACCGTTTGGGTTTAGAGGTGAGTCGGCCGGCACCATGCCGAGCCAAAATGGCAAATAATGTAAAAGTTCAATGTGTTGGTGTTATACATGCAGTTAGGATAAAGGCATTCAACACCGAGGTAGATGTGGACATCTTTGTCATGCCACACAAAGGGGAGGGCTATCCTATCATTCTAGGGAGGCCTTGGCTTATGGCTATGAGAGCTAAGCAGGACTGGGACACCGGCATAATCCAGATGAAGGATGCAAAAGGGAGGCCAATACTTTACGACATGAAGACAGGTCAGCAATGCGACATGGATCTAGAAACCTCTATGGATGAGTTTTCTAGTGGTGACTCTTCAACCACTTCAGAGGAGGAGTCAACAGTGAGTGAAGAAAGTGATAGTAGCATTGAGGTGATGGGGATCATTCTCAAGGACCCTAAGAAGATGGATCAACTTGATGCCTCATCATCAAACCAAGGGGAGACACCAGGTATACAACCTCTGGTAGAAGCAAGTAAGCTACATCAAATGCTCTCTAGTGAGTTGTGTGGGAAGGAGCGTGAAGATTATATTTTGATGCTAAGTAATTTTACCACATTGTTCATTGATGAATATGAGAAAATCACTGGCATCACAGTAGTTCAACATCACATTAAGCTCAAGGAGGGAAGTAAACCTGTAGTGCAGAAGCTCAGGCGGCTAGGAGTAATTCAACAAGACGCCCTACTCAAAGAGGTGAGAAAATTTCTAGAAGCCGGTTTTATCTATCCTGTTGAAGACTCAGAGTGGGTTTCTCCAGTGGTAGTCACACCAAAGAAGAATGGTAAGTGGAGGGTTTGTGTTGATTACAAGCCTCTTAATGCAGCCACAAAGAGGGACCATTTTCCTCTTCCTTTTCAAGACGAAATACTCAATGAGGTAGCAGGACATGAGCGCTACACGGTATGTGATGGCTACTCAGGCTACTTCCAAATTAGCATCACTGAAGAAGATCAAAAGAAGACAACCTTCATCACACCATGGGGATGTTTTGCTTACAGAGTTATGCCTTTTGGTCTCACTAATGCTCCAGCCACTTTTCAGCGATATGTGACATTTGTGTTTCAGCCATTCTTTGGAAAATCAATCCGTGTTTTTATTGATGACTTTTTTATCTATAGCTCTCACTCTCTTCATTTGGAGAAAGTTTATGAAGGTCTAGCTAGGCTACAAGCTTTGGGGGGCCAACTCAATGTGGAGAAATGCCACATTGGTGAAAGCAAGGTTACTCTTCTTGGCCATGTGATCTCGGCCAATGGCATTGAAGCTGACCCAAGCAAGGTTCAAGCCTTGCTGGCTTTGACCTCTCCCACCACAACAAAGCAGTTGGTCTCTTTTCTTCAAAAGGTGAGGTATTTGAGTAGGTTCATTCACTTGCTCTCCCAAGTGGTTCTTCCTTTACAACAAGTTACCCATCAAGAGATTTTCACTTGGAGTGAAGAAAATGAACAACAATTCAATGAGGTAAAACAAATTCTAGCTTCACTTCCCACCATCGCACCTCCAAAGTGGGACGAGCCATTTTATGTAAACCCTAGTGTGGGCAATGACACACTTGGGGCTGTATTGATGCAAAAGGATCCTCAAACTTCTTTCATGCGTCCTATCTACTTCTCTAGTCGAATGATGACTCCATCAGAAAAGGGATACACGGCAGTGGAGCACATGGTGCTTGCATTAATGTTTGCTACCACCAAATTTTGCTCTTATTTATTGTCTAGACCATTCATAATCTTAACAATGGAAGAAGTATTTCCTTATGTAATGCAGCACATGGATGTTTCTTCTAGGATTTCCAAATGGCTCACAAGGCTGCAAGAGTTTGACTACACAATGCAAGTGGAGAACTCCACAAGGGCCAGTCTAGGAGGTATTCTCACTCATCGCCACTATGAAAAGAAGCTAAAGATAAAGCCAAATGATCAAGATATTACACCCGTACTGGAAGTCCCTAAGGTAGAGGAGGCTCACTCTCTTTTCTTTGATGGAGCCTACAAGAGGAAAGTGCACAAAGCTGCAGCAGGCATTGTCATCTTCAACGAGCAAGGGGATAAAGTTTTCTCCATTGGGAATCTCTTGGATTCTCACTCTAACAATGAGGCAGAATATGCAGCCTTAACTCTTGGGTTAGAGTGGTGTGTGACACAGGGCATTCAACGGTTAAATGTATTTGGTGATGCCATGCTTTTAATAAAACAAATACAAGGAATTTGGTCTTGTAAAAATCATAGCTTGCTAGGCCATTTGTGCAAAGTCAAGGAACTTTTAGAGAAATTTCAAGTTGTACAATTACATCATGTCCCTCGAGCAGAAAATCAAGAAGCAGATGCTCTAGCTAGAGAGAAGTTGCAAGATGTTTCAGTGGTGGGTGCTATCAAGTTGAAGCTGCCTCTCTTCCAAGGTAGCGATGATATGCCTGGCATCATGAGTTTCTTGGACACAAGAGAGTGTCCTAAGGATCTTACTAAGGGCCAAAAGCAGTGGCTTGTGCGCAAGGCAACAAAATACCGCCTTATCAATGACGGCCTCTACTGCAAGGGTAAGGATCAAATTATTAGGCGTGTACCTCTCTCTAGAGAGATCACTGAAATCATTTCAAGTTGCCATGATGGTGTTTGCGGAGGACACTTTGCACTTGACATCACTAGTAGAAAGATTCTACAAGCCGGGTTTGTATGGCCTAGTCTACATAGGGATGTGCATCATTGGTGTAAACCATGCAAGGAATGTCAAAAGGCAGGGGATAGGAGGCTCACATATGAGCCACAGACTCCTATAATCTCATATGGACCATTTGAGAAATGGGGAATTGATGCTATTGAGCCTTTGCCAAGGAGCCAATCAGGTAAATTTTATATCATCATGGGTGTGGACTACATGACCAGGTGGGCTGAAGCAGTTGCCACCACCCGGATTACAGCTAAGGAAGTGGCTAATTTTGTATTTGAAAACATTTATTGCCATTTTGGCACTCCTCTTGAAATAATTTCTGACAGGGGATCAGGTTTTAGAGGAGACCTTGTAGGAGAGCTAATGGAGAAGTTAGGTATCTCACGATGACACTCAACTCCCTACTACCCACAATGCAATGGTTTGGTGGAAAAGGTAAATGGTATGATCTGCAAGATCATCACTAAACATGTAAACAATCACAAAAGTGATTGAGACAAGCATCTTATGGCTGCACTTTGGGCTTATCGCACTTCATTTTGCACATCCCTTGGATTCACACCATATCACTTGGTGTTTGGAAGGGAAGCCATTTTACCCATTGAAGTACAATTGGCTAGTCTCAGGGTGCTAGCTGGGCAGGTGGAAAATCCTAATGCTCATCTCCACAACCACATTCTTGATCTAGAGAGGCTTCAACTAGACAGAGAAGATGCTATCAACTATTATGCAGCACAGGCAGAGCAACGTCCCTTACCTTCAACAAGGGACTTAAGGCAAAAGGTCTCAAGAAAGGTATGTTGGTCCTACGGTATGATAACAGGTTTGACACTAGGAAGGATAAAAAGTTTTCACCGAGATGGGAGGGGCCATTTGTCATTAGAAAGCGCTACGCCCAATGGCAGTTATCGATTGATGGATGCGGATGGTAGGCTCCACAAAACACGTGTCAATGGATGGAGGTTGAAGCATTACTTTTTGAGGTTTGATCAAGCACCTATGATGGAAATCCCTGAGGAGGGAGACTCCTCCACCTCAATTGAAGAAGAATCAAGTACAGCGCTAGAGGCATGAATACCTCTAGCCTTAGGGGGAGGAGTCTCCCCCTAGATAATCTTTCACTGTCATTCTTTTCTTCTTTGCCGGTGACTTCGAGGTGAGGCAAGCTTTTCCATGCATGGGAACCCCCCATATATTTTTGCCCTTTTACCAAAATATTTCCTATTATATAAGTTACTTTTGATTTTTTCTTCCTTTTTCACAAACGTTTTAGCCTTTATTAAATAAATAAGACTTATGCTAATCACTCACGATGTAGCATAAATAAAAAAGCTTTCTTTGTTGATCTCTAATTTGATCTTAAATATTAAATATATATATTCTAAATTACATTATATATTTTAGTATTTTCTAATATATTTTTCATGTATATATATTATTCCACCCTACCAAATATTTTATTCACTAGTTCTCATTTTCAAACCTCAACCCCACTTTCCAATTTCAATAATACCTCCATCTAGATGATTGCCAATCTTTTCAAAACTCTAGGTCATGTTTTCATACACATGAAGGAGCTTACACTTGAAGGCAAGAGAGAAGTCCACTCAAAGGGGACCACCAAAAGACTTTTGTAGCCACAAATAGTACATTATTTGGCTGAATTTTTTAAGTAAAGAAGAACCCCGAATCTGAAGAAGCGTTCAACATGAAAGATGTAGCTCCTGATCTCAACTTTTAGCTCAACTTTTTTCAAAATTTTTGGAGTTATGAACGCGGAGCTATGATTTTTGTAGTGAACCCCAGTTTTCTCATGTAATGGTGACACAGGCCATCCCTAGTTTTCTTCCCTTTAGAATGGCTATGGTTCTACAAGTCTTCAAGCATGATTACAAGAGACAAGGCTCTTTTAATGAGGTCTTGGCAAGTCTAGAGTGATTCTATCACCATTTTTGGAGGATCCATCCTCATCAACAATTATCCACCTTCGACAACCTCTCTTATAATTTTCTTACCTCTCTCTTCTCTCCCTAATAAGCTTATGTCTAGCCAAATCTAGACTATTGTAAATATCTCCTATCATCTACATCCTACCCACATTCTCTCTTCTTCTCTCTATTGACTCTGGGATTTTAAATAATGAGGAGACAAGATGGGAGCCACAGTCACATGCACCCCATTTTCCTAGTCACCAGAGTGGGACACTCACCTCAATTAGAAATATTGCTAAAACCTTCCCTCCTTCCCTATATAAGGAGGCCATAAGAGCTCACGAAGGGGGAGAACACACACACACACACACACAACTTTCCATACACACTCTTGTGCTACATGCTTGTAGCATGAACCCTAATCACATAATCACAACACCATCATCATCACCATCACCATGCACAAAAGATGAGCACCACACCTTCACACCACTTGTAATTAAGGGTTGAAGGAACAATTTCAAGAAGAAGAAGGGTGGACACACTCATGATATTCCTCGCCATCAACTCCCATCTCTCCATTATGCCTCCTACGATCTTGTTCCCTTCTCATTTTCCTGCCATACGCTACCTATTGTATTCATCTTTTGCAAGCAATCAACACACTCCATCTTGGTGCCATACTTTGTGTCGCTTTGGATACATCTCATTGTGAGTATGGTATATGCTTGTTCCTTGCCATTTTTTTTCTGCTTATATTAAGGTGTGCGGATTCGCCACCTTTTGTATGAGAAGTGAGCATACTTGCATGTATCCCTGACCTCGTTATCTTCCTTACTACATGCACGAGTAGCGAGCCCATTCTCACTCACTCACCACTCCTCTCATCTTATTCTCTGACCACCCCATTCCACATTTGGGTGTGGATCTTGAAATTGTTTTCCATGGCATGTTTCATTGTGTATATGTATGTGTCCTAGCCGCATATCTTGCTAGGTGGTGCCCCTATTGCGTATTCCCCATGATGAGGCCATTGTGCATAGTCTTGGTGTAGAGGCCACCGGGTCTATTTTTTCACTTCCGCCTCTCAAAGGCTGCCATAGATCCTGTTGCACTCAGTAATCCAAAGTTAGCGTTTTTTCCATATTAGCTGCGAAACTGAGTTTTACTTATCCAAATGACTTGAAAATTGAAATTATAGCTTACAAGGAACTTGTGAAGCTGTGCATGTGCTCACAGTGCAAATCTGGCCAAAAAATTCTATTTAGACATCCTACGCGTAGGATGTCTTTTTCATTAGAATTGTTTCATACTTGACATGCATGTAGTGTAAGGCTCATGGAACATGGCTATATGCTTGGATTTGAATTTGGATATCAAAAAGTGGATTTTTGGGCTGATTCAGGCTTTAGGTCACAATTTCGGTAGAATGTCCATCATAGGTAGAAATTGATGTCCAAATGGGTTGAAAATTGGTATATGGGCTCATTGCACCATGGTATTGGCTCCCATGATGTCATTCCTTGCACATAAGGCTAAATTTATGCTGGAGATATCCTACGCGTAGGATGTCTTTTTCATCAGAATTGCATGAAACTTGTTCTATGGGTTGTCCTTGGCCTATGGAACATGGCCCTGTTCTTGGATTTGAATTTGGACAAGATTTGATGCTTGTAAGGCTTTGTGAGGTGTTTTTTGGGCTCAAAAAGTGTATCTTGAAGGTGTTGGGGGTCAAAAGTGATTAGAATGGCTTCAAACTTGTCATATGGGCTCTTGATGATGAGGTAATTAGATCTGGAAGGATAAAACATCCCTTCCATGCCAAAAAGGTCCATTACACATCCTACGCGTAGGATGTCTATTTCATCCTTTTTTCTCCCTGACCACACAGATTGTTTGTTGATGTGTATGTGAGTGTGTTGTGCAAGTTTCATGAGATTTGGACAAGATTTTGTAGGTCAATGGCCCATTATTTCCTCTATGTCCTAACTTTGTGTTTTTCCATGCATATGAGGTCAAATCTGGTCTAAATGTGATGAAACTTGGTGTATGGCTTGTAAATGTCATTCAGAACATGTGCATGACAAAAATTGTTGAGGTTTGTGCCAAAAAGTGCCCTTGAGACATCCTACACGTAGGATGTCTATTGGTGATTTTTTCAGTGCTAGTGCTCCCAGTGCATGCCCTTTGCCCCCCTAAGTCCCTTTTGAGCCTAATTTCAACAAAAAAGTCAAATGGATAGAGTATAACTCCCTATGTGGACTTCAGAGCCTCCGAGCCGTTTTCTATTTTTTGGAGTGGTTTTTGGCGATGAAATTTTTCGATGTTGGTCTCCATAGCTTCCCAATCCCTTGGGGACCCTTGCCGTATGGTTTTTGTCGACTTTGGCTTCACCAGAGCTCCATTTGGCAATTTGTCGCTCTAGAACCACCCGTGGTTGCGTTTACATACCTTTGATGACTTGTGGTGGTCTTCCACCATAGGACTTGGTTGTTGATGGTCTAGGAAAGCCGCTCGTGAAGTTTGGTGGCAAACGGACTTGCTGTTTGGCCGCAAGTGCATTTTGACGCTTTGTGTGTCTGATGCCGTTTCTGAGGTTTAGTGCCGCTTCGGGTCACTTTTTGGTCATGCGTGTCATATAGACTTGTCGAGCATGTCGAGATGCTCCTACCCATGAATTTTGGTAGCATTTGGTCGCCGTTTCGCCGATTTTCCATTTGGTGGCCTCTTGTGGGTTTTTGGGAATTAGGGTTTTTCCTAATGGTTTCCCACTGCCTTTGGCTGTCCAGGACTGGTCTCCTAGACTAGGGTAAGCTACCAATGAAGTCTTGTTGCTTTCGGGTTAGCCGTTAGACGCTGTCTCTACTTGCAGGTCTCTACCGCTCGCTTTGTGTGTGACCCCTATGCTAGTTTTCGCGACATAACGACAAACATGCGCGAAAAGCTCAAGGTGGTGAGCCTACCTCTCATGTCTGGAGCTCGCCGGGTAGTCATGTGCGTCGTAGAAGCTGCTGGAAAGTCGATCCGCTCTAGGTGGCAGAAGCTTTCTCCACAAAGTCAATAGTGAAAATGAGCTAAAATTGGGGTGAAAATTTCTTATAATGGAGGTCCCCGAACCACTTTTCATGAAATTTGACATGTACTCCTATCTTCTTGCAAGCTGCGGTTTAGGCTCAAAAATTTCTTGATTTGGACTTCGTTTGCTCTATTTACCAGAAATTTGGCATTTCGATCAAAACCTGGCCAAAACACGCTTTCCGCTGCAGTCTCATAATTGCACCCCCACTGTACCATAGGTTGTATAGTCATTGATCATCACCATATTTTTTATTTTTCATTACGACTGTTTTTCACCTGCTTTTTGTATTTTTGAAGTTTTTCTACCAAAAATTAGCAAAATTAAAAGGAAAATAGCAAATCAAACCCAAAAAATCCCCAAAAATCATAATAAATCACAAACATCACCGCAACACATTATATACACTCACATGCAATTTTTATGGCCGGATTTCTCCGTTTTACCAATATTTTGCCCAAAAAATGGCTAGTTCTACTTATATACACACACCTAGGGGCTTGATTTGGCGTTTGGCCCCATATACCTGTAGACTCATGCTGTATAAGGGCATATGTGCTTGGGTTACTCCAGAAAATTTCGCAATCAAACAACAACCCTTAAAATAGTCGAAAATCATGCCCTTTTTTGTTGTTTTTGTCATTGGTTCTGCATTTGAGAGTGCCTCTAGAATGCCTCCTAGCCGGAGTCCTCCCGGACGACAAGGTTTCGCCTCGGAGTATGTGCCGTGCATAAGTTGAAAAAGTTGTGCTAATGCCTGGCCGATTAATGTGGCCCTATTTTATGCATACTCGGTCAATGCATGGAAAAATTAATGTTGTGCAAGAGAAGGGAATAAGCAAAATGCTTATTGGCATTCGCCGTCGAGGTTTCCTGCTTTCTTTGCAAGTAATAGCTGTAACTCTACTGCTCTCTGTTTAATTGTCTTTTTGTCAAAAGGCAATTGCTTTGCCGACACTGTTGATGGAGTCGTAAGGATAGAATTGGCAGGGATGTAATGGCTATTGGCCTTATGGCCTTGACTTTCCATTGGTATTGTGTTGCTGCCTTTTTTGTAGATGTTTTGGATCTTGCTTGTTTGCCACTGGTTTGTCTTTGATCGGCATCCACTTATGGCGGTTCTCCTTTTTGAAATGCAGGTGTCTGCCTTCCATTGTTGCTTGTACTGCAGGTAGTTGCTTTTGCTTTGGTATCCAAATGTGAGTGACATTTGGGTTATGGCTAAACATTTTCTTTGGGATCCACATTCGTTTTATGCCCTTGGTTTAGGGTTGAACCATCTGCTTTGTTGGAATACGTTTGTTACATTTTTGTTTTTCTGCCATTGCATTTCTATCCTTCTGCATCCATACTTGTTTACCTTGTTTTGGTAGCCTAGATTTTTGCATTGTGGCCGGTGACTTCATCTGTCTGTAATTAGGATGGTTGGCTTTTACTTGATATTTGGTCTCGGGTTTCCTGTTGTTCATTGATGGCATTCGTGTTTTTGGCTCTGTTGCCATTGATTGCATGGCTTGCAGTTGAGCATGATGGTATTGCTTAGCAAAAGCTATCACCTGTTGTTCATGTTCATGTTGAATTTTGACAGCCTTTGCTTTCCAATCTATCTGCACATTGTATGCTTTTTGCCAAGGTTGCCCTAGCATCATTGGGTGTTGTGTGCTTTCATCTGTCACCACATAGAATTTGTGTACATAGATATATTGATGTATCTGTACATGCAATATAGTCCATCCCAATGTTGTCAATGGGTGTGATGTGCTACTTTCCAGCACTTGGGGAGTAGGATGAAGTTGATCTGTGACTGTGTGATGTTGGTATAATCCGTAAGAGATCAAATTTTCTTGAGCACCCGAATCAAGCAAAGCTGTTGATCTCACTTGATTGTTGCCCACTTTGACCGCAATTATTGGCTCCATTGTTTCCTCCTCCAACTCAGTCAGTCGAATGGCATTGATTCGCAATGGTGCTCCACTTTTTTGTTGTTTTCGCAGAAGCCATCTTTTTGCAATGCGTTCTTGTGCTTCGGCTTGAGCTTCCTCCCGTACTCTCTCTTTTTCCTTCATTCGTTGTTTTCCTTGATGAATTTGTTGGAGCATCTCCTGTGTGAGTGGTAGATGATACCTCCTCAGTCGACATCCACTAATCCAGTTTGGCATTTCTTCACCTGCTAATGTAGCAAGCTTGACAGCTCCACTTTGTGATAGATCACTAATCACAAATGGTCCTAGTCCTCGCTTTTTAAGTTTCTTGGCATGTTGTTTTAAGGTATAAACAAGTACGTAATCACCTGTTTTAAACTCTTTGGTACGCACATGCTTGTCAAAAAATTCCTTTTGTCTTCTCTTTTTAGCATAGATTGACGTGACGGCTCGTAAGCGGAGTTCATCTAGATTTTCAAGATCATCAATCCTTGAAGAGATCTCATGCCCTGTCCATTCCAAGCTTGTTGCTACTCGTAGAGTTGGGATTAAAAACTCTATGGGTAGTATAGCATTTAGGCCAAACACCATGTTGTATGGTGTTGTTCCTATTGATGTTTTGTAAGCTACCCTGTATGCCCATAGTGTTGAGTGTAGCTGATGATCCCAATCTGTTCTTGATTCTGACACTATTTTGGTGAGAACCGTGCATAGTGTTTTATTTGTGGCCTCAGCTTGCCCATTGGCCTGTGGATGGTATGGTGCTGATTTCCTATGTATGACCATGAATTCCTCTAGCGGATATTCAATGACTTCATTGAGAAAATGTGTTCCACGGTCACTGACAATTTCTATTGGTAACCCATAACGTACAAAAACATTCTCATACAAAAATTGTGTCGTGGTGCATGCATCAGCTTTTTGTGTTGCTTTCTCTTTGACCCATTTTGTGAGATAGTCCGTGGCCACAATGATATATTGGGTATGGGTGCGATATGCAGGGGGTGATATAGGTCCCACAAAATCAATGCCCCACTTTGCAAATGCTCTTGCCCCCATCATTGGCCGTAATGGCATCTCATCTCTTTATATTGGTATCTTTGTGCGTTGACATGTATCACAACGCTTTACAAACTCTTTGGCATCCATGTGCAATGTAGGCCACCAAATTCCTGCGGTTAAGACAATTTTTGCCATCTTATCGCCCGAAAAATGGCCTCCACTTATTCCGCTATGTGCATGTTCTAGAATCAGCAGGTATTCGCTTTCACTTGCATAGATTCTAAGTCGATTGTCCTTCCCCCGCTTATAGAGTTGATTCCCAATTAACTGAAAGTCACCAGCTTCCAGCTCTATAGCTTTTTCCCATGCTCTTGTGATGTTCTCAGGGAACGTCCTGATGGTTAAGAAGTCAATGATATATTGACTCCATGCAGGTGCTATGTTTACTTGAAACAAAGTTGCATGGTCCACTGTTCGTTTGGCACTACATACTATACAACTGGTAACATAGGAATGTGTGTCCACATACATAGTTGGCCGATAAACCCCTAACTGTTTCAGTCTCTGGTTTGTTGTCACTGTTGAACAATGAAATGCACAACCCTGGACATGCGCCTCTTCAAGGTAGCACTCGAATTCTTCCGGATTTATACATAATCGTAGGATTAGGTCCGATCCAAGATGATACAGCCGTCCTGCTATCAACTGGAAGTTTTTTGTTTGTTGAATTGTTTGCTGTTTGGATCTGCATTCCATATTAGCAAACTCACTTCCGAAGGAAAGAATGCTAACAATTTCCTGAGACCATTTGGGTACCATTTCAATGTTGAAAAGATAAGCATCTGGTATGTCATCATCTACTCCTTCAGGAGCTTCCTCGTTGTGTATCCTTGAAAGATGATCTGCTCGCAGATGGGTTTTACCCTTTTTGACCACCACTGTGAAGTCAAATTCTAGCAATATAATAAACCAGCGTACGATTCTCCCTGTATTGCAAGGTTTATTTACTAGGCACAAAAGAGCTTGATGATCCGTGAAGAACACAAATTTGTTTGCAAGCAAATAATGCGGAAATTTTTTTACAGCATAAATCATTCCTAACCCTTCCCTCTCGGTGGTTGTGTAGTTCTTTTCTGCACTGTTTAATTGTCGGCTCGCATAGCAAACCGGAAAATCCATTGTTCCGTCTCCAGGTTGAGAGCTAGAATACTTCCAATGGCATATGCTAAAGCATCAATGTGCACATGGAATATCTTTTCCCAATCTGGTGCCTTTAGTACAGGTGCTGATATAAGGTTTTCCTTCAGCTTTTGGAATGAAATTTCACACTCCTCGGTCCACTCGAAATTGACTAGCAAACGATACAGAGGTTGTGCGATAACCGCATACATGTATATGAACCTTCGATAATAACCGCAGTGCCCCATGAAGGATTGCACTTGCTTCGCATTAGTAGAACTGGGCAGGTCTACAATGAATTTGACTTTTTCTAGGTCTGTGGTTATGCCATTTCTTGAGACAATGTGTCCTAAGATTCGTCCTTGCTTAACCATAAATACACACTTTTCCGGGTTAAGGTAGATTCGATATGTCCTGCACTTTTCAAAGACCCTTTGCAAATGGTCCATATGATCCTCTCGCAAAAGAGAGTGCACACACAGGTCATCCATGTAAATTTATAAGAATATTCTTAGGTATTCCTTGAATGCGTGAGTCATTAACCTCTAGAAACTGGCTGGTGCATTAGTTAAACCAAATAGCATAACTCAATATGCATAAATCCCCCATTCTGTGGCAAACGTTTTTTTGTGTTGATCTTCCCGTGCTATTGCCAGTTGGTTGTATCCTGAAAACCCATCCAGAAAGGAATAAGCCAGTTTCCCGGCCACTCGCTCAAGTACATGTTCTATGATTGGCAAGGGATAATTATCCCTTATGGTTGCTACATTCACCTTCTTGAGGTTTACACACACTCGCAATTTTCCATTCTTTTTGGGAACTACCACAATGGGTGACACCCAATCTGTATGTTCAATCTCATAGATGAATTCTGCTTTCATCAGTTTATCAATTTCTTCTTTGATTCGTTTAGCAAATGTGTCATTATATGTATAAGGACGTTGTTTGCTAGGTTTTGCATCCGATTTCAAAGGAATTATATGTTGGCATATCATTGGATCAATTTCTTTGAGGTCTTTGTAGGACCAAGCGAGCACATCTTTATACTTCTTGAGAAGTTGTGTTAGCTGTGCTTCCTCCTCATGCTCTTAATCATTAGCTATATAGACCGGCTGAGGCTTTTCACCTGGTTCTGCGAGGTCTATCTTTTTTGCATTTTCAGGCCCATCGTAAGATTCTTGGTTGGTTCTCTCCCTGATTGGTGGTGTCATGATGATTTTTCTGTCCTGGATAGTAAACTTCCGATAGTGTGATGGTACGTTCATGTTCCCCTTTTCTAACTCCCCTTTACCATCACTATCTTCTTCAGTAGTCCATATCTCTCTCAGAGACCGTTTCAGTTCTTGGTATTTCTGTTTACGCTCTAGTTTGGTCCACTCTTGGTCTTTTGTTGTTCCCTTTTTGATTTTTCAGATTCTTGTGATTTTGTTTTGGTTTTAGCTTTTTGTACTTGTTTTGTTTCCTCTCGCGTTCTTTCTTTTCGATTTTTTGAAAATTTTCTTGATATTTGATCTTTCACACAATCCTCTGCTTTTACAAGCATCAAATAGTGAGTTTTACCTTTTATCTTGGGCAGCAGGTTCTCTCTCGCTTTGTTTCCTGCTCTTTTCCTCCTATGGCGTTCTTGGCATCTAGGGTGTTGATTAGCAAAATCATAAAACTTGATATTCTCAGCTTCATTTCCACGCTCACTTGAGGTGTCTGAACACTCATTATCTGCATCATCATTTACTTCCAAATGTTCAGAGGAATTGTAAAACTCTTCTTGTTCTGGAGGTTCTACCGTTTCTTCTTCTGGTACAACGCTTACCATGTAATAGGGTAGCACATCATAGCCATCCTTATCGCAAAATTTTGTTGTTGGACTGTCGGTAATGGTACAGACATCCAATGTTGCTAGTATGTGTTCCCATTCCAGGGGTTTCAAGGCATCTTCAGGGAAAGGTTCCGGAATGTACTCCTTGTCCTCAATTGCTCTTTCTAAGACACAGTCCTCTCTTCTTAAGCTTCCACAATGTGAAGCTCTGCACATCCATAGCTCTTTTGGTTGCCCTAACCATGCTGGTAGTTCTGATCCTGCTACTGTAGCCGAATCAAACTCTTCCACAGGTGTTTGGTTTACATCCTTGTAACTATGGTCTTTCAGGTGTATTTTAGTTGTCGTTTTGCCATGTCTGAAGTATATGTGGTCATAACCCCAATCTTGGACCATCTTCAATTGTCTCATGAATGGTCGTCCCAAGATTATCTCATAATTGTTCTTTTTGTCGAAATCGACTATTGCAAATGTATGCTCATACTCGATTCCGCACGAAGTGACAATCACTTTTTCTAAGAGTCCTAGAGGCTTTTCCATGAACCCATCTTCCAATTGCAGTTTCATTCTGGTAGCCCTCAAAGCTGGTTTTCCCCATTTTTTCCAAATTTCTTTGGTGGCGATAGCAACCCCCGCTCCACTGTCAAGAATAGCCTTGGAGACTACTCCTTGGAATTCTACCGGTAGCGTAGTGTTTCTGTCTTCTCCCTCGCAATATTCTCCAACCTTATTCAATGGTACTGGCCTAGTGTTTAGATTAGACCTGTCTAATTCCCTGATCCCTTCTTGTAGCTTCAAGTTGGGGTCTTACACTCCAAATTTTTCTAGGCATTTTCCTACTGTGGTCCACATGCTTGGCCTTAACCTTAGGAGTTCTGCCAACGTGATTGTGCATGCCACCGGGGTGGATAACAACTCAATCAATCCTCGTGAATCCATCACCTTGTTAGAAGAAAGTCTTTGAGATGGGATTGCTCTCACTTCTGACTTAGCTTCGTACTCTCCCTGGTAAGAGGGTAAATTTCTCAAAGAGTGTGGTTGGCTGTGCCCCGCCGAACTAATAGATCCTTGGTCTCCCCCTTGTGAATGTATCTCAAAGTTCATCTGCAATCTTGCCTCAAATTCTTCAGTAGGAGGTAAGATCACATTCTTTTCTTTTCTCGTGCTATTCATGTGGTTACTCGTCCTATCAGCCTCGTTGGCCTCACGGATTTGCTTCCACAGATCATCTAGACCGTTACCGTCCTTACCCATTTCTGCCAATATTTTAGGCTGGAACCCGTCACTTGCCCCATCGATGGTATTTGGCACTATGATAGGCTCTCCCTTGTACTTGTAATCATTAGTGAGTCTCTCCTTTGTTTCCTCATGTTTCTCTAATGTTGGTTGGATAGGGGTTGGAGCTGGTGCTTCGTGACAATTTGCAGGTTTACCCAGCGGTTCTTCCATCAATGATTGAGCCGTCTCAATCATATTTTTACACATATCCAACCTCTGTTTTTCTATTTCTGCATATGGATAAGTCATCCACCTTTGCTCCTAGGTTTGGTTCTTTTAAAGTCGAGCTTCATAAGCTTGTAGCAGTGCATCCAACTGCTCGTTTACCATGTCTGCCAGTACAGATCCTCCTGATCCTGCACTTTTGGGCTCTGCTATTTCCTTCGATGCTATGGCTTCTATGGTGTGTGAGCTTAAGCTAGCTAGATCCTCTAACTGCTCCAATCTGTTCTTTATATGTTTCAACTCCTCGGATAGGGCTGTTTGCTCTCATTCTTTCCTGGCTTTCCTACGCGCCTTTCTAGCTTTCCAAGTGCTTCTCTGATTTTTCATTTCTGAACTTTGGGCATCGGTTTTTGGCTCTTCAACTATGGGTTCGTTCGTCCTTCTTTGGGCTTGGGCTCGTGTTACCGCCTAAATAGGTATGATTGTTTCATTTTCCTATCCCCCACTGGAAGGTACTGTTTCTAACATGTTCAAGGTGTTTTTTGCTCCTTTGCTCGGGTTTTTAGGGCAATCAGGAATCAAATGAGTAATTCCACATTCTGGGCAATACGCATTGACTCTAATGATTTCATCATGAGGAAAGTCTCTCAGCCAATGGTCTCCTCCACACTTGTAACAGGGTCCCTTGGGTTGTTGAGGTGCTCCTTGAGCCCCTCTTTGTTGGTAAGCATGTCTCTGTCCGCCATGCCTCCATTGGCTATGAACATTAGTGTTCGTTCATCTAAGCTATATCTTCCTTCTCCTGCAGCCTGTGCAGTAGATGGTGGTCCTTGATTCCCTATCATGCTCCATGGTTCTGGTGTCGAGGGTTCTTCCGGTGGATAATAGACAGGGTTTGCCGCATATCCATTGGGATATTCATAATAAGCATGCATAGGCACCAAAGCCTTTTCTTCTGATTCAGTTACTGTTGGTGTGTATCTGATACCAACTGGTCATAATCCTGGTAGGGGTGGTTGTTGCCCCAACACCGGTTGTGGTCTTTCTACACCTAAAGGTCCTGGTAAGTTGCCTGCTTGATATCTGGGCATCGGTGGAACTTGAGGGGAAGCTACTGGAGCTTGGGGATCGTAAGGTCTCTCCCTCACATATCCCTTGTTATAATAACATTCCTCGGTCCCATGGTTTGTCCATTTTTGTTCAATAGCACACCACTTGGGCTGTTTAGCCTGGGGTTTGGCGTACAAGTTGATCTTTTTTAGCACTTCATCTACGAGCTGCTCCTGGTTTACCGCTATTTCTCCTTTCAGTACTGTCTTAGAAGACTTGCTTCCACTTTGCTGTGAAGATGAATCATCATCAATGTCCTTGAACTCCCCTTCTTTGTAGACTGCACAATTTTCCACAAGGTACAGAGCCTCCTTGGTGAACTCATTCAACGTCATGCTCCTCTTCATATGTAAGTCTTTCTGGAGATCTGCATTCCTTAGTCCTTGGATGAATATCAGCATAAGTGTGGACTGAGTTGGCAGTTCTTCCACAGGACAGAACTTAACATATATTTTTAGCCTTAGGGCTGCCTTCCGTACACATTCTCCATCTTTTTGTTTGAATTTATGGATTTGTGAGACGGTATTATGAGCTATTCCCCTTTGAGAGAATTCCTCAATAAACTCGTCAAACACTTCCTCCATCGACTCAAAGTCTCTACGCTCCACAGAGTCAAACCAAGTTGCACCATCATCCTCTAGGGTTAGTCCAAACCCTGCGAATTGGGTTGGAAAATCTAACACCTCTTCGGCTCTAATTACACGCACAAAGGCTGCTACATGATCTCTTGGGTCTCTGTTTCTTGTATATTTCTTGTTTACCCATTTTTGCACTTGAGAAGGTCTAATTCTTTGATGGTCTACAAATCTCATCATTGGATCTCCCCGTCCAAGTCGATACACCTCCTCAGGCCTTCTGTAACATAGGTTGGTTCCTCTCCCAATGGTGCTCCTAAGACATAATTTCTAACGGTTCTCGCTAGAGGTGGTGCTTCTCTTCGAAATCGTTCTATGGGTGGTCCTCCAGGCTCTGTCGAACCTTGTGTCTTTGGCTTACTCTCTGCTTGATACCTTGAATAGTGTGGTGGTTCTTGCAAATCCCTGAGCCCTTGTGCGGCTTGATAACCATCTCGATTTCGGTCTGGTTCCATTGTTGCACTCTGTCGAAGCCATGCCTGCAATGATGGCTAGTTTGCTAGTTGGTCTTGGTTATTGAATGCTTGCGGTCGGGTGGAATGTGAGGTAGTGTCATAATCGTCGGAAAAAGGATTCGTTGACTTGCTTGGGGTGTGGGCTGCTCTTGGCACTTCCTCAGGGGCATATGCTGATGCTCCTGGACCTGTTGCTCTTTCTACTTCCTCTGGGAGAATACGTTGGTATTCTCGCCCGTATCGATCAACAAAAACTATGCCCTTCCCCGTAGCAGTTTCATAAGAGAATAAGTAAAGAACCTTGTCTTTGCTTAGTTTGTTTACGTATGGTTCTTTGCTACGAAAGTAAGAGACAATACCCTCACTCTCATGCTTGTAGATTCCCACATTCTCGTTATAAGTTGGAACCCTAGTTGTTTTCTTATCATACATAAAAATAGCTCCGGGCCGATCAATGTTTGGTGGCAGTTCTTGAGTTTCTGAAACCATTTTCCCTTTCGCCACGTTATCTCCATATCTGTTGTAATCTTCAGGGTTACTAACTATTAAATAGTGGTTCCCCTTTTCGTCTCAGAATCTATCTCCATCATCATACACTCGGATTATCTCCAATCTTTGAGCTGGCCTCTCTTCGATACAAATGCACTTGCGGCCTCGATAGTCAGAATAGAATAGGGCTCCTCTTGAGTTTGTTCCCTCTAAGAAGATCACCGTGAGCCTGGAATCATTCAAAGGATTTTGGGAGGTGCTTCCTCCTCGCATAGGTCCATCATAGGTGAAACCTCCTGGCTGTTGACTACCAATCATGAAGAAAGATTTGTCTGACAAAGTGTCTGTATCACTACCTTCCTCTATAATCGGTGCTAGTGGATCTAGCCTTGCCTGAGTTACACTCTCCTCGGTGGACACTAAGCTACCTTGGTCACCTACCACTTTCTGTCTCTAACAATGTATCTTCCTGATCTTAAATTCATCAAACTTATCAACGCAATTTATCACAATTTCAACCACTCACCTGACAATGGGTCAGTCTCTGCACAACTTCTTGCCTTGTTGCTGAATATACCTGTACACAAGCGTTTTAATTTCAGCAATTGAATCAAAGCATTTATCTGCTAGAGGTTATCTTAGTAATGGTTGGGATAATTGGAGAGTTAATCTCAACCACTACTGTATTTTATACATTGCTCATGTTCTGGATTAGGTTTGCTAACCTGAAACAGTACTTCCCTCAGATGTTGGTCAATTTATGCGAAAAAGTATGAATTCAGTCTTTGCTTAGTCAAATGGGCAAACAAGGTCCAAATTCACTTCTGAAAGAAGTTCTGGACCCTTAAGCCAAATGGAATCTCACTGTCAATGCCAGGTCAAATTTTCTTTGCAGTATGCCCCAATAGACATCCTACGCGTAGGATGTCTCCTGCTGTGTTTTGCCTGGATTTTTGTACTGTTGTTTCCTCTTGTTGTGCTGAGCTTACAGCTGCTTTTACTTTTTGATTTGGACTCCTATTAGCTGGTCAATGAGTCATAAATCTGTTCCGACGGCCTGTTGATGGTATTGATTAGTCTAATCAACTCCAAATTGGACCAAAACTGACTAGGAGGCTTGTCTTAGGCTATATAACACCTTACTATGCTCAAAGTCAAAGTCTGGCTTCATTTTCCTGCATTAGACATCCTACACGTAGGATGTCTTTTTCATCAGAATGGCTTCAAACTCAAAGCCCAAGCTCCCCTTGAGTTTCTGATCACTTGGGTATACTCAGAATTCAGTTTGGAGTCCCAAATCACTCAGAAGACATCCTACGCGTAGGATGTCTATTTGGCCTGTTTGACCCCAGATTTGTCCCACATCTTCCCCTTGATGTCAGTAACCCAGTGGTATTCTTAGATTTTGATTTGGATGTCAAAAGTCCCAAATTTCAACTGTTTTTGCTTTTTCAGTCAAAAGTGCTAAAGTCCGCTTTGAACCCAATTTTCTTACCTAAATGAGGTGAAACCCCTTTCAGTCACTCAATATATCATGCAAGACATGCCCATGCAGCAATCTTATGGTTTTGGTCTCAAAATAAAGTTTTGGCACTATTTGGGTAGGATGTCGAGCAATTTCAGTCTACGTGACCTTATCCTGTCAAGATATGGCCAAATTTCCACTTTCTAGTTGAAATTAGGGTAAACCCTACCTCCTGAACACACTGGTCAACTCAAAATCCCAAAATTCCTCCCAGATTAGCATGTAGACATCCTACGCGTAGGATGTCTCCTGGCTTAAAATTAAAGTTTTTTCTGACAGGAGTGCTCCTGATGCTCTGTAGGTCTATCAGAAACACTCGTAGTAATTTTTGGACTTCAATTAGGCTTTCAACCACACTTTTGCGTCTTTTTGTATCTTTTACAAACTTGTAATGATTCTACCAAGCAAGAGTACATGCATGAAATGCTCTAGATCCCGAATCACGATGTCTTACTTACTCTACTCCTACCTATCGTGTGAAATGGTGATAATGGTGTTTTTGGTTGCTTTTTGGCCTCTCCGGACTCTCAAGATCTCCTCTCACCGCTTCTACCACTCCGACTCCTACTTTAGAACTTGACTACTATCTAAACTACCTAAGTCTACCTCCTCTACCTAAGTCAAAGGATCTAGGCCAGACACACGCTTCCTAGACTCCCTCTAAGACCTAAAGAGTCCTCCACCCTCTGATCCTATCTAAATGTAAAGCAAGACTCTTGGCAAGCCAAAAATCCCAATCCTCAAGGATTAGTCTTGGTCACCTACCTAAGGTTTTCGTCCCCGGCAGCGGCGCCAATGTTGGACGGATACGCCGCGACGGACGTCAGCACAGCGAGAACTCACCTAACATGTAATGTCAGCTAAGGACGAAGCTCGACCCGCAGGCGCGTGGAAGCAAGCATAAGGTGTCAACCTACACTCGACCGACTCCTAACTAATTCCTACAGAAGTCTCTACCAATTGTCTAAGTCACAACCTTCAAGAGTGCAAAAGAGGAAACTTCCTACAACGCTTTCTAGAGCCGAACACCCATCAAACAATCTCGAAACACCATAGAACTTGAAGGAGACCCTACTAATACCAATAGGCCGCTCTCCCTAAGGTCTATGAACCAAAATCATGACCCAAAACACCTGGTGCAGAAACACGTAGGATGTCTGGCCGAAATCTGCAGGTCTTCATTTCCAAGATCTAAAGTGCCTAATGTGTAGTTCTACTCAATGTGAACGCATGGATATGCTTCAATGCAAAATCGAACAACATATGCTCACCCAAACAACCGATGAAGCTCGTAGAAAGAGCTCACAAAGCCGGACCGTACGCGCGCAATGTTTATCGTCGCGTAGCTCTACTCGGCGGCAACACGCTGCACTTCTCCGCACTCGATTCTGACCATCGTAGCACTCGTAGCACACACACTCTCTCTCGTACACAGTACGCTCACTCACAGACTTCAAACTTGTTTTTTAAAATGACAAAAGGTTTTTTTCATTAAGGTCAAAAAGTGGTATATATACCTTACAACTTCTCAAACCCTAAAGTTCCAAAATCAACCATCTACTCAATCTAACTATCAAAACTGGGATACAATCCAGAGACTTCTGTAAGTCCCAATATTTACAAGGTGAAAGATTGGGTTTTCCTCAATGAATGAATAATTACAAAGATAATAGTCCGCCGAGTAGTTAGATGCCGTGGGGTGTGTCCAGCTTCTAACATGCCCACCATTGGCGTATCAGATGAGCCTCTACTACAACAGCTTCTTTTGTTGGTGCTTGCCTCCACTTCTCACACATTTCTTTGTGTGTGTGTTGAGAAGCTTGCACCACATACTTCATTGTGTGTTGATTCAAGCTTTGCTTCCAATGGAAAAGAAAAGAACGCTCTCGACCGCTCATTGTATTGGTCTTGTCACCACCATTGAAAACAATTCAAACTGCATTCCAATTTTCTTGAGATTCATCCTCCATGAAGCCAAAGAAATTATCTCTGTCACACCCACATGATATTATTACATCATTGAGGCACTCCCAAAACAAACATTGCGTTTCCATGTCTTCCTGTTTCATTTCACAAGTTGCAATAGTCAAAAGGTCCTGTATGCTACAAACAAATTGTTTTAGAGAGAGTCAAAGGCAACCCACAAAGCTGTTAAGGTGCATCATGTACCTTGCATCATAGACATGAAAGGCCATAGTCACTCATTCATTAATACGCCTAGTGTGATCAAACTGGATCCACGCACGTCGAAGATCGCCATCCCGATCTTGTATGATTTTGTTCACTAGGTCCACACCGGATGCTAGACCATTTGTGGACCACTCACCTTTGAGCTTATAGATTTGAACACACCGCCATCCACATAGGGAGCTCTTACACATACGAGATACCCACAAGCTTTACTACACCTTCACCATATCATACTCATGCACATATATGGAGACAAACAAATGAATATGAGAGCAAGAGGGGGAGAATACTCACTTGAACAACAGAACTATAAGGAATATGGTAAGATGGATGCAATTAGCTTCATTTAGAGAGTGTACAAGGATGGACTTTTTGAGAAAAAAACACCCTCCTTTAGCAATGCTTTCCCTTGTCCATGACAATTTCATAAGCTTTGCTGCAGGTGGTATCCCTTATCTACAATACTGAGCCTTCTACAGCTCTCAAAGACCCCTTATCAAACTGCTCACGAGCTCCCTCATAGCCTTAAACATAGCCCTTTGTATCGACTTCCTAGAATCGCATATGAAGCAAGTCAAAAGGTCCAAAAGACATGCAAGAGAAAAATACTAAGTTTGGGGTGGATGCTTGACATCAAGAAATGGTTTGGAAGATGGGATGCATGCGGCGATCGACTCCCATGTTAATGAGGCCTTCTTACAATGCCAATGTATCATGCTTTGGGAGAAATTCGGAGGTTCTCGCTTCAACCATTACACCACACACATTTCTCCAAACTACAAATCTCTCTTCTTCTCTGAACGAGGTAACCCAACCCATTCCTACATCCTTGAGCCCATCCCATTGAGTGTGATCTGCACCATTGCCTCCATTCGTCTTAGCTCCCATTTCTATGCTGTGAGACAGGACGTTGGGGCACTGGCGAGGAGTCTCATCAACTTTGCTCCTAATGCCCTCGTCAAGTGGGAGACAGTGAGTACCACACACTACTTGAGTGCTCGACTTTTGACCACATTAGGTCCTCTTTTCCCCATATATTTAGCCATGAGCTCTCCCTACATACCTTCCTCTCTCAACCACGATGTGAACTCTCTATTACGATGCTCATTTCAGCCATTGTTTTTAGCATCGAGAGTCACTTATGACCTCCACACACCACGTGACATGTTCATTTGGTCCCATAGGTCATTTTTGACCTCCAAGGATGATAATAGAACTCTCTCTCTCTCTCTCTCTCTCTCTCTCTCTCTCTCTCTCTCTCTCTCTCTCTCTCTCTCTCTCTCTCTCTCTCTCTCTCTCTCTCTCTCTCTCCGAGGAGTCCCATGGCAGGTTTGATAGGGAGAAAGGCCATGGGGGAAATCCCCTTTGCATGAAAGAGAAGGTGATGGTCACCTACACAAAAGGTAGGAGATGAAAGTTCATCACAACACCACCTTGTATTGATAGTTTCTCTACGAGCGGCAGGTCCTTTCTCTCTCCTTATACATGGTGCATGCAGTCTACCATGATTGTGATGTGTTCACAAACAATATCACTTAAGTGGACTTAGGTTTTCTTTGACAAGTAATAGCTCCCACAAAGGGATTTAAAAGCCGTGTTTGAGGATAGTAAGGGCCTCCACAACAACGACAAGGATAGCAATAGTAATTTTGTAGAAAGAGGTACCGCTTGTGTGCCTACACAAACCAAAGTTGTTACAAACTATAGGGAGAAGCAAGAGTTGTAGAGCCCGAGTTTACATTAGCATAGCTCTCAAAGAGTACAGTTCTTGTATCTTTCAAGGCGGATTGGTAAGTACATTTGAATTAGTAATTTCACTTCTGCATTTTAAGAAAACAAAATTGTGCTATCCAAAGTAAAGCATGACAAGGCTATGATGATGCAAAGGCATGGCTTTTTGTTACCCTTGATGAGAGGTGCCAGAGGTTTGGCATCATGACTCTTTGTTGTCAAGAAGCATCCAAAGATATTACTCTACCTACCTCTGAATTTAGGGCTTCTATAATGTTCCTCCTATCAGCAAACCAAATTCGATGGGTTTGAAAGTTAACTTGCAACCAGTGCATACAGGCAATATGGGGCAACTCACATTTTCTTTGCTTCTGTAATTACTATCAATATTGTTATGCTTCTACTATGGTATATTACTCAACAAGGGCGATAATTGTTGGAGTTAATTTTTTTAAACTCTTATTAATTTGGCACTACAGTAAGATGCATTATGGGAGCAAGTCTCCATATACAGATTCTCAATAAATTGGCTTGTGAATACGTTGGCAAGTATCTCCTTAATGTATCCTCTTTGTGCTGACAAGTTAAGGGGAAAGCAATGCTTTTAAGAGCACAGTTCCCTACCTATATTTATGCACGAGGTGCATGATCCCTCCAAAGCAATTACAACTTGGCAGAGTGCAACAAAGTAAGTACACAAAGTACATTAATAAAAATTTGATAGCTAAAGATTTTCAATAAAATACACGATTTGGCAAGGCCAATTCTCTATGCAAGCTTGACAAGGTCAATTTCATTTACCTTGACATCTTTGTGTCAACAAGAGCACCTATTAGCTAAGAGCATTAGGGATCCGTTCTATCTCATCTCTTGATAACCTTATGAAAAAAACACTTCACTTTAGGGCATATTTCCTACAAGCTTCCAAAGTTTGGAACATGGTACTAGCATACAAACTTGCGAAAACTTGGCAACATGTCAATCTAGTATTTTCTTGGAGGTCGGTATGAACCAAGCCACGATGGCATGCAAGGTATATTTGCCAGCTCTAAATTTCTCGGTATACTTGGCTATGAACCGCATTGTAGCACATGAAGCTGCTCAAAGATGGGTGACAAGGTTAGACCATTTTAAGTTCTAATTGTATTTTTGTTTTTCAGCTTTCACATTTGAATACAATTTCTTTACTGTGCAAAGCAAAGTGCTTTGACATACTTACTCTACAAAGCAAGGCTTTTGTTCCATGCCATAGTACTATCTATTGATCTAGGATCAAGAATAATGGCACACAAGTTTGGTAGTAAGAGGATATAAGCTCACAATCATGTTTCTCAACGACCAATTGTGATGTATCCATGACACTACACGTCCAGAAAGGCACACATGGCATATTCTCACATTGTGAAGATTGTCATTGAAGCCAAGGGCTTATCACACTATTGTTCTTCTATGCATGCATAGCATGTGAGCATTGTGGACTCATTCTACTAAAGCATGGTTTATTCTTCCGTTGTAACATCAACTACTCTGTTTAGAAAGAGTCAAGGTTGGCATATATGCTTGTGACCATTGTATATGACTATAACGATGGGAACTTTCTATGCACAAGGTGATGGTATTACAGATGATTCTTTTTAAGGATAGTGGTCTCACTATCAAGTAAATAATTCATGGGATGGCATGAATAGACTCAGAGAGCCTCACCGTAGGTGATCTCTTGTTTGAATATCCAAGAAACTTTAGTATGACTATCTTATTTACGATGTTGGCAATTTTTGTGTCTCTAGGAATGGTAATTTTAGGGGTTTGACCCAAATATTATATAAAGTGTTGAGGGTCATGATATGATTTCATCACAGTTGTACTTCCAAGGAAAGAAGTTCTCAATCTACCGAGAGGTAGTGCACAGAGTCTAAACCAAGGGGTTTAGTAGTCCAAATTTTAACCAAGGGATTTGGATTGCAAAGGAAACACCCAGGCTTACCAATACAATATTGCTTGATTTTCAATACTTTTTAACTAGTGTTAGTAGGCCCTTTTAGGTAGGAGATTGGGTAATGTGCATTTGTAACTAAACTAGCTCATTTGGTACCTAGATGTGATGGGATTCTCACATTCTATTATGGTCCCATAATAATAGCTATAAGCATTGGCAAGTACAATTATGGATATGTAGGTTCGGATCTATTTTTGCTAAATTCATACACACTAGGTGCTATGGGCCCTAGTGTTTAGCAAAGGTTGGTTTGTAGCGGCATGCATATTCATGACATTAGTAGCTTCTAAAAAATTTTGCACTGTATGTGCAATATCTCTATGTGACTAATTGTTGATCTAGAAATCACCAATAGAGTTTGTGGCTCGGTTTGGGTGCTTGTAGATCAACTCACTAGAGTTAACCAAGATGGTTGTTCCTAAAATTATTGATTAATCAACAATAACGCAAGGAATTATGACCCCTGTTTACCAATCATTTTGGAGGACTATCTATAAGCGGTGGGGAAACACACCTCAGTATTGTCAGTTATCCATAGAGGATAGGCAATTGAAAAGTGTTAATATGTTTCTAAAGGATATGCTTAGTGCATACGTTAGCACAACCCAACTAGAAATATTATCTGTCTACTTGGAGTTTGCTTACCATGAGACAAAGCAAGTTGCGACTAAGTTTAGCCTCTTCTTGTTTACATCAGAGATTCTCAACCTTAAACACCGGTTATGGTGGGGTCTTTTAGTGATGAAGAATGATATTAAGTCAAGGACTTGTACTTTGTTGATGAGTTACATCAGTCAATTACTTTCATGAAAAGTGGAAAGAGGTATTCTTTTTAGATATATCTTACTTGTGATAACTCATTTAGCATACTCAGTGAGTTCTAAATGGAGTTTGTATGCTATGTTGTCGTATATGGCCCCGTTACACAAATGGTTGCAAAGGGATAACAATGTGGAAAATCAAGATGCTCTTTTTTATTTCATTGGACCGCCTACTAAATCAAGTTTCGGTCAAAATGGATAGTTTGATCTATGAAGGATGCCGCTACAGAGACATTAGTATTCTTATGAAAATATCGTCTCTTTTGTTTTTTAGGACAAAATTACTTTTCCAAGGGAGGGAGTAATGTCGTGCCTAGGGTAAGATTGGGTAGGCAAAAGACCAAGACGGACATGCGGTCAAGGGGATCTATATTTGGATGGCTAAGAAACTATAACTAGCAAGCTGGGTGGTGAGTTCCCTAGTCCAGTCCCCCATGGTCCCATACTTGGTATCTTGACCCTAATTATATGCCTCTTATATGTTTTGGACTAGTTTAAGTCAGCGAAAGGTCAAACTGTTTGCAGGTCGCCGCGACGGACGTCCATAGCATAGCTCTCAAGAATCAACATAAAATTATCGATACAGGGGAAGCAACTCGGATGAGGCATGGAAACTCATTAGGTTGTCAATCCTAATGAAGTGAACTTGAAGAGATGCAACTACTAACTCTACAAGCAAATCAAACGCACTAAAGACAAGTAATCTGCCTATGTCCTTCTACACAGCTCTACAGTCATCACGCCCGTTTACCATGCAAATCATATCGGAATCGCACGAAACTTGAAGGGAAGCTATAGGGGACTATCAGGAACATACCCTATCACTATCACAGCATTCTGGAGAGGTACAATGATCGCGATCGTTCGTTCCACAATACGCAAAAACAGTAAACGGATGATCCTAAAGGGTCCTTTTTAGGTCCCTAAAGCCTCTCCTAGGGTCAAAACAACATAAAATACGCATATAAACACTCAAAACATCAATTTAAGGCCTAAACGGATGCGTTTGAAACCTTCACCGAATCTTGAATGCTTACACTTGAATGAAAGAGCAGAGTAAGAGGAACACAATGCAAGAAACAAAACTGAATTTGGATTACCGTAGCCACAGAAGCGATCATTACAAGTTGGAGCAAAGAGGTAGCTCTCTGTGCGTAACGCAATAGTCACTTATCTTCAAAAAATGATCTCCCTTTCACACTAACCTTAGTGTATTATATACTTAGGGCTTTCTAAAGTGGCCGACGGCCAACTTCTCATGGACCTTTACATACATCATTGGAAAAACTACATCTTTGACTTAGACTTGACATAGACGATTGACATTAGGCTTTTACAGGGTTTGATGTATTAAACATCGGAAAATAATGTGACCACATCAAAACTTTGGCCGGCTGACCCAACGGCACCTTGGCTAGGTCGGCACTTGTATGTTGTTATCACCTCCAAACACAAACCCTAGGTCTATCTTGGCCAGTTTTGGTCTTGAGGGGTTTTTCTCCCTTCTCACCTAGTTTTTGAACTCTTTTGGCTACCTAGATTTAAGAAGTATTGCTTACACTGATCCCTGCTACAGATTTGTAAAATTTCTATCCAAAACCTCAAAAAGGTACATGGCCCTTGCGATCCATGTTCCATCATATCTGAGTCTGGAATTTGGCTTGTAGATTACTTATGTTGTTAGTAGCTTACTCCCAAAAACTTTTTGGATTTGTATCACTTGTTGCCAATCAAAAGTAAACTTCTTTGTTTGCTTTTTTATATTTAACTAGTTCCTAAATTTTTGTTCTTTTGGTCAACTTTTTCAATTATATTGCTAATGTTCTTTTTTAGAAAAATGTTCCAAATGGTCGCAGTTACCTGCTACTTAAATCTCACTCAAAAACCATGACAAGGTACATAAATCACAATCCCTATTTGACCTCATTTTGGCATGAAACTTGGTCAGCCCAAAACTTGGTCGGCCCTATAGATACTCATTCCCAAAACTTTTTAAATTTGGATTACTAAAAGTTGAAAAACCCAAAATTTTGGTTAATTTCCCAAGCCTTTGAAGATTTTGTCCAATTTCCTTGTTTTGAGTGTTTTTTGGGTGTCAATTTGACCCCAAATTATGGCTTTTGTTGCCTAGAAGCAGTCTCTATTAAATGATACCAATTTCTTCTCAAACTATCGCAGAGGCACATGGATTGTGATCCATGTTCCTCCACAAAACTGGATGAAAATTCTCAGTTTACTTCTTGTGAGTTTATCGGTTCCCTTGTGCACCAAATTTCTGGGTTTTGATCAGCTTTTATGCTCTGACCATCAAATTTTCTAATTTTTTAGAGTTATGGTTTCTTTTGCCAAAATATTTTTCCATAGTTTTTCCCCTAAACTTTCAGCCCAAATAGAATGGTGATAGTTGCTACTTACCCTACTCTTAGGTACTAAAATGAATCTATGAACAAAAACAAACAAAACATCGCAAATTGAAAGTGAAATGGAATGTGGAACAATACTTTCAAAGCATCTAGAAAATTGAAGAATGAAATGATTTTTGTATCTCACTCATAGCTCTCTTTGCCTCTCAAGGGTAGATATAGAAAGTCCCCAACTTCTAGCATCTACCAAGCACTAAACTCCGTGTCTAGGTGCTTCACTACTAATGTGTAAATGGAGTGGGTAACAAAATCTCTAGAAAAGAAGGCTATGAATATGCCTAGGTCACTCGTCACCTAAGGATCATATTCCCGGAAACAGTGCCAATGTTAGTGGGTCACCATGATCGAACATCTATATTATAGCTATCTAACACTAACATAATTTCAATACTCAAGGAAGTGACTCAGATGTGGCACAGAGACTCTGTGAGGGTGTCAATCTCAAGAAATAAACCTAGTGAACTAAGCTATCAACACAACAAGCAAATTATCACTCTCTAATTTGAGAAATCCGCCTATGTCAGATCTCAGTGCTCTAGAAGTCCGCAAACTACCAAGGGGTAATGGACAAATTCAACTTTTTAAGTTGATTCTCATCATTCTGTACATAGTTAACTTGGTTGGATACCGTTACCTTCTACTTGAGCAGTTTCTACAAAGGGTCTTACCAAGTGGTTTGACTACGTAGATTCTACCCAACGGGTTTGGATTGCGAAGGCAACACCCAGGGTTCCCAGTGCAATATTGCTTGGTTTTTTCACAGGTAGGAGACATACTCCTGTGCATTTTAATACACTTAATTGAACTTTCTGCTCAATCCCCAGGTCCATGCCAAGGGCATGTCAAAACAAGTACTTTGGGCCGTAGTGTCCAATGTACATTTTGTTGTTATGAATCCACTTGTAGGATTCGATTTGGCACATGTTGTCACATGGGATACAACATGGTTTAGGGACTTAAGGAGTTCAGTTTAGCCATTGTGGAGCAATGAATGAGGGTCCCTCTCACTCTTGCCGCCGCAGAGTATTTAGAGTTACCTCCACACACAAGTACATCTTGTACTTGTAGGGTGTTCTTTTTTCAAACATCCTTAGTTGAGACATATTCCACATGGGGCGAATATGAGTCTCTGGGACTGACACTGGCGCCCACTATTTCAAATATGTGTCACAACAAAGTCCCTAGGTGCTGGTCACATTTGTTTCTAGACCATTTTCAGCACGACGTATCAGGAGCAATTTCGTGGCCAAAAATTGTCGGATACTTAGAATGACTTGTTAAGGTACAAGTGCTGCTAAACAACATTACAGATGGTTATTTTACATATAGAAAGGCTATGAATGAAAAAATTTCATTGTTTGTACCTAGAAGTGATCATTGTTTCACCTCCTATTATGGTTCAGACGTTTCAGCAAGGCTTGCAAATGATTGCAACATGAAAGTATTTTGTTTCTTTTTAGAACTATTTACATTCCTCTTTAATGTGTGCTAGGCATATCACATTTGCCATAAGTATTGTGGATGATCATGGATATACAGGTTCAAGTCTATTGTTTTCTAAATGCATGCACACTAGGTGTTATGGGCCCTAGTGTTTAGCAAAGACTGATTTGGAACGGCATGCGTATTCATTAAGTTGTTGCTTATGAAGCATTTTTGCACTCTATGTGCAATATCTCAATGAGTTTACTTTTCGGTCTACCAATCACCAATAGAGGTCATGGCTCGGTTTGGGTGCTTGTGGATCTCTCAAAGTTAACCATGATGGTTATTCAGCCAATTGTTGATTCCTCAGCAATGTGGTATTATATTGTGATCCCTGTTTACCAGCCATCTGGAAAGACTGTCTGTAAACTATAGGGGAAACACACCTCAATAGTGTCAGTTATCCAAGGGGATATGCAGATTACAAAGTGTAATCTTGTGCTAAAGGATATGCAAGTGAGTACGTTAGCACCACGCAATCCAATTAGTAAGCATTTATTGCTCTACTTGGAGTTTGCTTACCATAAGTTGAAGCATGTTTGCGATTAGGTGTAGTCTATTCATGTATAAATCAAGCTCTCAACCTTAAACACTAGTTACGGTGGGGTTGTTTACTGCTGCTGAACTTGGAAAACAAGTCAAGGACTTAAACTTGGCTGATGAGTCATGTTAGCAAGTTACTTTCATGGAAAGTGAAAAGAGGTACTCTCTAGGGTACATCTTTGTGTGATAACTCGTTTTGCATACTCATGTGTGTTCTAAATGGAGTCTACACACTATGATTGGATAGGAATGGATAACACAAGATGGTTGCAAATGGACAACAATGTGAAAAATCAAGATGTTACTCTCGGTTTCATTGAGCCTCCTGCTGAACCATGTTCCAGTCAACCAAACAACTGGATCCATGAAGGATGCCACTTGGGAAAACATTAGTGTTCTTAAGAATAAGTTCCCCACTTTTGTTTTCGAGGACAAAAACTCTTCTTTAAGGGGGGAGTAATGTGAGGACAACGGCAAGGCCGGACTAGACAAGGGCAAGGTCGGGCTAGGCAGTGTGGAAAGGGCAAAGGGGTAGGAGCCATGCTATATAGTGGGTGGTTGGGAGGTGGACTCCTAGGTTCTAGTTCCCCTTGTCTAACACCCTTGGTTAACTCATCGATCTGACCATACTTTTAAGGATGATCTTTTGTACTGAGGTTGAGTTGTGTACTCAATCGTTTAAGGACATCCTTCCAAAAATGAATGTTAAACTTGGGATCATGATCACTCACAATGTTACTTGGAAATCCATACAACTTGAACAGATTCTCCACAATTAACTCTACTAATTCTAGAGTCTTTATTGTCAACTTGGTTGGAATAAACTTGAATAATTTAGCCAACCATTCTATGACCACCCATGAGTGATGACCTTGTACAGTGGTTGGTATACTCACAATGAAATCCATTGATATACTTTTCTATTTATCATTAGGAATATCTAAAGGATGTAAGAGTCATCCTACCTTCATGCACTTTTCTTCGTTAACTTGACAATTTTGGCCATGCAAGGCATAGTCTTGAACGGATCTATCTAAACCTGGCCAGTAAATCTGTCATCTTACAAGCATGCATGGGTACCATGCACTTGGACTATCATGAAATTCATAAAGAATTTGGTGTCGAATTTACACATCCATTGGTACAAAAACTCTCCCCTTGTGGAGTAGGTACGCATTATCAATGGAGAAATTCTTCCATCTCTACAATTCACCACTTGATAGAGGAGAATTGGGTGTGGACGTTAATGAAACACTACTAGAGAATTAGAGTGATAAGGATCCCTTATTTGCACATGGCTCCATACTTTGGAGTATGCAACATCATGCATGAGTGCTATGTGGTGTCTTATCATCTGGATAATCTTGGATGTGTGCTTGCACATACTATGGCCTCCTCAAGTGTTTTGGGGTCCTAAGTCTTGACGTGCTTCTTAAGCTCTGGTATCAAAAAACACTTGTTGAAAGTATCTAACCCTTCCATCTTGAGGATAACTTCCCAATAGTGTGAGATATATTCCATCAATTATTTATGTTGCTGCATAAAACATTTGTGGCAAGCCGACCAATTTCTATCTGCCTCATTTATGAGTAGAGACTCTTTTCTAAATACAGCCTCAAAGGCTACCCAAGTCTGTGGTATGATGTTCTTCTCCTTGAGAGACATCCACCATTTATAGGCCTTGCCTTCCAGAGTCAGACTTGTCTGTAGTGTCTTGATTGCATTTGGAGTACATCGTAGATCGTGAATCCCTTCCCACTTGCTAAGAATTATATTCATTGTATTCTTGTTTCACTCTCGTTCCTCTCCCTTAAAAGTTGGTGGCTTTGTATTTTTCAACAAATCATCCACCTCCTTTGGAGTGAGAGAGTGCAGAGAATCCAGAGAGGGACCTTGTCTCTAACCAGGAGGACCCTCCCCCTAATCGTTTATGTGCTCATTCATGTGTGTATCAAGAGGGCCCTGCCTTTGATCGGTTATGTACTCATGCATGTTTGTATCAAGAGGGCCCTTGGCTTGCGATTCCATAAACTACACCACTAAAGTGAATAATTTACTAACATTTTCATTTAATGATGCAAAATTCATTTCCACCATCACAGACATGCATGCTTGAAGTGCTCAAAATTCCAAGTAATTTGTAAGCATCATCTTCTCTTGTAGCTTCGTGTATACCCTCCCTGAGAGTATTTAGTTGTGAGCCAACATTGGGAGGATTGGGTGTATGGTGCTCAAAATCAAAATTCATTTTGATATCCGAATCCATGGTGAGTTGCGACTCTGTGAAGTACTAGTAAAAGAAAGAAGAATACCTTGCTTCAAAAATGCTCATAGCCGTAATATGTACCATAGATGTCAATAATTATCCGTGCTAATTATGCCTCAAGTCGTAACTTTGTCTATCCGCAAGCCCAATTGCACAAATGCACCACTTTAGGCATAATCTTTCACTTCGAAACTCCGTAGACGGGCATAATTTTCTCGCAGTGTAAATCTCAAATATACACTTGCTCTAAAATCTCTGAGCATTCAAAATTTGGTCATTACCAAATATGTGCAATATTGTTGTGTCCTTAGTTTCTACAATATGGTAGCCTACTGAGGATTTTTCAAAGGTTTGTCGGTATGCCGACACAGGATGCAACTTGCCAAGGTGCCAATGAAGGGGGGGGGGGGGGGGGGGGGGGGGGGGGGGCACCCTCTCTAATACCCTTTAACTTTCCTTAAGTCCTTATGGCCTTGGGCATTTAATGTAAAAAGAAGCTCTATAACAAGCTATGGCAGGTAGCGGCTTGCCATGAGGAGAAGCAAGAAAGAGAGTGTCACCCTCATAGCTCCCCGGCCATCGCTCTTGTGCCATACTTTCCTCCGCTCAAGAGGGCCATGCCGCTCAACACAGCACGCCTGATTTGATGGAGGTGGAGCTTGCTCCCTCCTTGCTGCAAGCAGCCTTGCACATGTGATCTTGGTTTTGGCCGAGCCTTCCCTATCTTTCAAGGGCTCTTCTCCATGGCTCTAGTGTTGCATGAGCATGCAAAAGAGATCCACGACCTCCAGACTCCCAAAATAGCTCTAATACCAGTGTAAATCCATGGGACTTCCATGTTCTTAATCTTCCAGCCAACCTCCCTTTATAGCCACATGGCCTAGGATCCCTTCCCAGTGGTAACTGGCCCTTTGTGTAAGTAAGAACTTTGTCCTAGAGCTTGAGTCAAGGAGAGAAGAGTGGAGTTATCCCATGTACAATGTTGCAAGGCTGTAGAACTACTTAAAGCTCATTTCATGAATAAACAAACCATCCCATTTTGCATTACATCTCCCTTGTTTATAGTGTGAGTCCAAGTTAATTGATCTTGGAACCTGAGTGATAATCTAACCAACACACGCTCACTTGTGTGCACCATTTTTATCTTTCATCCACCCTAGGTAGCACGATCCCATTCCCATCAAGTGGTATCAGAGCAACAGGTTATTCTAGTTGTAACATTTAATGGCCTAGTAACTTGTGTGTAGTGAAAAATAGCATAAACATAGTGAGCATTTCATTAGATTAGATTCCTAATGAGCATAGCAAGAGTGCTTGGATGGAGAGAGCAACAAAAATCATAACACCTAGTTCGATAGGCATGAACAATACTTCAAACAGAGAAGAATTAAGCTATTGATAACAGTTGACGACCGGATTTACGTGGAGCCAGTCCCCCCTCCAAAAGGCTTTGTGTTATAGGTTTCCCCCATCAAGGGAGACATTTTATAATAATACAATACTTTGTTTTCCTTCAATACTGGTGAAATGAAGATGGAAGCTTCAAGCACCATGCACACACTTATAAAATACAACATCGATTCCCTCACGATCTCAAACCCGAGACCCACACACCTTCGAAGATGGTGAGAGCTAGTGGGGTATGAGAGTAGATTGAGAGGAAGAAGGAGTATTCTTATGAGAAAGAAGTATATCTCCTCACATAATCACTCATAAAAGATTAGCATAGCTTATTAATTAGCATGGTAGAGCAGATAAGCATGCATTGAAGCTTGGATCTTGGTTGGAGTCAAGACTTGTTGGTGTTGGCCTCCCTTCTCACAAGCTTGGAGTAGATGATGAGCTTTCCATTAAAGCTTGAGAAGGAGAGAGAGAGTCTTCTTGCTTCACACATGAGATTGTGTGAGAGTGTGTGTGATAATGTCTTGCAAAAAAATCAGCCCCCTCTCTCTCTTGGTCGACCCCTCTTAAATTTTACTCATGCTTGCACCCCATTGGACCCTGCAAAGCATAGCCAATGATAATTGCCATTCGGCTATTGTATGCTCAGTGGACCCCTTGGGAGTCTGTCTAATAGTCTTCTAGAGAGATTAATTTCTATTGGTTATTTTATCAAGTGTTTTAAAGTGAATTAAACTAAATGTACTCTAGCCTTACTCTCGTTGGTCCACCTCTATGGCCATCCAATAGGATTTGAATACCTTGGGGGCAACTGGGACAGGGAGCTAACATGTGTCCCCTATTCCCTTTATGTAAAGGGAGCCTGTGAGTGTGTGCATGCGTTTGTGTGTGTGTGTGTGTGTGTGTGTGTGTGTGTGTGTGTGTGTGTGTGTGTGTGTGTGTGTGTGTGTGTGTGTTTCTGTCACATTCCCTAATTACAAGGCTCGCCCCCTCCTCTTTAGGAGTCTTTGAAGACTTTTTGCACACAACAAAGCATCCAATTTTCCTAAGGAATGACCATTGGACTTAACCTTTGAATTTTGGAACCTTAGCATTTTGGAAGTCTTAATGGGCTAAACCTTAGGTCTTTGAAGCCCATTGCTTACACATTGCTCTTCTTTGGATGGTGCCCCTTTGGATCCCTATTTTCCCTCCTTTGGATCCCTATTGTGACCAGTCTACTAGCCTTACCAACAATCTATCTTTTTCTCCCCTGGTACTTCCCCATATTAAATGATATGTTTAACATGAGAAAATCATTTAGGAGAATTAGATATTAGTTGTTATGACATTACCTCTCTCTTGAAATCATAGTCGTCCTTGACTATGGGGTAGAGAAGATAAAGCCTTTTTATTATTAATCCTTTTCCTAGCGGGTAGAGGATCCCTATCTTACCCTACAACATCATTCCAGAATGGATGACTAATACATTTGGTGCTTGAGAGCCTAAGCTGCCGCAAGCATGTATGTGCATTAGTCCTATCAATCTTCCATAGTAGAGTGCAAGCTGCTCTACTTGGTGTTTGGGAGGCATCGTCTACTTAAGCATGCATACTACTTAACATTTGTACAAAATAAAGAAAAAGAGAGTCTTATAAGACAAAAACTTTGTTCATTTTAAACATTTGTACATTTGCATACTCTAGGGAAGCATTGTAAGCATTGACAAGGTTTAGGTTATCCTTTAATTGTATGCCTTGCATCCATCTAGCATCTTCAAAAGGATAGTTCTTAAACTTAATAAGATACCATCCGATAATCTTATCGCCTCTCAATACCTTGTCTTCGTGTTGGAGAATGGACTCAGGCTGTAGCACCTCTTCTTGGTCCTCGATCTTTGGTGGGTCTTCAATAGTTGGTTCTTGACTCGGTGGCTCTACTTTGTAAGGCTTTAGTAGGCTCACATGAAAAGCATTGTGTATGATCCAATGACTGGTCTAAGAATCTGGAAGGGACCATAGTACCTTTTTGCTAATTTAGCATAGTACTTTTGGTGTCTTGTAGGATTCTTGCCCGTTGTGAGCCTTAATCGAGCCTTGGAAAATTTAAGCAAGACCCAATCATTTTCTTTGAAGGCTTGGGCTCTTCTGTGCTTATCAAAAAAACAGCCTTTTGTCTTTGTTGTGAGATAGAGATAGCATCCTTAATCTTTTGGAAAGATTCTTGTAGATCTCGGCTATACTCATCTACGGCGAAGATCTTCTCGTGTACCTTAAGTAGCAAGGGAATTTTAGATCTTCCCTCAATTACCTCAAAAGGTGCTTTTCCCATGGAGGTATGTACAATATTATTGTAGGCATACTCCACTAAGGATAAGTACTTCTCCCATTGGGACCTTTGATCTACTTCCATTACATAGGCTTTTAGTAGATCAAGAATTGTTAGGTTAGCTATTTCACTTTGGCCATCAGTTTGCAGGTGATAGGCCAAAAACAAGTTTAGCCTTGTCCCTAATTTATCAAAGAGACCCTTCCAAAAACTACTGGTCATTCTAGGATCTCTATCCGACACTATGGACATTAGCAAGCCATGGTACTTGAAGATTTGTGATATGAAGAGGGTTGTCATTTGATGTGCTTTGATAGTCTTTTTAACAAGTATAAAATGAGCTTGTTTGTTGAACCTGTCTACTATCATCCATATTCTTGTAATCCCATGGATAGACTTAGGCAATCCAAAGATAAAAGCCATGGATATGCTCTCCCATGGTGAATTTGGGATTGGCAAAGGTTGAAGCAATCCAGGTTGCTTCCCTCTATCAAACTTTGTCTTTTGGCATACCACACATTTAGAAACATACTCTTGTGTGTTTGCTTTCATGGTAGGTCAATAGAAATATGTTTAGACTAAATCCCTCTATGCCCCGCATAAGGAGGAGCATAAGATTCATACACTACTTTCTTACGTAGTGAGTTAGTAACACATAGTCTATTGCCATAGATAAGATAACCATCTTGTAAAGTAAATGGTTCCTCTTTCTTTCCTCATGCAAGAGCTAAAATAACATCTGTAAAATTGGGATCAATAGCATACTCATCTATCATAGAAGATAGATCATTGTGAGTTTCTATGGAGAACGCATTCACTCTCGGCCATCTTGAGAGTGCATCGGCTACTTGATTATGCTTGCCAACAATGTGAGCAAGATGAAAATGAAACTGCGAGGAGTTCCTTTTCATATATTCCTAGAGCTTGCTCAACAGGTTCGAGCCTTTGACTTTCATAGGCTATAGCGTGCCCTTCTTGGAGAAAAACAACTCCAAGGCAATCACCACAAGCGTCACATTGGACCTCAAATGGCTTTGAGAGATCTGGCAGTGTAAGCACAGGTTGAGAGATAAGCTTTTTGAAATCATTGTTCTCCTTGGTAGACTATGTATACCTAATGTTTTTATTTGTTAGGTCATGTAATGGTCCCACGATTTGTGAGAACTTTTCTATGAAGCATCTATAATATGCACACATACCTATAAATCTTCTTAGTTCATGAAGATTCCATGGATTAGGCCATCTTTTTATTACCTCTAGCTTTGATGGATCCATTTGGATGCCATCTTGAGAAATAATGTGACCTAAATATTGACTCTCTTGTAAGAAAAACTCACTTTTCTTTTGGCTAAAATAAAGTTTATTCTCTCGTAAGACTTGAAATATTACCTGAAGGTGTTGCTTGTGTTTGTCTAATGAATTAAAGCAGATGATAATATCATCAAAGAACACTCCAGAAAAGGTTTGGTGAGGCTTGAATAGCTTCTCCATCAAGCGGTTGAATGTGGCTGGTGCATTGGTCAAGCCAAAAGGCATGACAATGTATTCCTAAAGACCAAACATAGTGCGAAATGGGGTCTTTACGATGTCTCGATCAACTATCCTTATTTGATGTGGTAGCCACCTTTTAGGTCAATCCTACTGAAGTAGGTCGACCCTTGCAGCTTATCAAATAGGTCTTCTACCCGTGGAACGGGAAATTTTTTGATAGTGATCCTATTTAGTGCTCTATAGTCGACACACGCACTAATAACACAGGTGAACAAAAATGGAGATGAGCTAGGCCTAATCATGCCCTTCTCAACTAACTCATGCACTTGCCGCATAATCTCCTCTTGTTGAGCTTGAGAGACTCTATAAGAAGGTTTATTAGGCGGTGAACTTCCAGGAAGAATTTCAATTGCATGGTCATCATTGCCTTGTTTAGGAGGTAGGTCACAAGGAATGTCGTCAATTAAAAAATCTTGAAATCCCTTGAGAAAATTGGATAACTCTAATTCCTTTATTGTGATTGTTTATATTTTCTTTTGCTAAAGCACTAGGTTGATTTTGAGAATCTTTAACAAAAATCATTTACACAGAAATAGAGCTCTTTATTGACTTATTGAAAGCTTGCATGTGTACAATGGGTATGGTGTTACCCAACTCCTTAGCATCTATGTACATATCTTTTTCCTTGACCCTAAAGTAGATTTTTCTTTTAGGGAATTTAACATTGGCAGCCATGTGATCAAACCATGGTGCCCCTAGGATTACTTTTTCGTGCTTGAGAGGAGAGATAAAGAAGTCCTCTTTGTCCACATAGCTTTGGACATGGAGCCTCAATTTCCCAATTAAGGGAGTGAGTGAAGCTTCTTGCCCCTTGAAAGCACCATTGGTGGGTAGGACATCTCCCATCATAGGCTTGGATGCCTAGCTTTGTGGAAAACTCTGTGGATATAAAATTGTGAGTAGAACCAAGATCAAAGAGAATAAAAGCATCATGTTCTCTTACCTTTCCCCAAGCATTACATAGAGGAGATCCTTTGTGGTGAGCTTCCTCTTCTTGGATTTTGACCATGGTAGCTCTAGGAGGATCGTTTCATGTATTCTTATGGGGGCAAGTATGATAAGCATGCCCTTGCTCTCCGCACTTGAAACAACGGTTATTTTTATGATAGCGCTCAAGCTCTTTAGGAGAGAGTTTATTTTTGCCTTTATAAACTCCCTTCTCTTTAGCTTTATTGTTGTTGGCATTTTCATTAGGAGACTTTTGGACATTTTCCTTCCCCTTAGGCTCATTTTTATGGTCCTTATTCTCTATGGGCTTAAGATTTCTCTTAGATCCTATTTGGAAATTGATTCATGAAGCCACCATGGTATGGTATATGACCATAAATATGGTGCGTGGCCTTTGGCACATACTCCGCCATTTCTTCAGTTAAGCCCACACAAAATTGTTGTTTTTTCTCTCCAAAATACATCTTTTTGAAGACAGTGGCTTTGAGATGTAAGTCCAAAAACATGTCTACATATTTGTGAATAGATTCATAAGGAGAAAGCTTCAATCTTCGCCATTCGGTGAGTACATTGTCTTTGGCATCGGTGGCCAAGAATTGTTCATGATGGAAGTTCTTAAAGCTTTCCATGTTCATAGAGCTTCACCGTTTGCCCGTAGGCTAGACCACCATTGCCTGGAAGAATTTTGAAAATGCATAGATACATGGTGTAGCTTAGAGGACTCCATGAATCCCTCATCTCCAAATGCCACATCGAATTGTTGGATGAAAGCCAAGACTTTGTCCGTAGAACCAAAGAGATGCTCTTTCCTCCCTCTTTGAACTTCTTAAGCTTGGACGATCTCTTCCACACGGCATAGGATTTCCTATAGCCTCTTCTTTTTGGTCGGTCAAAAGTTGAACCATCGCTTTCTTCATAAAAGGAACAGGATGAAGAAAATAGAGAAGATGGTGACCTCTTTCTTGCCTTTTTCTTGTCTTGTTTTATGTCATCCCTCTTTGAATTATGGTGTGGAGAAGTGTGTGATGGTCTTCTCCATTTAAGAGGTGATGGAGAGCCTTTTGTCCACCATCTTCGTGGAGCCATCTCCACCAAGGTGGCAAGAGACTCACTTCTTTCTCGTTCTTTTGATGGGGGCTCTTGAGTACTCCTTTGGGAAGGAGACGCGTCGTCAAGTAGTAAATTTTTGAGCCCTTCATACGGATCCTCTTCTTCTTCCCAAATTGAAGAGAGGCCTCTTTTGGAAGTCTCACAAGGAGGCTTCCTAGGTACTCTCTCTTCTTGGTGGGGAGTTTGGAGAATCCCATGAGCACAAAGCTGCCGCTGCACTTCACTTTGGAAGGATGGATTGACCATGGCTTGTTGAAGCCTAGAAACAAGGTAGTTAACAAGCATAGGGGCATCATTAGTATCCTGCTCATTGTTAAGTATGGAGCCTGATTTACCCTTGTAATTTTCTGTGGTAAAAGCGCACATTTGTAAGGCCCCCATTATGAGGAGAAGCCATCGTGCGTGAAGGAAAATCACTCACCGGAAACCAAAATTTTCACGGACAAGAATCAGGGGCAACTTTAAAGGCCTCGGGGGCGGAGGCCCCCGAGACTTTTTTTTCGCCGAAATATTATGGCCGGACGGCGGTCGGAAAGTGGTCGGAAAACAACCGGTCGGTTGGCCGGTGGCCGGTAGTCAATGGCCAATGGCCGGTGGCCGGTGGTCGGAAGTCAATGGCCGGTGGTCGGTGGCCGAATTCAAAAGCGGACTTGTCTTCTCAAGGGCGGCCACACATGGGCGGATTGGAGGGTCCGATTTGGACTTATTCGCACAAGGGCGGCTACACATGGCTGTCTCTCATAAGAGAGGGCAGCCCTTTTGGCCTATAAAAGGAGGCCATTTCTACACACATTTCATAGTGTGAAGTTGACGCAACAAGGTGAGTGTGAGGTGGTGAGAGTGAAGCAAGGCGGGAGCTCCATTAAGGGTATAATCCCTTTGTAAACTACTTCTTGTTTTGAAGTACCAAAGCCATTGAGTGGCTGCTTTCCCGTGGACGTAGCTCACATTGGGTGAACCACGTATATCGTGTGTACTCTCTCTCTCTCTCTCTCTACACTATAATCTCGTGTATATAAATTTGTCTCTCTCCATTAAGTAATCTACTCAATTATCTATTTAGCTACGTCTTATTTCCTAACAATTGGTATCAGAGCAAGGTTTGCTCGTAGCTAAATTATCTCAAGGAAAGGATTCCTTGAATTGAGTGGGAGTTATGGCGGAGGAGGGGAAGCTCAAGATTGAGAAGTTCAACGGCAAAAACTACCAACATTGGAAGATGCAGATTGAAGACTATCTCTACCAGAAGGACCTCTATTTGCCACTAGGCGGTCTTGCGAAGAAGCCCGCAACAATGGCAGATGAAGCATGGATTGTCCTTGATCGAAAGGCACTGGGAACAATCCGGTTAAGCTTGGCGTCAACGGTGGCCTTCAATGTTTCGGAGATGAAGACCACGGAGGACTTGATGAAGTCACTTGACGACTTCTACGAGAAACCATCGGCATCCAATAAGGTATTTCTTATGAAGCGCTTGTTCAATCTAAAGATGGCAGAGAATGGTTCAGTTGCAGAACACCTAAATGACTTTAACACAAACATAAGTCAACTTCGATCAGTGAAAATCAATTTCGATGACAAAGTGCGAGCTCTCCTTATACTATCATCTCTACCGGATAGTTGGGACAGCCTTGTGATGGCTGTAAGTAATTCTATCTCTGGCACAAATACTCTTAAGTTTGATGATGTTGTGGGTGTTCTTCTAAGCGAGGAAATGCGAAGGAGAAGCACAAGAGAATCATCAAGTGCTGCACTATCAGTGGAAACAAGAGGAAGGCCTAAGGAGAGGTTCAAAAACCAAAAGGGTCGTGATCGCTCAAGACGGAGCAAATCACAAACAAAGTCAGTTCTTGAATGTTGGAACTGCGGCAAGAAGGGCCACGTCAAGAAGGATTGCTGGTCCAAGAAGAAGAAGGAGACAGAGTCTCAAGACAACAAGCCAACATCGGAGGCCAATGTGGCAGGTAAAGTAGAGAAAGATGCTCTAATTCTCTCATTAGACAATGTGTCTAATTCCTGGATAGTAGATTCCGGGGCTTCATTCCATGCGACACCACACAAGCAACATTTCCAAGACTACACCAAAGGTAATTTTGGGTATGTATACTTGGGAGATGATGAAGCTTGTGAGATTGTCGGCAAAGGTACAGTTTCTATCAAAACTGCTAACGGAAATGAATGGAAGCTTAAAGATGTTAGGCATGTTCCTTCTCTTCGCAAAAATTTGATCTCTACAGGACAATTGGACGATGAAGGTCACAACATTGCATTCGGAAACAAACAGTGGAAGATCTCAAAGGGATCTTTGGTGGTTGCCAAGGGTGAAAAAGTCAGTACACTTTACTTATGTGCTGTTAGCACGCAACCTTCAGCTTGTGCAGCAACTACAGAAGTTGACAGTGCGGTGTGGCACTACCGACTTGGGCATATGAGTGCCAAAGGAATGCAAATCCTTCAAACAAAGAAGCTTCTACCAGGTTTGAAAGAAGTGGACTTAGAGTTCTGTGAAGATTGTGTTTATGGTAAACAAAAGAGGGTAAAATTTCAAAAATCAGGAAATGAAAGAAAAAATAAAAAACTTGAGTTGGTTCATTCTGATGTTTGGGGTCCTGCAAGTACACCATCACTTGGTGGCTCATTGTACTATGTAACATTCATAGACGATGCGACTAGAAAAACATGGGTTTATGTCATGAAGAATAAATCCGATGTATTTTCCATATTTCAAAGGTGGAAAGCCTTTGTGGAGAATGAAACAGGTACCAAGGTTAAATGCCTCAGATCCGACAATGGAGGTGAATATTGCAGCCAAGCTTTTGAAAGCTTTTGTGCTAGCAATGGAATTCGGAGGCAAAGGACAACCCCAAGGACACCTCAACAAAATGGGATTTCGGAAAGGATGAACAGGACAATTATGGAACGAGCACGAAGCATGCGGCTACATGCAGGCCTACCGCTTGAACTTTGGGCGGAAGCTGTAAGTACGTCTGTGTACTTAATCAATCGGTCACCCTCAACTGCATTGGATGGGGGAGTTCCAGAAGAGGCATGGACAGGTAAACCGGTGAATTATGCATTTCTCAAAGTGTTTGGGTGTGAGGCTTTCATGCACATAGATAGAAGCCTAAGATCAAAGTTAGATGCAAAGTCCAAAAAGTGTTTCTTCATTGGCTATGGAGAAGGAGACTTTGGGTATCGCCTATGGAATCCTGAAGATGGTAAAATCTTAAGGAGTAGGGATGTAATTTTTAATGAACAAAATATGTACAAAGATTACTTGGAAAGAAAACAAACAAAAGAAACAGGTGATGAGTACATGGAGCTTGAGGACGGTGAAGACTCAAGGACTGCAAACGGTGACAATGTGCAACAACATCAACCAAATGAGGAGCCTCAACCTATTCCCCGAAGATCTACAAGAGCAAGTAGACCTCCAGAAAGGTTTGTTCCTTCCTTCAACCATCTCTTGATCTCAGATTCTGGAGAGCCGGAATCGTATGAAGAAGCTATGCAACATGAATCCAAAGAAGAATGGACGAAGAGCATGCAAGTGGAGATGAACTCACTACATCAGAACCAAACATGGGAGTTGGTTGAGTTGCCTAAAGGTAAGCGGGCACTTCAAAACAAATGGGTGTACAAGATAAAGGAAGAAGAAGGTGGGAAGAAAAGGTACAAATCTAGGCTTGTGGTAAAAGGTTTTTCTCAAAAGAAAGGTATTGACTTCAATGAAATATTTTCTCCTGTTGTAAAAATGAACTCAATTAGGCTTGTCTTAAGCCTTGTGGCTGCTCATGATCTAAATCTCGAGCAAATGGATGTAAATACGGCATTCCCTCACGGTGACTTAGAGGAGGAAATCTACATGCTTCAACCAAAGGGGTATGAAGTAAAAGGTAAGGAGAAAATGGTTTGCAGATTAAAGAAGAGCTTGTATGGTTTAAAGCAAGCATCAAGACAATGGTACTTGAAGTTTGATCGATGGATGTTGGATCATGGATTCACAAGATGCAACTCGGATCACTGCGTCTACACGAAGAATTTGGGAGATGGGAAATTCATCATCCTAATGTTGTATGTTGATGACATGTTGATTGCAAGTGCTAACATGCAGGACATCAAAGACTTAAAAGAGGAGCTGTCCAAATCTTTTTCAATGAAAGATTTAGGTGCTGCAAAGAGGATACTTGGTATGAAAATATCAAGGGACAGGACGAAGAAGACAATAAAGCTATCTCAAGAAGATTACATCAAGAAGGTACTAGAAAGGTTTGCAATGCAAAATGCAAAACCAGTTTCTACACCTTTGGCTGGTCATTTTAAACTAACGAAGGATATGTGTCCAAAGACACAAGAGGAGATAGCCTATATGTCTAAAGTTCCATATGCTGCAGCGGTAGGTTCTCTAATGTATGCTATGGTCTGGACAAGGCCAGACATTGCACATGCAGTGGGAGTTGTGAGTAGGTTCATGGACAACCCAGGTAAAGAGCATTGGCAAGCTGTGAAGTGGATACTTAGGTATCTAAAAGGGACAACAACAAATGCTTTGTATTTTGGAGGAACTGATATTTTTCTAGAAGGGTATGCTGATGCAGATATGGCAGGTGACAAAGATACTCGAAGGAGCACTACTGGATATGTGTTCACGGTTGGAGGCACAGCAGTAAGCTGGGCTTCAAAGCTGCAGAAAGTGGTTTCACTTTCTACCACGGAAGCAGAGTATGTAGCAATGACGGAGGCAAGCAAAGAAATTATGTGGCTTCACAGATTCTTAGAAGAGCTTGGATTCAAACAAGACAATTGTGTCTTGTACAGTGATAGCCAAAGCGCTATCCATCTTGCGAAGAACTCAGCCTTTCATTCAAGGACAAAGCACATTGAGGTGAGATATCACTTCATACGCACTCTTTTGGAACAGGGACAACTAAAGCTAGGAAAGGTGCATACAAGTAAAAATCCTGCAGACATGTTTACAAAGGTGGTCAACAAGGAGAAGTTGAGCTTTTGCTCATCTTCAATCGGCATTCAAGGATAAAAAGCCAGAATGGAAAGTAGTCACAGGTTTGGTTTGGAGATCAGTCTCCAAGTGGGAGATTGTTAAGTATGGAGCCTGATTTACCCTTGTAATTTTCTGTGGTAAAAGCGCACATTTGTAAGGCCCCCATTATGAGGAGAAGCCATCGTGCGTGAAGGAAAATCACTCACCGGAAACCAAAATTTTCACGGACAAGAATCAGGGGCAACTTTAAAGGCCTCGGGGGCGGAGGCCCCCGAGACTTTTTTTTCGCCGGAATATTATGGCCGGACGGCGGTCGGAAAGTGGTCGGAAAACAACCGGTCGGTTGGCCGGTGGCCGGTAGTCAATGGCCAATGGCCGGTGGTCGGAAGTCAATGGCCGGTGGCCGGTGGCCGAATTCAAAAGCGGACTTGTCTTCTCAAGGGCGGCCACACATGGGCGGATTGGAGGGTCCGATTTGGACTTATTCGCACAAGGGCGGCTACACATGGCTGTCTCTCATAAGAGAGGGAAGCCCTTTTGGCCTATAAAAGGAGGCCATTTCTACACACATTTCATAGTGTGAAGTTGATGCAACAAGGTGAGTGTGAGGTGGTGAGAGTGAAGCAAGGCGGGAGCTCCATTAAGGGTATAATCCCTTTGTAAACTACTTCTTGTTTTGAAGTACCAAAGCCATTGAGTGGCTGCTTTCCCGTGGACGTAGCCCACATTGGGTGAACCACGTATATCGTGTGTACTCTCTCTCTCTCTCTCTCTACACTATAATCTCGTGTATATAAATTTGTCTCTCTCCATTAAGTAATCTACTCAATTATCTATTTAGCTACGTCTTATTTCCTAACACTCATTAGCAAAGTCAAAGCTATCAACATTAATTTCACTCTCTTTGCTGTTGTCATCCATTCTAACAACTTTTAGGTGTAAACTTTTTTATGTGTACTTTGGCACTTCAAGCCCTAGTTGATACTCCTCTTTACCCCTTTAGAAAAGCACTCAAGCTCTTGTACCCATGGCTCAAATATCATTAATTGCAAGGAATAGAAGAGAGGGTCTTTCAACACCAAAATAGTATCGGCTCCTGTCAAGCTTATAATAGCTCAATAGTGGCTAAGCCATACGCAAGCCCCGTAGGACTCCACTATTAAGACCATAGCTCTCAACGGTGATGCTCCGTTATCTGCACGAAGCACGTGCACTGCAAGGCTGAAAAATCCCTATTCTACTTACTCAATTGCAATTAATAATACCAACCATTTATAGCTAGCTTGAGGACCTCCCTTCTTGAGCAAGAAAAGAGAAACTTTGTGCTCTGATACCAATGTAACATTTAATGGCCTAGTAACTTGTGTGTAGTGGAAAATAGCATAAACATAGTGAGCATTTCATTAGATTAGATTCCTAATGAGCATAGAAAGAGTGCTTGGATGGAGAGATTGCTTGGATGGAGAGGGCTTGGATGGAGAGAGCAACAAAAATCAGAACACCTAGTTAGATAGGCATGAACAATACTTCAAAATAGAGAGAAATTAAGCTATTGACAACAGTTGAGGATCGGATTTACATGAGCTAGTCCCCCCTCCAAAAGGCTTTGTATTATAGGTTTCCCCCATCAAGGGAGACATTTTACAATACAATACTTTGAGTTCCTTCAATAACCTGCTGGCGCAATGAATATGGAAGCTTTAAGCACCATGCACACTTATAAAACACAACATCGATTCCCTCACGATCTCAAACCCAAGACCTCACACACCTTCGAAGATGGTGAGAGCTAGTGGGGTATGAGAGTAGATTGAGAGGAAGGAGTATTCTTACAAGAAATAAGTATATTTCCTTACATAATCACTCATAAAATCTGAGCATAGCTTAGTAATTAGCATGGTAGAGGAGATGAGAATGCATTCAAGCTTGGCTCTTAGTTGGATTTGCATCACAAGGCCAAGATTTGTCAGTGTAGGCCTCCCTTCTCACAAGCTTGGAGTAGATGATGAGCTTTCCATTAAAGATTGAGAAGGAAAGAGAGAGTCTTCTTGCTCCACACATGAGATTGTGTGAGAGTGTGTGTGGTAAAATCAGCCCCCTCTCTCTCTTGGTCAACCCCTCTTGGATTTTACTCATGTTGGCACCCCGCTGGACCCTACAAAGCTTAAGCAATGATAATTTAGAAGCATAAGTGATAGCCTTTTGACATGTGTCCCCCTTTCCCCTTTTCTCGGCTTGAGGTCTTTAATTAATGCAATTAAACTCTCATTGGACCCCTTTGTCTTTTCGCCAATAGGAATTAGGCAAGCCGGGCTACTGAATGCTCATTGGACCCCTTGGGAGACGGTCCAAAAGTCTTCTAGAGAGCTTAATTTCTATTGGTTATTTTATCAAGTGTTTTAAAATGAATTAAACTAAATATACTCTAGCCTAATTCTCATTGGTCCACCTCTATGGCCATCCAATAGGATTTGAATGCACCTTGGGGGCAACTGGGCTAGGGAGCTAACATGTGTCCCCTATTCCCTTTGTGTAAAGGGAGCCTGTGAGTGAGTGTGTGTGTGTGTGTGTGTGTGTGTGTGTGTGTGTGTGTGTGTGTGTGTGTGTGTGTGTGTGTGTGTGTGTGTGTGTGTGTGTGTGTGTGTGTGTGTGTTTGTTTCTCTCTCATCCCCTACTTACAAGACTCACCCCCTCCTCTTTAGGAGTCTTTGAAGATTTTTTTCACACAACAAAGCATCCAATTTTCCTAAGAGATGACCATTGGACTTAACCTTTGAATTTTGGAACCTTAGCATTTTGGAAGTCTTAATGGGCTAAACCTTAGGTCTTTGAAGACCATTGCTTGCACATTTCTCTTCTGAAGATGGTCCACCTTTGGATCCCTATTTTCCCTCCTTTGGATTCTTACTATGACTAGCTTGCTTGCCTTACCAATAATCTAGCTTTTTCTCCCCAGGTACTTCCTCGTATTAATTGATCAGTTTAACATGAGAAAATCATTTAGGAGAATTACATATTAGTTATTATGACACTAGCTAGGTTTCTCATTATGCATTTGTGTGATTAGCATTCCCTATAATCTTTATTTTCATTAGCTCAATAATCCCAATCCCTAATCACCACTTGGGTAAGAGCATGCTCCACTACCCTTTGGCAATTAAGTAAAGGGGAACTTGCATTTAACATTGGTTGTGTGTGCAATTTCTCTATTAGTGTGCATTTTGTGCTCATTTTGAGCCTATTTTGTGTTAATATAGTTCTCATAATAATCATCATCACTTTCTGCAACTTGTGTGTGTACATAGGCATTGTCAAGAGCTATCCCCCGTTGTTTTCACTAATTGGGTTCTAGCTGTGTACCTCATTTTGCAAATTGATTTTTGCAAGATTAGTGGTTCCATTTTCTCGCTAAAATTCCTGCTCTGCAGCAACTCACAGTTGTGTGTGTGTGTAGGCCTAAGAGGCATTCAATGCCCACCATGTCCTTGTCAAAAAAAAGGCCCCAACTAACTGCAAGGTCGGTCCCATTTTGATGGGAACCAAGGCAAACCTAAAATCAAATCCCATTAAAAGGGGTGCTTACACACACAAGATTGCCCATTGGGTGGAGTTCAAACACTACCCAAAACTCAATACAATTCCGTCGTCGAGTCCAACCATCCACAACCAATCAATCGGCGCTCAATTTTCTTGTCTCAACAGTCTGTTGGCTGCCCACCTTCCTAAAAATATGCCAAACTATTCCGCCTGCCCAAAAGTTCTTGAGGCTACTGTTGCTGGCCGAGGGCCAACCACAATCCTTGCATCTTGCATGGGATCCTTTCCCATGAGCCTCACCCAAGCCCTCAATAAAAAGACCCTTTAATGGCCCACTCCCATCAAGTTGCAACAAAACCATGGAATCAAAAAATCTTTGAGACCACTCAAAAGGCTTCAATAAGGGACTTCAAAGGCAGCCATCCAACTCCCCTTCAACAAGCATTCGAAGAAAAGCTTTCACATGAAGCATTCAACAAATACCTTCAACAGGCCTTCACCATCAGAGAACAAGCTTCCAACTGTGAAGAGAGGCTTCACCTTGGTGAAGAGGAGCTTTAGAGAGTTATAAGGAATTCTCTCTCTCTCTCTCTCTCTCTCTCTCTCTCTCTCTCTCTCTCTCTCTCTCTCTCTCTCTTCCAATTCACCCTAAAATTTTGCAGCCAAGCACAACAACTTTTGCAATGTATATCATAATCTACATTTATGGTGATGATTTCATAGTTGTGATGCTAGTGTAAAGAGGTAGACACTGGCTAGGAGAGTCTCCTAAGCTAAGACCCCTCTATTAGCACAATGGGGGACAAGAGAATAGACAACTTTAATGGGAAAGGGTTCCATACATGGCAAACAAATCTTAGAGGCCACTTGATGAAGAAGACACTATGGAGAGTGGTCAAAACATCACTAGATGAACAAGAGGGAGTTCATACTAGGTCATTTAGTGCACAATCAATAGAAAAGAACAAACAAGCACTTGGGATCATTATCACCGCACTTCATGATAACTATGTTCACTTCATTGATGAAAGTACAAATGCATATAAAGCATGGGTTATTCTTAAAGAAAATCGTGGGGCTAGATCTAAAAGGAGTAAAGTGATTCTAAAAAGACAACTGTACAAAACCACAATGTATGAAGGAGAGGACATGGCTAGCCTTGTGAATAGACTTAAAAGCATCACAACCCAACTTAAGTACTTACATACAATGTAATATAAAAGTGGCCATTCTTTTAAGTGCACTTCCACCTTCTTGTGACCACTTAGTCACCATCCTTGAAGAGAAAGAACCGGCTCCAGCATTGAAAGACGTCATCAATTCTCTTCAAGAAAAAGAGAAGAAGCAAAATGGCACTTCAACACCATGAGGAGGAGCCTTTGTTGTATCATCACCAAGGGGATTATATTCAGCATTCTCATCATCCAATGTAAAGAATTGTTATGATTGTGGGAGAATAGGACATATAGCAAAGGATTGCTACCTCAACAAGTCTTGCAACAAATGTGGTAAGGAGGGGCATCCGCCTTCTTGATGCTACTCAATTTGAGGTAATAACAGTGGAGAATCAACAACAAAAAAATTTACAAAGGCAAGAAACCTGCAAGAGGATCAGCTCATGTGGTGGAGAACTGTAAAGAATGAGGATGCAAGAGAGCTACACAAGACAAGCACAAAGCACACAGAGATGGAAAGCTTCTTCTTCTTCTCACAGAAAAGAGAGTACAAAATGACTAAGTGCTAAAACTGAAAAGTAGCACATATGTACATGCGGTCACTAAGTGTGAACTCGCTAGAAGCGTACTAGGCTGGCACTATGAGTGTAGTCCAGCTGTAGAATCACTGGCAGAGATCCTCCGTGTCGGTCACCTAACGTGCCAGTGAGTAAATGATGTAAGCGGCAAAGACCCGTAGTGGATGCCAGCTCAAGATGTAGAGCTCGACATCTCAACACTCCCCCTCGAGCTCTGCATGTCGCAGAGTCCAAGCATAGTCCGGAAAAGTCGAATCTTCTCAGCTCCGAGGGCCTTGGTAAAGATATCTGCTATCTTCTCCTCTATGCTGATGTAGACCAAGTCGATGTCGCCCGCCAACACTCGCTCTCGAACGTAGTGGTAATGGACCTCTATTTGCTTGGTCCTGGCATGGAACACTGGGTTCCTAGCCAACTGCATGCTGATGAGGTTGTCACAATGGATGACAATCTGCTGGTCCACCTACACTCCCAAGTCCTCAAGTAATGTGTGTAGCCAAGCTACCTCGCACGCCGCAACTGTTGCACCTCTGTACTCGGCCTCTGTGCTCGATAAAGCAAACGTAGGATGCTTTTTGCTGCTCCAAGTAACAGCAGCACTCCCAAAAGAGAACATGAAGCCACTTGTAGATCTCCTATCAACAATGCTACCTGCCTAATCTGCATCTGTATACCCATACAATGCTAATGGCACATCTGCTGCATAGAACAATGCGTAGTCAAGAGTCCCTTGCACATACCAAAGTGTGCGTTGTACTCCATCCAAATGTGGCTTCCTCGGAAGCTGCATGAACTGACTCTCCAAGCCTACTGTGTAGCTCAAGTCTGGCCTCATGATAGTCAAGTAGATTAGACTACCCACAATCTTCTTGTACATATTGACATCCTTAAACAACATCACCCTTCTCTGCACTCAGCTTTGCATTCACATCCAAGGGAATAGAAATTGGCTTACAATCAGCCATACCATACTTTGACAACATGTCCAAATCATACTGTCTCTGTGACAGCCATACACCCTCTGGAGTCCTCATCACCTCAATGCCAAGAAAGTAGCGCAACTCACCCAAATCTTTCATTTCAAACTCCTGTTTGAGAAGACCCTTCACATGGTCAATCTCCATAGCATTGTCACCCACAATAATAAGGTCATCTACATATATGGTAATGACCACAATCCCCACATCACTCTCACGTACATAGAGTGAATGATCAGCATGAGCTCTCCTAAAACCAATATTGACAAGATACTTGGCAATCCTGTTATACCATGCTCTAGAGCCCTACTTCAAACCATACAAAGCTTTGAGAAGTCTGTATACATAATCTGGGTAACCTGGATCGACATAACCAGGTGGCTGATCCATATACACTTCCTCTTGCAACTCACCATTCAAGAAGGCATTATTTACATCCATTTGATGCATAATCCATCCTCTAGATGCAGCCACTGCTATGACAGCTCTCACAGTCGTCATCTTTGCCACTGGAGCAAAGGTCTCCTCATAGTCTATGCCATACGTCTGTGCATAACCCTTTGCGACCAGCCTTGCCTTGTGACGCTCAATGTTACCATCAGCCTTATGCTTGGTTTTATACACCTATTTACAGCCAATAGCTTTCTTGCCACTTGTAAATGGCACCAACTCCCATGTGTCGTTTGCTTCCAATGCAGCCATCTCTTCATTCATTTCATCATCCCAATGCACATTTCCAACCGCATCCTCAAAACATGTGGGCTCCACATCCTGTATCACCTTAGCCATGTAGGCTTGGTGATGCGCTAGATACCCATCATAAGTCAATTTCTGAAGTGGATTTCTGACTTTGTTAGATCTGCGCGGTCCTAGGTCACTCCTTTGCCCTCTAGCATCTTCTTGTACTTTCCTTACACCAGGTGTCCTGACAACCGAAATTCCAAATTCCTCATCAAGACTTTGTTCAGAACCATCTGAATCCATGTGTACATGTGAAAAACTTGATGATGCATCAGCCATAAAGGGAGGTTCATCAACCTTTTCCTTTCCTTTTTGTGATACATTCCCTGTACCTGCTGGTGGAGTAACCTGCGTACGTAGTCTACCATTCTATGGCTTCTCAACAGAGCCACGAGAAGAAGACTCATGTGGTACACTCAAAACCTGTGACTGTGGCCTCACATTTTGTACAACCACATCATATTTTACATCATCCCCAATAGTGCCATGAGCATTACTGTACCAGCTGCTCATCTCATCAAAGACTACATCTCTGCTCACGCGTAATTCTCGTGTAGTAGGATTGTAGCACCTGTACCCCTTTTGTTCAAGGGAATATCCCACAAGAATACATTTCTTTGCTTTAGGATCCAATTTCCTACGCAACTCATCCGGTACATGCACGTAAGCTATGCAGCCAAACACTTTCAAGTGTGCCAAATTAGGCTTTGTACCTGTAAACTTTTCCTCAAGCGTTACATCATGCACCGCAACTGTAGGTCTCCTGTTCATAATGTACACAGATGTATTTACAGCTTCAGCCCAAAAATGATGAGGCATGTTCTTCTCATTCATCAATGCACGTGCAACCTCTGCAATGTGCCTGTTTTTCCTTTCTGCGACCCCATTCTGTTGTGGAGTATATCTGCATGTAAATTGCCTGCATATACCATGCATTCTCAGAAAATCTGAAAAATCATTGGAGAAGTACTCTCCCCCTCCATCTGACCTCAATGTCTTGATTTGCATATCTGTCTCCTTCTCAATCATGACTTTGAAGTCTTGAAAGTGACCAAACACTTCACTTTTGTTATGCATTAAGTAGACCCATACTTTCCTTGTATGGTCATCAATGAAAGAGACATAATACCTACAACCATGTATACTTGCAGTATCGATTGGACCCCAAACATCTGTGTGCACCACCTCAAGTGGCTTTTTACATACATTGCGCTCATGTGGAAATGAGCCCTTTGACTGTTTTCCAAACTGGCATGCTGCACATACTTTATGCATACCATCGACCTTGAATTTGGGCAAACCTTTTACAGTCTGTTTTGATTGCATGCTGCGCAATCTCTGCTCATTGACATGGCCAATGCGTTTGTGCCAAATGTCAACATCAGCCACAACACATGTGCCCTGTGCAAATAATGCAGCTTTTACCTCAGGCATGTCTACATTCAGTGTAAACATTCTGCCCACACATTTGCCCTCTGTGTTGTTGCTTAATTAGCAGTGAAATGGTGTCTTCAACTTCATTCCAATTAGTCTTTAAGCCTTGTTCCGCATCCTTATCCTCAAGTAGTAGCTCTAACTTCTCTTGAATCTCTTTACCTGCGGCTTGCAAAACGAGCTATGTCTTCTCCGAGTCTAGGGTAGAATTTTTAGTCCTTTAAATGTTGATCATAACGATGTTCGAATTCCCTTAGCAGTTTGGTACGCGAGAGCCTCTCTTTTGGCCGAACTACCCACTCTAAAAGAGTCCTCTTTGTTACCCTTTCGGGGTCCTCCATGAAATACTCTTCCTTCAAGGCTAATTTGAATGCTTCCCAAGTTTCCCCATGCTCATTTCTAATTCCCCTTACATGCTCTCTGATCTTGAAAACTACAGCAAGCTCAAAATTTTGCACCATCTCAGCTTCGGGCACTCGGTGAAGCTCCATTTTCCTTACATATCCACAAAGATACTCTGTTACATATTTACCTTTAAATTGGTCCATTTATTCACCACAGATTGAAGCACTTTGGTTGAGGAAAGCTCCCTCCTTTCTGCAGCTTGCTACTGTTGCATAAACATTGCAAAGGCTTGAAACATTGGCATTGTGACTGGATCAAACCGAACCCCATGTTGCTCTTATTGCTCCAAAGATTTAAACCTTTGTTCTGAGACCTTCAGTGAAGCTTTTGAATCCTCTCCCTAGCCTACTTCGCATCGGGTTCACCAAAAATGTGTCAAGAAGTGCGCAGTGCGACTAGGAAAGCGTCGGGCCTTTGATTGTGAGGATTCGTAGCAAAATCAAGGAAGGCGTAGAGGATTTGAAGCCAAAAATACACTAAAAAATAACAAAATTCCAGCCATGAAAACTCCACTTTGAAAAAGAACCAATACTAACTCAAAACTCTTGTGTCTGTGAAGATTAGGTGTAGCCTCGCTCCCAATTGCACAGATGCAGTGCTCATTCGACCTGTTAAAAACCCTAAAATGACGCTTTGATTCCTCATCGTGACTATTTCATGAAAGCTTTAGTACTTCATTGGAGAAGCCCAAGTAGTTATTTGAAGAGGGAAAACCCTAATTGGAGGCCTCATAGCCCCAACCATGTAGCAGCACGGGACTGCACTAGTACCCTGTAAAGGAATGGTTGTATCTCCTTGCTCATGTGCCCAAATGAGCTCATTCTTGACTCTAAAACTTCCCACACAGCTTGAGAAACAATGGCACCGCCATTGATGTGGAATTTTGAACTATTTTTAGGCTATTTTTTACCATTTTAAGGCCATTTTTAGCCCAAAAATGCCCCTTTTTGTTCGTAAAAAGCCCAAACGAGCTGGAAAAAATCCTTGAATTTGTGGAAAAATCCCATTGGGCTCAAATTTCATGTTGAAACTCATTTTTTTACTTGATAAGTACTTTTGACATGTCTTTTATGCCCGCGCACGAAACCTGCTATTTTTTGTCGAGATTGCCTGCATTGAACTTTCTAGGCAGAACAAGCATGCCACTTCGAAACACTTGACATTTGTACATTCCTAAAGAAAATTATACATTCTTTAATGTGGTAAAACATGCAAGGGTGCCACGTCCCTGACCTCGCCTGCCTGGCAAGGTATGTACACGCGTGCAACAGTGGCATCCAGTTTTACATATATCAAACTATGTACATCATAGCATTTGGTCCCACATAACAAATGCATTGAGAGTGAGGTAGATATTGTAATTTCACATTATGAATGTGCCACGGCACGATAGCGTATTGCCATGTTGAAAGGTCAACCTTTCAACAACGCTTCCACAAAGATTCCATAAAGATCCCTCAAAGATTCTCTAAAGATTCCAAATAAAGATGTTGATGAAGTGATGAAGACGAATATGGATGCTGTAATGTGAAGATACAAGCTCATGGACATCATCGAATATCCCGTTATTATTATCTTGAGCCATTACGGCCACTTTTGTAATGTTTACGGGAACCTCATATTTTAAGTCGGCAATTGTATTTAGGCCACAGATGCTTGTTGGATGAGCAAAGTCAGCTCACAATTTCGTAATTAAGCTCTATAGAAGCCTAGGGACAAATCAGGTCATTTTGGTCGGACATTAGGTTTTCTAAGGCTTAGTATATAAGCAAAAACCTAAAGCTTTGTAAAGAGACTTCTAATAAATCTGATCTTCTGTGTCGTTGGGAGATTGCGAGAGAGTGAGAGAGTGTGTGCGTGTGCTACAGAAGCTACGGTGTTCGGAATCGCAAACGGAGAGCAGCAGTGTGTTGCCCACGAGGAGAGCTACGCGTTGATGCTTACATCACGCGCATTCGTTTGTGTTTTGGCAGATTCACCCGCGAGCTACTTTGGGAGTTTCGGTGAGTAACTGTTGTTCGTTTTTGCATTTCAACATATCCACGCGATCAGAGTGAGTAGAGCTACACATTAGGCACTTTAGTTTTCAGAAACGTCGACCTGCAAAAACCGGCCAGACATCCTACACTTTTTCTGCACGGAGGGTATTGGATAGGTTTTCTTGGTCACGGACCTTAGGGAGAGTGGCCTATTGGTGTTGATAGGATATCCCTCAAGTTTCTTAACGTTTCGAGAACGTCTAATGGGCTTTTGGCTTGCGGTAGCATCATAGGAGACTCTCACATTCACAGAACCGATGGCATGTAGAGTTGATATCTCTGTAGGAATTAGTCATTAGTCGGTCGAGTAGAGGTTGAAATCCTTTGCTTGCTTCCACGCGCCTGCGGGTCGAGCTTCGTCCTTAGTTGACATTATATGTTAGGTGAGTTCTCGCTATGCTGACGTCCGTCACGGCGTATCCGTCCAACATTGGCGCCGCTGCCGGGGACGAGGGCCCTAAGTAGGTGACCGAGACTAGTCCTTGAGGATAGAGGTCCCTCTGGCTTGCCAGAGTACTATTTTACATTTAGATAGGATCAGAGGGTGGTGGACTCTCTAGGTCTTAGGAGGAGTCTAGGGAGCGTGTGTCTAGCCTAGATCTTCCGTCTTAGGTAGTATTAGGTAGTAGTAGGTTGTGGTGTAGAGAGTAGGAGTTGGAGTGGTAGATGTGGTGGTAGGTTGACTTGAGAGTCCGTGTGAGGCTAGGAAGCAACCAAGACATCAAAATCACCATCTCACATTGATGAGAAGGAGTAGGGTAAGTAAAATATCTTGATTGCTGATCTAGAGTACTTTATGCATGTCTTATTTGATGTTAGGCTCATCATAGAAGAGGAAAACGCTAAGTAGGAAAGACGGTAAATTGTGTTTAGAAGTTGATTTGAAGTCCAAAATTTTCTTTGATTATTGCTGAGAGCTCTACAGAGCATAGGGAGTACTACTGCCAGAAAAAATTTTCATTTTAAGACAGTTTCTCCAAGGTACTTTTGGCAGGGAATTTGGGAAAACTGAGGTTACCAGTGGGTTCAGAGGGTAGGTTTTACCCTAGTAACATATTGACTTGAGTGTTTTTCCCTATTTTTTTTGAGACCAAAAGCCAAAAGGCGGAGTCAGAAAACGTAAAATTTCATCAAAGGCTTAAATTGAGTGATTTTTGCATGTTTTTGCAATTGTGAAGCATACTTGCACTTGCTGAGAGCATAAGGAAGCATCAGGGACACTTCAGTCTGAAAAAATCAGCAGTAGACATCCTACATGTAGGATGTCTACAGGGTGATTTGGGCACGTTTTGGAAAATCTGAGGTTACTAGTGTGTTTAGAAGGTAGGTTCTACCCTATTTTCACATGGAAAGTGGAAATTTGACCAAATTTTGACAGATCAAAGCCAAAAGACGAGAATTGCCAAACATCCTACCCAAATTTTGTCTAAGGCCTAATTTTGAGACCAAACCATAGGATGACTCCAAAGGCATGTTCCAAATGTTTTATTAAGTGCATGTGATAAATTTCATCTCATTTGGGTTAGTGAAAGGGAAGATTGAACAGACTTTAGCATTTTTGACTGAAAAAGGCAAGAATAGCTAGTTTTGGGGTCTTTTGACATCCAAACTCAAACGTAATCATATCAGTGGGTTGCTAAAGACTAGGGGAATCTTTGGTCCAAGTTTGGGTTCATTCTGAGGAAAAATACATCCTACACGTAGAATGTCTATTGCATGATTCTGAGACCAAAATTCTCATGTGACCATACCATGATGTCATATAGCCTTAGATAAGCCTCCTAGGCGAATTTGGTCCAATTTGGAGCTGATTTGACTTGGGAATTCATCAGAACAGACATCAGGCTTTTGGAACAGATTCTTGATCATTTGACCAACCTATAGGTGTCAAAATCAAAAAGTAAAAATAGTTGTGAGTTTAGCACATCAAGGGGAAGCTACATTGCAAGTTTGAGCTTAAACAGAGCAAAAAGACATCCTATGCGTAGGATGTCTCCAGGGTCATAAAGTGGTCAAAATTCTACTTTGGCCATATAGGGAGGTTCCCAGTGTCTCAAGGATTCCAAAAAAAATTTCAAAAGTGAATTTGGACCTTGTTTGTCCTATTTACCAAGCAAAGACAAGAATTGCCAGACATCCTACTCTTGGAGTGCACTAGAAGCTTATGCAACCCAAATCTTGACCTATTGGCATCCAAATTCAAATCTAAGCATATCATTGGGTTGTTGAGCACTAGGAGAATCTTGGGATCAAGTTTGGACAAAATCTGAGCAGTTAGACATCCTACACGTAGGATGTCTTCAGCTTGATTTAGGACTCCAAACCAACCTATGAGCACACCACTGTGATCAGCACATCAAGGAGAAGCTGGGGTGAAAATTTCAAGTCATTCTGAGCAAAAATACATCCTACGCGTAGGATGTCTCAAGGCCATTTTTAGGTCCAAATGAAATCCTGAGCATACCATTGTGTTGTTGGACTCAAGGGGAGTCTCTGGACCAAATTTTGTTTAATTCTGAGCATATAGACATCCTACGCGTAGGATGTCTCCAAGCCAGTTTTAGGGTCCAACTGTAATTTTGACCATACAACAGTGTTCACAGTGTCACAGAGATCCCAAATCTTCTTTCAAAATTGAATGTGGACTCATTTTGACCATTCTAAACTGCATTTCACTGTTTTGGCCATAATTTTCACAAACAGTATCGGATCGGAAAAGTTTTTATATCAAAACGTAGCTTGAGAGAGACTCTACAGATCTTAGAGCAAAACTGGAACTAAATGTATGCCAACGGCAACCATTTAGTTAACCTTTGAAAAAAACATCGTTTAAGGCCTCAAAATGCATCCGGAAGTCAGGAGTGTCTAAAACCGACAGTTCGAAAGAATTGTGAGAAAACGGTCACGGTTTTGAAGACTGCTAAGTTAGCAGATTGAAATTATCTTTTGGAAAAACCATTGGTCACCCGCTGGAAGGTGATCAAGGCACAAGTGTGGCCGTCAAGGGTACATCAAGAATTTTTGCATTCATTGTGAAAAAGTTTGCCAGCTAAATAGAATTTTGCAGATTGTGTGCTAAAGTGAACACAGGTTAGCTCGAATCAAGAATCGCTACGAAGGGACCAGTCGTTGCAATATAGTGGTAAGTTGCATAACTTATCACAGTGCTTCCACTAGATTGAGGCCTGCTAAAAAGCTCTAGGAAAAGCAAGCAGCCAGACAAGACAGTATCAACCCTGGCAAGCAAGGGAGCTAAGAAGTTCAAGCAAAGCCCAGTTCAAAAAACTTAGAGATTAAGGCATCCACAAAAGCTGAAGGACCTCAAGCGAAAAGGACCGACACAAGGGTGCTAATAATTTTTATTAGCATTGAGACAAGCAATTAGAGATATCACTGAACAAGTACAACAAGGGAGTCAAGACGAAAGAAATGGTGTCTCAAAGGAATCAGAACAGTCAGGAAGAAGCTTCAAGTACATCCATAGAAATTACAAGAGAGAAAATTTAGATCTATCTGATTGGATACTACAAAGGACTGCCATGCTATGAGGATGTCAATCGGAATTTGTACATCAAGACAAAGAAAGATACAGAGGAAACTCGGATATCTCACTATGTGGAAGTTGAAACATCGAAGAATGTACTACACCCACATCCAGATTTCATGGAAGACTGTCTGGGATCAATTTACATGAGTCACGGAAAATACATGGACAATGAGATAGAAATGTTGTACAAGGATCAACTTACAGAACTCTACGCATATCCTCCAAGTATTTTTCTGTACAAAGCACAAGATGGAAAACAGAAATTTGGTACTCTCTATGGAGATGAAGAATGTCGATACTACAGGGCTGTCACAAGTCATGAAGTTCCTGTAGAAAACAATCATTACTTTACAGCAGAAGCGTTTGGCTCAAGAGGAGAAGACTACATGTCTAAAGGTGGTAATGTATACCATCTCGTCATGGGTTTACCTCCAACTACACACCTGGAAGAATTGACACCTACGGCTGTCATTACATAAATGAGTACGTCGGAAGTATCACCTATGAAGATAGCACAACTTCAAAAAGAACTAGCTCAGTCTCAAGAGCTACTTAACAAAGCACAAGAAGTCATATCATCAGGCATTGAACAAATGCTAACATCATATATGAAACCCTCTCGGATGGTGGGAGTTCAAACTCAACAAAGAGACCCTATATCTTCAAGAGCGGGATTAAGAAGTCCAGTTTTACAAGAAGCAGTGTCCTTTTTAGGAACCCAAGTGGAATTTCAAGAAGCATTGGAAGATGCCGAGCCGGGGGAGAGACCACTGGAAATTCACAATGCCCAATGTAGAAGGTCGGGTCAAGATCTTATTGTGGTCGACAAATATGATAGGCACCATGAAATAGCCGATGTGAAAAATATGGATGAGTTTAGCAATTGTGGGCAACCTGTAAGTCACATACTTGGACCCAGTCCAAAAGCACCATCAAGGGAAATGGAAAACAAAGATTCGGCTCAATCTTCACCCTCGGTGCAGAACTCGCCAAAATCAACTCAGAAACATAGCCCTAAGGCTATGCAGAAGCCCCACATCAAAGACCATATACTAATGGAAGAATTAGCATTACAACTGCTAGAAAGCATGGATAGTGATTTTATTTTTTATGCAAGAAATAATGGAAGCTATTTTCAGCTTCTCAAGGACAAGACGATGAAGGATAAAGAGACGAAGCCAGTGGGGATAGACCTAAGTCAGTCGTAATCTACAAGTTCATGCAAGCAAAGAAGAGGTCATATCTGTATCTTGATACCAAAGGAAACCATTATCAACAGTATTATGGAGAGCTGCCTCGTCCAAAGGGTGCACATGTTGAGATAACAACATATTGAGACCAATGTGCCATTGGTCATTTAGTGAAGGACTGCCCAGCAAAGCTCTACATGGAAAAGAAGAATCAACAAGCCAAAAGCAAAGTTCAGACAGTGACAGCAAGGGAACAGAAGAAAGAATCCCCAACAAGATCTCCGAAAAAGAAGAAGATCTTGTTGCAAAGCACAAAAGATAGGCTCAAGACACAGTTGCTTGAGGTCAAGGGTGTCAACGACATTATCATAGAGAATCAAGCTTTCAAAAAAGATCAATTGAATCAGCTGATTCAAGATCGGTTAAGGAACCTCAATGAGGACAAGTCAAAGCATCCACAAGGTGATGAAGATGAAGCTCGTAGTTCAAGGTTCGAGAGCAAAAGAAGCCAAGATTTTGACGATAGTGAGCCAACACAAGAAGAGGTGGCAGAGGTAACAAAAAATCTTAGTGCCACATCACAAGTGGAAGACATGCAAATAGAGTCAATGGATGAAGCTGAAAGTCTACCAAATAAATTCTCTACTGTGGACTCTTCATTGGTGATTGAACAAATCAAAGAGTATGAGAAGCTAAAAGAAGATGTAACTGAAGACATAGAATGCGCAGAAGAACAGGAAATGACTGAGTCCAATATTGACTACCAAGGACAAGCAATACAGGATATGAATGAATATTTTCAAGAAGAGACTCTACAAAAACCCATGGAACAATGGAAACCAAAGGCCACGGCGACCATTGCATTAGAAGAAGAGAGTCAACCTCAACATCCTGCTACACAAGCTTCAAAACACTTCCAAGAAGAAAAGTCACCATTGAATGACCTTTAAGTGTTAGAAGAAGTAAACACTGATAGAGAGCTTCTGAAATCAAGAATCAAGGCGTCACAGTAAGAAAATAGCAATGAACACCAACAAGCAGCTACAGCAGAAGATAGTAAGCACTTGGGACATGCTACAACTAGTCAAATGACAAAGAAGTTCAACATACAAGAGGATGGAAAAGCCTTCAAGGCACAAAAGTCCAAGACAAGTACCAAAAGCAAAGAGGACATCAGTTACTTGGCAGCCAACAAGAAGATTAAATTCTCGCTGGATGTGCATGAGAAACTGAAATTCAATTTTACAGTAGAGATAGATTGCACTGCCATGACTAATGTCATGTCTTATGGGCTGTGGTTACTTCTAGATAAGCCAGAACTGTATGAAATTCAGGTACAAGTTCCTATATCACATGGAATAGCCATCACAAGTTTAGGGATTGCAGAAGCTACCCTTAAACTACGGTCAAAGGTAATCAAAGACAAATTCCTAGTGGTGGATTCCTCCAAAATGAGTACACATTTGATTTTGTCTAAGCACTGGGCAAAAACACTAGCAGAAGAACCTGAATTTTCAACAATGGTCATCACAACTAGCTCTCAAGAAATCTAGCCTACTACTGCTCCAAGATTATCGGCTTCCGACAAAGGCAAAGCCAAAATGAGCCCACAAATGTCCTACCAACACGCGCATGCTCTTCAATCAAAGTCTTCAATCCAACCCAGAAAAGTTCAAGACAGCGCTTCTACATCAACTGACCACATGCTTCCACATGAAAGGCAGACTCCAAAGAAAATTTTTCAACCGAAATACCCTACACTGCGAGATCACCGCCGCCAAAGGTTTTCAAAGGTCTACATTAAAGCTGAAGAAATAAAGATCAAGGATCCAATATGGGTAAATGATCCTAGCCAATTGACGAAAGATAAACACATGGGATGGATAGCCTCCCACAATAGCTTAGCAGAGCAAGGCTATTATGAGGGTCAAAAGAAACTTTGGTTACCAAAACCACAGACCTCGGCTTATGCGGTGGATAAAGGTTTCAAAAAGCGTCCCGGAAAGCAACAAAGCTCATATTTATATCGCCAAAGGAAACCAACCAACAAGGCTCGCCAAAGGGATGCAGGAAATTTCAAATCCAATTAGCCTTCATACCAACATAGGACTTCATCGACAAATAATCCCAATAATGGCACTCTTGTACATCTCAATACGACATCAAAAACATCACGGGAAGTGCCATCTACAATTCTTTAAGCACAAGGTTACTATCAAGGAAATCGGAGAATCTGGCTACCAAAGATGCCAGGTAAACATTCTTCAATCAAACGACTTCAGCTTGGAAATAATCGCAATTTCACGGAAGGCAAAATCAAGGACAATGTCACACTCAAGGAAAAGGATATCTGCAAAGACACGCTAATCACATGATGCAGATATAAATGGGTGCCAAAAGAACAACACATACCGAAGAAGATTGAAGTCATCTCTAGCTCTCAAGAAATGTCAAGACATGATGGACAACGTGTTACGGAGAATGGAGCGAGCCAATCTTCTCAACCAAGGGACCAACAACAACAAAAAGAAACAAAGGTCACCCATGTATGGCAAAAGAAACCAATATTGCCAGTATGGTCCTTTACAAATCCTCTCTTCAAGGATGGGAGTTTTGAATTTCAAAACCTATTCTTGGTCGAAAGCTCCCGAGAGTAAGTCAAGTCGCGATAAAAATCATGGCATAAGAGTCAAGAGTCGGGCAGCTGAGCCACTAAATGAGCAAGCGTCAGACCCAATCTTCATGTCTTAATATTTTTTGTGGTCTATGAGTCTAGATATTTAGATAATAGCTCAAGCTGGAAGAGTTGAGCATATTGTAAAATGGGGTCGCTCATGCTGGATAGGTGAGCATAAGAGTCGAAGTCTACTATTTTAAATGGTGGAGTGGCAGAGTAGTCCAAAAAACACTCATGCACATGAACACAATGAGGAGAGTGGAAAAAACCTCGTCGACAAAAACCCTTCTTGTGAGTAACGGCAACTCTTGAAGTCAAATATATTTTTGCTTCTCTAGCTACGTTCACTCCTGGAAGCACCCATTCAAACTCTTCTCGCACCTCATATTGTTTCCCATGCATCTATCTGTGCAAGCATATATAATGTCCCATCATTGGACATTTAGATTTGACACGATTTGTGTTCTACCCATGCACTTACACAACAAAATGACGATGACGAAGCGGTAACAGGTTTCATAAGCATTTGCTCAACAACAACGACTCTGACTTCAAGATACTAACACTTATCCACTGTATATCCAGTCAAGAATAGTATCCATACGGCCATAAGTACTTTAACTCAACAAAAGTCAGTTACATCAAATCATAAGTACATATAGCCTCACATTTAATTGCGACTAAAGGCATTTTTTTCCACTTGGTTTTTCCCTGTAGTCCTATCCAGGTATCCAAGACCTTCATTTTGTAATATACGCCACATTTTATTTTTACTATTTTATTTTTCTTATAAAAACACAAAAAAGAAAACCAATGACATCCCCAAACAACTACATACTCATCAACTAGAAAATCAACGGAGAGCGGCCCAGAAAAAATTCAAAAAGGCTTCAAGTTTACAGGTACACATGCAGGATGACACCCAAAGTTCTAACAATACAGAGCTGCCAAGATAAAGACTTGCTGCAACAACAAACCTCACACAACCTATTCACACTACAACAACCAATCGGAGGGGGAGAGCTATGGCTTCAACTACACTACATGTACAAGAAAAAGGTACCTCTACAACATACAAAGCATCTGGTAGAAGCAACTACAACAACAAAAGATTCAACCAACACTCGTCAAGGCCACTGTAGACATAGGGTCTTGTCGGGGACGACAAGACTTAGGAGGGGGAGAGTGTTGTAAGGTCAACCTTTCAACAACGCTTCCACAAAGATTCCATAAAGATCCCTCAAAGATTCTCTAGAGATTCCAAATAAAGATGTTGATGAAGTGATGAAGACGAAGATGGATGTTGTAATGTGAAGATACAAGCTCGTGGACATCATCGAATATCCTGTTATTATTATCTTGAGCCATTACGGCCACTTTTGTAATGTTTACGGGAACCTCATATTTTAAGTCGGCAATTGTATTTAGGCCACAGATGCTTGTTGGATGAGCAAAGCCAGCTCACAATGTTGTAATTAAGCTCTATAGAAGCCTAGGGACAAATCAGGTCATTTTGGTCGGACATTAGGTTTTCTAAGGCTTAGTATATAAGCAAAAACCTAAAGCTTTGTAAAGAGACTTCTAATAAATCTGATCTTCTGTGTCGTTGGGAGACTGCGAGAGAGTGAGAGTGTGTGTGTGTGTGCTACAGGAGCTACGATGGTCGGAATCGCAAATGCAGAGCAGCAGTGTGTTGCCCACGAGGAGAGCTACGCGTTGATGCTTACATTACGCGCGTTCGTCTGTGTTTTGGCAGATTCACTCGCAAGCTACTTTTGGAGTTTCGATGAGTAACTATTGTCTGTTTTTTCATTTCAGCATATCCATGCGATCAGAGCGAGTAGAGCTACACATTAGGCACTTTAGTTTTTGGAAACGTCGACCTGCAAAAACCGGCCAAACATCCTACGCATTTTCTACACAGAGGGTATTGGGTAGGTTTTTTTGGTCACGGACCTTACGGAGAGTGGCCTATTGGTGTTGATAGGATATCCCTCAAGTTTCGTAACGTTTCGAGAACGTCTAATGGGCTTTTGGCTTGCGGTAGCATCATAGGAGACTCTCACATTCACAGAACCGATGGCATGTAGAGTTGATATCTCAGTAGGAATTAGTCATTAGTCAGTTAAGTAGAGGTTGACACCCTTTGCTTGCTTCCACGCACCTGCGGGTCGAGCTTCGTCCTCACTTGACATTATATGTTAGGTGAGTTCTCGCTATGCTGACGTCCGTCACGGCGTATCCGTCCAACATTCAACCTTTCAACATGCCACCTCTCTTTCACTAGTATCTGAGCTATTTTTGGAACAGGAGAAAAGCAGGTTGCATGTGCATGCGACGCGTTGCCTTTCTTCCACATTCGGCAGACAAAGACATCGCCGTTGTGCAGCAAAAAGAAGACAAGCAAAGTTCCCTCTGTGTAGCACGTGAAGTCAGATAGAGACAGCCAATCGCAGACGTCCCACCCACATCCTCCACAACAGGTGACCAAGGAAAACTCCACCAGTAACTCTACGGCACCGAGGCTCCGAAGGCTTCCATTGGCACAATTGGATGCGTGTGTAGAAAGGCACACTTAACCTTTATAGGAAGGAGGGTTGAACCCACTCTATGAGGGTAATAGGCCAACACTTTACCATCAAGCTATTGACCCTTGTTGTGCATAACAAGGAAAGATAGCTTACTTGTGTTGAAAAGAAAGCTAGAAGGAAAGGAAAAGCTTCAAACTTCAAGGAAGTAGTTTCACCCTTACTTTTCACTTTTTGGAGAAAGGAAAGTTTTCCTCCAAAAATTGTTTTTTCTTCAAGGAGGTAGCTTCAAAGTGAACAAAAGCCTTCACAAAAATGATGCGTTTTTGTGAAGAATCAACAAAGGTGTTCTTACGATGAACGACCCGTGAAGCGCTACAATTCCTACAAGGCGAGGTTCGCATGCAACATAAATCTCAAAGCATACAAAACACAAAGACTTGAATTTCACAAGGTTCAACTTGACTTTTTTTTTTCTCTCTTTACATTAATGTGTGTTTACCATGGCCAGTGAGGATATCCCACCTATACACACTTTTGATTTTGAGCACGTAGATCAAAATCAGGGCACCATGGGTGCTGCTGACACTAATATGCATGACAATGATGATCTAGGAGATCATGGCCTTGTAGATATGGCTGCTTTCAAGACTTTGGAACATCACCAAAGCGTACTTGAGTGCAACCTCTCTGCAGTCAATGCAAATGTTACCTTCTGAAATTTTTGAATTCACAGACTGCTCAAGGAGCCACAAGTGGCACGGTTCAAGGGAACCAAGCTCGCACGACTGAAGGAGTCCAAGGGAACCAAACTCGCACGATTGAAGGAGTCCAAGTGACAAGTGCTTCAGAACATGCAGAAGGTAGCAATACATTAATTAAGAATATCACCATTCTTGAGTTTCACGGGGAAGAGAGTGATCACAACAAGGATGCGGTCAATGCGTTCTTACACAAATGGAGTGAGAGTATCAAATGGTTTACTACTCAAACGGACTTGAAGGCCGTAAAGCTAGATGGGCAAAAATCCTTCAAGATTATGATTGTAAGCAACGATATTGCAGGGGGCGATATAATGTAGTAGCGGATGCACTAAGTCGGATGCCTCATATTAATTCACTTGCTTTCATGGAAATAAAGAGTGGATTTTTGGAGTCATTACATGGCAAGTGTGCACAAGATCAATCATATACTAAAGTGTGGAGTGCAGTTTTAAAAAGGGGTCCCTCACACTCACATGTCTCTGTAAAGCCAGATCAACATGTCTCTGCACGCGCAAATAAAAACTCCAACACGTAGAGCTCCACCCCTACTCAGGAAGAGATTAAGCAATGGAAGAATTTTTCCATTGATGATGGCTACTTACTCCACGAGGGTAGATTATGTGTGCCAAAGGACTCAGACACTAGGCGCCAAATCTTAATTGAGTATCACGATATTCCAAGTGCTAGTCATCTAGGTATTCGTAAGACGTATGCCTTAGTTCGACGGCAATTTTATTGGTTGGGCTTACATCATGATGTTCAAGAGTACATACTAAACTGCCAACAGTGCCGAGTTAATAAGGCAGAGCTCCTCAAGGGAGGTGGACTTTTACATCCTTTAGAGATTCCACAAGATAAGTGGGAGAGTATCTCTATGGATTTTGTAGTAGGACTACCTACTACAAATCGTGGCCATGATACCATAGGGGTAATTGTAGACCATCTCACAAAGATGGATCGATTCATTCCCACTAAGACTACGATTAAGACACCGGAATTAGCACGGCTATTTGTAAAGTATATATATAGAATCTACGGTCTTCCAGCTAGTATCATTAGTGATAGAGATCGAAAGTTTGATAATCACTTTTGGAGAGCTGTGTTTCAAAAGTTGGAAACTAAACTTAATCTAAGTATGGTTAATCCAAAAATAGATGGTCAAACCGAAAGAGTTAATCAAGTGCTAGAGGATATGCTATGAGCGTACGTTAGCAAGAATATACCAATTGGGAAGACTACTTACCTATACTGGAATTTTCTTATAATAGTTCAAAGCATGTGACTACAGGGTTTAGTCCATTTATTCTTTTATATGGATTTCAACCTAGATCACCCGTTACGGTAGGGTTAGCGAAGGAGAAGATACAACAAGCAAAGAATTTTCTCCAAGACTATTTTGACATGCTTCGAGTTGCTCGACAGAATGTTAAGCAAGCGCAAGATTGATATAAGAAGTACGCAGATGAGCATCGTCGTCTTGCTACTTTCGAAGAAGGAGACAAAGTTTTCCTCAAAGTTCCGGAGCATTCAAAAAGTCTGAAGACGTGAGAAGTTGCTAAACTTTTAACATGCTATTGTGGACCGTTTACCATTCTCAAACGTATAGGTCAAGTGGCCTATAAATTAGCTCTTCCAGAGCACTCACGAGTTCATCCTATTTTTCATGTTAGCCGTTTACAAAAACAGCTAGGACAAAATGATAATGTCATTGACACAGGTGTATTAGTTGACCTTATCAAACCGCCAAGCATCCCCCATGAGCCCAAAAAGATTTTGGATTCTCATGAGATTTGCACCAGACTTCATGTCAGATGACAGGTGTTGGTAAAATGGCTAGATAGACCTAGAGAAGGTTCTACATGGGAGAATGTCTCCGCACTTGAGAAACATTTTCCTACGTTCGTTTTTGAGGACGAAAACAATTCTCCAAGGGGGGTGTAATGTAAGGACATGGGTCCTACGGGCAAGGCCACCGGCACGGCCGGACAGTGTGTATGCTAGGGGGAGGCTATAAGATAGCACGGTTGGGTGGAGACTAGCACACGCATTACCACCGCCCTTTCACTGTGTTAACTATAAGAAACTCAATAACCAAACCATTAAAGACCCCTTTCCACTACCATTTATAGATATGATGTTGGATGAAATTGTAGGCCACAAAATGTATAGCTTTATGGATGGCTATATTGGCTATAATCAAATGAATATTGCACCAAAAAATAGAGCAAAAAAAAAATTCATAACTGAATGGGGAGCATTTATGTATCTAGAAATTCCATTTGAACTTTGTAATGCTCCAGCTACATTTCAGAGGTGCATGATGGAAATCTTTAGTGAGTTTTTGCATAAATTTCTAGCCATCATCATGGATGATTTCACTATCTTTTCCACTAAAGAGATGCACATATATTTATTTTGGCGATGGTTTTGAAAGGTGCACGGAGAAAAGAATCTGCTATGTTTGCAACTAAAACCTTACCCCTTTATGAGCTCACAAATAAAGGAACACATCTGGACTGAAGAATGTGAGAAAAGATTTCAATGCTTGAAAGATGCGACCAGCAGGAAGCCAGTTCTTCCCCACCAACCCAACTGGGATATTATCTTTCATGTACATGTTGATGCTTTAGGGATGGCGATGGGCGCTTTATTGGGTCAGCCTGATGGGAAAACTGACTACCCAATCTACTTCGCCACTTGCAGGTTCAATTCAACAACTCAAGGGTATTCAACAAGAGAAATAAAGGCACTGGGAATGGTGTTTAGTGCAACTAAGTTCACGCATTACCTACTTAGAAATCTATTTCATTTTTATGTGGATCATCATGCTTTATTTTTTTTGAACAATAAACTGATCATATAAGGAATATTGATCAGATGGATGATGTTCTTAATGGAATTCAAATTCAAGATTTTCCACAAACCAGGAAAGTCACATTGTGGAGCATACTTTCTTTCAAGAAACATTGAAGGGTATTCTGAAACATCCTTGAGGGATAAAACCATTAGATGTTGAACTATTTTAAAGCACAACTAAGGAAGAACCAGACCTAGAATGGCAAGAAATATATGATTTCCTTCAACCCGATAAATTCCCAGAAGAGTGGCCTTAGGGTAAGAGAAAGGCACTAATCATTCAAAGTCTAAAATTCACCATTATCGTTGGAGCACTTTACAAGTTGGTAATTGATTGAGTGCTTTGGCATTGTGACCTTTAAAAAGATGCATGCAAGTTATCACTGAAGCACATAATGGTGATGCTAGAGGACATTTTTTAGTTGACATCACATATAAGAAAATCCTTCAGGAAGGATTATGGTGGCAATCAATGATGGATGATGTTAGAACACATACTGTAAATCTTGTGATATATGCCAGAGGCTGGGCAGACCCACAGGAGTTGACATGACACCACTAACTCCAATTATTCCATTAGGAATCTTTATGAAATGGGGACTTGATTTCATGGGACCGTTCAAAAAGATCACTCACAGAAAGAATGAGTACATCATTATGGGTACCTGCTATGTTAGCAAATGGGTGGAGGCAAAATATTTGCCAAACAACACTGCTAAGTCAGTTACTTCATTCCTTTATGAGAATATCATGTGCAGATATGGTTGTCCCATTGACATAGTGTCAGACCAGGGCACTCAACTCATTAATGATACAATGGAAATTCTCATGGGAATGTTTTCAGCCAAACACAGGAGTCAACACCATATTATCCCAGATGCAATGGTCAGGCCGAAAGTAGTAACAAAACTATCAAGACTATTCTTACAAAGATTGTTCGGAAGGAGCCACACCATTGGGATACCAAACATCAAGCATCATTATGGGCCTACAAAACTGCTTACAAAGTCATGACGGGCATGAATCCATTCAAACTGGTTTATGGCACAGAAACAGTTGTACCTATGGAATTTGTGGTTCCAAGTTTAAGAGTGACAGTTGAATATGGGATGGATTTCAATAAGAAACCGAAACAATAATTGGATGATATGTTATGCCTAGATGAGACCAAACAGAGGGCTATGTTGGAACAAGAAGTTGTACAACAAAGGAGAAATAATTTGCATGACAGTAGAAAATCAAGGTGAGAGAATTCTAGAGAGGGGACCTAGTTCTACTTTATCAATCCAAATTGGGACCAAAGAAATCGAATTTGAAAATACCATGGTCGGGACGCTATGAGGTGGATTGGGTATTTTCAAACGGCATTGTGAGACTCAAGGCTTTGTCTGGTCTACTATTGCCAGGATTGTATAACGGGGCCAAGATCAAAGCTCTACTATTGTTGGACGGGAAGCTACTCTCACACCCATGAAGTGCATGCAAACACTACCTAGATCAACATAATGTCAATCGAGGACACAGATGACACGATAGGCACACGGAGGAAATCTCTTAAGCTTGTCAAGCTGAGATCATCCTACACATACAACACTCTGGAAGGCCAACTAAACCACAATCAAGAACCTCACTGCTCTCAACTACACCACCTAGCCACATACACACATACGGAAGGTAACTCACCTAATCCAACCAGATTCATACGAAACTTAAGGAACACCATCCCCTCACTAGGATACACTTGTCCCTAAGCTTCTACACTCAAAACCCCCACTCTCAACCCATCTGCGGAAAACGGGTAGGATGACAAAACAAAATTTTGAAAGTGCCCGAAACTGAAATTTACGAGTACCTATGTGTAGCTTATGTCTCCACGATTCTATAGACTACTAGCACGCAGAAAATAGACATCGTCTGATACACTTACGGCCACAAATAGCTCGTAGATGCGTCGGCGTGTGCGCTTCGTCTCGCGTGGAATGCTTGGCGTTGTTGCGTAGCTCTCCTCGAGCCTACAGCAATGGTGCAGTCGGATCTCCAATGTGTTGAGCGAGCCGGGCGTAGCGGGAGGATGAAGCTCACACTCACTCTCTTTCTCTCTCACACACAGTAGATGGCAGCGCTAAAGTTTGATTATGATAAAAGTCTCTTTACAAAATGACCTAGGTACCTTATATACTAAGGCTACCTTAGGTTTAACCAAAAATGGGGTTGAAAGGGTCAAATGGCTTTGTATTTACAATCTGGAAGTGCCATTGCACCCCGGCTTCTGAAACTATAATAACTACTCATTACAAATGACGTTTATATCCATAATCCGCAGCATTTCATAACTTGCAAAAGATAAGACTTTGGTACGAAACTTGAGTTATGTTGTGTTGTTGACCCAGCGGTCAACATTCCCCCCTTCCGCGTTCATGTCGTCCCCGACATGACCTGATTGTCGATGGCGATGTGGTCTTTGCTTTCGTTTTGGCTTCATCTGTTGCACTACTTGTAACTTTGTCGAACCATGGCAAGAACTATGATCCATTAGAGCGGACATTTATCATCGGAACCATTCATCTATTGAGATCCTCTGATTACTTTTATGTCTGCTCTTCTTCATTGGTGACTTCTTTGTTTCTGTGCAATCATGTTGTTAGTGTTGTCTGCAGCTTTGTCATTGTAGGCCATTCTTCGACTCGCCATTGAGGAGAAGTATGCTATGATCTGAAATTGGTGCTCCAATTCATTTGTCAATTGATTTGAGTAGCATTTCCTTATTGTTGATGTAGAAGGAGTATGTACAAGAGGATGGTGATAGGGGTCTTTAGATTAGGGTCTAAAACTTGGATGACCAAAGGGAAAAAACCCGGTGGGAAAAAAATGCCTTTGGTATACGCTCTTATTGGAGTTGAGCAGTTGAACGTGAAGTACATGTTCATGAAAGGTGAGTGCTTGGGTGAAACACGAAAAGAGTGCCTGATGCAAGTGCCAATTATGGGACACTCTATATGCATATGAGAAATTTGTCAACAAAAGCATGCAATGTGAAAGAAGGAGATGATGGGTGCTTCGAGGAATAAATGTAGCACATGTGACATCAAAAGATGTCTCAATAGCTTCCACCTTTCCAAGAAGGGTTTTCGATGTAGAAATTTCTCCACTCGTATCTCACTGTGCTCATTACGTGAGTGTCTTTTGGACCTTCTCCTTCACTTCACCAGACTTAAGTACTTAGACTTCGACTCTTTTGCTCACCTATACGAGCATGAGCGACACAACTTAAATATGCTCAACTCTTCCAGCTTGAGCAGTACCTAGAATAGCTAAGACGCTTAGACCACAGAGAATATTACTTGAAGCTTTGGGACTAACACCTCGCTCATTTTGTGGCGTAGCTACTCAACTCTGACTTGTATGACTTGTCGGTTGCATGTTGACACTGCTTTGTGACAAGTTCTTCGGCTGTTGTAGTGGCTACTGAGACATACTTCGTGAAGTTTCATCGTTTTCCTGTACCTTCTTCTCTTTGTAGTGCTCAGGCCTCTCGTCAGTCTTTTCTTCATGTGGATTATGGATTTTTTTAATTTTTTTCTTAATAATAAACAAAGAAAATCTTAAAACAACTCAACAAAAGAAAAACCATTCAAATAGAAATCTAAATGCTATGTACACTATACACATGTCCCTAGGGGCTCATATATGGATTTTGTCCCCATACTCCTTTGTAACACTACTATGAGGGCATATACTCTAAATTTCTCAAAAAATTATCACAATAAAACGCAAAAATTCAATGCATCTCACAAAACATTGCCCTCTAATAGTCATAATGTTAGGTCCGCATTCAGAATGCCTCCCCCCTTCCTATTTGGAGTCATCCTTTACGACAAGGTATCGCAAAGGGTATGTGTTGTGCTTGGGCAAAAAGTTGTGCCTATGCAGGCCTTCTAATGTAGCCCTATTATGCATGCACAGTCAATGCATGGAAAAGATTTATGTTGTGCAAGATGTGGGTATAAGCAATTTGCTTATTGGCATTTGTTGGCAAGGCTTCCTATTCTCAGCAATGTAATGGTCTTTGAAGCTCCTGTATCGTTTCTTGATTGAAGCGACTTGCTCTCTTCTAACTGTACTGTAATCGTAGGAAGAATTGTAAGAATTCAAGCGGCGATGCACTGACAGCAGTTTTGTTGTTCTTCTTTGGGACCCATTTCTTTGCGATTATTGGCTGTTTTGTTGCTGGCTCTCGTTTGGGAACCCATACTTGCCCGTGCTTCGTTTGTGTTTGAAGAGACTTCTTTGGGACCCACCTTTTTGTTGTGTGAGTCGACAATGGTCTTTGCTTCGGCCCTTGTACGCTTGGTTGGTGACGAGCTTCAGGCTTTGAAAGTTGATACTGTGGTTGTTTTGGAATCCAAATGAATTCCTGACTTTTTTGTGCTTGAATCAACTTCTTTGGAGCCCAAACCTGAGTTGTGAAAGCTTGCGACTTTGTGATATTCTTACCCGTTCGTGCACGCTTTCCTTGTTTTTGTTTTGGTGTTGGATCTTGTGATTTTTCATTAGAGATATTTGTCTTCTTGATCCATATCTGTTTTTGGCCGATCTGGCTTTTTGGTATCCAGATTTGTCGAGCTTTTTGGCTTTGACTTGTTGTCCTGTTATTTTGACCTGTCATGGTTGTTGCTGAAGGGGTTGGTGATAGTGATGGCCTGAGTTGATGATAGGGGATGTCATAAGATTCATCAGTATCACTACTATCCTCAGCAAGGTTGGCTTCTTGTACTTTTCCTTGATTTTTTGGCTGGTAGTGGAAAGTTACTATCTGTTTTCTCGTGGGTGGTAGTTTCTTGGAGGACTTTTCTAACCCATTGATTAGAGCATTGTTAGCTCGTTGCTCTGGTCATATTCCTCCTAGCTGAGTCTTTGCATCCTTATTAGGAGCCATGTATGAGGATGCTTGTGGTGGCTATGTCTTCACGGAGGACTTTGGAATCCACTTTTGATGCACTTTATTCGTGTAGTGATGACATTGATTCCTGGGTCATTGATCTTCTTGAAGCTCGAAGTGTTCTACAGAGTCATAGAACTCACCGTCTTCTTCATCTTTTGATTCTCCACATTTCTTTGTTTGCTCCTTATTTCGAGAGCTTGTTGATGTCTGGTTCTCTTTGTTTTCCTGGATTACACTCACTGCAAAATAAGGAACGACATCATAGCCATTTTCATCACAAAACTTTGTTGTGGGAGCATCCTCCACTGCGCACACGTCCAGAGTAGCCAAGATGTGTTCCCATCCAAATGGCTCTAACTCTTCTTCAGGAAATGGTTCTGGGATATAGTCCCTATCCTCTATAACTCGCTCTAGGATACATTCCTCACGTTTCAAGCTACCACATTGTGAAGCTCCACACATCCACAGTTCTTTAGGCTTACCTAGCCAAGCTGGAAGTTCTGATCCTGCTATGGTGGCGGAATCAAACTCCTCAACCGGTGTTCTCGTCACATCCCTGTAGCTATGGTCTCTCAAGTTTATCTTTGTTATGGTTTCCATATGTCTCAGTTATATATGGTCATAACCCCAATCTTGGACCATTTTCAATTGTCGCATGAATGGTCTTCCCAGAATGATTTCATAGTTGTTCTTCTTGCCAAAGTCAACAACAGCAAAAGTGTGTTCATATTCAATGCCACAAGAAGTAACAATTACTTTTTCTAGCAGTCCTAGGGGCTTTTCCTTGTGTCCGTCTGCAAGCTGCAGGGTCATTCGTGTGGATCTCAAGGCAGGTTTTCCCCATTTTTTCCAAACCTCTTTGGTTGCAATGGCCACACCAGCTCCACTGTCCAGAATTGCCATGGTTTGTACACCATTGAATTCCACAGGAAGGGTGGTGTTTCCATCTTCTCCCTCGTAATACTCGCCTACCTTGTTTAATGGCACTGGCCTAGTATTTAGTTGAGGCATTTCAAGCTCTTTGATGCCTTCCTTGATTTGAGTCATTAGGGTTTTTACACCAAATTTCTCTAGACATCTACCCACATTAGCCCACATGTTTGGTCTTATTCTAAGCAACTCGGCTAACATTATTGTACAGGTGACTGGGGTAGATAGAATATCTACTAGCCCCTTTGAATCGATGGCCTTGTTGGGAGACAGTCTCTTTGATGGGACTGCAACCACATCTGACTTGGTCTCGTACTCTCCCATGTAGGACGGTAGTGTTCTTAGCGAATGGGGTTGACTATCCATAGATTGTACAGATCCTTTGTCGCCCCAGCACGATTGCACGACTAGATTCATTTGACATCCAGTCTCAAATTCCTCTATTGGTGGTAGAAACACTCCTCGTTCATCACCAGTCTTGTCTACTCGTTTTCTTAGGTCATCGGCTTCATTGGCCTCTCTGACTTGTTTCCACAATTCGTCAAGACCATCTATCTCTTTACAATCCTCAAGTATAGCTTGGTGAAATCCCTCGGAAGAGTTATCCGTGGTATTCAGTACTATCCTTGGTTCTAATGCTAGGTCTTTGAGTTTTGGTCTGTGCTCATGACTAGAATCTGGCTCTTTTAGTTCCTGATTTGGTGGAATTACTTGTGTAGCCATGACACAGATCACATCCTCAGGTTTTGCACCTGGTGGTTCTAGTAAAGCTTGGGCTGTTTGAATCATTTTATGGCACATTTCAAACCTTTGCTTTTCTAGTTCCGTATAGGGATATGTCATCCACCTATGTTCTTGGGTTTGGTTGTTTTTTAGCCTCGCATCATAGGCTTTCAAGAGGGCATCTAATGTCTCATTAACCTTCTCTGCCAACACAGATCCTCCTGAACTAGCACTTCTCGGTTTCTCATCCATGGATGGTTCTTCTAGAGGTTTAACCATCTGTGTAAGAGAAGGTGCCTCCTTTTTGTCGTGTTCTTTTATCTTCTCCTCAGCTTCGGTAAGCTTCTCAGCTAGGGATTTTTTCTCTCGTTCCCTGCGTGCTTTCATCCTAGTCTTTCTACCTTTCCAACTATTTTGTTTGCTCTTGGTTTTTTGACTAGGTGTGTCTGTCTTTGGTCCATCATCTGTCTTTGGACTCATGTCACTTGCCGTGTTCTTTGTCTCTGGATTCTCATCAGCTTTCTTTTGGGCTTGTGCTCTCGTAACCACTTGAACTGGTACAACATTTTCATTTTCTGAGCTACTAGGGAGCTGAACAATCCCTGATACATTTGTCATGATTTTCCTGATTTGGTTTGGTTTTTTCGGGCAATTGGGGATCAAGTGAGTGATGCCACACTCAAGACAATAGGAATTTACTTCAGTGATCTCCATATGAGGACATTGTTTGACCAAGTGGTTGTCACGACTTTTGTGACAATCTGTCTCTGGTTGAGGAGATTCTTTTAGCATTTCCTCTTGGCTATAAGCAAGCTTTGACCTAGATAAGCCACTATTTGCAATGAATCGCAATGTCCTTTCGTCCATTTCATACCTTCTTTCTTTCGACTGAAACCCAGGAGGTGGAGGTTGTACCGGCCTCACCACTCCATGTGTTTCTTTCACATTTTGTTTCTCCGAAGGGTTGTACTTACTTTGGTTGCTATACCACATTGTAGCTGGTACTGGCGTTGGTTTATTTGATGCTTTCATCATTGGCATGTATCTCATGTCTACCTGCATTCTAGCACCTGGCAGCGGAGGTTGTTTTCCTAAGACAAGCTGTGGCCTTAAAACTCCTATTGGTCCTTGCGCATTCCCCGTAATGTATCTAGGTGGAGTAGGTGCTTCTGGAACAGGTTGTACATACCTCTCCCTAGCATTTTCCATGCTATAATAGCACTCTTCCCCCGTATGGTTCGTCCATTTTCTCTCAATTTCACACCACTTCGGCTCTCCCGAATCAGACCTTACAAGAGGAATCAACCTCTTGACCAAGTCGTCGATAAGATTTTCTTGATCAATAGGTGCCGTTGGCTTGGCAATGGACTCACTTATCTGTGAAACACTGTGCTGAGAGGATGTGTCATCTCCTTCACTCTTTAAGTCCTTTTCTTTGTATGCCTCACAGTTATCCACTAGATAAAGAGCTTCTTTGATCAACTCGTTTAGCGTCATCCTCCTTATCATATGCAGATCCTTCTGAAGGCCTGCATGTCTCATTCCCTGGATAAATATCAGCATCACTCGTGCTTGTGTGGGTAATTCCGCTCTCGGACAGAGCTTAACATATCTCTTGAGCCATAATGCTGCTTTGCGTACTGATTCATCCTCTTTCTGTTTGAATCTATGGATTTGCGAGACCGTGTTGTGAGCAATGCCTTTTGGCGAGAATTCTTCAATAAACTCCTCAAACAACTCATCTAGGGTCTCAAAATCCCATATTTCCACCGAGTCGAACCAAGTAGCTGCATCATCTTCTAGAGTCAATCCAAATCATGCAAACTGTGTCGCAAAATCTGAAACTTCCTCTGCTCTAATCACTCTTCTAAAAGCCGCTACGTGATCTCTCGGATCTTCATCTCCGGGTTATTTTTTGTTTACCCATTTCTGGACTTGGGATGGTCTAACTCGTCGATTGTCTACAAGTCTAACCAAAGACTCTCCCAATCCTTCTCTCGTTATCGCTCTTGAAGGGAATCCTGGTGGCTCTCTTCCTGAAATTCCTATAGGAATTCTCGTGTATGGTGGAGGCATTGGTGGTCCTTCATTGACCAAATATCCACCTCTTTCTAGTATAGTCTGTGGATTTGTGCTTTCTACAACTCTGTATTCTTGTCCATACTTGTCGACAACTATAGATCTCCATTGACAGTCGACTCCATATGTGTAGACATATAAGAGCTTGTAATCTGTTATCTCTTCTAGGTATGGATCTGAGCACCTATAAAGATTGACCCAATTGTCGTCAATGTATCTATATAGTCCTTCACTCTCATGACCAATCATCCAAACTCTCTCAACAAGATGGGTCTTTATCAATTCCAAGTTTGGAAGATCCATTGTGGGAGGATATTCCTCTATCGTCGGGATCTCCAAGCTTGTGTAAGCTGCGTTTGAATCTAGGGTAGACATGATTTCTGGGCTTAAGAGCTTTTGCTTGGTTCAAGTAGACTTAGTCCACTGTGTTCAAGTTCTTTGGTTAGGGAAAAGTCAAAACTATGTCCAAAACCGCAACCGTTTCGTCACAATTCTCGTAAATTGTCGCTTTTAGACACCCCTGACTTCCGGATGAATTTTGAGGCCTTAAACGATGTTTTTTTCAAAGTTGAACTAAACGGTTTTCATTGGCATACATTTAGTTCAAGTTTTTCTCTAAGATCTATAGAGCCGCTCTCAGGCTACGTTTTGATATAAAAACTTTTTCGATCCGATACCGTTTGTGAAAGTTATGGCCAAAACAGTGAAATGCAGTTTGGACTGGTCAAAATGAGTCCAAATTCAATTTTAAAAAAAGATTTGGGATCTTTGTGACACTGTGAACACTCCTGTATGGTCAAAAGCACAGTTGGACCCTAAAACTGGCCTGGAGACATGCTACACGTAGCATGTCTATATGCTCAGAATTGAACAAAATTTGGTCAAGAGACTCCCCTTAAGTCCAGCAACACAATGGTATGCTCAGATTTTCATTTGGATTTAAAAATGGCCTTGAGACATCCTATGCGTAGGATGTCTTTTTGCTCAGAATGACTTGAAATTTTCACCCCAGCTTCTCCTTGGTGTGTTGATCACAGTGGTGTGCTCATAGGTTGGTTTGGAGTCCTAAATCAAGCTGGAGACATCCTACGCGTAGGATGTCTAACTGGTCAGATTTTGTCCAAACTTGCACTGTAGCTTCCCCTTGATGTGTTTAACTCATAGCTATTTTTACTTTTTGATTCTGACACCTATAGGTTGGTCAAATGATCAAGAATCTGTTCCAAAAGCCTGATGTCTGTTCTGATGAATTTCCAAGTCAAACCAACTCCAAATTGGACCAAATTTGACTAGGAGGCTTGCCTAAGGCTATATGACAGCATGGTATGGTCACAGTAGAATTTTGGTTTCAGAATTATGCAGTAGACATCCTACGCGTAGGATGTCTTTTTGCTCAAAATGAACCCAATTTTGAACCACAGACTCTCCGTAAGGTGTTGATCACTAGGGTATGCTCAAAATTAAGTTTGGAGTGAAAAATCGCACATATGACATCCTATGCGTAGGATGTCTTTTTGGCATGTTTGACCACAGACTTGACCCAAAGCTTCCCCTTGATGTCAGCAACCCAGTGGTATGCTCAGATTTTAATTTGGATGTCAAAAGACCCCAAAACTAGTTGTTCTTGCCATTTTCAGTCAAAAATACTAAAGTCTGCTTAAAACCCAATTTTCTCACCCAAATGAGCTGAAAACTCTCACATGCACTCAAAACATCATGTATAACATGCACATGAAGTCACCCTATGGTTTGGTCTCAAAAATTATGCCTTGGCACAATTTGGGTAGGATGTCTGGCAATTTTTGTCTTTTGGTGTTGATCTGTCAAAATTTGGTCAAATTTCCACTTTCCAGGTGAAAGTAGGGTAAAACCTACCTTCTAAACACACTGGTAACCTCAGATTTTCAAAAAAATGCCCAGATCACCCTGTAGACATCCTACGCGTAGGATTTCTACTACTGATTTTTTGAGACAGAAGTGTCCCTGATGCTTCCTTATGCTCTCAGAAAGTGCAAGTATGCTTTACAATTGCAAAAACATGCAAAAATCACTCAATTTAAGCCTTTTCTAAAATTTTACGTTTTCTGACTCCGCTTTTTGGCTTTAGGTCAACAAAAATAGGGAAAAACACCCAAGTCAATCTGATACTAGAGTAAAACCTACCCTCTGAACCCACTGGTGCAATCAGAATTTTCAAATTTGGTCTCCAGAACCCCCTTGAGACATCCTACACGTAGGATGTCTATGTTTACAGAATTGCAGGTTTTCTTCACAGAACCCTTGCATATGCTCTTTTATATGCACAGCATCAGTCAGTCATACAAAAATATCCACAAAAGCTTGTTTAATGCATTTTTACCCTCAAAAGCACACTTTTCCGTTATTTCAAATGCAATCAAGCACTTTAGCAAATAATTCACTGATGAATAGCTCTAGATTAGAATTGGATCACTTACCTAAAGCTACTCCTACAAATCATATGGGGTTTTGCATCTATGAGTAGAAAAACGCTTCACTGCCACACACGGACTAGTAAACGCTTTTATCACCTCACAAATCACTCGACCACCAACAACTACTCTAATCCACAGATCCTAACTAAACCTATCTAGTTGCAGACCCTCGGCAAGACACAGGCTTCCTGGCTATCCACTTGATCACGGAATATCCTCTTTCGGATCCACTTAAGAAAAATGCTTTCTTTAGCCGAAACTAAATCAAGCAACCATCACATGAGTGTTAGTAGGAAACCTACTTAGGTCCTTGTGTCCTCGGCAGTGGCGCCAATGTTGGACGGGAAGCTACTCTCACACCCATGAAGTGCATGCAAACACTACCTAGACCAACATAAAGTCAATCGAGGACACAAATGACACGATAGGCACACGGAGGAAATCTCTTAAGCTTGTCAGGCTGAGACCATCCTACACATACAACACTCTGGAAGGCCAACTAAACCACAATCAAGAACCTCACTGCTCTCAACTACACCACCTAGCCACATACACACATACGGAAGGTAACTCACCTAATCCAACCAGATTCATACGAAACTTAAGGAACACCATCCCCTCACTAGGATACACCTGTCCCTAAGCTTCTACACTCAAAACCCTCACTCTAAACCCATCTGCAGAAAACGCGTAGGATGACATAACAGAATTTTGAAAGTGCCCGAAACTAAAATTTACGAGTACCTATGCGTAGCTTATGTCGCCACGATTCTATAGACTACTAGCACGCAGAAAACAGACATCGTTTGATACACTTACGGCCACAAATAGCTCGTAGATGCGTCGGCGTGTGCGCTTCGTCTCGCGTGGAATGCTTGGCGTGGTCGCGTAGCTCTCCTCGAGCCTACAGCAATGGTGCAGTCGGATCTCCAATGTGTTGAGCGAGCCGAGCGTAGCGGGAGGATGAAGCTCACACTCACTCTCTTTCTCTCTCACACACAGTAGACGGCAGCGCTAAAGTTTGATTATGATAAAAGTCTCTTTACAAAATGACCTAGGTACCTTATATACTAAGGCTACCTTAGGTTTAACCAAAAATGGGGTTGAAAGGGTCAAATGGCTTTGTATTTACAATCTGGAAGTGCCATTGCACCCCGGCTTCTGAAACTATAATAACTACTCATTACAAATGATGTTTATATCCATAATCCGCAGCATTTCATAACTCGCAAAAGATAAGACTTTGGTACGAAACTTGAGTTATGTTGTGTTGTTGACCTAGCGGTCAACAACTATTCAAGAACAGAAGGTGTTATAGACCCAAACCAAGACCTTGAACCAGAAGGGGAACTACTGGATTTGTTCTACGTAGTAACAGTACCAATAGCAATGAGTCACCAGTCTAGTCCTAAAGTAGCACCAATTACCCAACTAGTCCTCTCCAAAACAAACAAACCGTTTAAAAATTGATCCAGCTGCAAGTGGAGAACGAACCAAATCTCCAAGCAAATTTGTCTAGTAATGATTAACTAGACAAGCCAATGCATGTTTGTCATGTCACAAGTAGAGCACAAAGATCAAGGGTGGAGAATATGTATAACTATGCAACAGGTTCGCCCATCTACAATTTACTTACAACCTTTGGTTCCACTTGCTCCTTTACCTGCAGATAGTGTGTCTAACCCACCACAACCTGCTTCGTATGTGCAGAGTCTTAACTCCTTCAACTATAACCATACCTGACACGCCACACTACTCCTTCAACGACTCATTCACGACATCCATAACAATTGTTCTTCAACCGATACCTCTTCGTCTGAATTGTGCGTGGGTAGGAAGAAAACATCACAATATATGAAGGAATCCAAGGACCCAATGCAAGCTCAAACAGAGAGCCTTAAAGAGCCACAAGGTATCATACCCATAGCAAGATAGCAAAGTATGTGTTCCAAGAAAGTGAGCAAGATTGCTCAAGTCATAGGGCCTAGAGGTGATTAGCGAAGTATGTGTTCCAAAAAAGTGAGCAAAGGTTTCTCAAGTCATGGGGCCTAGAGGTGATTAGGGAAGCCACAACACTTCCTTTCGATGGGAAAATCACGCAATAGGTACTTGTGTGTGTGTGCGTTGTGTGTGTGTGTGTGCACATGTTGTGTGGTAGCGTGCCTTTTGTCATATTGCACGACAGTCATCAGGTACATTACCACACAATGTGTGTGTGTGTGTGTAAGTTGTTCTACTATGTAACATTTAATGGTCTAAAAACTTATGTGTAGCGGAAATTAGCATGAACATGGTGGGCATTTCATTAGAATAGATTCCTAATGAGAATTACAAGAGTGCTTGGGTGGAGAGAGCAACAAAAATCATAACACCTAGTTAGATAGCATCAACAATACTTTCAAAAGAGAGAGAAATTAAGCTATTGACAACAGTTGAGGACCGGATTTGCATGGAGCCGGTCCCCCCTCCAAAAGGTTTTGTATTATGGTTTCTCCCATCAAGAGAGACATTGTACAATACAATTCTTTGTGTTCCTTCAAGACTAGCTAGTGCAATGAAGATGAAAGCTTCATGCACTAAGCAAAACACTTAGCAAACACAACTTTAATTATCCCCGTTCTCAGACCCAAGACCTCACACACCTTCGAAGATGGTGAGAGCTAGCAAGGTATGAGAGTCGATTGAGAGGAAGAAGCAGTATCTTACGAGAAAGATGTACATATCCTCACATAATCACTCATATTAGCATAGCTTAGCTTAGTAATTAGCTTGGTAGAGGAGATGAGCATGCATTGAAGCTTGGCTCTTGGTTGGATTTTCATCCACATGCCAAGAGTGTGTTGATGTAGGCTTCTATCTCACAAGCTTGGAGTAGGTGATGAGCTCTCTATTACAGCTTGGGAAGAGATAGTCTTCTCTTTCTTCATACATGAGATTGTGTGAGTGTGTGTGTGTGTGTGATAATCCCTTGCAAAAATCATCCCCCTCTCTCTCTTGGGCGAGCCCTCTTGCTATCTCCCCATTGGCCCTCCCCAAGTCAAGCCAATGATTATTAAGCAGCATAAGTGATAGCCTATTGACATGTGTCCCCCTTTCCCCTTTTGTGAGAGCTTTAGGTAATTTAATAATTAAACTAAACTCTCATTGGACCCCTTTGCCTCCTAGCCAATAGGAATCACGCAAGCCATTGGGCTGCTGAATGCTCATTGGACCCCTTGGGAGATTGTCCAATAGTCTTCTAGAGGACTTAATTCTCATTGGTTCTTTTATTAAGTTTTTTTAAATTAATTAAACTAGATTTACTCTAGCCTAAATCTCATTGGTCCACCTCCAAGGCCATCCAATAGGAATTGGGCACACCTTGTGGACATCTGGGCTAGGGAGCTGACATGTGTCCCTAATTCCCTTTGTGTAAAGGGAGCCTGTGTGTGTGTGTGACTTTCTCTCTCATCCCCTACTCCCAAGGCTCGCCCCCTCCTATGTAGGGATTTAAAAAGACTTTTTGGTCACACACAAAGTGTCCAATTTCCCTAGGGTTGACCTTTGGACACAACCTTTGAATTTTGGAACCTTAGCATTTTGGAAGTCTTAATGGACTGAAGCTTAGGGTCTTTTTAGCCCATTGTTGCACATGGCTCTTTTGCAGATGGCCCCCCCTTTGGATCCCTACTGTGGCCGGTCTGCTAGCTTAACCAATATTCTAGCTTCTTCTCCCCTGGCACTTCCCCACATTAAATGATCAGTTTTATATGAGAAAATCATTTAGGAGAATGAGATATTGATTATTATGACATTACCTCTCTCTTGAAATCATATTCGTCCTTGACTATGGTGTAGAGAAGATAAAGCATATTCATGAGTCCTTTTCTTAGCGGGTAGAGGATCCCTATGTTACCCTACGACATCATTCCACAATGGATGACTAGTCCATTTGGCGCTTGAGAGCCTGAGGCTACCGCAAGCATGTCTACACATTAGTTCTATCAATCTTCCATAGTAGAGTGACAAGCTCTACTTGGTATTTGGGAGACGTCTTCTCCGCAAACTTGATCTAAGCATGCATACTACTTCATTGTTGTGCACAATAAAGAAAAAGAGAGTCTTATAAGACAAAAACTTTGTTCATTTTTAACATTTTGTATATTTGCTTACTGTTGGCAAGCATTGCAAGCATTGACAAGGTTTAGGTTATCCTTTAATTGTATGCCTTGCATCCATCTAGCATCTGATGCATGGTTTTTAGGACCCCTTCTGAAGATGCAATAAAGGCACAGTCAGTTGTTGGGGAGATGAGGATACTCTAGTCCAAGGGATCTCGAAAGAGAAGAAAAATCTACTTCACAAGCACCAAAGAGTAAAAAGTGCCATGGACAGAAGATACGTGGGAACGAGCTCTTATGCATGCCTACAACCTATATCTTACAGAATAGCCCATTCTAGGTGTGAATTTCTAGTGAAATTTACACGAGGATGTTCGTGTGGACTCACAGCACAGCATACTCCGTTTTCACTTTTTAACCGACAGTAAATATTTTTTACCACAGTAAATATTTTTTACCTACAGTAAATATTTTTCACCTACATGGTAAATACAAATCACTTTTTACCTACAGTAACTTTTTTTACCCATGGTAAATATTTTTTGCTGCACCATAAGTATTTGGTAGGTAACAGTTCACTGTTACTAGAAGCAGTGATTGGGCATCAACAATGCAGTTACAGGAGGAGAAAAAGGGAAAATCTTATGGTAAAGGTGAGTCAACAGGTATAAAGACTTTTGAGTTGAAAAGAGACATGCTGATTTTTTCAAAGAACACATGTCAAAAGAAGCCATGGTTGAGGATTTTTTGAGAATTTGATATTCAGGAGGACCCAGCTGCCACCTCCCCCCCGCAGGTCCCCCCCTGACATGTGCAGAACCTCCAGTTTCAACAGCCACCTCACCTGCTCTTAAATGATGGTCAAGGCCTTATCCCCATGTGTCACAATCAGAAAAATCAGCATTTACCCTCCCCTCTCACATCACTCTAGAGAATACCTTGATGGTGACATATCAGGTGACCTCAATCTGTTGACCACCCTAAGCAAAAAGTAACCCCAATCAGCGGATTTAAGCATGTTTATCCCTAATCCTAAACCCTCTCAGAAACCTATATAAGGAGGCCTTCTCTCACTCAAAAAACACTTCACAAATGGATGGAGCTCTACTCTCTCTCCCTCTCTCTCTCTCCCTCTAGTATGCTACATTACTAGCCCTAAAACCTAAATAAGGAGTCTTCTCTCATGCTCCATGGCCACCATCCTCGCCAGCATTCTCTAAGGTATTGATGTGTTGCTAGTAGGATCATACCTACTTGCTGGGTTGATTGTTTTTGACAAGGGATTATGCCATCCTTGGCTTGCTTCTCTACATCCTTGTTATGTATGATCAGATGCCGTTGTATTGTTAAGCTGATGTCTTGTGTATATATATGCTACATAAGGTCCCTAAGCTTCGTTTCTATGTGTTTTGCCATATGTTTTGATGCCATCATAATGCCAGAAGTCTCACTGGCCTATGTGCACTATGTGTGAGGTCCCTAAACCTCTTAATTTAGGGTGGTGCCCCCTTTGTTTTGTTCTTTGCTTGTTTGCATGAGGCGTGGTTTGTGGAGTGTGCACGAGTACAGAGGCCACCCGATTGCACTGCTCTTTTTCCCGCTATCATTTTGGTGCCCCCACTGAGGAGGGCTACACAGACCTTCAGTCCACAAGCAATGAAGATGTGCAATCTACAACATGGACGAATGGCGTGAGGAGTTTGCAAATTGGAGAACAGAAGAGGAGGAGGCTTTAGAGGCCTTAAAAGCTTTCATCGAGGTCTTGTTACCAGGTTGCAGTGTCATTGAAATTCAAGAAGTAAGTTCTTCTACATGCCTTGTTCGTGATCGTCGCCAACGAAGGAGAGTAAGAAGAAGAGCTTGATATACCTCTCCTCTCAACCTATGAGTGCTCCAGAAACCTCCAACGCACACGAGCTTGAAATATTCTACATCAACATACACGAAGGTACTGCGACACACATTAAGGGAAGAGAAAGCATCACCACACCTCTCTTTCCTGAGGAGCCGACTAAGAGGAGGAAGATCACCTCTACACCTAAGTGGCCCAAGGCCGCAGCGCGTGCTCAAGCGTAAGGTAACATTTGGCTTAATCTCATGAATAAGGGATTACATGACCACTACAGGCAAGAAAAAGGCTAGTGAGCAACCAACTTCAACCTCCAACTTGCAACCACGACTCTCACCCCTAAATCCTCCTGAAGCAAAGAGGCGAAGGCTTGCCTACAAGATTGCCGCCCGTCTGCGAGTGCTCCCAGTGCACTTTGTGAATCCAGACACCACCAATCCCAAGCCAACCTCCTGTCCGCGTGAAGATCACTTTGGATATTGTCCAAAGTGCTTTGGAGACCGGGTGAAAAGCCTCCCTGCCCTACCTTTGCTGCTAATTTTCAAGAAGTTATCTCAATCTAAGCAAACTATCTTAGTTGATGATGTGCTGCACATTAATGGTGTCACTTTCATTCGTCATGCTGATTATGGTAATAGCATCCAATTGTTGCTTGCTAAAAGGCTCAGCATTGTACAAAGTGTTGCCATCACGCCTTACGTCTTCACAGATGCATCAGGAAGAGTCGAAGTGATCCGAGGTGCTGACCTTCTGTGGCTGATCAGGCTCATTGGTCCCAAGGTGGTGCAACTAAGCTAGGCTCTTGTGTGTAAGTATGGATGCCAATAATGAGAATGATGATCCCCCCATTTTTCCTTTCCATTTTGTGCGTCATATCCGTGTGAATATTTGTATTGATAGAAAAATCTTTTATCAGCAAAGAATAGCCCTGTTGTTTGGAGCCGAGAGACTTGGAGAAATCTTGCGCTCTCCTCATCCTGTCATTCTACCCTTACTAGACTATTACCATTCCTTTGATGTGTCAATCTTCATCCTATTTTGAGCTAAGTTGTGCTAAAGCTCCAAATTGTAATTACCATACTCTATTTTAAAATAAATTGGAGCTGTTTGTGTAATTGTTTACTCTCTCACTTATGGCCTTCCCTAATTTTTATGGTAAGCCTGGGGAGGTTGCTCCAGACTTTTTGGATAATTTGGAAATGGCCTTTCTGGTATCGGGAAGGATGACGAAGCTACTAAGTTGAGGGCCTTTCCTTTGGTCTTGAGGGAAGGTGCAAAGCTATGGTATCAAACTTTGGCACCTGAAGAAAGAAGAGACTGGGAGTCCTTAAAGATGGCCTTCATCGAAGAATTTCTCCGCCATGAGCCTCCAGAGGAGATATCGAGACAGCTCTGAGAGCTACGCCAAACATCACCCAATGACTATAGAAGCTATGAAGGAAAGTTTTCCAACATGTGGGAGAAATGGTGTGCATCACTAGGTGAAGGAGAAAGGGCGCCAGAATGCCTAAAGAAGGACTGTTTCCTGGCAGGACTTTACCCCATCCTTCAAGAAAAGGTAAAAGGTAAATTCCCAGATACCTTTGATAAAGCTATGACTTATGCAAGGGAGAAGGATAGGAAGTTAAAATTCCAAGCTCAACTACAAGGGGGAATGGAGCCTCCACCGCTAGCTCAACCTACGGCAAGGGTAGTAGCAGGGACAGGAGCAACAAACCAAGAGTCCTCTCAACAAGAATTACTTCAACAAATCACCAATCAACTAGAGAGCTTGTCCATCAATCTAGTTCAAGGTGTAAGGGCTCCCCAGCCAGGAAATGAACGAAATAGACAAGAAGGACAAAGGCAAGCACGTGAGTACATTTGCTACAACTGTGGAGAGGTAGGTCACGGCATGTATTATTGCCCCCATCCATGACGCTATCAAGGAAATGGTAATCAAAGATGGCCTCCTCGCCAGCAAGTCACTCCTCCTCGAGCTAGGCCACTAAATGGACAAAATGCACACGTGGCTCCACCAATCCAAATATTGAGACCCCCTCCTCCACCACCACAAGCACCAGCAGAGATCCCTCCACTACCATCGGGAGGGGAGGACAGGGTTGTCTCTGTCATAAGTCTTGACAATGGTAAGGATAAAGGGAAAGAAAAAATGGAGGAAGCTGTTGCCATGCCAATAAAGAGAGTTAGGAGACAAAGAACTGATGAAATGGAAGCTTCAGAGCCGGATAAAGGGAATGAGGGTTCCTCCCAAGTGATAGGAGACAAGAAAAGGAAGAGTAGGTCAAGGAGGCACGTAGGAGTAGAAGACTTTCCACTTGGGGTAGGATCCATACCTTACGACCTGATAGCAGATGTGAGTAAGCAAGGACCAAAGATTTCATGGCAGCAACTCCTCCACCTTTCCCCAAAGATGCGTAGAACCTGGTCTAAGATGGTCAACACCATGAGGGCTAAGGCAAAGTCAGTTGGGTCTATTAGTGCAAGAGGCATGAAGGATATCGTGCCAGTCATTGATGCAGAGATTAAGAGTCAGCGAGTCTCCAATGTGTACGTAGATGGTGGAGCCGAGATTTGTGTTATGACAGAGAAATTAATGCACAGGTTGGGTTTGGAAGTAAATGAGCAAACTTCCTTACAAGCTAAGATGGCAAATAATGTAAGGGTGGCTTGTGTGGAAAAGGTTAATGGAGTGAAGGTTTCAGCTTTTGGTGTGGCAATCTCAATTGATGCTTATGTGATCCCAACTAAGGGGGAGGGCTATCCGCTCATCCTTGGAAGACCTTGGCTTATGGCTATGAAAGCTAGGCAAGATTGGGTGACAGGTTCCCTTGAGTTGCGACCAAATCATAAGGTAGGTGGCAAGCAACAAAAAATTGTGTATGACATGAAGCAGGGTAGACAACAAGACCTAGAGATGGAGACTTCTATGGATGAACGGAGCACAAGCAGCTGCTCTTCATCTGAGGATGAGTCATCTGAGGAGGATGCTAGCTCTTTAGAAGTCATGGGTATAATACTGCGAAACCCAGAAGGAGAAGGTGGTCAAGACTCTCTAAACAAGGAAGAAGCCACATGCTTAGAGGAGATGCTAGCTAAGGACCTACTAGAAGAAGAGAGAGAACCCTATTTGCAGGTACTAAAGAAGCATGTTGGCCTCTTTATAACTGATTACGAGCACATTAAAGGAGTGACGGTAACCCAACACCATATCCAATTAAAGGAAGGTGCCAAACCAGTGGTGCAAAGGCTAAGGAGATTAGGGCTAGTGCAACAAGATGCACTCTTAAAAGAAGTAAAAATATTACTCAAGGCAGGATTTATCTACCCAGTGGAAGATTCTGAGTGGGTGTCTCCAGTTGTGGTAGCACCAAAGAAAAATGGGAAGTGGAGGGTATGTGTGGATTACAAGCCTCTAAACGCAGCCACAAAAAGGGACCATTTTCCTTTGCCTTTTCAAGATGAAATACTAAATGAAGTGGCTGGTCATGAAAGGTACACAGTGTGTGATGGGTACTCAGGCTACTTCCAAATCAGAATTGCAGATGAAGACCAAAGAAAGACTACCTTCATAACACCTTGGGGGTGTTTTGCTTATAGAGTTATGCCTTTTGGTTTAACTAATGCCCCAGCTACTTTCCAGAGGTTTATGAACTTGGTGTTTCAACCTTACTTTGGTAATTCCATACGAGTCTTCATTGATGATTTTTGCATTTACAGCTCTAGGGAAGTACATCTGTCCAAGGTTGATGAAGGTTTCACCCGTCTGGCCCAATTGGGTGGGCAATTGAATAAAGACAAGTGCCACATAGGTGAGAGCAAGGTCACTCTACTAGGCCATGTTGTGTCTCAAGATGGTATTGAGGCTGACCCTGAAAAGGTAAAGACATTGTTAGCTTTACCTACTCCTTCAAACGTGAAGCAACTAGTCTCCTTCATTCAAAAGGTTCGCTACATGGGACGATTCATACATCTCCTTTCTCAGGCAATCTATCCTTTGCAGCAGCTCACTAAACACACTACATTGACATGGAGTGAGGAGAGTGAAAGGTGCTTTCAAGAAGTTAAAACCATTTTGAGCTCATTGCCTGTCGTCCTACAACCCACATGGGGTGAAGTATTCTATGTAAATCCTAGTGTAGGTCCAGAAGCTCTAGGAGCTGTCTTGATGCAAAAAGACCCAAAGACATCTCTCATGAGACCAGTCTACTTCTCTAGTAGAGTGATGACAGCTGTTGAAAAGGGTTTCAGTGCAACTGAGCAATTGGTGCTAGCTCTTAAGTTTGCAGTGGAGAAGTTTCGGGCTTACTTACTTCCGAGACAAGTTGTGGTGATCACAACTGAGGAGGTTTTTCCATATGCCCTACAACACATGGAATTGTCTCAAAGAATAGCAAAGTGGGTGGTGCAGCTTCAAGAGTTTGACTACACACTACAAGTAGAGGATTCCACCCGTGCTTGTTTGGCAGATGTCCTCACACAAAGGTGTTATGAGAAGGCCAAGAAAGAGGCACCTAGTAAGGTACCGCTTATCCCGGAGCCTGAAGTTCTACTGGGAGCACACAGTCTGTATTTTGATGGGGCTTACAAGAGGACCAAAGACAAGGCATCAGCAGGCATAGTAATATTAGGTCCAGAGAAGGAGAAGATCTTTGCAAAAGGGTTTCATCTAAAAGAGGTTCATTCTAACAATGAGGCAGAGTACCATGCCCTTGTTTTAGGGTTGCAATGTTGTCTTTCTCAGGGCATCACAAAGCTAAATGTTTTTGGTGACTCCATGTTGATTGTTAAGCAAATGGTTGGTGTATGGGCCTGTAAAAATGACAAATTGTCTGTTAAGATGAGGGAAGCAAAGGCCTTGTTGAAGGGTTTTAAAGAAGTTTGAGTGCACTTTGTACCTAGAGATCAAAATGGAGAAGCAGATACCTTAGCAGGTGAAGAACTACAAACTCTCATAGTAGGTGCTATCCTTGTGAAAAGTCCTTTATACCAGGGAAAGGAGGAGCTGCATGATTTACTTTACTTTCTTGAGCATTGTGAAGCACCCTCTGGTATGAGTAAAAGTGAACGTAGGTGGTTGGCAAAAAAGGCTACCAACTATAGCTTAGTGAATGAGGACTTGTATTGTAGAGGGAAAGATGTTGTCTTAAGGAGAGTTCCTGCATCCCAAGAGATAAAGGATATTTTTTTTAGTTGTCATGAAGGTGTGTGTGGTGGCCACTTTGCACAAGAGATTACTAGCAGAAAGATTTTACACGCAGGGTTCACGTGGCCAAGCCTCCATCGAGATGTACAACATTGGTGCCGCACATGTGAGGTTTGCCAAAAAGCTGGACCAAGGCGTCTTACCCATGAAAATCAGCATCCAATCAAAACCTATGGGCCATTTGAAAAATGGGGGATAGATGCAATAGGGCCACTACCTTGCACTCAATCAGGGAAGGAATACATCATTATGGGGGTGGAGTACATGACCAGATGGGCAGAAGCTCGTCCCACAAAGCGTATCACAGCCAAGGACGTGAGTGATTTCATTTTTGAATGCCTTTGTTGCCGTTTTGGCACACCTTTGGAGATTCTCTCGGATAGGGGACCGGGATTTCGAGCTGATTTAGTCGGGCAATTGATGAGCAAGTTAAAAATCAAGCACAGGCACTCTACACCATACTACCCTCAGTGCAATGGTTTTGTGGAAAAGGTAAATGGTCTTATATGTAAAATCATCACTAAGCAAGTGCATTTACATCCTAAGGCATGGGACAAACACCTAGATGCAGCACTTTGGGCCTACAAAACATCCTTTAAAACATCCTTGGGGTATACACCTTTTCACTTGGTTTACGGGCAAGAGGCACTATTGCCTATAGAAGTGGAGCTAGCGAGCCTCCGAATTCTAAAAGCACATCAAGAGGATAGTCAAGAGAAGCAGGTGGAAGGAAGAATCATCGATTTGGAGAGGTTAGGGCTAGATTGAGAGTCAGCAGTGAAGTACTATGCAGCCCAGGCAGAGAAGAAACGAAAGAAGTTCAATCGCAACCTTGTCAAGAAAGGTATCAAGGAAGGTTCTTTAGTGCTCAGATACGACAATCGCTTTGATCGCAGGAAGGATGGCAAGTTCTTGCTTAAGTGGGAAGGCCCTTTTGTAGTGATACAGAGGTTCTCAAATGGTAGTTACCAACTAGGTGACCTAGATGGTAAGGTACATCAGACCCCGGTAAATAGTTGGCGATTGAAGGCCTACCAATGTCGTCTTTCACAGCCATATGCTGGTAAAATCAATGCTAAGGATGGTTCAGAGGAGAGCTCATCATATTCGAGCTCTAACTAAGGTAACAATCATGTACATAGTCGTTTCAAAAAAAAAAAAAAGGAAAAAAAGAGAAGAAAAAAAGAAAAAAAGAGAATGCTACCAGTGAAAGTGGATATTGACAATGGATGGGGTATGGCTTTCAAGGGTCTAGGAGACCAGTTGTTAGTGATGGATGGATACAATTATTCATCAGAAAGGACTAAACAGGGTGCATCAGTCAAGAAAGCAGTAACATGGCAAATTCAATTGGTACCAGGTGGGTAAGTATTCAAGAGAACCCTATTGTAGCACAACCTACAGCTAGAGGCATCAAATACCTCTAGCTTAAGGGGGAGGGCTATATGATGCATGGTTTTTAGGACCCCTTCTGAAGATGCAATAAAGGCACAGTCAGTTGTTGGGGAGATGAGGATACTCTAGTCCAAGGGATCTCGAAAGAGAAGAAAAATCTACTTCACAAGCACCAAAGAGTAAAAAGTGCCATGGACAGAAGATACGTGGGAACGAGCTCTTATGCATGCCTACAACCTATATCTTACAGAATAGCCCATTCTAGGTGTGAATTTCTAGTGAAATTTACACGAGGATGTTCGTGTGGACTCACAGCACAGCATACTCCGTTTTCACTTTTTAACCGACAGTAAATATTTTTTACCACAGTAAATATTTTTTACCTACAGTAAATATTTTTCACCTACATGGTAAATACAAATCACTTTTTACCTACAGTAACTTTTTTTACCCATGGTAAATATTTTTTGCTGCACCATAAGTATTTGGTAGGTAACAGTTCACTGTTACTAGAAGCAGTGATTGGGCATCAACAATGCAGTTACAGGAGGAGAAAAAGGGAAAATCTTATGGTAAAGGTGAGTCAACAGGTATAAAGACTTTTGAGTTGAAAAGAGACATGCTGATTTTTTCAAAGAACACATGTCAAAAGAAGCCATGGTTGAGGATTTTTTGAGAATTTGATATTCAGGAGGACCCAGCTGCCACCTCCCCCCCGCAGGTCCCCCCCTGACATGTGCAGAACCTCCAGTTTCAATAGCCACCTCACCTACTCTTAAATGATGGTCAAGGCCTTATCCCCATGTGTCACAATCAGAAAAATCAGCATTTACCCTCCCCTCTCACATCACTCTAGAGAATACCTTGATGGTGACATATCAGGTGACCTCAATCTGTTGACCACCCTAAGCAAAAAGTAACTCCAATCAGCGGATTTAAGCATGTTTATCCCTAATCCTAAACCCTCTCAGAAACCTATATAAGGAGGCCTTCTCTCACTCAAAAAACACTTCACCCACTTCACCAAGCAACGAAGCTATGACGACATTGCTCACAACGAGGAGCTATGGATGGAGCTCTACTCTCTCTCCCTCTCTCTCTCTCCCTCTAGTATGCTACATTACTATCCCTAAAGCCTAAATAAGGAGCCTTCTCTCATGCTCCATGGCCACCATCCTCGCCATCATTCTCTAAGGTATTGATGTGTTGCTAGTAGGATCATACCTACTTGCTGGGTTGATTGTTTTTGACAAGGGATTATGCCATCCTTGGCTTGCTTCTCTACATCCTTGTTATGTATGATCAGATGTCGTTGTATTGTTAAGCTGATGTCTTGTGTATATATATGCTACATAAGGTCCCTAAGCTTCGTTTCTATGTGTTTTGCCATATGTTTTGATGCCATCATAATGCCAGAAGTCTCACTTGCCTATGTGCACTATGTGTGAGGTCCCTAAACCTCTTAATTTAGGGTGGTGCCCCCTGTGTTTTGTTCTTTGCTTGTTTGCATGAGGCATGGTTTGTGGAGTGTGCACGAGTACAGAGGCCACCCGATTGCACTGCTCTTTTTGCCGCTATCAGCATCTTGAAAAGGATAATTCTTAAACTTAATAAGATATCGTCGGCGGATAGTCTTACCGCCTCTTAGTACCTTGTCTTCATGTCGGAGAATGGACTCGGGCTGTAGCACCTCCTCTTGGTCCTTGATCTCCGGTGGATCTTCAATAGTTGGTTCTCGAGGTGGCTCTCCTTTGTAAGGCTTTAATAGGCTCACATGGAAAGCATTGTGTATGAGCCAATGATTGGGCAACTTGAGTTGATAGGCCATCTCATTGATTGGCCTAAGAATCTGGAAGGGACCATAGTACCTTTTTGCTAGTTTAGCATAGTACTTTTGGTGGCCCGTAGGATTCTTGCCCGTCGTGTGCCTTAATCGAGCCTTGGGAAACTTTAACAAGACCCAATCGTTTTCTTCAAAGGCTTGGGCTCTTCTGTGCTTGTCAGCAGCAGCCTTTTGGCTTTGCTGTGAGATAGAGATAGCATCCTTAATCTTTTGAAAAGATTCTTGTAGGTCTCGGCTATACTCATCTGCAGCGAAGATCTTCCCATGTACTTTAAGTAGCAAGGGACTTTTTGATCTTCCCTCAATTACCTCCAAAGGTGATTTTCCCGTGGAAGTATGTACAGTGTTATTGTAAGCATACTCCACTAAGGGTAAGTACTTCTCTTATTGGGATCTTTGATCTACTTCCGTTACATAGGCTTTTAGTACATTGAGAATGGTTAGGTTAGCTATTTCACTTTGGACATCCCTTTGTGGATGATAGGCCGAAGAGAAGTTTAGCTTTGTCCCTAAATTCTCAAAGAGACCCTTCCAGAAATTACTGGTCATTTTAGGATCTCTATCCGACACTATGGACATTGGCAAGCCATGGTACTTGAAAATTTGTGAAATGAAGAGGGTTGCCATTTGATGGGCTTTGATAGTCTTTTTGATAGGTATAAAATGAGCTTGTTTACTGAACCTGTCTACTATCGTCCATATTCCCGTATTCCCATGGATAGACTTAGGCAATCCAAAGATAAAATCCATGGATATGCTCTCCCATGGTGAATTAGGGATTGGCAAGGGTTGAAGCAATCCAAGTTTCTTCCCTCTATCAAATTTTGTCTTTTGGCATACCACACATTTAGAAACATACTCTTGTATGTTCACTTTCAGGGTAGGCCAATAGAAATATGTTTCAATTCCCTTTAAGGTAGACTGAATCCCCCTATGCCCCGCATAAGGTGGAGCATGAGATTCATACATTACTTTCTCACGTAGTGAGTTAGTAACACATAGTCTATTGCCATAAAGAAGATAACAATCTTGTAAAGTAAATGGTTCTTCTTTCTTCCCTAATTCAAGGGCTGAAATCACATTTCTAAAATCGGGATCAATAGCATACTCATATATCATTGAAGATAGATCATTGTGAGTTGCTATGGAAACCGCATTCACTCTCGGCCGTCTTGAGAGTGCATCAGCTACTTGATTATGCTTGCCACAAATGTGAGCAATATGAAAATGAAATTGTGAAAGGAAATTTGCCCACCTCATTTGTTTGTCGAAGATCTTGGTCTGCGTTGTCATGCTTTGACACGTACATAGTGAGAACGCATGCTACAAGATCTATCTTGTAATTTTTTAGATACATAATTATCTTTCCTATAATGTACATATGTGTATTTAAGTATAATAATAAGCCTTCTATCTCATCCTATTATTTTTCTCAAGGGTAACCTATTCTTACTTACCATCAGAAAATACTATGGGAAAAGCATCAATAGCTCCGCCTCTTTAACTTGGGGCAAAAAGCATTGATTCTTTATTTCTACTATCTCATTATCATCTCAAACCCTAGATAGATCCTATATCTAGGGTAAACTCCAATATATATATATTCTATGTATTTTTCATATTTTTCATATATTTTCTTTTAAATAGCTACTAGGAGGAAATCAAATCCTAGTGGGACACTAGGTGGCATGATTTCAAAGATACACTTATTTTAATGCATTATTGTAAGCATGATTACAAAAATTTGTCAAGGAGCAATGTCATGCTTTCATATGGCATGAGGTGTCCTTTGGAATCAAATGAAAGTCTAGGCTAAGGGGACCACAGGAAGACTTTTGCTACCAGAAATGGACCCTATTTTGATGAATTTTTTACACAAGGTTCCAATCAGAATTGGAAAATGATTTTTAAATGAAAATCGTAGCTAATGAGCTGAATGCTTTGTCCATATTTTTACTTTTTTTTTTGGAGCCACGGTTGAGGAGATATGATCAAAATACTGGACCACAGTCTGCTCACATCATGCAGGACAGCTCATTTCCAACTTTTCCAATTTCTGTTCACACTGGCTCCTCTCTTCTTGTGTAAACCCTTGGGGGTTCCCTTCACCTATAAAAGGGGACCTTTTCTTCCTTGAAAATGAACTCAAGCATTCAAGACATTGATGAAAGGAATTCTTGAGGGAGTGAGTAGTAATGCCTAATTGTACTTAGCCATTAACATAAGCCCAAGCCTACTCTTTCTCCTAGAGGAAGACTAGCCATTCTTGTAGGCTATCCTTGGAAGATCAACTCTAATCAAAGAAGGTCTTGGACTTGGCGTATCAATCAACATTGAATTCTCCCCTCTTCTTCTCTCTCCATCAATAATGGTGTCGAAGGGTTTGTCAAGTAAGATGTGTTCTACATTGATGTTTTCTTGATTTATTGTTGTTTTCTTTTTCATCTCTAATCCAACATATATATATATGTATATCTAATCTCATCTCCTTAACCAAATCTATCTTTCTCACTCTTAGTAATTCATCCTCTCTACAAATTTTAGGTTCTCATTGCTACAGGTACATCTCTCCCCGCAGTATCCTTATTGCCTACGGGCAAGAATAGGGCTTGGGAGGGAAACTCTCTTCTCTTCTCTTCCCTTCTCTTCTCTCATATCTACATTTCTCACATACTATCCTAGATGGATAACCCACATGATGATCATTTCTATCTCTTTCACTCTGTACGATCTATTAGAATTAACGTATGGATTAGCCGTAAAATACACTTTCAACAACGTATAGTGTTTCTCTTTGGCCCAGAAAGGCTTAATGAAATACTTCTATCACCGAATCCCATCATACTACCTCTCATAGACTATAACTTTTCTTTTGACGTAAGCGTAGTTATCTTGCTATGAACCAAAAGGATTTGTACACACAATTAATCCCAATCACTAGACAAAATATATATATTATGGTAAGCACAAAACTACAATTCCAAATAACAATTCGTAGCCTATTTGGTCAGCCAAGATTGAATGCCATTAACTCATCTATTAACCCTTTCATATTACCCATGATACGATATGACCATATCCTTGATGTTTTCATCTTTGTATTGTTTTGACATTCTCTTTTGTGTTCTTTCTTTGTGTGTGTGAGTGCAAGAGAGAGAGAGAGTTTTCTTTGATTGCACTTCTTTCCAAACCCTAGTTTTCATGGCATCTATGGTTTAACTCCTTCATATAGTTTTTGTTGAGTTCTCTCACAAACTCTCACAGCCATAGGCCCGGTGCTTTCCTGGCGAGACCGCCAACTTCTTGACATATTTTTGGTGAACCTGACGCGAAACTGCCAGGGTGAGAATTTGTGGGTAACCATGGGTGATCATGTTGAGCAACAGGGTATGCATTTTGACCCATCAATAATGCAAATGTTTCAAGTATTTGCAATGTTCATGCAACAACAACATGCCACTGAAAGAAGGGAGATTCAGCAACAAAGTCCATACAAGCGGTCGTCAACAGAATGGATCAATTCAATGGCAAAGATGTAACCAAGTCCTTACGCAAGTATGTGAAGGAGATAGAGCTGCATCGTGTGTCAGAAGGTGAGATGATTCAAAGCTTTGAGCTAGTTGTTGCTCCAGAAATTAGGGATCATGTTAGGGCAATTAAAGATGGGCATGGGAGAAATTGGGAAGAACTCAAAGTAGCTTTAAAGGAGGAATATTTCATGGAGGACTCGGAGAGAGTGACCAAAAGGACATTCTTGGAATGGGTAGTCAAGCCAAAGCAAGGACTATCAATAACAGAGCTACTTAGGGAATTTGAGCGATGCTATGCACAACTCACAAGGACAAAAAGGGCCACAATAGATGTAGAGAAGACAGATCTTTTCTTACAAGCTGCAGATAAAGAGTTTCAAGAAAATTTGGAGCTTCTTCTTGAAGATAAAGATGTTGAGCAAGGACTAAAGACCGACTGGAATGAGGTTGAAGGTGCTGTCTCACTGCTTGCCAAACGACAAAGAAGAAGGGACAAGATGGTAGTAAACACTACAAGTCCTTCCAACTCAACTTCTGACAAAATGGTAAAGCCTACTTTTATCGCTCCTAAGTTTGACGAGTCCATGCTAGATGAGCTTGTGAAGGGAATGCGTGACTTGAAGGTGAAGCTTGCAAAGCTTGAAGAAAAAGGCCAACCATCAGGACCACTTCCTAGGCAAAGACAATAGTCCAAACAAGGGTTTGTTAATAGATGTATTTGGTGTGATAGTACAAACCATGTAAGAAGGGATTGTGATGATTTTAGTGATGCTTTGTCAAAAGATGTTGTCTTTTTTAAGGATGGTAAAATCCACTTAAGAGAGACAGGTATACCCTTGAGAACTAACTTTGGGAAGGGGGGAATGCAAACCTTAGTTGAAGATATGGCAACTAAGCATGCCACCTCTTCAGTTGAGGCAGCTAATTATGGAGTAAAAATTGAACATTTTTGTGATGAAGAGGTGAGTGACCATCATGGTCAAATTTGGCCAAATGTCATGCAATTAGCTAAAAAGGGAAAGCTTACAAAAGAGATTCTACATGAAGCAAGTGATTGCATACGTCTAGAAACAGGATGGAATGATCCAGTGGATGCATTGTCAGTGCATGCCTACATTACAAAATGCCAACAAAATGAGGCAATTGTAGAAGACAAGCGTAGACGTGAGAATGCTGATGAAGGACCATCAAAAAGAGCTTCTAGAAGTGGGGGAAGAAGCGACTAAATGCCTTCTCAAACACCCTCAACACAAGGAGCATCTCCACCTGAAGTACTCATGGAGGAGTCTACAACAGGAAATAAGAAAGAGCCAACAAAAGGTAAGACAAAAGGCCCAAGTTATAAACTACAATCTGATATTGAGGTTGCTACAGATTTAAAGAAAGTCTTGGAAGAAAGGATCTTGAATAGCAAGATTGAGTTTACTCTGGGAGAAGTTATTGGCATTGCAAAGCGTGAATTCCATGAGGAGATCATTGACATCATCAAGAGGAAGAGGCAAACCCTTGCTGAAGTTTCTCGTCCACAGGTTGAAGGGGAAACCTCGAAGACACAAGGGATGCAACTGCAAAATAAGGAGAATGATGGAGTCTTGGTAGGATGCTACCAATCTAGTGGGAGAGTGAAGCAAGTGCATTTCTCAAATGATGATGAAGAAGTTGAAGATATTCTTAGGAGTTACTATTCACGAAGTCATTGGGCAAGGGCTACTACAGAAACTTTGGTCAAGGTAGGTGATCTTGAAGAGCCATTTGTTGCCTTGATTGACCATGGTTCAGAAATAAACATAATGTCAAAGAGTCTCTACAACAAGTGCAAATGGCCGATGGACACAGATCATGGCTGGATGGTAAAAGTGGCAAACAATTCATCCTGTGAATTGTATGCAGTATGTCCAGGTGTGAAGGTAACAATAGGTGATGTAAAGATTGACCAAAACTTCTTTGTACAAGATACATCTTCATATCATCTCATCCTTGGACAACCCTACATTGTGGGAGTTCGAATGGAAACAAAGGTAATGGATGATGGTTCAGCATATGCTAGGATATGTAGCAAAGATGATAAACGAGCTTTCCGATTTCTCACAGTTTGTGTAAACCATGAAAGAAATCGTGACAACCTCAGAGAATATCCTCTACCAAAGGTGAGCAAAGAGTTTCATAATCATAGAGAAATGATGGGTTTTGGTCAAGTACCATTGTAAAGCGGGATTGTAGTGGTACAGAAAGAAAAAGGGTCTCACCTGATCCAAAAATAGGTGAAGCTTTTTCAACGAGCTCCTTGGTAACAAAGAATGGATCAGTATGTTTTACAAAACTTGAAGATTTGAAGAGATGTGAGAGGCAATATGTGCATAATGTACAAATAGGCATGAAAAAGAGTGGGTTGCTAGAGCCTACTGAAAATGTTTTGGGTTTGTGTGAACAAGTTTCTTTTGTAGATACTATGGGTGAGCTTGATGCTATAATGGGGTCTAGTTTGCATCTTGAAAATGAAGTTGTGGAAGTTTGCTCTATGGAAATGTATCAAGTAATAGAAGCCTTTAAAGAAAACCAAACAGTTGGCCCAAAAGTCCATGTTGAAACTAAATACAAGAGTGTAGCAAAGAAGGTGAAACCAGTAGCTTCACCCTTACCACCCAACAATAGGGAAAAGATTGAGCAGGCTTCTTTACAACCAAGTTTGAGGAATCCTAAAAAGATTGGGCATACCTTCACAAAGGAGTCTTTCCAAGAGTTGCAAATTGGTCGCGAGGAGTTTCTAACACAGGAGGAGACAAAGTGCTTCAAAGAAATGCTTTCAAAGCATGGTAAGGCTTTTGCATTTGAGCCACATGAGATAGGATGTGTTGATCCTTCTATTGTAGCTCCTATGGTAATTTTCACAATACCTCATGTGCCTTGGAATCTGCGGCCTATTCCGGTTCCAAAGGCTCATTTGCCAAAGTTAGTAGAGCTACTGAATGAGAAAATCAAAATGGGAATCTTGGAGTCTTCTTGTGCTCCATACTCAAACAGGTGGTTCACAGTTTCGAAGAAGAATGGTTCTCTACGCTTCATCCAAGATATGCAACCAGTGAACAAGGTGACAATTAGAAATGTAGGTACAGGTCCAATTGTGGATGAGTTTGCAGAGGCATTTGCAGGGAGGGCAGTCTACTCAATGGGGGATCTCTACTCAGGGTATGATCAATTTCAGCTTGCAATCGAAATCAGAAACTTGACAACCATGAGGACACCTTTGGGTTTGGTAAGGATGTGTACCTTGCCACAGGGAGCAACCAACTCGGTTGCACATATGATGAATGGGATGAATAAGGTCTTACGTGACTTTATTCCTCAAATCACAATGCCTTTCATTGATGATTTGCCTATCAAAGGATGTGAAGAAAGTGACAAATATGAAGCTTTGGATCTCAAGGGATGTCGCAGGTTTGTGGTAAATCATATAAATGATTGTGATAAAGTTTTGTCTAGGTTGGAAGAAGTCAATCTTACATTGTCAGGGAAAAAGTCTATGTTTGGTGTCAATGAAGTGCTCATTGTGGGGCACATGTGCGGGCCATATGGTAGGAAACCTTATCCAGCAAAGGTAGATGCCATCCAAAGAATGAAAGAAACATGCACTAGCATCACTGAGGTTAGAAGGTTTCTGGGAGCATGTGTCTTCTATGTTATTTGGATTCCACATTATGCACATGTAGCTGATCCTCTTTATCAGCTGCTTAGAAAGAATCAGAAGTTTAAATGGATAGAAGCACATGTAAAATCCATGAAAAAGCTAAAGGAGTTTCTCCAGTCAGCAACAACTTTGAGAAAGGTAGACTATGAGTGTTAAAGGCCAGCAATTGTGACAGTAGACACCAGTCCTACAGGGATTGGATGGGCAATAGGGCAAGATGACAAAGAAGGACAAAGGTATGTGGTAAGATTTGGAGCAAAGGTGCTAAGTGCTCACCAAAGAAACTATCCACAGATAAAGAGAGAGTTATGGGGTATGGTTACAGCATTGAAAAGTGGGAAAGAGTACCTAATTGGTGCATGCATGGTTGTAGAAACAGATTGTCTACCACTTCTTGGGATGATTACAAGCTTCTCAACACCAGACATTGCTATGTTGCGGTGGATTGCCTACATTAAGTCCTTAAATCCTGAGTTTAAGCACATTGCAGGTAAAGACAATACAGTGGCAGATATGCTATCAAGGGCAAGGTATGAAGATAAGTCACAAATGATTGACGAGGGAGATGATGTAGGCACAAAGTTCTATTCTATCTCTCATGTCAAAGGTAACAATGTCTGCATGACTAATCTATTTGAATCATTCTTGAAAGAGCTTTATGAAGGTGATTGGCTTCTTATTGGAAGCTACTTGAGTACTTTAACAAAACAGGATGATTGGTCTGAACAAGAATTCAAGAGGATACGCAGGAAAGCATATGGGTACTTTTTGAGGGATGGTTCCTTGTGGAAGCATCCTAAACAAAAGGGTGATACACCACAACGGGTTATATGTAAAAAAGAGACTAAAGTAAAGCTCAAGCAAGAGTTTCATGAGAGTCTATGGGCTGGACACAGGGGTGTGTGGGCAACCTTCTCCAAGTTGAAAGAAAAATATTGGTGGAAGGGTATGTATAAAGATGTATCTCAATTTGTAGAGTCATGTGTAACTTGTCAAATGTATTCAAATGTCCGACATCGTGATGGATTGCACCCTACATATCCACTAGCCATGCACTATAAATGGGTTGTGGATCTAGTCACAATGCCTTTAGGACTCTGGCAGATGAGATACTTGGTTCTTGCACGAGAAGACCTAACTAATCAGGTTGAAGGAAGAGCATTAAGAGCTAAAACCACAGAAGCTGTGTGCAAATTCCTTCTTGATGAGGTGATTTGCCGTTATGGTTGTGTGGGAAAAATCACTGCAGATAGAGGTGAACTCGATGCCGAAGTAGCAAGGGAGTTCTTTTCTAGATTAGGAATCAAGCTTTCTCTTACTACAGCTTACAACCTTGAAGGCAAATCTTTGGCCAAGGCTTGTGAAGGAAGAGTTGGTGAGTGGCCAAAACTGTTACCATATGCTTTATGGGCTGATCGTACAACACATAGCTCAGTAACTGGCTACATGCCTGCGGAGCTAATGTATGGTCAAAAGCGAGTGATGCCGATTGAAGATACAATTCCCACATGGAATGTACTACCTTGGCAAGAGGGGCTTAGCAGGGAAGATCTCCTTGCACTACATATAAGGCAGCTAGAGAGAAGACCTGGAGACATTGAAGCTGCAAAAGAACGACTCAAAAATGCAAGGTTGAAAAACAAGGACTACTTTGATAAGTGACATCGACTCAGGAGCAAATCAATTGACAAAGGTGACTGGGTTTTGGTGTATGATAGTAGCCTTGATAACCAACACACAGTCATGTGTAAGTTTTCAAAAAGATGGTTTGGACCGTATGTTGTAAAGCATGTGCATGAAAATGCAACTTACAGCTTGTCTGAACTAGATGGAACAGAAGTAAAGATTCCCATTGCAGGAAAAAGGATCAAAATGTTTAAGAGAAGAGGAGACAATGATCCCGAAGATGTTGATGAGGAAGAAGAGCAAACCATAGGTAAAGATCAAAGTGAAGATGAAGCTTTAGAATCATCCAGTGAAGAAGAAAGCAAGGAAGATGTACAAGAGGGCTGCTCTTACAAAGAAATAATGTGGCACATACCGGAGGATGTGCAGGTTTAGAGGGGGTGGATGTCGTGCTGACACGTACATAGTGGGAATGCATGCTACAAGATCTATCTTGTAATTTTTTAGATACATAATTATCTTTCCTATAATGTACATATGTATATTTAAGTATAATAATAAGCCTTCTATCTCATCCTATTATTTTTCTCAAGGGTAACCTATTCTTACTTACCATCCGAAAATACTATGGGAAAAGCATCAATAGCTCCGCCTCTTTAACTTGGGGCAAAAAGCATTGATTCTTTATTTCTACTATCTCATTATCATCTCACACCCTAGCTAGATCCTATATCTAGGGTAAACTCCAACATATATATATATATTCTATGTATTTTTCATATATTTCCTTTTAAATAGCTCCTAGGAAGAAATCAAATCCTAGTGGGACACTAGGTGGCATGATTTCAAAGATACACTTATTTTAATGCATTATTGCAAGCATGATTACAAAAATTTGTCAAGGAGCAATGTCATGCTTTCATATGGCATGAGGTGTCCTTTGGAATCAAATGAAAGTTTAGGCTAAGGGGACCACAGGAAGACTTTTGCTACCAGAAATGGACCCTATTTTGATGAATTTTTTACACAAGGTTCCAATCAGAATTGGAAAATGATTTCTAAATGAAAATCGTAGCTAATGAGATGAATTTTCTGTCCATATTTTTACTTTTTTTTTTAGAGCCACGGTTGAGGAGATATGATCAAAATACTGGACCCCAGTCTGCTCACATCATGCAGGACAGCTCATTTCCAACTTTTCCAATTTCTGTTCACACTGGCTCCTCTCTTCTTGTGTAAACCCTTGGGGGTTCCCTTCACCTATAAAAGGGGACCTTTTCTTCCTTGAAAATGAACTCAAGCATTCAAGCCATTGATAAAAGGAATTCTTGAGGGAGTGAGTAGTAATGCCTAATTGTACTTAGCCATTAACATAAGCCCAAGCCTACACTTTCTCCTAGAGGAAGACTAGCCATTCTTGTAGGCTATCCTTGGAAGATCAACTCTAATCAAAGAAGGTCTTGGACTTGGCGTATCAATCAACATTGAATTCTCCCCTCTTCTTCTCTCTCCATCAATAATGGTGTCGAAGAGTTTGTCAAGTAAGATGTGTTCTACATTGATGTTTTCTTGATTTATTGTTGTTTTCTTTTTCATCTCTAATCCAACATATATATATATATATATATATATCTAATCTCATCTCCTTAACCAAATCTATCTCTCTCACTCTTAGTAATTCATCCTCTCTACAAATTTTAGGTTCTCCTTGCTACAGGTACATCTCTCCCCGCAGTATCCTTATTGACTACGGGCAAGAATAGGGCTTGGGAGGGAAATTCTCTTCTCTTCTCTTCCCTTCTCTTCTCTCATATCTACATTTCTCACATACTATCCTAGATGAATAACCCACATGATGATCATTTCTATCGCTTTCACTCTGTACGATCTATTAGAATTAACGTATGGATTAGCCGTAAAATACACTTTCAACAACGTATAGTGTTTCTCTTTGGCCAGAAAGGCTTAATGAAATACTTCTATCACCATATCCCATCATACTACCTCTCATCTTTTGACGTAAGCGTAGTTATCTTGCTATGAACCAAGAGGATTTGTACACACAATTAATCCCAATCACTAGACAAAATATATATATTATGGTAAGCACAAAACGACAATTCCAAAGAACAATTCGTAGCCTATTTGGTCAGCCAAGATTGAATGCCATTAACTCATCTATTAACCCTTTCATATTACCCATGATATGATATGACCATAGCCTTGATGTTTTCATCTTCGTATTGTTTTGACATTCTCTTTGGTGTTCTTTCTTTGTCTGTGTGAGTGCAAGAGAGAAAGAGTGAGTCTTCTTTGATTGCACTTCTTTCCAAACCCTAGTCTTCATGGTATCTATGGTTTAACTCCTTCATATAGTTTTTGTTGAGTTCTCTCACAAAATCTCACAGCCATAAGCCCGGTGCTTTCTTGGCAAGACCGCCAACTTCTTGACAGCGTCATGAAGTACTTAAGACTTCGGTGATCCGTTCGCAAAATGAAAGGAGTCCCCAATAAATAGTGCTTCCATGAGTCTAAGGCATGTAGAACTGCAAGGAGTTCCTTTTCATATATGCCTAGAGCTTGCTCAACAGGGTCGAGCCTTCGACTCTCATAGCCTATGGTGTTCCCTTCTTGGAGCAAAACAGCTCCAAGGCAATCACCAGAAGCATCACATTGGACCTCAAATGGTTTTGAGAGATCCGGTAGTGTAAGCACAGGTTGAGAGATAAGCTTTTCAAAAGCATTGTTCTCCTTAGTAGACTATGTATACCTAACGCTTTTCTTTGTTAGGTCATGTAATGGTCCCGCAATTTGTGAGAACTTTTCTATGAAGCGTCTATAGTATGCACACATACCTATAAAGCTTCTTAGTTCATGAAGATTCCTTGGTTTAGGCCATCCTTTTATTACCTCTAACTTTGATGGATCCATTTGGATGCCATCTTGAGAGATAATGTGACCTAAATACTGAATCTCTTGCAAGAAAAATTCACTTTTCTTTCGATTAACATAAAGTTTATTCTCTCTTAAAACTTGATATATTACCTGGAGGTGTTGCTTGTGTTTGTCTAATGAATTAAAGTAGATGATAATATCATCAAAGAACACTCCAGTGAAGGTTCGATGAGGCCCAAACAGCTTCTCCATCAAGCGACTAAATGTGGCTGGTGCATTGGTCCAGCCAAAAGGCATGACAATGTATTCATAAAGACCAAATGTGGTGTGAAATGCGGTCTTTACAATGTCTTGATCAACTATCCTTATTTGATGATAGCCACTTTTTAGGTCAATCCTACTGAAGTAGGTCGATCCTTGTAGCTTATCAAATAGGTCTTCTACCCGTGGAGCGAGAAACCTATTCTTGATAGTGATCCTATTTAGTGCTCTATAGTCGACACACATACGATATGTGACGTCTTTCTTTTGCACTAATAGCACAGGTGAGCAAAATGGAGATGAGCTAGGCCTAACCATGCCCTTATCAACTAACTCATGCACTTGCCGCATAATCCTCTTGTTGAGCTTGAGAAACTCTATAAGGAGGTTTGTTAGGCGGTGAGCTTCCTGGAAGAAGTTCAATTGCATGGTCATCATTACCTCGTTTAGGAGGTAGCTCACAAGGGATGTCGTCAATAAAAACATCTTGAAACCCCTTGAGAAAATTGGATAACTCTAATTCCTTTTGGTTGCTTTTATTTTCTTTTGCTAAAGCATTAGGTTCATTTTGAGAATCTTTAACAAAAATCATGTACACTGAAATAGAGATCTTTATTGACTTGTTGAAAGCTGGTGTATGTACAATGGGGATATTGTTACCCATTTCCTTAGCATCTATATACATGTCTTTTTCCCTGAACTTAAAGGAGATTCTCCTTTCAGGAAATTTAACATCGACAGTCAGGCGGTCAAACCATGGTGCCCCTAGGATTACATCCTCATGCTTGAGAGGAGAGATAAAGAATTCCTCTTTGTCCACATAGCCTTGGACATGAAGCCTCAATTTCCCGATTAAGGGAGTGGCTGAAGCTTCTTGCCCCTTGAAGGCACTGTCTGTGGGTAGGACATCTCCCATCTCGTAAGCTTGTATGCCTAGCTTGGTGGCCAACTCTATAGATATAAAATTGTGAGTAGAACCAGGGTCAAAGAGAATAAAAGCATCATGTTCTCTTACCTTTCCCCAAGCATGGCATAGAGGAGATCCTTTGTGATGAATTTGGTGAGTCTCCTCCTCTTGGATTTCAACCAAGGAAGCTCTAGGAGGATCTTGGTTGTTGTTCTTTTGGGGACAAGCGCGGTACGCATGCCCTTGTTCGCCGCACTTGAAACACCGGTTATCCTTGCGATAACGCTCAAGCTCTTCAGGAGAGAGTTTGTTCTTACCTTTGTAAACTCCCTTCTCTTTATCTTTGTTAAAGTTTCCCTTAGGAGACTTTTGGACATTGTCCTTCCCCTTAGGCTCATTGGAACCCTTGTTTTCTGGGGGCTTATTATTTCTTTTAGCCCCCGTTTGGAAATTGATTCGTGAGGCCACCATAGTATGGTGTATTACCGCCGATATGGTACGTGGCCTTTGGGAGTTGACATACTCCGCCATTTCTTCGATTAAGCCCGCACAAAATTGTTGCTTTTGCTCTCCAAAATCCAACTTTTTGAAGACAGTGGCTTTGAGTTGTAGGTCCCAAAACTTGTCTACATATTTGTGGATGGATTCATAGGGAGAGAGATTTAAGCTTCGCCATTCGGTGAGTACTTTGTCTTTGGCATCGGTGGCCAAAAACTGCTTCATAATGGAAGCTCTTAAAGCTTTTCATGTTCGTGGAGCTTCACCGTTGGCTCGTAGGCTAGACCACCATTGCCTGGCGGACTTTTGAAAGTGCATAGCTACATGGCGTAGCTTAGAGGACTCTGTGAAGCCCTCATCTCCAAACGCCGCATCGAATTGTTGGATAAAGGCCAAGACTTTGTCCGTAGCACCAAAGGTACCATCATAGGTAAGGAAAGAGATGCTCTTCCCTCCCTCTTTGAATTTCTTCAACTTGGACGACATCTTCCATGCGGCATAGGATTTCCTATGGCCTCTTCTTTTTTATGGTTCAAAGGTTGCACCATCACTTTCTTTAGAAGGTGAAGAATTCGAAGAAGGTAGGGAAGAGGGTGACCTCTTTCTCGCCTTTTTCTTGTCTTGATCTTCGTTGTCTTCACCATCACTTTCATAAGAGGAAGAGGATGAAGAAGATGGAGAAGAGGGTGTCCTCTTTCTCGCCTTTTTCTTCTCTTGCTTTTCATCATCCCTCTTTGAATTATGGCGTGGAGAAGAGTGTGATGGTCTTCTCCGCTTTGGTGGTGATGGAGAGCGTTTACCCCGCCGTCTTCGTGGAGCCATCTCCGCCGAGGTGGCGGGAGACTCACTTCTTTCTCGTTCCTTCGGTGGAGGCTCTTGAGTTCTCCTTTGGGAAGGCGATGCATCATCAAGAAGTAAATTCTTGAGCCCTTCGTACGGATTCTTTTCTTCTTCCCGAATCGGAGAGAGACCTCTTTTGGTAGTCTCACAAGGAGGCTTCCTAGGTGTTCTCTCGTCATGGTGATGAGCTTGGAGAATCCCGTGAGCACAGAGCTGCCGTTGCACTTCGCTTTGGAGAGATGGATTGCCCATGGCTTGTTGAAGCCTAGAAATAAGATAGTTAACAAGCATCGGAGCATCATCAGTAGCTTGCTCATTAGGAAAATCAAAGTTATCAACATTAATTTTACTCTCTTTACTATTGTCCGCCATTCTAACAACTTTTAGGTGTACTTTGGCACTTCAAGCCCTAGTTGCTACTCCTCTTTACCCCTTTAGAAAAAGCACTCAAGATACTGTACCCGCGACTCGAATACCATTAATTGCAAGGAATAGAAAAGAGGGTCTTTTGACACCAAAACAGCACCGGCTCCTATCAAGCTTCTAATAGCTCAATAGTGGTTAAGCCGTAGACAAGGCCCGTAGGAGTCCACTATTAAGACCATATCTCTCGACGGTGATGCCCCGTTAACTGCACGAAGGCAGGCGCACTGCAAGGCTGAAAAATCCCTATTCTACTTACTCACAAGCAATTAATAATACCAACCATTTGTAGCTAGCTTGAGGACCTCCCTTCTTGAGCAAGAAAAGAGAAACCTTGTGCTCTGATACCAATGTAACATTTAATGGTCTAAAAACTTATGTGTAGCGGAAATTAGCATGAACATAGTGGGCATTTCATTAGAATAGATTCCTAATGAGAATTACAAGAGTGCTTGGGTAGAGAGAGCAACAAAAATCATAACACCTAGTTCGATAGCATCAACAATACTTTCAAAAGAGAGAGAAATTAAGCTATTGACAACAGTTGAGGACCGGATTTGCATGGAGCCGGTCCCCCCTCCAAAAGGCTTTGTATTATGGTTTCTCCCATCAAGAGAGACATTGTACAATACAATTCTTTGTGTTCCTTCAAGACTAGCTAGTGCAATGAAGATGAAAGCTTCATGCACTAAGCAAAACACTTAGCAAACACAACTTTAATTATCCCCGTTCTCAGACCCAAGACCTCACACACCTTCGAAGATGGTGAGAGCTAGCAAGGTATGAGAGTCGATTGAGAGGAAGAAGCAGTATCTTACGAGAAAGATGTACATATCCTCACATAATCACTCATATTAGCATAGCTTAGCTTAGTAATTAGCTTGGTAGAGGAGATGAGCATGCATTGAAGCTTGGCTCTTGGTTGGATTTTCATCCACATGCCAAGAGTGTGTTGATGTAGGCTTCTATCTCACAAGCTTGGAGTAGGTGATGAGCTCTCTATTACAGCTTGGGAAGAGATAGTCTTCTCTTTCTTCATACATGAGATTGTGTGAGTGTGTGTGTGTGTGTGATAATCCCTTGCAAAAATCATCCCCCTCTCTCTCTTGGGCGAGCCCTCTTGCTATCTCCCCATTGGCCCTCCCCAAGTCAAGCCAATGATTATTAAGCAGCATAAGTGATAGCCTATTGACATGTGTCCCCCTTTCCCCTTTTGTGAGAGCTTTAGGTAATTTAATAATTAAACTAAACTCTCATTGGACCCCTTTGCCTCCTGGCCAATAGGAATCAGGCAAGCCATTGGGCTGCTGAATGCTCATTGGACCCCTTGGGAGACTGTCCAATAGTCTTCTAGAGGACTTAAGTCTCATTGGTTCTTTTATTAAGTGTTTTTAAATTAATTAAACTAGATTTACTCTAGCCTAAATCTCATTGGTCCACCTCCAAGGCCACCCAACAGGAATTGGGCACACCTTTTGGGCATCTGGGCTAGGGAGCTGACATGTGTCCCTAATTCCCTTTGTGTAAAGGGAGCCTATGTGTGTGTGACTTTCTCTCTCATCCCCTACTCCCAAGGCTGGCCCCCTCCTATGTAGGGATTTGAAAAGACTTTTTGGTCACACACAAAGTATCCAATTTCCCTAGGGTTGACCTTTGGACACAACCTTTGAATTTTGGAACCTTAGCATTTTGGAAGTCTTAATGGGCTGAACCTTAGGGTCTTTTTATCCCATTGTTGCACATGGCTCTTTTGCAGATGGCCCCCCCTTTGGATCCCTATTTTCCCTCCTTTGGATCCCTAATGTGGCCGGTCTGCTAGCTTAACCAATATTCTAGCTTTTTCTCCCCTGGTACTTCCCCACATTAAATGATCAATTAATATGAGAAAATCATTTAGGAGAATTAGATATTGATTATTATGACATACTAAATAGTGCTTACCACGGGGGCCTCACCTCTGTGACACAGGGAATATGGTGTCCTTGTGGTAAGTATTGGAACACTCTCTGGGTACTACGTCGGTAACGGGGTGATTCTACTATCCTTATGGTGAGTCAACTTCCCTTCCCCTTTCCAGAAAAACATATGGGCATTGATGAGTGACGCGGCTATATGATGCTCATATGCAAATCCATTATTTCTATTTAGATGGGATTTAGATTTGGACGGCACTCGATCGGTTTCAAGTTTTTAACATGTATTGTCTGATATGGATGGTTTTACTAAATGCTACTTGTCTTTTTGCATTTTACACGAGTAAACATAGCATATTAAAGTGAAAATGGTTTTAAATCTTATCAATATAATCATACACATTTTTTGAAGTCTTCAAGTCACAGTTATGGTTTGTCTGAACTAGTGTGAGAGTGCCAGTGCACCCATGAAACTGTATTTGATATGTTGTTTTTTATTGTCCAGTGCAAAAATGACGCCAGATCAAAAGAAAATTATTATGCGTGCCATTTGAAAAGAATGTATTTTGGCAATATCATCGTGTGTAGATGGTCGTATACAGTAGATTAGTGAAAGTGACATCTTCATTAAAGACCTCACTAGCGCTATATGGGAGAACACAGAGCGCACACTGCAAGGTGAAGGCTAGTATGAGTTGTTGATTCCTACAGAGATCCGAGAATTTGACCGCCACCTCAAGGTCAGGACAGTGTTGGGCAATATGAAAGTCTGTTGGTAAAAGAAGATATCCCTCCCATCTGCGATATGGCAAAAATAGAGCTGTGGGACAAATTATGGGAGGAGCAGAAGGTCAAGATGAAGCAGGTGAAAGCTCAAGACCAAGCTTCCTTACCCAAGAGATTGAAGATGGCCCAAGATGTCACATGTGCAAGCAACTGTGGGTGGTTGATCAGATGCCAGCAGCACCCGCACAATTATGCGACCACATATGTTGTGAGCATAATCCCACTCGTTGCCAGGGGCTTTTTTTATTTTTTGTCTTCTTTTTTCTTCATTGCTTTCAATTTAATATTGAAGACATAAGAACTAGATGTTCAGTTTTAAAAACATTTTTCTTCTTTTCTATATATATTAGAAAAACATTCACTAAAAAAGTAATCGAATCTGCACAATATGAGATTTCCAATGCACTCTAGTCAATCCACATTTGATCACATATGTTGTGAGCAAACATACACATTGAAATACACTCTCTACATGGCATTATGAATACAACAATGCTATGAATTTTTCAATGAAATTATAAATATAATGATTATTTATACATCCTCTTCGATTTGCAAACAATTAAGACACATCTATTTTCAAATGCTACTAGAATGTTGATAATTATTTGCAAAATACACACGAAAGCAATAATATCTATGATTAGTCATGTCATTCACTAAAAATCTTTCATAATACATAATGCACTCCCTATATAAACCAAAGCATAAAACAACGCAATGAAATCTTCAATACAACCACACAATTGAGGACTACTTGTACCCAATCAAGGATTGTAGCCCTCTTATGCATCCAATTCAATATATAGAAGCTATTTTCGCCCAATTAAAGATTATAGCTCTTATATTATGCAGTGATAATGTATATCAACTCAAATCTATGATGGTGAAAAATGCAAGACTTTAAAGATCTTGATATACTCAGTACACTAGTACAAGGCATCCGACCCTTGACTATCGGCTTGTCATTTATATATGCTCATCTTCTAAAACCAGTTGCAGCCCTTTTATGGACCAATGGCTTCGTCGCAATGAGCATGACTCTTCAAATTCTCAATTGTTTTGTTTTTATACCTTTATGTTCGGTGAAGGATTTAAATATTCTTAGAAGTGGTTACCAAATTAAGAATCACGTTCGGCCCAAAAAAAAGGGCATGAGCCTTAGGTCAATTCACAAGGAGATGACTGTACCGAGCACGCGCATATACTTCCCATGGATTTTCCTAGTCAAAGCGCCATGATTAGAAGAGGATTTACTTAATATAATTACGTCCACTGGGTTTTTTTATTTTCCCCATGGACGTGCCGAGCAACGTCCTTTACCCGGCGGGCCCATGAAAAAATAAAAAAACACGACGGGCCCTGAGGGAACATGTTTATACCCGGCAAGCTAACCGGCTCTATTGATTTTTGTAGGTCATCATCAGGATCACGCTAACAATTAACGTGATCACTTTTTTCTTGTGTAATTATTGGTGTTATTAACGTAATCGCATAATTGTGATCACGTCAGTGAAATCCGTGGTTCCAGTATTTCTCCTTCCATTTCTAGTGTTTTCCAATTCAATTCCAGTCTTGATTTCCAGTAATCATCAAGTCTCTGATTCTGACATCTTTAGTTCTAAGTACCAACGTGGAATAGTTATCGAAATACATCCAGCTCATTCCAAAGAGTATTGTCGAGAATGATCTCACAAGCACAAATAGTTTCTCATTGAGCTTCGTAATCGTCGTACAAATCAATCCCAAATCATCCTCATCCTGCTTATCCTTGGACTCTAGCTTACGTAGGTAGGCAACTTTTGCCCAATTTGTACTCGCATACAAAGAAGCTAGTTTATCCCATACATGTTTTGATGTTTGTGCCAAGCAAACGTGTGGAATAATGGAGCTCTTAGCGAAAAGCGCAATCAATGCATGAGCCTTCATATCCCTAGCATCCCAATGTGTTTGATAAAAGTAGGCAAAACAACTATAGCAACAAAATTGCTAGAATTTGTATCATCATCTGCAAAAAACCATTCTACAGATCATTCTACTGTCGTCAAAGACCGCCACGCCCACAATCCCCCCCATGTAACTTGCGCCACCTGCCCCAGTCTCATCCATTCCGCTTGCCTTCCTCCAAAAAGCATCGTCGCCGGATTCCAATTTCCAATGATCTCTCTAGAATTGGCCACACATACTTTCTCTAACATGTTCACTAATTTATTAAAAGCAATTGTATATTATTATTATGATTGATAAGTTTACGTTCAATGTTCAATGTTTGGAGACTTGTTAGAAAGGAAGCTTCTAGGAAGGTTCTTAGAAATGAAGCTTCGGCTTCCGCTGAATTTTAGAAGGAAGCTTTAGGCCTAGCCTAGCAATGCCATGGCATCCACCGGAACGGAAAGCAAATTCCGGCCTACCTCAAAGCGTCAAAGGGAACAGTATTCGAATGGGAAATTTCCACAAGTTAACTCTTGACTCGTGCTGCTTAATAGCTTATTGATACCCTCAGTTTAAAGAAGTGATTGATCATTTAAAATGATTAATTAAACAGACCAAAAGGTCGTAATCTGTCATGGCCAGACCCACGTAATGCAGCCTGCCCCGTCTCTCTCTCTCTCTCTCTCTCTCTCTCTCTCTCACACACACACGTCAGCACACTTTAAACTGTGAAGTATCCAGAACCGATGCCCAGATCAATATAGTTTCAAAGGATTAGTTGAGCGCTACATTTATCAGAGCTCTCTCTCTCTCTCTCTCTCTCTCTCTCTCTCTCACACAGGCTATGGCTGACAGGCATACCAGCTCTAAGCTAGCGTCTAATGGGGTTCCGTACGAAAGCCGCCTACGAACCTTCCAGGCCACCCACGACACAAGCGGCGCATCACGGTGCTCGCAGCCCGAGCTCTTTGTCAAGACGTTGTTCAGTGCTGTCGCCACGTCAAGTTTCTCCTCTGTAGGATGCTTTGCGTGTCTCTCTGTTTCTAGAGAGAGAGAGAGAGAGAGAGAGAGAGAGAGCCCTAGCACATGGAGCTGGTGCGGCCAGCCAGCAAGGGGGAGGAGGAAGGTAGCTGAAGCTTGAGCCACAACAGGGCTGCCTGCCGGAGGATCGAAGGTCCAGAAACTGCCAGCTAGGAGAGGAGGACTCGGGAAGAGACTCCAGAGGGTGAAGAAAGCCTGCTAGGACAGGAGGACTCGGGAAGAGACTGCAGAGGGTGAAGAAAGCCTGCCAAGGAGGGTGAGCCTTGGGCTACACCAGCCAGCCAGCCATGCCGACCACAAAAAGTGTCGGCCACGGCCACGTCTTTAGCAGGCTGGCTAGAGTCTATGTGCTCATTCACAAGGAACTTTGGACATGTTACCATATAGCAACACCCATTGCGTTTTGTGTACTTCTTAGATAGAACTAGAAACTTTAGAGCTTTTTTCTAGATGGATCTAGCAAAATTATTATTTTACAGATTTTCCTATATGGTGAGTTGTAGTTTGCTACATGGAACTAGCAAATTCAAAGTGCCTCTAGATTTTCTAAATGGTAAGTATGTGGAGTTGCTAGATCCAAGTAGGAAATTCCAATTTTTTTATATGGTAAGTTAGTAATTGCTAGATGAAACTAGCAATTTATAAGCTCCGTTGGGTTTCCTATATAGCAAGTTTGTAGAGTTGCTAGCTACAAAGAGCAAAATTCTAAGTTTCTATATGGTAAGTTAAGAATTGCTCGATGGGACAAGCAATCTCAAGATGCCTCTAGAGTTTTGTTATAGTAGGTATGTGGTTACTAGTTAGAGCCAGCAAATCCTAGGTCCAACACAATTACTGATTAGCAAGTATACAAGTTCACACTTAGAACATGGTAACTATCTACTGCTAAGCATTTACAATGAAAATCTAAGATTAGAATTGGTTTCCTATACATTTTTCTGATAGTCTGTTTGTTAACAAAAGCACAACATTTTGTACATTTTATCATGTAGGAAATTATATTCTTTCTCATTGTATTTGATAGAGTGCTTAACATCATGAGCTTCTAGTGAACATGCACAAATATCTAGTTAAGTGAAGTTGCAGAAAGGGGAAAGATAGGCCCTTTAGGCATGTTTAGAGTAGTGTATTAAGGCAACTCAAATGTGGCTTGATATTGTATGGCTCCATGTCTTGAAACTCCGGCTTAATGTACTGAAGAAAGCAAGTCAAGTGCAATGAGCGGGTTATGAAGCTTTAAGGCATCCATCTGCATGTGTTGTGATGCAAGGTTGCTTGCAAGCCATAATTTACATTACACTTGCCATATGGTCGAAATCGTTCATGATATTGCAAGCACTTTTTAACTATTTTTGGACTAGGCTCTAACACAAGCAATTCTAACTGCTTTATTTTTGCAGAGTTAATTCAACTTTTGACATCATCTTTTATCTTCTTTTGTGTTTATTTGTGTTACACTGTATCGCCTTTGCAGGACCAAGGTGTTGATAGAGGGATTGAGCTCTAGAATAAAATATAACAACTTGTCACGCCTTCCTTAGCTCTACATGCCATCACCCTCAACATAGTCGCATGTGCCATATTATGCTGTAAGAAATATTAGCACTCTTTGAGCAACACCGCTTGGTTGAAGCTACTTGCCAAAGTTTGGCAAGTATAATAACGAGCTCAAGGCCAACTTCTTCTTTGAGTCTTGCATAAACTTCATCCAAGCCTAAGTAATAGCATGAGTGATTGTCAACAAAAAAACCCTTTTGGTTTCAAGTTTTACACTATTTTCAAATTTCTAGCAATTGTCCATGCAAGCTTCTTTTGATGGACTAACTTTGTTACCTGTTTCAATGCTTCACTATATATTACAAACTCCACCATAGTACTCTTTCCACACAAGCTAGAGCTCAATGATGTAGATTTTCTTGAACCAAATATTCTAGCTATTCCAATCAACTACCTCGATCTCCAATAGCATGTTCTCTCTTATAGAAGCTTTCAACAAAATTCCTTGGCATGTCATGCATAATGACTTTACCACAACATAGTGAGATTCTAGAAGACACACCACATATCTAGCTAAGTGTGGTTGATGTCCTCATTCCTCCCACCATATACTTACATATGTGCATTTTGAGGGAAGGAAATTACACCGATCTTATGCAACAAAATCACCTATTTGCATACATCTTGACCAAAATGAGAATACATCCTTATGTAAGTTTACTTGTATTTTGATTGTTGGTAGCTATTTTTTTACTCTTTCACTTCTTCAAATTCCATCTCCTCTCTTCAACTGTTTCAACTTAAAAGATCAATTCTAGGACCTAATGCATGAAGTATATCAGAAGCAATCAATATGTCAAAAGATTATGATGCCCAATTAACTTTTTCTATTCATGAAAATATCCTACGATGGGACTTACATGTTGATCGTTCTTCACCATTAACTGGCACTCACCATGCTTATGTGTCATGCACCCTTAAAAGCCCACACAATTTGCAAAGTTTGAATTAAATTATGCAACTTAATGTTGTGGCTATAGATTTCAATGTATAATGAGTATTGTCACATACATGAGAGAGAGCAATGAGTGGTTTATGATCATTGTTCACATGTGTGTGTGTGTGTGTGTGTGTGTGAGAGAGAGAGAGAGAGAGAGAAATGAAATGAAATTGAAATGTTATATTAACGTCTTCAAAAGGCCAAAGTGACCTATGAGACCAAAAAGTTACAATGTGGTGGATATGATACAAAGTCAGAGTAACAAGATGACAAAAATGAAATGACAAATGTCACAATAAAATACTATGGAATCCTAAACTACTAGGTGTGAACTAAGCAGCTAGCTGGGATAGCTAGATCACAAGAGATCCAGCATCGGCCGCTCGCTGGCGGATCTCATCAATCTCCTCCATGGTGAGTAGTCTGACCGGGCGTCGTGCATTTCGAGCCAAAGTGATCCGAATCCTCTGATACAGCCTCCACCGATGCTGTGTAGTCCTCCACAGTCGTGGGCGTCTGGATCTCCCCAGCTCAGTCGCTCGGTCAAACAGTGTGCCTCTGGTGTGAGACGACGAGCTCTGCTGTGGTAGTAACTCCTTTGGGTGTCCAGTGGCAGCTCTAAAGGAATCTGTGATCTGTCTCTGAGACTGGCTAGCTTCTCCTCTCATCAGGCTCTCTCTGTGTCTGCGTAGCTCGAGCAAAAACAAACCCAAGCATCTCTAATCCTTGTACTGCATGACTCTAGAGAATGGTCCAAAGCCCTCTCTGAACAAGCAATGGAAGCGGCCTCGTATCTCGTAGTAGATGGGGTAGTGGCATGTGTAGTGCAACTCTGTCTCAAGCTTGATCTCACACAAGGGGCATGTCCTAGCCTCTGCTGGTACTCCGCTGCATCTCCCAGTCTCGATCCGCAGCTGGTGTGAAGATGTGCGTATCTGGTCAATAGCACATCGTATCCCATGAGACAAGTGGGTGTCCATGTATCTAGGCCTCCTCACAAAACCATCAACCGTAAGCTGGAGGAGATGCTCTTTGTAGAAAGCCATCTTCATGCCCAGCTCCTGTGCTGGCTGTATCCATGTCCTCCTGGTGTCTAGCTGAGTCAAGTCCTGGCGGATGAGCTTGGTGATCTCGGACTGTGTAAGAGTCAGAGAGGGTGCATCCAGTGAGTACTAGAAGAGAGGTGTATGAAGGAGACAGATCTGATGAGTGCCTCAACCACTAGTGGGGGGATGCTAGCTCTGCTCGAACAATAGCACGTGGTATTGAGGCCTTGGCTCTAATGAGCCGCGAGATCATAGACCAGATGCTTCTCCATGTCCCCCCATCCATCACTGTGGCCTGTCCTCCCGTGATGATCCAATGAAGGTCCTCCATTATCATCACTTTTCTTGCTTAGCATAGCATAATAGCATAGTAATGAAGATGAAGAAGATGGCTATTGAGATGGGTCTCATATCTTACACTAATTTATTGTTTTAATGTGTCTCATATGTTACGCTCTACTTGCTTTGAAGTATGGTGGATCAAGTACCATAATTTGGAAAGGATTTGATTATATCTAGTTTAGTGGGTTACTTCTTCTTTGGAATGGTTTCACTTGGAATCTATTGATTGCAGGGTATTGTCAACATGGTTGTGGCAAGGAAGCACACTACTCTCTAGACGCAATCACCTACGCGTACATCTTGAATCATGTGGCTCTACACAAGATGCTGATATGGACACAAAAATTCATGATGATATTGTTAGTCAGAGACTACTGAAAAGATATGTTGTGCTTGGCACTGTCCTACTCGATCAAAAAGCACCAAAAGCTCTTCAAGATTGAATTTGATAAGGCTTATGATTTTAATTTTCAGTTTCTTCATGATATAGGAATTGGGAAACTTTTTATTAAGTTTGTCCAAGTTCTCATTGGAAATGCTTGTGCTAAAATCTCCCCCAATGGTAATCTTATTGATGTCTTTCCTCTGATAAAATCCATTGGACAGGGCAACCATGTTGCCCCTTATTGTATGTTGTCCATGGTAGCTTCTTCATCGACTCGGTCTCACTATTTCTCTACACTATGAGTTGCAAAGAGGGTGTTAGAGGTATGTCATCTCAAGTAAATTACCCGATAAAAACCAATTATTTTTTTTGGCTTTTAGGGATTTATTCTACTTATTTGTGGGTAGGGAAACCTATAGATGGGAAACAATAGAGGTAAGTTGACTAAATTTGAAGGTTTTCTCACCTTCAAATTCAAATTTAGAGGTCAATCTCAAAATTTATAGGGGAATTACACTAATCCTAGGCCATGGAACTTCAACTTAGAGCGTAGGAGGACATTGTCCGGACATAGTTCAACTTCAACTTAGAGCTTGCGATCGTGGCCGAACACATTTATCCCAAGAGATCTTAAAGATCTAATCGACGAGGAGAGTTGAACTCAAGACTTGTTATGAGAGAGAGAGAGAGAGAGAGAGATGGGGGGAGAGGAAAATTTCATGCTTCTCTTTTAGGGAATTTATCCCAACAGATCTTAAAGATCTAATTGACGAGGAGAATTGAACTCAAGACTTGTTATGAGAGAGAGAGAGAGAGGGAGAGATGGGGGGAGAGGAAAATTTCATGCTTCTCTTTTAGGGAATTTTGAAACCAAGGCTTGGAGCGAAACGGGAAAGGTCAAGAAATGAAATTCTTCAATCTGAGCCTCCCGCCACCCAAAAAGAGAGAGAGTGCTTAGCTGCGTGAGGCCGCCTGCTAAAGGGTTTCTGATCCCTGCACGAAGAGAGAGAGAGAGAGAGAGAGAGAGAGAGAGAGAGAGCTGCCGAAACTGAGAGAGAGAGAGAGAGAGAGAGAGAGCGCTGTCGAAACTCTGAGAGAGAGAGAGAGAGAGAGCACGCTGCCGAAACTAAGAGAGAGACAGAGAGCGCTGCCGAAATTGATCAGCGCCGATCAGACGTCACTTTCTGCTCTCTCTTGCTGCTGCGTGCGTCACTGCCCGAAGCTACACGTCTTGCTGCTGCCCGCCGCCGACGACCTTGCTGCCACTGATCTCGCAGGTTTCTTTTAATAAACCTTTAATTCTTTTAAACACACACACCCCCCCCCCCCCCCCCCCCCCCAAAAAAAAAAAAAAAAAACCTTTTCTTTTAGAAAATCTTTAATTATTTTAGAAATTTGCCGCTTCAAATTCTCCTGCATTTCAGGTCAAAATTTGAAGCTTTGTCGATAATTACACTAAAATTTGTGTAAATTTGCCGGTTTTCTTGAAGGCAAGCTCAAAATCTAACCGGGGTTTTATAATTTCAGCCGATTAAAATACACAAATAAATCTTTAATGCTTTTACTGCGCCTAGCATACCTTCTGTAGAACAAAAACCATAACAAAAATACATTTTTCCTAGCCGAACAAAATAAGTGGAAACTTCAAATTCTCCTGGGTTTTAGGTCAAAATTTGAAGCTTTGTCGATAATTACACTAAAATTTGTGTAATTATTCTTTTGTAGGGATATTCTTTTGACTCTAGCACATAACATGAGGGCCTACACTTTGGCATACATGACTCAAAATAGGTATACATTCATACATGCTCCAAGTGGACTTCACATAAAGGTAACGATAATGGCCATAGCCCAAACCCTTCCCCTTGGGCTTTGGACTATGATCGAGATAATCGACAACTAAGGAAGACATACACCACCCCCATGATCGGGGGGCGGGCGGGGGGGGGGGGGGGATGTTGGCCTTTAAAATGACAGGACATGCTAGAGCCCAATTGTTGGTAGACATAGGTATTTGGTATGGATGCAAAAGAACCATGGAAGACATAGACCACATGTCTGTTAATTGTAAGACATAGACCACATATAAACCATCGACTATTTAAATGGGCGAGGGGAAGACTTATAGGCATTTGCTGTCGATTGAAAAGAATCGTAGAGAGAGAGAGAGAGAGAGAGAGAGAGAGAGAGACAGAGAGAGAGAGAGAGAGAGAGTCATGTGTGTGTGTGTGTGTGTGTGTGTGTGAGAGAGAGAGAGAGAGAGAGAGAGAGTCATGTGTGTGTGTGTGAGAGAGAGAGAGAGAGAAACTTTGGTGTGTGTGTGTGTGTGTGTGTGTGTGTGAGAGAGAGAGAGAGAGAGAGAGAGAGAGAGAGAGAGAGAGAGAGAAAGACATAGAGAGAGATAGAGAGAGAGAGAGAGAGTCATGTGTGTGTGTGTGTGTGTGTGTGTGTGTGTGTGAGAGAGAGAGAGAGAGAGAGAGAGAGTCGTGTGTGTGTGTGTGTGTGTGTGTGTGTGTGTGTGTGTGTGTGTGTGTGTGTGTGTGTGTGTGTGTGTGTGTGTGTGAGAGAGAGAGAGAGAGAGAGTCATGTGTGTGTGTGTGTGTGTGTGTGTGTGAGAGAGAGAGAGAGAGAGAAACTTTGGTCCCCATAAAGGAACAATTCCTGGCCCATGTCGGGACATATCAAATCTGTTAAAGATGCTAATGGCTTTGTGTTGAATATGGTAATGTTTTGATTGTAAAGATGCTAATATTCTAAATCCGTACTATTCTTTTCATTGTTCTTTGGTTGCTAGTTCAAAATGTCTCTTCAAAATCACTTGTCCACTGGGCTTCAAAATGATGGAGAACGAGCTTTCTTTTTACGAACATTTTCTCGTGAGCTACGAGAAGATCTAGCATCACAATATTGCCAAGATCTTTTGCAACACTCGGAGATAAAAGTGTTATGGCCAGAAATAAGATATAACTTATTTTCCAACGGGAAAAAAGTTTGGAATATACAAAAGATTTTTCTTGACGATTTGGTTGATTGGTATAACTTATTTTCCAACGGGAAAAAAGTTTGGAATATACAAAAGATTTTTCTTGACGATTTGGTTGATTGGGATGGAAATTTAAACTTAGTGTTGGCAAAAGAAAAGTTAGGCCTAATCAAATATTACAAAGTGACCCACTATGGAGGTGGAAACATGCCTTTGTCATTGATGCACTATAGAATGAGTATGATAATCCGTCTCATTCAGGCAAAACGACTTTGTACTTATGAAAAGCCTTGGTAGATTCAAAATAATTTACATAGAAGAATGCTTTTATGAGATCATTTACTTCTTGTGAAGTTAAAGTAATTTATGTATTTTCATGTTTGTTTATTTCTCATAGCATTGAAGTGCTTAACTTTGTAATGGAGAGAGAATTTGTATTTGATGAATGGGCTAGTACCTCTTGGAAAGCCATAGTTTATTTCTCTGAGAGCATGTTGTGTCGTAGCTTAATGAATATTACAAACATGGCTAGTTATTTTTCTTTGACAGTTATGGAGAGAACACAGTTTTGGAAGTGTGATTGCAATTATCTTTGCAAGCATTCCAACAATGGCTGGTGCCTTGTAACCAAGCGTACCTTTTATCACCACAAACAACAAGATGTTCTAGGAAATCTCCATCCTTCCATTAGCAAAAACAAAAAATGGATTCAGAACAAAGATTAGATCTTGCCAATGACCTGAGTGATAGTAGAGCAATTAACCATCTAGCCGAACACATTGATGGACCCCATAATGCAACACCTACCCGAGCCATGGGACAAGGCAAGAAGCCCAACAATTCTCAAAGAAATACATGGTGCACATGTAACATGTATTGTGGAGGTGGTAGACAAGTTCATGCATCAACCTATTATCGCCATCAAGCTTTGGCACATAACTTTGAAAGCTTAAAAAATAGTTTTGGTTTATCTTCTCCACTAGATTCAGAAGGAAACATGGAAGAGAATGATGAACATCAGGCTTAAGTCTCTGAGTTTGATGGTGATGTCAATGACATCATTGATGAGCCAATGTCTATTAGTGAGAATGAAGAAAATCAATCTTCTCCTCTATACTTGGAGCTAGTTGAGAGGATACTAGAGCTCCAAAATTTATGGGATGAACATAAACTACCAATAGGTGTGCAAGATAGAATGCTTCGCATCCTATTTGAAGACTTGGGGGGGGCTAGAGTGATTAAAAATGCTTCCAAGAGAAGCATGGCTAGGCTATTAGTTCAACTTCCTCCTACATGGGAAGGTGACCTTGGAGAGATTCAAATTCCGGCTTGTTGGGATCAATTGCAAACCATGCTTAAAGGTCTTGGCATGGTTTCTTCCTTGCGCTATCGCATCTGCACAGGTAGTGATGTAGCCAAGCATCCACCCAAGCTTCTTCAACCAAGCAATGAGGACAACTTTACAGGAGAGGTTCTTAAGTGCACATGTGAAGGTGGATCATTATCATCAAGGCTTAAACGTGATTGCTTGGAATGCTGCGAGAAGTGTCCAGTTTGTGCCAAAGCAAGGAAATCAATGCTTTCCTTTGACTACATTCCCATCGGGCCTCAACTAAAGCTATTGACAAAGAGTTGCACTTATTGCCACGAGCTACTATGTTTATGGAGGCACAAAGAAAAATGGCTCAATGGAGATGCAATTAGCAACCAAAGAAGCATTGTTGATTTTTGGGATGGACAAAAATTCCAAGAAGTCAAGGACTTTTGGGATCCATCAACATCTTATGAGCTACCGGTTGTCTGCTCTAATCCTCTTTGCAAGAAGTCTTACACTACTTTTCCTACCAGTAGACGTTATAAAGCTCTTCAAAATGTTGTGGGAGAAGAGTACAACTTTGTCTGCATCGAGTGTAAAGAGGACATTGTGTGTAAAAGGAGCCTACAAAAGGTACATAGAAGCATCACATTGTTTTTTTTTTTAAAGATCTCATGATTTCAAACCAAACTTATTTTTTGGGTTGCCATGTGAATAGGGTGATCCTCGAAATGTAGCATTGTTGCTACATTGGGATGGATTTCAGACATCACAAAGAACCCAAAAGAGTTGTGGTATAAGAACCCTAGGAGCTAGAGACCTCGATCCTCCACCCAACCACCCATACTTATAGGCTCTTAGCCCTAGGATCCCCTGTCCACACTGCTAGCTGGCCCATGGCTGGGGTCCGTGACCCCCCTTTAGGGTAGGGCCCTGCCCGTAGGACCCGTGTCCTGACATTACTCTCCCCTTTGGAAGAGTTTTCGTCCTCGAAAACACAAGTGGTGGTATCTTCATAAGAACACTAATGTTTTCCACCGTGGCATCCCTCATGGATCCAACGGTTTGTTGAATCGGAACCCGCCGGTTCATTGGGAGGTTCAATGAAATCAAGAATAACATCTGGATTTTCCACATTGTTGTCCCTGTACAACCGTCTTGGTTAACCGACCCATAACCAACATAATGTGAAGACTCCATTTAAAACTCACTTGAGTATGTTAAACGAGTTATCCTAACTAAGAGGTGTCTAAATGCATACCCAAGTTTCAGACTTTTTGAAGGTACTTGAATGTGCAATATAACCTCAGCTTATCTTTCCATGAAAGTACTATGCTAACATACTCATCAGCAGTAACCAAGTCCTTGACTTGCTATGGTTTCTTGCCAGTAGCCAACCCCATCAAAACTGATGATTAAGGTCGATAACTTGAGAATAACATGCAGAGACTAAAACTAGCCGTAACATGCCTTTCATCGTATGAAGCAAACTCCAAACCAGAAAGGAAACCGATCCAGTTGTTTCGCTTCTTGCTAATGTATGCACTTAGCATATCCTTTAGCATGGTTTACTAACGTATGCACTTTGCATATCCTTTAGCACTAAATAGAATGCTTGTAAGCTGCCCATCCTACGCGGGATGAATAACAACAGTAAGGGTGAGGTACTTCCCCCAACCACTTACAGACAGTCTTCCACGACTGACGATAAACCATGACTCAAACATTGAGTAGCCAGCCATAGACTCGATATGGAATGGAGACAACCAACTAGGTTGAAAGCAGATTGGAGTTTCAAGCATCCAATCACAAACACCCATACTTAGCCATCACCTTGTATGGCAGGGTGTAAACTCATACTAAATCTGCAAGAGAAATTGCACTGACAGTGCAAAAAATTATAGAAACAATAAAGTCCATGAATTTGCATGCCGCTCCGAATAAATTTGTGTTAAACACTAGGGCCCATAACACCTAGTGTGCATGCATTTAACACAAACATATCCGAACCGCAATTCCATGACGAGACTTTCCACTATAATTACGTGAAAATCTTGCAACAAAAGTTGGACCATAATAGAATGTGACAACCCGGTCACACCTAGGAACCAACCATGAGACATTCTCATGAACGTAGCAGACTTTTCTATATGTAGAAACAACCCTCCGTTAAGGTGGTTTCACAGCACTTGTAATCACCACAAGTCTATACTTAGTACCTGACAATTTCTGGCCACTAAAATTGTACCTGATACTGTGTGCTCAAAATGGTCGAACCAATGGATACGACCAGCACCTAGGGACTTTGTCGCGACACATTGGTAGAAATTTGGCACCAGTGTCAGTCCCAAAGACTCATATTCTCCACATGTGGAATATGTCTCAAACAAGGATATCAAGAAAAGTGACATCCATCAAGTACGAGATGTACTTGTGTGTGGAGGTAACTGCAAACACTCTGCGACAAGAGTGAGAGGGACCCTCATTCATTGCTCCACACTGGCTAAACCGAACTCCTGGAGTTCCTAGACCATGTTGTATCCCATGTGACAACATGTGCCAAATTGAACCCTACAAGTAGGTTCGTAACAGCAAAAGACAGAAAGATAGATTGGACGCTTGGCCCAAAATACTTTGTGCCGTCATGCCCTTGGCATGGCTCTGTAACATTCAAGTGTGCTTATACGTCTTGAAAAAACCAAGCAAAGCATATGAAAAATGGAATAACATCAAAGCGATAGATGCGTACCTGGAGGTTTGAACGTAATGTTCACTTACCCGTATTCAAACGGAGAGGAGCACGTCTCCTACCTGAAAAAACAAATAGCATTGCACTGGGAATCGTGGGTGTTGCCCTCGCAATCCAACCCTTTTGGTTAAAATCTACATAGTCAAACCCTTTGGTAAGACCCTTTGTAGAAACTGCTCAACTAGCAGGTAACAGTAACCAATATAGGTAACCGTGTACGTAATAATTGAAATCAACTTGAAAAGTTGAAGTTGTCCGCTACCGCGTGGTAGATTGCAGAATTCTTTCCTTGAAATTCTAACTGGGAGAGGTCAAACTGTGATCCTCAATGCAGATCAATTGTGATCGGCAATGCCTATGGGGTGAGGTAGTAGTCACCCGCCAGGTTGTACCCCAAAACAATATGTCCATAGACACTCTGTAGTGCCATGGGGAGAGCAGGAAATCCACACAAGTGAACTACCTAGCTCTTGTGGACAGTCATGCTGTCTCAACTGATTGCTGCATCTATACCTCCTTGTAGAGATCAGCTGCTGTGAGTTGAAGATTTATCAAAAACTCAACTTGAGTGTCGCACTGAAAACATGTAGTGAAAAAATGACACTGTATACATCCTGAATGACAAGACCTTTGCTTGTCCATTAACGTCAATGTGTACTTCCCTGGGTAGATCTGTTCACTCTTGGAAACAATCACCCAAAGAATGCCAATAGTTGGGTCTTACCCTTGGCCTGACAATGGCTCTTAGCCGGTGTGGCTCATAGCCCTAGTGCAAATTAGTGTTCAATGGATGAACCGATGAAGACTAATTTGAGTAGCATCTTAGCCACGTGCTAGCTGAGAGTTAGAGCACCTTGGCTCAGGTGGACTTACGAGCAAAACACGTATCAAAAGCTGCTGAGAAGATTTTGACGACTATGACGTGTATAGCTGATTTCCATGCTCGTGTGCATCTTATGCCTAACGTGCAGCGTATCCTATAAGCATGCAACAAGTTTCTGCTATGACTCTCTCATTGAGAGAGGTAACAGAAAAACACAACCACATCTTGATCTACCTGCCTTACGGGGTCGTGATTGTATGAAAATGACTTAGCATTGGCTCTTTGCCTATGAAATAAGTCCTAGATTTAGGTGCCTTTTAGTGTTGGTGGGTGTTGATAGCAACCAGCCATTAGGTTCAACAATCCATCCTTAATCTGTCCTTGACAGAGTTGCGAGTGTGATAGCGGAAGCATAATGCATAAATTGGTGGAATCCATGCTATCTGCTTAGCATGCCTATGCGAAAACGTAAGCCCTTGGCTACTATGACGGTCTCAAGCGTGAGAACCAAAACCATAAGTGCCTTGCACAAAATAAACTGGTAGGGATTCTGTGAGCTGACATTCTCTATTTTTCCAGCTCCCCAAACTTGTGTTCCAAAGCCCTTGATTCCAAATCAATGGCAGTATCTCGGCACAAGGGAGAGACCGTGCTTCATGTAAAATTGCCAAAGCACTTTGCTTTGCACAATGACAGTAATTGCCAAGAAAAGTGTAAACATGGAAAATAAAACAAGAAAAACTTAAACTTGGCTAACCTGGTAGTTGTTGCTGCAACCAGTCGTCATGAAATTCCAAAGGAAAAGCTTGCGTAAAGGTGGCTCATAGCCAAATCTGCCATGCAAGAGAGAGTTGTCGCATATGTATATCCGCCCTCTTGTATCATATACATCCGTCATATATGAAATAAAATAATCTGCAAACCGTTTGCCAAAGCCTTCCCAAGTTTGTATGCTCATAGCATATGCCAAACGTGGTGAGTCATTATGCAAGATGCATAAAGAGAAGCCTTGCTTCACCTAAATCGGGTAGTGCTAATAGCCAACTGATGTGGCTGCAAATAGCATGAAAAAAAGAATCGACCTTGTCGAGCAATTTCAAGTGAAATTAACCAGTATTGTGTGACAAGCATCCTATGTTGGCTTGTAGAAAACAGTGACAAGGAGTCGGCCATGCCGAGCAACTTGCTGCCCTCAACAAATTCAGTAATATGCCATGCCTGTCACCTTGAGATGCTGAAAAACTGGCTTTTGGCCCTGTATTTGAAGCAAAAAGTAACCTGTGATGAGCGTGCTCCATTAAGGTACTCAGGAGAAGCCATGCTTCATATAAGTATGTCTGGCCTCATTGCCAATAAATGTTATGAGCAATCAATAGCATATCAAAAAGAGTCGACCTGCTTGGCATTATGAATGATAGTCGTGATCGTTCATTCCATTGCATACGAGAGTTACGAAGCACATGCGCAATAACTTCATACTGTCAAGGGCCTTGCCCATTTCACAACCAATGTGGTATCATGTGAGAACTGTTATGTGAGAACTGTAATGCTCTTACCTGCCAGGTTTGATTGCCATTGTGCATGACAATCACCACCCCTAGCATTAGTGTTTGCATCACCACATAGTGTGGTTAAATGTTGTATAGGTAGAGAATCCTTGCTTGTCTGCAAGTCCAAACTCAGGGCTCTTGCCAGTCGCGTTGAAATCGGCCATGCCGATTAGCGATCCAACCATGCAAAACAACTTTTGCACGCATGAGCCGAATGCGCATGAGCCAAATTAGCCACCGGCCTTGCCGTTGCATCAAAGATGACGCTTGGAAATTTGATATGTATAAGTCTGCAAAATAACATCACATAGGGATTAAGAAAATCCTTGGAAGTACGAAAAGACCAACCTGATGAGCATGGCGTTTGTCCGTGTACGCGGCAAACATAGCCGCCACTCGATCAACACTATCATCTTTGTCTAGGAGCTTTGCCCCTTCGCCAAGCCAAACAACAGGCCTGCCAGCTTGGCCTCCCTTCGAGGCTTGCATGCAGCCTCGGGTACCATCCTTGGGCTCCTTGTGGGACGGACAGCCTGCTGGTGGGCGGCCCCTTGGGCGCCCCCAATTGGAACTGGAAAGAAAGAAAAATAATAAAAAAATTATCGCAACCCTGGCTATGGCAGCACGCTGCAGGCTGCACAGGGATTATGGACGAGAGAACTCGTGCTGCAGACCAAACCAAGCGACGCTCCAGTGATGAAATCTGTTCCCTGAGCCAGGGCGAACCCGGCAAGCTTCACACAGCTCATTTTCATGCACGGCAAAACCACCCACCTCCCTCATGCAAGCGGCTGTTCACCCATCTGCTTGGCCATCAAAAAAAAAACCTCCTAGCAAGCGTCCCTGCACACGCAGTGTGCCTTGACACCGCCCTCTTGCTCGGCCGCCTTGCACACCACATGCAAACCCTGCACGTTCTGCTGCTGAAAACGAGGGAGAGAGAAAATAATCCGAAGCAAGAGAGAGGCCATTCCTCGTAATGAATTCGAGAGAGAGAGACCTAAAGAGATAGAGAGTCATTTCCCCTCCTCCATAGCTCTCCCCTCCCTTGAACTCTGATACCAATATAAGAACCCTAGGAGCTAGAGACCTCGATCCTCCACCCAACTGCCCATACTTATAGGCTCTTAGCCCTAGGATCCCCTGTCCACACTGCTAGCTGGCCCGTGGCCGAGGTCCGTGACCCCCCTTTAGGGTAGGGCCCTGCCCGTAGGACCCGTGTCCTGACATGTGGGGTAGTAGAGGTCATGGTGTTGAATCCAGGAATCAAGTCTTCCATTGATATCTTGCCAGTTTTGTTTATCCCTCAAAGTTGCAAGAAAATTATGAAGGTTTCTGGTGAAGTTTTTGGGGCATTTTTGGAACCTTTGATAGATGAGTTGGAAAGCCTATATCTAAATGGTGTGGAGGTGTTGTATGACTATCCCATAGAGAAGATCTTTGGTTCCAATCAACAAGGTCTTTCAAAGCTATGTACGCTACGCACTATGGTCATGATGGTTACAGGCGACCATCCGGCACAGTACAAAATAGGCCTCTTCAAGAATGGAGGACAAGAGTTTTTCAGGGGTGATAAACCTCAAGCAACTCTAGTACGACCTGGTATAGGATCAAAAGAGGGGCGATATGTCTATAATGAAAATCGCCGACAAGCTAGATATCCACCTTCAAAGAGGACCATTGAGGAGATGACAAAAGCTCTTGATAAGGCTAAACGATGTTGCACAGACAAATAAAAGGAAGCATCATGGAAAGAAGCTGGTCTCTCAGGAGAGTCCATACTCTGGAGATTATATGATCTATATGGATTTGATCTCTCTCTATATTTAGTCTACGACCCAATGCATATCTTATCATTGAATGTATTCAAGAAATATATCTCACATTTATTTGAAAGTGTTGAGGCTCCTTTGAAGAAAGAAATCGATGCTGATGTGTGTGTTGTTAAAAAGGCAGCACCTACCTCCATTCGATATGGACGTTGGCCTAACTCCCCAAGCGTCTACTTTGCAAGCTTCAAGGCAGAGGAGAACCAAAAGTTCATCCAGTGGTGTCTACCATATGTTTTGAGAGTTGTTAGTGGCATTCCTCCTGAAATGCATGTTTTGGGATTTTTACTGATTAACATTGCACACAGCTTCTACAACCATAGTAGAGATCATGGATGGTCTGTGAAAGACATAGAAGTTGTGAAGACATTGCTACAATCATGGAGAGTTCGAAATGAAGAAATCTTTGGTGAGAACTCATCACCTCTAGAACATGTAGCTGGTATGTATATCTTGATTAGTTAACAATAAGTTTTATATATTTGTTCAGGAGAATAATCTCTTGATAACTTGTTTATAGGTAATGGTGAGATGCTTGATGATGTCTTGCGCCATGGGTTGCATGACCGCTTTTGGTGTTACATATTTGAGCGTCTTGTAAAGGCATACAGCTCCATCAAAACAAATAACATGGAGGATGAAGCTTTATTTGCAAAGTTCTATTTGAGAAGGTTCTTCACAAGAGCTTTTCAGGCTATCCGTGGTGATAGTGACAATCTCTTACCTTCTGAAAGTTTTTTGAAGGACCTACATTGTGCATTGATTCTTTCTCAAAGCAGCTCGCTATTAGCAGATGCTCCATCACATGATTGCTCTCCGTCACATATGGATGGGCTATTGGTTGTGTCTTCAATTGAAAAGGCTAAATCTATGTGGAGTGATTTATTAAAATATAGAAGCAATTCACCATGCACTAGAAATCTTCTTCTCAAGGGGATTGCAATATCAAGGAAGAGATGCACTTATAGAGATCCTACTAGTGAAGAGAAAACTTATCTAAAGAAGTTTTGGAACATTCCAGAGCAGTACTTCCAATGTTTGGAAGTAAAGACATACCAAAAGGTCCTCTTTAAAGGGGATATATTTAATGTGGGTGCCAATGTCATAGTGAATGTGGATACCGATGATGCAACGGTGGAACACAGAGGTCACTGGAAGGCTTGTATAACATCCTTGTTCTCAACACAGTTTGATGGAAAGTGTATGCTTTTCTTTGGTGGACGGTATTACAAGCAATGCATTGTGGGAAATGGGGACTCAGAACAATTGTTAATGGATCCAGTTACTCAAATGAGTGTGCTTGAGAAGGCCCCTTTTCCTTTCACATGGGATTGTGTTCGGCCCATCTACTCTATACTTCACAAATTTATTCCATTGCCAATACCAAGGAGGCAAAGGCTCATTGCTTATGAGGTGAAGGATTTGAGGCAGCGTGATAGCTTGTTAATGGACGGAGGTTGTGGAAATGTTCCATTATGGGTGGAGGTCCATGATATAGTTCAAGTGTGCTTGAATAGCGAGAATGCAATACAGATTCAACATGTTGTTGTTAGAGAGACTGATTACGAAAGGAAAAGGACAAAGCTTGCTTTATTGGAGCATGATGCATATCAACAAAACACTTATAAAGTTTGCAGAGAGGAGCATCAATGGAGAAGTTGGGATACATGTTCCATTCAAATTAAAGATTGGACAGTCACAAAACAAAAAAAGGTTATAAAGCCTGGACAACGGCTAGATGGATGCCTATTGTTTGGCATTCTCCATAGACATATAATTGTGGTAGCCCCTTTTATTCAATCACTGCTAGTAATCTTGTGGAAATATTTTAGAAAGACCATTGCTTCATGGATGACAATTGTTGTATTCATTGTTATGGTTTTCTTTACATATCTTTTGTATAACTTCACTCATATGGTATGCAAGCATGGCTAGTACATTTGTGGAAGTAGTTTAGAATGCTAGTATACTTGTGGAAGTAGTTTAGAATGACTATTATTTCATGGATGACAATTTTTGTATTCATTGTTATGCAAGTAGTATACCTATGGAAGTAGTTTAGAATGACTATTGGTTTATGGATGACAATTGCTAACTTCATTGTTACGATGTTCTTTGCATATCTTTCTTAGAACCTCATCATAGAGTATGCTAGAACTTCTGGGAGACCTGCTTTATGGATGGAGATTATTGTACTTATTGTTAGTATGCAATCATGGTTAGTATACTTGTAGAAGTAGTTTAAAATGCATATTATTTTATACATGGCAATTGTTGTATTCATTGTCACAGTTTTCTTTACATGTCTTTCTAAAACATTACTCATAAAGTAATGACAAGTGTGTATATAATGTTTGAGATAAACTTTGTTACTTAAATGTCTTGTTGCTCATGTGTGTGTTCAATGCTTTGTCTTTTCAGATATGAGTTATCCACAGTCCTTTGTGGAGCAACTATTGTCTTTCTCTAATGAAGAGGCCCTCAAATTTTTAGATTCTTGGAGGGCCAGTCATCTTGGAAATAAGAGAGTTGTTTCTTCTCCATCTAGCATCTCTATAGGTGTTGACACTACTAGCAACGAGAAATATGACCCAATCATATATGAGCAGGTGTTTAGGCCTGCACCTCCTAAGCTTAGAGAACCCAATAAACTCTATGGTAGGGATTTCCTCTTAAAAGAGGGTAATAACCAACATAGAGTTCTTTATTCAAACTATGGGTTTGTTAGAGGATGGTTTGCCAAACACAAGCCATTTGGAGACCTTAGAAATAATATGGAGAGAAAGAATACCGTATTGGATGTAATAAGAAAAAATAAAGGTGAGCTTAAGCCTGTAATAGTAGCTAGACAAAATTATCATTGGAAGGAAGAGGACGTTTATACATGGGCCATCAAGTCTCTTGCGGCAAAACGAAAATGGAGAAAAAAGAAACCAAATAACGAATTATCTTCTAGCACCCCAATGGTATGTGTCATTTTGTAGGATTTTCTCTAAGTAATGAACTTCTATTATGTCAAAGTATAATCGAAATGTTTTCATGAGATTAGATAGAAAAAGAAAAAGATGATGATGATGATAACCAAGAATTTCATGAGAATGATGGAGGAGAAAGTGAACTACAAGGACAAAGTGAGCTAGGAGAATATGGTTCACTCACAAAACTTGTGAGTAATCCTCTAAGGTATTGGAAATTTATATGAAAACTAATGATGAAGAAAGTAATGCTTTTGTTGTTATTGAATAGCTAAAGGATGCTTGTGCACAAGAAACCACTTGTATATCTATTGAAGAAGAAGAGGAGCAACCACAAGCTACTCATGTAAGCACTTCTATCTCAAAATAGCAATAATGTATGACCTATCATGATAAAATTTGTTATTATGTGTTTAGAGAGAGACGGAAGCATACATTCCTAAGATGCCATGGGAAAATCATGATTTACAAAGTGATGCTTATGAGGTATGTGTGGTTTACTCCTCTCTCTCTCTCTCTCTCTCTCTCACACACACACACACACACACACACAAAGATATCAATTGAAATAATTGAGGTAAATTTAGCTAGTTTTGTGTGCATGTGTGTATGTGTGTGTGAGATATCCAAATTCAATTGCTTAATGCGTAGGCATATAGAAACTACATGCAAGATGAAGAGTTTGTCCAATGCTATCAAGAAAAGGATATGGAAGTAAACAATGAATTAGATGAGTGTGAAGACCATATCACAAAACTGGTACAATTCTAATTCATGTATTTTTTTCACACTAAAACTTTTTGTTGATTGCACTCTTTTCTTGAATAATTTGTGAAGGAAAAAATCAATTGAAGGACACAAACTATAAGTGGTATAAACCAAGAACAGAAAAGAAAAAGCACACGAAAGCGCAAGGTACTATTTACAGATGCTTCACATGGAATATTTATTTAATGAAATACTTACCCTACTTAATTTTAATGTTATAAAAAAGCCATGTTTTCCCACTTCTATAGGCTACTTCTAAGATTGAAGAGCTATTTAAGGAGAAAGATCAAGCTTCAAAGTTTTTGAAGCTTAAAAAGAAAAAGTTTTTTTTCTTCACAAGAATAAGATTCTTTAAATATTTTTACATGTGGATACAAAATAAAAGAGTGGACTTTAATTGTTTTAGGAGCAGAAATCTGATGGGGGATGTTCAATGAATCAAAATCAATGTGTGCTGGAATTTTAGGTATGCAATAAAAGCTAAAAGCATTGCCTTACTTATGTTCACAAAAATAATACGTCACTTTTTAAACCATGTTATTTTGTTATGACAATTATGTAGGCACGAAATTTGTCCAGGGATGACAAAGAAACTATATTAATGAAGTGGCTAAATCTCAAGAAAGTACAAGACTTGTACCACTTGATCAAGCCAACGTATTTTGCTATGCAGAAATCGAATAGTTTCCTCAAGAAGAGAGCAAATGAGGATACTAATAAATCCACTATGTGTGAAGATTTAGTTACATGGCTTTTGTTAGAAGGCCTGATAATTTTTTATTTTAATAAAGTTGGCTCTTTATCCATGAAGGATATCATTGTAACAAATGACAAGTAGTTTTATAATCCAACCACATGATTTAAGAACTGTAGCATGTAACACACGTTATGTAAGCTTTCATTTGTTATACTCATAGCTATCTTTATGAATTAAGACTACTTTAGTCTCCTAATGTTGAAGTAATCTCTCCTAAATTGTTTGCTCGTGGGAAATTTTTTAGATTAATTACTATTTTGTGTCTACATGTTCCTTAATAAATTATTAGGTGAACTACTAGGTTGTTTATAGAAAAGTTACTAGATGAACTACTAGTTTGCAAGCAACCGTCCTTATATATTACTAGATGACTTGCTAGGTCGTAAACAAAAAATGCTAGTTGACTTACTGGTTTGAAACACCGATATGTAAGGTCAAACTAGTAATTGAGTCAACTCCTACATTGAACTAGTGATCTTTTTACCATATTGAGACTTGAATTGCCATATGGCTATTCAACTCTCCATATAGTAACAAAATTACTATATGTAGCATCTAGGAGTTGTCTCTTTTTTACTAGTTTGCACTCTTACTAGATGTGTGTATTGAAACTAGTGAATCATCTAGCAATCCTATATTTTTTACTATATGGTAAGCTGTCCAAAGCCCCTTGTGATATTACAAGAGATAGTCCTAGCACATGGAGCTGGTGCAGCCAGCCAGCCAGCAAGGGGGAGGAGGAAGGTAGCTGAAGCTTGAGCCACAACAGAGCTGCCTGCCGGAGGATCGAAGGTCCAGAAACTGCCAGCTGGGAGAGGAGGACGCGGAAAGAGACTACAGAGGGTGAAGAAAGCCTACTGGGGAAGGTGAGCCTTGGGCTACACCGGCCATCCAACCGACCACAAAAAGTGTCGGCCACGTCGGTGCACGCACCTACAGACGCCCTTTTAGGCGGCTGGCTGGAGCCTGTGTGCTCATTACAACTTGAGAGAGGGAGGGAGGATCTTTTGCGCGCGCGAGAGAGAGAGAGAGAGAGAAAGAGAGAAAGAGAGGGAGGATCTTTTGAGCATGCGTGAGAGAGAGAGAGAGAGAGAGGGTTCTACTTTCTCCGAAATCATAACCCGTTTGCTTTTCTTTGCTTCCTCTGGGCGGAGCCGGAGCCGTCAAACCTGCTGGTAACAAATGAACATCGATGTCTTCCACAGCTTACCAAAAAAAAATGTAAGCTCAACGTTTCAATGTTAGAATTCGTATAAATATTAACATGAAAATAAAATTCACACACACAATAAATTGTTGTATACCGCTGAGCAGACGTAAAAAGCTTGTCTTTAAGAAAACCTTGTTCACACGGCCAGAAACTTTCACAATTGCAATTGGACGTTGCTTGAAGATCCACTCTCGTAAATATTGCCATTAGGGTCAATAAAGTGAACTCCTCCTTAGGGACAAATTTTTAGCCTCCACAAGTTTGATAAGTCAACTGTCAACTTTCAAGCCACACAAAGTGGATTCAACTTGGGGCTCCAATGGGTTTTTAGACAACTCAATTGATGTGTTTTGTACCATTTCACGAAGATGCGGGCTTTCATCGCTAACCTTTTCTATAACTCAAAGCTAGGTTAACTAGACACAAAGATGCGTAGAGGCCTAGAGGGGATATGCAGTTCTCTCCAAAAAAAAAAACAAGCCTAGAGGAGTATGTAGATGCTAGAGTTCCTATAAATGGCAATTAAGAAGAGATCATAGGAACTGGAAAAGAGAAAGTAGACATTTTAATCTACAAGCTCGACCTTCCATAATGTTCCACAATATGTTGGATCATCGCTATTTCTCTCCATTTCAGTCTGCAAAGGTGGGTAGATCATATTGTGACGTGGAAACTTTCTACAAATAATAGTCGTTTTGCATGGATTAAGAGGAAGACAGTGGTCACAACACTATTCACCCTCCATGAATTGGAGGAGGGATCATCGACTTTGTCCTCTCATACTAACTTTGTTTCTATGTGATGGAGAACAAGGTAGATTGCTCTTTCTCCGAAAGTAGATCCTAGAGCCCCATCATGCCAAGGTGTTGAACGGGCTAGAAAGGTTGAGTGAGTTGCCTGCATGACCTGTTGCATCGTCTTTGAACCGACTGCACACATAGAACATTGCCATTTTCTGCCAAATCACCTCGACCAACCATTCAAAAGAAGAGTCGACTTGTTGGACAAGTCCCTTGTGTTGGAAAAAAAATCATAAATTAGGTACTTCTTAGAGTGGTTGTGGAGCATCGGTTATGTCTCTCTATGTACTATAAGTGCATAATGAGATAGGGTTCTAAGAATTTCTAAAATCTCACATCCCCCACTCAAACTACCTCCCATTCTATAGTGAATCAAGCCTATAGTACACAATTCGTAATTTTAGGCCTCCATAGCCCCGCTTTTAACATCTATCAAAACCATATCAATCCCTCCTTTATTTCCTACAACCAAGCTTCTTACCTTCTAAGCTCCCATATTTCCCCTCTAGCTCTGTAGCTTGCCATACACCCTCTCCTCTACTTGTTATTGAACTCGTCAAGTTTTCCAAGGCATCCCTTCCTCCATCCCCAAGTTCAGCATGGCTTCTATCATTGAAGCCCAAAGTCTCTATCAGAAAGTACACATTGTTGGAGATATTTAAAGCTCTATATGGCTCTAACCATTTACAACTCATCATAGATGAGCATGACTCTAGCTACAATAACCATACTCATTTTACATGAAAGTTTGAGAATACTAAAGGGTGGTGAACAAATTCAACAAGTATCCAATAAAGGTGTTCTAGGTTTTCATGACCTTCTTGTTCATACAATTCTAGTATTCATTTTTTTCCAAATAGGTTTTGGAAGAGTACTTTAATATTGATTTTATTAATCAACAACTATATCTTTCACTTTGTGCAGGTAATTTTTATCATCTATTTCGCTTCGGACCTGTTGAAAAGATTTTTCGGATTGTCAATGAACAAAACATAGATCGGCGATACACAAACATTTCTTTCATGTTATTTTGCTTTTGGCCTTGGTAAGGATGTGGTAATAGGTGCATACTACTACAAGTTGCATTCCTAGAATACGCAACAAAATAGGTGGACAGTGTTTCAAAATTCCTATAAAGCCACCAAAGAAGACATTTCTTTGACTTTTTGAGATGCAATGTCATATTGTGTAATTTACCCTCTTTGAGAGTTTCAATCGTTGGTAGTACTCCTACTAAAGGTAACTATATTTGCCACCGGGTATACTATCACAATACTCTAATAGTTTTTGAGTGAGAGTGTGGCTATGGTGTTGGAGAGTTGGCTGATGCTCTAAACTCTACTCGATATACAATGTTATTTTAACTTTCGTCATCAATGCTATTGAGTATTTCTATTCCATTCTACTTTTACGTATGTGAATATGTGTAGAGTAGATTACAAGAGGTGTGTGTTCGTAAGATTTTGTGCATGCTCTAGCTGAAGCAAAATGCATTCCTCCTGCATGAAGGTTGCGTACTCAACGCATTTAATAGGATTATGTGGTACTTCATTGAAGATGTCATGAATCAGTCGGCTTTGGACCTCGCCTTTGTCGACTTATACACACTCTGGGTGCGGACAGTCAATCTAAGCTCTTGTTCAATGACACAATTGTGGGCTCCTTTGAAGCTCGAATATTGCCCACTGGCCCCTCTTCTCTTTGCCATTGGGCCGCATCCTCTAATAACGATCCTCGAAGGTGCTACTGCGTGGAGTGAAATTCAAGGTTTAACTTTTTCCGGCAACGACCAACTCTTAGCCAAGATGTTCGCAGATGACTCCCTCCTCTTCTTGAAAGCCTACCCTCAGGTACTCAGGAAGGCGCTAGAGATTATGTAGACATTTGATGTGGCTTCAGGGTCGAATTGTAGTATTGAGAATTCTAGACTGATCTCCCTGACGAAAAACGACTCATTTGAACCATCAGTCTAGCCCAGGGAGATTCTATCTAAAGGCAGGATTTTTTTACATCTGGGCGTCCCCTTGGGGGTAGGCATTACTCATAAGAAAAGGTTCTAGTGGGTCCTGGAGAAGATCCCAAAAAAATGAGAAGGTGGGAGTATGTATTGCTTCCCTTCTCGAGTCGGATCAAAGTGATCAATTCATTTATGCTTCCTTATACTACTTTCGTCGGTCCGCTCATCAACATAGCCAAGTTAAATCGACATGTAACTGGAAAGAGTTTTTGAAACCTATTAAAAAATTATCATACAGGAACAACACTAAATCCTTGGTGCCATGGCAATGGGCCAAGTGGGAAGTTATCGCTAGACCGCTGGTCCAAGTTGGCCTTGGAATTCTCAACCATGATGTTCATGCCCGGGGGATTCACTATTAATAATGGAAGGATGTTACTTGCATGCATCAAAATTAGAGAAACCCCCCTTTGTAGGGTATCAAAATTAGAGAAACCCCCCTATGTACGGTATCTTTGGCCCGAAGAATATTAAACTATAGAGCCCAAGTGAGCAGATCTACCTAGATTATAAAAGATATTTTCTTAGACATTTCAAGTAAAATTTCAACTACTCAGTGCACCAAAACCAGGTAGTAAAGTACCACAAAAAATGAGCTAGTTGTAAAAAAATTTGGGACTAAGCCAGATATCCAAGACCCAAAAAGGCCAACCAGTAATCAGTAGTCAAGGTGCAAGTAAATCAAAGCAAACCAGTATCCCCACCTCAGTATTTATTGTATTTTTTGCCACGAGTATATACCATAAACAAACTCAGATTTCATCAATACATCAAACTAAGTCCAAGTTTATTTAAAGCCAAAGAAATATCCAATGATGAACCTGACATCCTTCATACCAGATTTTCAAACCTGCTGGACTAGATTAAAGACACTAATCTAGTAATCAGTAGCATGATGTATGTTAGATTTTTTTCCCGTCAAGGCAAGCAAGACAAATTCCAGCAAGGTCAGCAAAAAAGAAGTGAAATGATCTTGCAAAAAAATAGCTCAGAGAAGTTTTAGCCAGAGCAAGAGAAGTGCCAGCCAGAGTCAGAGCAAGCCAAAACATTTATGGCAATAACCCCAAGAGCTAGCTATAGTAGAAAAAAGATCAGGACTAAGCCAGAAATCCAAGACCCAAAAAGCTAGCTAGTAATCAGTAAACAGGCAGTAGGTAAATCAAATCAGACAAGCACCCCTACCTCAGTAGAGAGACTAAGCCAAATACCAATAGATAGTCATGGCATTTATCTGCAAAATTTATGTATCATAACCAGATAAACAATTGCAATCTTCCAAACTCATAATTCAGCAGCATAACCAGCAATGCCTCCAGGCTTTCAACACCATACTCACCATAAGTATCAAGTTAATGCAAAAACACCAATTTTTCGTAAGTTTCCATAATAAGCCATTACTTCAGAGATTGCATAGAATAATTTCTTAAGTGAAGTGAGCAAGACTGAAGCCTCACAAAAAACCAGTTTATTTTTAAGTCAAAAAGACCAGCAGCATTTCAAAAGCCTCCTATATTGTGTCCAAGATTCAGTTTAACCACTGCCCTAGAACAAGGCCCTTCTCACAAAATAGTGTCAGAGTTTAGCCAGTATTAGGAATCCATCTCATCATTCAGATTATAGACAGTAATCGATTTTTTGTAAGTAAAAACAGTTTCCTCCATATCACCATAGTACAACACATTTAGGTAGTAAAAGACACCCGATCATTATCCATATGTATGTCAGACTTGATGCCATTTGTTAATACAACAGAAAAAAGCTAGAGTATGTATGAAATCGGTACCAGGCAAGAAGCAATAATCCTTTAATGATGTGTGAACATCAGTAGTTAGGTTATCATAACATATTCTTTTGCTAAAGAAAGTTCCAAATGAGCAGTTCTTTCAAGGTTCTTAATTAATGTCAAGAAAAAACCTGTTATAATCACCCAACAAAGCAAGGGTTTGTTTAAGCATTGAGATAAAAATATATATATAACCTGCGAGCAAACGCAATCACAAGACTTTCTCCAAAGTGCCGGGGGAGACCAAATCTAAGTGAAGGGAAGAGCCCCTCACCTTATATAGTGGAAGAGGTAGGGAAGATCTCCAAAAGTACTTAGTTCTGTAGGTGCCAAAGCAACCAAGCATTAATCTTTCTCAATATGCATGTAGGAGGCTTAACAGCTAAGTAGCATTCCAAGTGAGGCAGGCAAAGAATCATTCCAAGCAACCCTATCATCAAGCGCAGTCATTAGAACGAGATTGTGATGCACTATGAGCGCCACGACAGAGTGAATTTTTAGGTAAATCGATCAAATCTGAAGCCTCCACTCACGCCCAGGTAAGAGGCCAAAGAATGGGATCTAAGTGAACTTGTTAAGCGCTATATTAGGGGGTGATACCCATAAGGTAGCCATTGGGCCCAGAATAATGGTTTACACTAACCCAAGCAAACCAAGAAAGCAATGTAAGTCAGGTTCTCGAGGCAGTCACTTATCAAAAGACCCCTATATCACGTGCGTTCAAGAGGTAATTAATAATAACCCAATATACATTATACTTACACTGTGAGACTATTTAAAAACACCCCCCACCCCCCTCTGTATGTATACATTTTTATACATTTTAGTCTTTTAATAATCCTCTCCGGTTAACTCACGTGATATCATACACATTCTAAAAAGTGACCGCCCCGGGGTCAGGTTAAATCCACAAGAGGTTGCACCACAGAGTTAGGTTTTTTTGAGATACTCATTCAGCCACGCTAAGATAGCCTACTAGGTGAGCAACAAGGAATTAAGTATCAATTTAGTGATTTCATACTCAAGGAGGAGATCATTATGATAAGAGTAGGCTGCTTGTAGTCAAGCAGCAAAGGCTTAGTAAAACCGCCAGAAGAGTGTTGGGTAGAGTGTAATCAACATACATAGTTAGGGTAGTAATACCAATAGATAAAGTTAGTGTAACTAGAAATAACTAGCCTGGTCCGAAGCAGCGACCTAGTGTGTGTGTGTGTGTGTGTGTGTGTGTGTGTGTGTGTGTGTGTGTGTGTGTGTGTGTGTGTGTGTGTGTGTGTGTGTGTGTGTGTGTGTGTGTGTGTGTGTTATACAATCGATTATTCCATGGAAGAAGCCTCAACTAGCTAGTTATCTAGTTAGGGGAGACAAAAAAATATGTAGATAAGTATTACGATCAAGTTTGTACATAATATTTCGCCCTAATTTTGGCCTAAATATAGTGTGTGTTTATGTAAGTATTTTACAAATTTGTGTATATATCTATATTGATGTGTGCGTTTTTACCGACCCTACATAATGATCTACTATTTTTTCTTGTGCATACATGTGTATACTTGTATGGAAAGATTGTAAATAAAAATACCAAAATGTCTATAACTCTTGGTGGAACTCCTCTCCAACACAAATCACAAAAACTAGTTTTATTTGTGTGAGTATATTTTCACTATTGTGATTTTTCCCTTTCTACAATTATTCTCCTTTTCACTCTCATAAATAAAAGCACCAAAAATATTCATCTTTTAATGGTAGCCTCATAATGAGAGAGATATTTTATTTTATTTTGTTTTCACATGTATATATTTTTAGACCTCTCAATATTTGATTTCTTAAGTTTTATTATTTACTTATATCATGATCTCAGCAATATCTTCACTTATAGACCCACAAAATAAGGTCAAGGATATGTGGCATGCATGCATACACTATGTAGGACTCACTCTTGGAGACACCCAAAAGAATCATCCAAAGAGGGACCCTACAATGACTTTCTGCACTGGAAGAAAATAATCGATTTAGCAAAAATTTTAGCAGCCACTAGCTCTCCGAATTTGGAAAAGTGATAAAGACAAGCTTTGTAGCTCATGAGCTAAACTTTTGCCTCAAGTTTTTTCATAATTTTTGAAGCTACGAGCTGTGAGATATGATTTAATTGGTGGATCCCAACCTACCCACGTCATGCAGCCACACTCCCTCTTCCACTTTATTATTTTTCTCTTTCACACACACTTCTCCACTCATCATCCCCCTCTCTCTCACCTCTCCTCTCTATACCACGCTCACCTTCTCCTCAACCTTGAAGAATAAGAGAAACCATGATGAGCTTATGTACTCTCTTACACACACTTCTATTTCAAAATTGACCTCGTAGTCTCACTTTTTCTCTTCCAAATTATCAATTTCTATCAAAAAATTCACAAAATTCAGCCTCTTCTCTTAAAGAACGGCATCATGGTGATGGCTTACTCATCTTCAGTCACCTTAACTCTTAAGAAAGGTTAAAAATGGAGAGCAACCATGCCGTCAAAGTTAGTGTCAACAAGCGTCAAAAATTGGCCTACTCAATCTTCTTAGAGCATCAACATCGTAAACAATCCATCTTTTCTTACCTCTCAAGCATTTATCTTTCTTATTTGTATCATACATGAATACTCTCATTGTAAATATCCAACTCCATTTGTAAATCAATAAAAATTATCTTAACTCTACTAATTTACTAACACTAATCCTACTATGTAAAGTCTTGTCAGCTCCATTTCTCTCCTCTCTCTTTTATATGTCTCTCTATCCCCACCACCTTCTTGATAATTCTAAGCAAGAAAATAGATAAAATGCTAATAATCTAACCCAACCACAATTAGAGGGAAGCCCTAGTCCTAAAAAATGCTATAAAAGGAGAGTGTAGCTAGCACAAAGAGAGACAAGCCATAAGCAAGATAAGCAACAGCACCATGCTAAAGCTTTAGAAGCCAGACTCAATCTCTTGAGTGAAATCTCATTAGCTTATGCGCATGCATGTGTTGCACAAGTTAGGGGTGTGATTAGCAAGGGAGTTTTATGCCATTGTAAGAGAGAGCGATCATTCATTAGAGATTAGGAAGCCTTTATTTCTCCTACCAATTGTAACACAACATTTTGTTGAATCAAGAGGTGGATTTGGACTAAGCATGGCTACATTGTCTCTCTTTCAACATGAAGTCATGGAGAACAATGATGTGTAAGTCTCTTGGTGTTTCTTTAACTTAAGTTCTTGACAACTTGTTTGTGGTGTTGTTGTTGATTTGGCCATTCATCCCACATGATGTAAGAGCGTGACAGGGTGGAGAGGACTCCCCTCGCCTTAAGACATTGATTGGGGTGGCTTGCCTTGTGATGTTTTGTGGTGTAGTTTACTCAAGCTATATTGAACAAATTGCTAATCTCACTTTTTTTGGTCATGGATGCTTTTTGATCAAGTATTAGTGCAGCAAGCACTCCCTCTCTCTCTCTCTCTCTCTCTCTCTCTCTCTCTCTCTCTCTCTCTCTTCTTTGTGTGTGTATTATCGGGTTTGCTTGATCATAGTCATTACATTTCAAGCAGCATGAGTACTCTCTCTCTCTCTCTCTCTCTCTCTCTCTCTCTCTCTCTCTCTCTCTCTCTCTCTCTCTCTCTCTATGCATCCTAGTTCGCATCCAAAACTAGGTGGTGTTTCAAATTTGTATAGGGTCTGGTTGTGGGTTTGTGTGTGTTTGTTGTTTGTTGTTTTTTTCAACCCCAAATCCAATTGAGCATCGCGAAAGCCTAGAAGGGTGATTAGAGGCCACTCTCCTTGTTGCCTGCCCTAGACCCATCAATTTTGGTGCCCCCAATGAGGAGGGCTTTTTGTTTGTTGTTGTTTCAAAATTGCATGAATGCAAGTAGCATAATCAAGTAGGTTGCATGAATCACAAAAACTTATATGATCCATAAATCCCATAAGGAAAAGGGTGCCTATAATTGTTAGTATTAGATTACAGTTTCAACAAGTAATTCATAGAATTTTGGGCTCACTTAGGTTGGCCGAAATAAATGCTTCACTAAATCCTTTTATTTTTCCCCTCATTAGGTACGATCTTAGTTTGGATGTATATGTCTTTGTTCTATTTTAAGCATTAGGTCATGCATAAACTATGGATTATGGTCCAAGAATAGAGATTTTCCCTTTTCACTTCACACCATATATTAGGATAAATATTGCACTTAGTAGAAAGATACATTTTCAGCAACATATGGTGTTTATATTTGGGGTTGAAAGAACAGGGAAAATTCTTACATCTCCACAACTTGTCATTCTACACTTCTTTTAATATACATGTATTCATTTTATTTTAAAATGAAGTGCATCCCAAAAAACTAGTGTGTGTGTTTGTTGTTTCTTTGTCCAAGTTTGTTACAAAAACAAAAACAATCAATTGTTCAAAAAACAAGAAATGTGTGTGCAGTGAAAGCTCAATTATTAGAGATCTAGCACTATTACCGATTAAGTTACAGGAGCAAGTATTGAGGCGTCTCCCTCATAACAAGAGAGTGGTGAAGTTAAGACAAAATTTTCTACATGTGGGTTCCATTTTCTCTTGTTTCTTGGTAATAAAGAAGACCGTGCTTTTATCCAAATAGTGTGTGCGCTAACATTGGTAAATAGAGTGAAAATTGGTGTTTGGCGAGTGCATTTCACCATTGAGAAAGACTCTCTACAGGAAACTTGTGGCCATAGTTCATACTTCATAGACTCACATTTGGGAAATTTTTCCCTCATTTGCGTCTTATCAATAATCTTCCTTTCACTTTCAACAAATGAGATAGACTTGTTGAATCTCCAAGAGTCAATGATAAGCTTTTATGGGTTGACACAAGAAGAGTATGATGGCAAAGTGATATTTGTTATGAAGCTTGATGAGTACCAGGTTGTTAAAGTCAATGGCTCAAAAGGGTAAGCGTTATGTTGATGAGCAGGGACTTGGCGGGTGTTGATGTCGAGCTAAATTCCAATGAGAAGGGAAACATGTATTTAGGTGTTCAGTAAGAGAAGAATATTTGGTGGCTGGCAGCTTTTCATCTCTCATATGAGACACATGAGGCCCTGAAATGGTATTTCAATCACACTACAATCGTTGACGTCATTCGGCAACAACAAGAAGGATAGAGATTTCATGTTTCAGGTCTTGGAATGTTCCAAGTTGAGTGGCATATGGCAGGAGAATTGAAAACACTCAAGTGTATGTTAGGGTGCAAGCAAGGTGCAATGATCCTCTTTCCATGCATTTATTGCTGTCACAGTAAATTTTCAATGGGAACGGAGGGTAAGGGTGCAAAGGCCAACAAGTCAAAGGGTGGTAAGGGTAAGGGTGAACTCTGCAAAAGGTGTACCCACTACACAAACAGTGAGTAAAGCACTACAACAATGGTTTCAAGGTATCCTCAGTTGTGACCATCAACTACTACAACAAAAACAGGTGTTATCGACGCTGTCCGTCGCTATGCGCATCGTTGTGAAACCAGTCGCTATTAGCGACCCGGATAGCGACGCTCATACCGACGGGCATAGCGACGCATACAGCGACGACCATAGCAGAAAAAAAATTTCTTGGGCAGAGGGCAGGTAGCCTGGCCTGTGCCCAGTTAAAAGATGGACACAGCCACAACCAGACTTCCTGCCCTCTGTCCAAGAAAGCGAGCAGCACCAAAATATCAACCATGCTCCTGTGCGTAGAAATTTCGGCAGAGTTCCCTTTGTTTTTACATAAACTTTTCAAAAAAAACCATATCATGTATACGCCTCCTACATGCTATCCATGTAGGATCTCACATGAGATTTAAGGCCAATGAAAGACAACCGTACCAACTGAAAAGCATAGCCATAACTTAAAAGCATAACCATAACGAACCATAACCATAACTTAAAACCATAACCGGCTATAACCACTTTGATCAAAACCATAATGCAGATAACCATAACCATAAACAAAATTAACAATAACCATAAGCATAACCAGAAAGAGAAACAATAACTGTCTATACAATGACAATGACAATAATCATAACCATAAGGGAAACAATAATTGTCTGAACACTAACTATTTGTACAAAAAAGAGACACAGAAGCGTGTCTGTGTCTCACAAAGCATATAGATGAAATCTGGTCCACTAATGACTAGGCGTCGCAACCTGCACATAGGACAACTCACAAAATTAGTATTGATATTACTTCACATATACTGACTTAATTAAATCAACTCACACATATTAACGTCTCACCTCAAGCGATCAGCAAGACTATAAGGCCTCCCAGTCTACAGGCTCTCCTGAAGCTTTAAGATCATTCAGTACTTCATAGATACCTCTGCGATATCCATCTGACTCCTCCTCGCGTGATGGAGCTCGATGCATTGCAAGATTCTGCGTTTATACAAAAATCAAAGTAATAAGAATACATGATTCATCGCGTTTTAAAAAACGCCATAGTTAAGATTGGATTAGAAACTCACAAACTCATAGCGAAAGGTGTTGAAGCCTCCGCTGCCAAGATGACATGTCCCCCTAGTCATCTGTCATACCTGCGCGGCCTCACGCTGCTGTCTGAACCGCGTGGCCGCTGTCCGCTCATCCTCCCTGATCTGCAGCCACGTCTCGTGTGGGATGCCCGAAGGCTTCGGCGAGCCAGTCCTGAAAGCCTTCCGAGCTGCATCTCGTCGATGTTTGATGGTGTCCCGTGCAACACCTTTGATCCACCGCGCCGAAACAACGGAAGAACCCGGAGCAGACTGGTACTCTCTCAGGATGGTCTCCACTATGTAAGTGACTTTTTCCTTGTCTTGTTGATCCCAAGACGTCAAAATGCTGGTCGAAAACTGCAGCTCCACGAGCTGGCAAATCCGCTGTCGCATCTCAGTCCCAACTCTATCCATGTCAACAGAACCATCTCCCCGTACAGTATAGAGCTTGGAGGCACTAGGATCGTGTGCCCCCCAAGGTGTGCCAAGAGGTGTGTCGAGAGGTGTGCCTGGGTAAGACGGGGGTCATGAGCGAGGAGGGGTCGAAGCATCTGTGGACCCTCCTCCACAGCAACCACCACCTCCACCTAACGATCGCCGAGATCGGCGAGTGCGCCTGTGGTGCGGAGATGAGGACGTACCTACCGCTGCCCCACCCCTAGGTGTTGAAGCGGCCGTGATGGGAGAAGAAGGCATCGTACCCATAGGCGTCCTGAACCCCGTAGGCGTCCCCCCCCTAGGCGTCGGTCCCTCGGGTGTGAAGCCCGGAAGCGTAGTACCCGTGCCTCTGGCTACCCAGTACTGAGAAGCCTCTGCCATCTGAGCAGGCGTCATCCGTGTAACGAAGCCCATGAATGCATCTGCACTCATGGAAGCGGGATATGGAATTTCGTCTGCCATACTAAAGTCCTGCACAAAGAAAGTAAAATAAAGCGCCAGAACACAGTTGTTTAAATTAACTTTAAGCTTAATTTTAAATCAAAGTCTTCACACAAACACTTACAGGCCTAGGCCTCGACGAGTGAGGCATCATCGATAAGATCTTGCACCGTATCATCGTCTATCTCTAATTGCAAACATAACTCTGCCCCAACTCGTTCTGGCAGATTGTCTTCATCCATTGCATCTTCATCTACAAGTTTCAATTCTGGCTCGTCTGCGTCATCCCTCGTATATCTGTCAGCTTCCTCTGCCATACCTTCGTCCATCTCATCTAATGTCACAGTAGTATGTACGTCGTCTGACTGACTTTCAACGGCAGTGGACTGTACCTGCCACTGCAACCTCATCTACTACATGGACGAGCAAGTGCATTTGGATAGTTAGGCAGCTCGTGGGTAGATACTTCTCAATCTTGCAAACTGCCTCAATGGAGTTAGCCCTTGCGACTGCAATAGATTCCTCCCGTATCTCCTTGGAAGAGATCCACCGCACTAGCTCTGAAATCTTGCATATGCAGGTCTGCACTTCCTCCATTAAACACCCCTTGATCGCAATTGGAAGAATGAATTGCAAGAACTTATGCCAGTCGTGCGATTTCAACCCTGACAGTTGATCGTCACGGGTGAATGCTGTCTTGAGACATCGCATATATCCTGTTGGCGTCCTGAACTCTGAAATCACCCTTTTCACTTGTCGCTCTTCGTTTTTTAGCAATACCCATGGCGCTCTTGGAAGTTTTGTTTGACCAGCTGCATTGGTGAAAGGCCACAGCTCTGGCATCTTTCCAACCGACTGCAAATCATCTCGTGAAGCTCGATTGTCTTTCATTCCCATGATTGTCTTCCAAAGGAGCTCTCCCACATTCTTGAATATATGCATTGGATCCAGCAAATGGTTAATTAGTAGATCACCCCAGTACGGCAATGTATGGAGAATGGACAAACGTTTCATTCCTGGAACAGGTTGCCCCTCATGTTGCTCCCATCGGCGATGCCACTCTTGTACATGCATAGGACGACATTCGACGCGACCAAGCTGGCCTTCGCGCAAGTGATGGCCATCTGGAAGATAACGGTGGTGGCCTTGATAAATTGTCTTTCGAAGAGAGGTAGAATAGCGCACATCCAAAGACTGCCCGCAAATTGGACATGCATTGTATCCCGAAGTTGTTAGTCCTGCATATATCAAAGCATGAATCAGGCCAAGGCAAAGGGCTTGCGAATAGCGAGAATTTTGTAAATCAATAACCATTACCAGAAGCTTCTCCGTATCCTGGCCAATCATGCATAGTCCACATAAGAAGTCCATGGATCCTTGCATATTGTTGTCCTACTGGTTCAACCGCATTTGCTATGTCGATCCCATGCAATAACTCCTGGAGCTCGTCAACTAGTGGAGCTAGATAAACATCCATGTTTTTTGCCTTGAACTTACGAGGTACAATCAAGCTTAAAATCAAATGACCCTTCTTGATAGCAAGCCACGGCGGGAGGTTGTAATTGATAAGGCACACAGGCCAAGTGCTCCATGACGAGCTTCTCAAGCCAAATGGATTGACTCCATCCATTACCATGCCCAAACGCAAATTGTGTGGTTCACTCTTAAAATGTGGCCAGGTATCTTCAATGTGCCTCCAAGCCTTCGAATCAGCGGGCACCCTAAATGTTGCGTCAGTGGATCTATTCGTAGAATGCCACCGCATCAACTTTGCAATGGAACCACAACGAAACATGCTTTTTATCTTAGGAATAATAGGGAAATGCCGCAACACTTTAGCTAGCACTGTCTCGCCAACTGCATCTTGTTTGTAGCGCATTGCTCCGCACTTAGGACACGACAGACAATCTGCGAATTCATTGTGAAAAAGAATGCAATCATTTGGACATGCATGAATCTTGTTGTAGTCCAAGCCAACTGAGGTCAGAAGTTGCTTTGCGTCTGGCCTAGAGGGGGGCATTTCATTGCATTTCATTGCGTCTGGCCTAGAGGGGGGCATCTCCTACATGCCGTCGTCTTCTGTCTGTAAGCCCTTTTCTGCTTCCATCCGTGGCTCTATATTGGTCGGACCTTCACGCATAATCTTTTTTCTCTCTCTCTCAGATGTAGGTGCTATGTCGCGGAAATCAATGCCCGTTCCGTAGGAGTCGTATCGCAGATTCTGTACGGTTTCTCTAGCAAACTCTCCGTACTTGTGCACATGCTCATTACATATCCTACTCTTGCGCAGGATTTGATACTTGCAGAGCGTGCACGAGCATGAAATCTTTTCCTCCATGTTAGTTGATGACGTTGCCATCTACAATGATTATGAATGTTGTTTTAATATATATATATATATATATATATATATATATATATATATATATATATATACTCCTCACAATGTAAACTACCTCGCATTTTCTAGTCTTGCCCAATCTCCGTACACCTCGGTCCAGAGGTGTACGGAGATCAGGACCACCGGGTCAAAATCTTGTCTTTATTGGTCAAATCCTATATGGGTAGACACAAACGTGCACTCCCAGGTGTACATGGCAATGCATGTAGCAGACAAAACCCCTTTGCCTCTTTTAGTTCCATAGTTTCTTCTCTGTCTACAAACCCACCTGCCTCCATTCCGAGGTAGCCTGTCAGAGAAAGCTTTCCAATGCCGCACTTGATGAAAGCACAAGCCATGGAAGTTCTCAGCCCAATGAAAGTTTTCTACCTGATTGTAAATCGGACGGGGACTCCATGTCCAAGCCAGAAGATAATGTGAAGATGGATGAGCAACTTGAGAAAGATTCAGAAGCCTTGCATGGTTCTTGCTCAAAAAAGCGATCTTGATCTCTCTTTCTCTCTCGATCTCACTCTCGCTATCTCTCTTTCTCTCTCTCTCTCTCTCTCTCTCGATCTCGATCTCGATCTCGCTCTCGCTATCTCTCTTTCTCTCTCTATTTCCTTATTTTCCTATCTCTCTCTCTGTCTCGCTCTTCACTTCCCTACCTCTCTCTCTCTCTCTCTCTCTCTCTCTCTCTCTCTCTCTCTCTCTCTCTCTCTCTATATATATATATATATATATATATATATATATATATATATATATATATATATAACTCTCTTTCTCTATCTCTCTCTCTCTACTTACCTCTCTCTCTACTTCCTTATCTCTCTACTGATCGAACGAGCGACTGAGCTAGGGAGATCTAAACGTCCACGACTGCGGAGGACTACACAACATCGACAGAGGCTGCATCAGAGGATCTAGCTAGGTCACTTTGGCTCGACATGCATAACGCCCGGTCAGACTACTGACCATGGAGGAGATTGATGAGATCCGCCAGCAACAGCTGCTGGATCTCCTATGATCTACCTATCCTAGCTAGCTGGTTTAACCGTTTAGTCCATACCCAGCAGTTTAGGATTCCATAATATTTTATTTTGTCATCTTCTTACTCTGACTTTGTATCAGATCCATCACATTGTAACTTTCTTGTCTCATGTCTCATAGGTCACTTTGGCCTTTCGAAGACGTTAATATAACATTTCATTTCATTTCTCTCTTTAATTATTTTTCTTTAATTTTAATTTCCTAAGCATACATTAATTCTCTATCTCTCTCTCTCTCTTTGATTACCTACACACACACACATTTCTCTGTCTCTCTCTCTCTTTCCTACACACACACACTTCTCTCTCTCTCTCTCTCTCTCTCTCTCTCTCTCTCTCTCTCTCTCTCTCTTTCCTACACACACACACACACCGCTCTCTCTCTCTCTCTCTCTCTCTCTCTCTCCTACACACACACACACGATGTAGAGAGAGAGAGAGGGGTTGGGGGGGGGGGGGGGGGGGGGGGGGGGGGCATAATACCTGCGCAGCAGGTGGAGGCCAAGATTTGAGCAGAGCGCAAGCAAAAATGGCCCCTACTGCTCGCGGGTTTCGCTTTTTTTTCCCAATTTTTTTGTGTCGCTATACGCGTCGATATACGTGTGGGAAGTAAAGCCTTTCCACGCGTATATTGACGTACATTGAGATGCGTATATCGACGCCTATAGCGACGCCCGCTAATTTCGTCGATATACGCGCGTCGATATCTCCATGTTGTGTTGTAGTGAAGTCCCCCCTATCGAAACATGGACGATCCAAACTGGGATCCTATTCTTCCAATACCACTAATAAATGTGGATGTGTGTACCCTTCATGCCCGTCTATGAATTCTTGACAAGTTGCTTATGCTCCATATTAATTATACTTGGAATATGGAGTCTGCAGAAAGAAGAGAATAGTGTATGCAAGAACTCAAATATCTTCTATCGAGCATTGGTCTACATGGGGGTGCAATTTAGCTATCAAAGGATAAGAAGGTGTCTGTAAGTACACAGGATTTCCCTAATAAAGTATGTATTGGTGATAGCAAAGCTAGGCATTTTCTTTCAGACTATTCTGACTCTCAGAGTCCCAATGAGTTTCAGTTGTGGAAAAAGGTGTGTGACATTACCAGCTACAAAGGTAACAAAGCGGCCCTAGGAATTAAGCATGCTCGTGTGTGGTAGTATATTGATGATATTTTTTGTCTTCTCAAAAAGGCAAAGCTAACCTATGATGAGATATCCACCTTAAAGTTTGTAATCAATAGTTTCACAAGGCAAATGGTGGATGCTTGGGGGGAAACACGCATAACACATTACATGGTGTGTTGAACAGTTGATTTTTGCAGTCAAAATGCATGTGTGTGCGAACTAAAGTTTGAATTCTTTTTTCAACACGTTCTTTTTGCACATAGTGTATTTTTTCTCGACACCTACCGTTCATTAGGCATCTGGAGCAACCAAGGAATGAAGCGCTCACACTATCAAGCAAAAGCAGTGTATTTTAAAAATACACGACATGAAGGTGGCAGGAAAAAGAGCAATGCCCTTCACAAGATATTAAATGGGTTCTTACAGAGTTACCAAATTTGTGCAATATTGATGCGTCCTTAGTTTCTATAATACGGCAACTTGCCGAGGGTTTGTTGAAGGTTTGTTGGTATGCCGACAGGACACAACTTGCCAAGGTGCCGAGGGGGGGGGGGGGGGCTTGGGAGGTGGTCCTTTAAGAAATTATTCATATAACATGTGTTCGAAGGGTATTAAAAAAACCCTTTACTTACATGCTTAAGGTAATAAAATGATCCCTTTTTCTTCAAAACTTACGAGTTTTTCTCTAAATTTAAAAAAAAAACTCATTCTATTAATATAATACTGTTAAAATTTTGGAAAATTAAAAAACCCATTCATTTGAACTCACATGGTAACTTACATGTCTAAAAGGTGAACCCCCCGAGGGGGGGGTCGTGGGCACCCTCTCTAATACCCTTTAACTTGCCTAAGGGCTTATGGCCTTGGACATTTTATGTGAAAAAGAAGCTTTGTAATGAGCTTTGGTGGGCAGCGGTTTTCCGCAAGGAGAAGCAAGAGAGAGAGAGAGAGCGCCACCCTTGTAGCGCCCCGGCCGTCGCTCATGTGTCGTACATTCCTCCCCTCAGTAGTGCGATGCCACCCAGCAGTCAGAGCACGCCCGGTTTGATGGAGGTCAATATTGCTCCCTCCCCGCTACAAGCGGCCTTGCACATGCAATCTTTGTTTCGGCCAAGCCTTCCCCATCTTTCAAGGGCTCTTCTCCACGGCTCTAGTGTTGCATGAGCATGAAAAAGCATGCAGGAGAGGTCCACAACCCCCAAGCTCCCAAAATAGCTCCGATACTAGTGTAAAGCCCTGGGACTGCCATGTCTTGAATCATCCACCCAACCTCCCTTTATAGCCACCTGGCTTAGGAACCCTCTAGCCCTTGGTGTAAGGTATGAGCTTTGTCCTAGAACAAGGAGAGAAGAGTGGATTTATCCCACATACCGCGGTGCAAGGCTGTAGAGCTACTTAAAGCTCATTTCATGAATTAACAAACCATCCCATTTTGAATTACATCTCCGTTGTTTATGGTGAGCTTGTGATGGGTTAGCAACTACTCAAGATCGTGTTTATGAGCCCAACTTAATTGATCTTGGAACCTAATTCTCTTGAGTGATAATCTAACCTACACGCACTCACTTGTGTGCACCATGTTTGTCTTTCATCCACTCTAGCTAGCACGATTCCATTCCCATCAAGTGGTATCAGAGTGACAGGTTATGCTAGCTAGGCTTCTCATTATGCATTTGTGTGATTAGTATTCCCTAATCTTTATTTGCATTAGCTCAATAATCCCAATCCCTAATTTCCACTTGGGCAAGAGCATGCTCCACTACGCTTTGGTAATTAGGCAAAGGGGAACTTGCATTTAGAATTGGTTGTGTGTGCAGTTTCTCAATTAGTGTGCATTTCATGCTCATTTTGAGCCTACTTTGTGTTAATATAATTCTCATAATAATCATCATCACTTTGTGAACCTTGTGTGTGTACATAGGATTATCAAGAGCTATCCACCGACGACTATTTGTTTCCTCTAATCGGGTTCCAGCTTTGTACCTAATTGCCCAAATTAATTTTTGCAAGATTAGTGGTTCCATTTTCTCTCTGGAATTTCTACCCTGTGTGTGTGGGCCTAAGAGGCATTCAATGCCCACCATGTCCTTGTGGAAAAAAGGCCCAACTAACTGCAAGGTCGGTCTGACTAAGGCAAACCTAAAGTCAAATCCCTTTAAAAGAGGCGCTCACACACACAAGATTGCCCATTGGGCGGATTTCAAAGAGCCCCCAAAACTCAATACAATTTTGTCGTTGGGTCCGCGATCATCCACAATTGATCGACTATCACACTATTTGCTTGTCCCGATAGTTCGTTGGCCGCCCGCTGAAAAAAAGCATGCACAACCACCCCTGCTTGCTCGCGCCTACCCAAAAGTTCCCGAGGCTTCCCGCTGTTCAAGGGCCAACCACAATCCCTGGAGCTTGCATGGGATCCTTTCCCACAAGCCTCACCCAAGCCCTCAATAAAAAGATCCTTTAAGGGCCCGCTCCCACCAAGCTGCAGCAAAATCAAGGAGTCAAAAAAGATGGAACACCACTCAAAAGGCTTCAACAAGGGACTTCAAAGGCGGCCATCCAGCAAGCATTTGAAGAAAAGCTTTCACATCAAGCATTCAAATACCTTCAAAATGCCTTCATCGGCAGAGAACAAGCTTCCAAATGTGAAGAGGGGCTTCACCCCGGTGGAATTCTCTCTCTCTCTCTCTCTCTCTCTCTCTCTCTCTCTCTCTCTCTCACACACACACACACACACACACACACACACGCAATTAAGCCTAAAATTTTGCAAACCAAGAACAAAAAAAATTGCAATGTATATCATAATTTGCATTTATGGTGATGATTTCAAAGTTGTGTTGCTAGTGTAAAGAGGTAGACATTGGCTGGGAGATTCTCCTAAGCTAAGACTCCTCTTTTATCACAATGGGGGACAAGGGAATAGACAAGTTTAATGGGGAAGGGTTCCATACATGGCAGAAGAATCTTCGGGGGGGTTCACCATTCAGTACCCCCCTATATAACGTGCATTCGCGGAGTATTTTAAAAAACCCCTCTTCTAACATGTTTGAATAAATAAACTGACCCCTTATTTTTGGATTTTTTTTTTCAAAATTGAATATAAAAACCCCTTACTTTAATGTATCTCTGTTAAATTGCCTAAATTTTTTTTATTTTAAAACCCCTCCTTTCAAACTCACGTTATACATTAACATGATTACATAGTGCACCCCCCGAGGACAAATCTTAGAGGCCACTTGATGAAGAAGACACTTTGGGGAGTGGTCAAAACATCACTAGATGAACAAGAGGGAGTGCATACTAGATCATTTAGTGCACAAGCTATAGAAAAGGACGAACAACAACTTGGGATTATTATCACCATACTTCACAATAACTATGTTCATTTCATTGATGAATGTACAAGTGCACACAAAGCATGGGTTGTTCTTGAAGAAAATTTTGGGTCTAGAGCTGAAAGGAGTAAAGTGAGCCTGAAAAGGCAACTTTACAACACCACAATGTATGAAGGAGAGGACATAGCTAGCCTTGTGAATAAACTTAAAAGCATAACAACCCAGCTTACTTACATACAGTGTAGTATACAAAAAGATGACAAAGTGGTTGTTCTTTTAAGTGTACTTACACCTTCTTATGACCAATTAGTCATCATCCTTGAAGAGAAAGAACCGGCTACAACATTGCAAGACGTCATCAATTCTCTTCAAGAAAAAGAGAAGAAGCAAAAGGGCACATTGACACCATCAAGAGGAGACTTTGTTGTATCATCACCAAGGGGAGGATATTCAGCATCATCAGCATCCAATGTAGAGAAGTGTTATGATTGTGGGAGAATGAGACATGTACCAAAGGATTTCTAAGCCAGCAAGTCTTGCAACAAATGTGGTAAGAAGGGGCATCCTCTTTCTCAATGCTACTCAAGTGGAGGCAACAACAGTGGAGATAGCAGCAATGGCTGTAGCAACACAAAAAATACAAAGGCAGGAAACGTACAAGAGGATCAGCTCATGTGGTGGAGGATGAAGAAGAAGACAAAGACCAAGGTGAGAACAACGTAATCTACAGCAACAACATATTGTGAAGATTGTAGCCTCTCTAGTTCAAGAGGAGGACTTTTCTTTTGTCATCCTTTGTGGATGTATCATCCTTAGTGGATAAGTATTGACATCCTGTGTAGATAATGTGTCTCTGAGCTCAAGATATCCTGAGACAAATTGAGAGGACCGAGCATGTTTAGTTGTGTCGAAAAATGCACCTCACTACAATTATCACAGATAACGCATCCAATTACAAGGGTGCAGGGAGGGCTATCCAAGTTAAGTACCCAGAGATTACTTGGGTACCATGTGCAGCGCATACTCTTAATTTTCTATCAAAAGACATTGGTAAAATGGCCGTCATAAAACAAACACTACTGGATGCAAACCATGTTGTGAAATTTATTAGAGAGCACCAATTTTTGTATGCTCTTTTTTGAGCAAAATCACACAATAAAACTTTACAGATATTTTGTGCGACAAGGTTTGCAACTGCATACTATGTTCTTTCCACCTTGCAAAAAGTGAAGCCTACTTTGATTGAAATGGTAACCGATAGACGATGGGATGCATGGATCAGCAAGTATCCTAGCTACCAAGAGGAAGCTACAAGATGTGCACAGCTTGTGAACACGCTAGTTTTTTGGTACAATGTAGAGAGAACTGTCACTCTGGCCAAACCATTTGTAGATCTTTTGCGAACAGTCAACAAAGACTCTTTCATCTTTAGTCGAGTTTATTGGTATATGTCAGAGGCATTATGCAAAGTAAGAGAGCATGTTGGCTTTGGTGCAAAGGACAAAGCTGCCATAATCACAGCTACCAACAAGCGATGGGTGCACTTTCATACACTGTTGCATGGTGTTGCATTTGTATTGGATCCCAAATTCCAAATGCATCAACAATCATTCAATAAATAAGTCATGACCGACTTTAAAACAGTGTGCTCTCAACTATTAGGACAGGAGGATGGAAAAACTACTTTTCATCAGCGAGTTCATTATGCTAATAGAATTGGTATGTTCCAGGATCCATGGCATATAAATGCCATTGCACACACAAGTGCGCCTCTATGGTGGAAAGAGTATGGTGGGAAGAAAGTGGAGTTTCAACACATTGTAGTTAGGGTTCTATCTGTTGCAGCATCAAACGGAATTTGTGAGAGAAATTGGTCGGCATTTGACTTTACGCATATCAAGAAATAAAATTGATTTCACCCTAAACGGGCTGCCGATTTTGTCTATCTTTTCTACAACATGAGACTTATTCATAATCCAGTGAACATTGCAACAAGAGTAGCACAAAAGCACTACAGTGTCTTCAAAACCCATGAAGCTATAGCTGTGAAAGTTGACGATGACGGTGATATGGAATGGGAGATAGCATCAGAATGCTCTGATATGGAGATAAAGTAAAAGATATGGTTGGTGTGTTTGATGCAAACAAAGATATGTGACTTAAGTCCTATAAGTTTTTCCTAGTGTGATTACTTTAAAATTATGAAAGATAGTCATGCTATACTACTTGATGTTCACCTCTCTCTCTCTCTCTCTCTCTCTCAAGTTACTTTTGCAATAAGAGTCATAATTACAGTTAGATACAATACAATTTTGAATCGAAAATACAAAAAGGGATAGTTGAGGAGGTGAATGAAACTCTGTGATCACAAAAAATTCTCATTGTCTTCTTGAGAAAATAGATAGGGGTAAAGTGAGCAAGGTGCTCAAGCCAAAGATTATGTCAGCTCGTTGAGTAGTTCATCTATGTTGAACTCAATACTTCCAGGCTCAGGAGATGGGTCTGCAAGTCCTTGTTTTGCAAAGAACCAGCCGATTTTGGCAATGGTCCGTACAGTGATGCATATTGTTGTAGCTTGGCTTGGGCCTCTGATAGCTCTATCTCAAGCTCAAGGATTCTATCATGCCAAATGTCAGGTGTCTCTCCTTGGCTTGCAAGATCTTCCCCTTGGCTTGCTAATGCAACAAGCGTCTCTGATTCTTTATGAAGTAGAACTATAGGAAATTTGCGTGCATGAATTGGGTTATTTGCATGACTTGCTGCGACTTTCTCTGTAATCCGACCATGCCCAACGCCATAATTCTTTGGGCAGTCTGACCAATCTACCCGCCTCCCAAGGATATCGTAAACATAGCACTGCTATATAAAGTAGAGTGCCATTTGGTTATTGTTTGGCATATCTCTCTCTCGTTGTATGATCCTTTGTACCAATACTCGTGCAATCCCTTTGTGATGCAAATCTGATAGCTTTATTGGAGTTGATTCCTTTGCATTGCCGCTGATTCGAAATAGTTGCTGACACACAAATTGGCTTGGGCATAGCTTCCTTCACTCTTTGAGGCTGAGAGGCTCGCCTTGCAACCCAGACTCGTCGTCTTTGATTCTAGAAATAGCTTCAAGGTCTTTGTCTTGGCCATAGCGCTCTCTCTCTCTCTCTCTCTTCTTTGTAGATCTCATGTGCTTCAGCATGGTTAAGTTCTTCTTCCATACCTGCAAATCAAGCAGATATGTCATCATTAGAAGGACTTATCATGAAGTTAACAAGTCATCACATTTATTCCGATTATTGAATATTACTATAACCTTGAAATAAAAAGACAAGATAGCTTAATCAGCCTGCAAGAAAGAGATAGAGTATCTATCACCATGTCGTTGGAAAGAGACAAGATAACTTGATCAATTATATAATTTATGTTTACAACTAGAGAGGGGACAACAATCAAATCATCAGTTGTTCGTAGACCAAAAATCATTACAATGTCATAGCCCACTCTATGGGCACCGTTTAGAGAGAGAGAAAGATCAAAAGTGTTAGGATTGGGTTGAGGGATTGTTTCGCTTGTACTTACCCACTCCAAGGTGGGTAAGTACATTCCTTAAACAATCCCTTTTGTTTTTGTCTTGAGGCACCGACATACACTTTAAGGTCCGTTTACAAGTATAACACATGGAGAAGATGTCCATGGATTTATACCAGGGAGGGGGATTAGTAGATATGCATTCTGGGGCGGCCCATGGAAAATCTCTCTCAACCTGCTTTCTAGTTTCTATTTGCAAGTCACAGAGAGGAGGAAATCATGTCGTTGCTTTGGTCTTTGTACATGACCCCCAATCCAGAATGCCTGCATAGACCCCCTTTTGTCCAAAATGAAGCATCATGTTGCGGGAGTGCAAGTCATTGTGGAGATAGTCGTGCGCATGTAGATACTGTTTGGTCTGAAGAAGAGAGTTAATTATCTGCAAAATATTATTTTGGAATAGCTCTAATGTTCCTCCAGTGGTCACATAATTGTGAATGGCAAGTTGACTGCCATCTGCATTGCACTCTTTTATCCCACTGCTCACGGGGGGTTCACCTCTTAGACATGTATGCTACCACATGAGTTCAAATGAATGGGTTTTCTAATTGCCAAAATTTTATAATTTTAACAAGATTATATTAACAAAAGGTGTTTTTTTAATGATTTTAGAGAAAAACCGGTAAGTTTGGTGGAAGGGGTCATTTTATTACCTTAAGCATGTAAGTGGGTTTTTTTAATACCCTTTGAACGCACGTTATATGAATAGTTTCTTAAAGGTGCACCCCCCGAGCCACTACTCTACATGGTTGCCATTCCAAAAATGTGAAATGACATTGGACGCTCCACATGGTGGACCATGGCAAGTGAATAAATAATGCCACGATGAGCGATGTCCAAAACTGTGGCTTTGTCTTTAACCTGTTGATCCACTGTGGGTCCATGCAACTTGACTTTTAATATCTTTGCTGGATACTGTGGATCTTTAAATGTAGGATGCCTGACACCTACATGCTTCATGTGTGCCCATCTCCCTTCTCCCAGTTGTGGAGCGTGTATGTTGAAGATTGCAGTATCTGATAAAAGATGCAATCTAGGGGGGAGCTGAGACTAATCCAGAGCAAGAACGGTGCTAGTAGCAGGCTCTATTCTAATGGTATCTCTTGGCTCTTTGGAAGCATTGAAAGAGCTGGCTTCCACTCTCTTTCGCTTTGCTGCTCTTTCCGGCTTCTCCTTGCTCTTGAACTCGGTATACAACTGTTGCACAAGTTGTATGCGAGTAGCTATGCCTAGAAAAGTAACGATTTTGGGATTTTTTAGGTCTTGAAAAATATTTATGATTTACCCAATAGACTGCTTGACCATGTTCAATAATGAACTTGGTGCCATTAGAGATATGTCAAAAGCAGCGGGCGTAAATATGAGTTGGAGGTGCTCAAATACAGACTTTGCCAAGGCCTCTGTGAATTGGTAATAATGCTCCGAAGCTGAATGGTTTAGGCACCGATGAAGCTCAGGCTCTGACATGGGATGAAAGTGGCATACTATAACTTTGAAGGAAAACTTTTGTTGATGTTTTGCCAGCTTGGTGTCTGTCATATCTGTAAGATATAATTTTATGACATAAACATTATAAGATGAGAGGGCAAACCATAAACCATAAACAACTGACATACTTTGTAGCAAAAAATGATATATTATGATTGCAAACCATACACTATACAATAAATGATTGAAAGTTCAAGAAAAAACAAAGCACACACAAAGAGAGAGATAGAGAGAGGTGGACAGGCCAGGAGTGTGAGGGATTCTCATCACAAGAATGGGACCCTGTTATGTGCGTTATAGAATACATGTGACGATCAGAGCATACATGTGAACAACCCAGCTTGTATAAGGTACACTCAGCACAAGTCCTAGACATTGTTGTTATGTTGATTGATTGTTTAATTAGTCTAATCCCTGATGAAGTGTGTGGATCGTACAACACAACCATCAGCGAACAATTTAATAATCTTAGATTATGGCCAAACAGTGTATGTATCTACATGCAAGAGAACACCAAGTCATCTAGTGATGAGTGGCGTATCTACGGATCAAAAAGTACAAGGGCAAGGCACGTCATGCTAAGATGAAGAAGGCATAGGTATGCATCTCTCCACTCTTAGGTAGACAAATGTAGCCCTCATATTTCTATGTAGTAAGAACAATGATGTGACCTAATCTAATCGTTGATGAAGTGTGTGGAACTCACAACACAAACATCAGAGGACAACTTAACAATCTCATATGTAGGCCAAATATTGTAGGTATCTACAATATTGTAGGCCAAATATTGTAGGTATCTACATCTAAGACAACACCAAGTCATATAGTGATGAACAATGGTGTGTCTCTGGAGTTCAAAGCACAAGGGTAAACAGTGTGTCATGTCATAATAACTAATATCTAATTCTCCTCAATGAGTTTCTCATGTTAAACTGATCATTTAATATGGGGAAGTACCAGAGGAGAAAAAACTAGAATATTGGTTAGGCTGGTAGACCGGTCACAGTAGGGATCCAAAGGAGGGAAAATAGGGATCCAAAGGGGGAGCCATCTGCAAAAGAGCAATGTGCATCAATGGGCTTCAAATACCCTAAGGTTCAATCCATTAAGACTTCCAAAATTCTCAGGTTCCAAAATTCAAAGGTAATCTTCAATGATCAAGTCTTAGGGTAAATTGGATGCTTTGAGTCTTCCCACATCTCTATCTAGGAGGGGGCAAGCCTTTTATGTAGGGGATGAGAGAGAAACACACACACTCTCTTGCAAGCTCCCTTGGCATAGTGGACGCATGTCAGCTTCCTATTCCAGATGTCCTCAAGGTGCATTCAAATCCTATTGGATGGCCATAGAGGTGGACCAATGAGAATTAGGCTGGAGTAAATTTAGTTTAATTCATTTAAAAACATTTGATAAAAGAACCAGTAGAAATTAAGCTCTCTAGAAGACTATTGGACAGACAGTCTCCCAAGGGGTCCAATGAGCATTCAGCAGCCCAATGGCTTGCCTAGTTCCTATTGGCCAGAAGACTAAGGGGTCCAATGAGAGATTAATTGAATTATATTAATACCTAAAGCTCTCACAAAAGGGGAAAGGGAGACACATGTCACAAGGCTATCACTTATGCTTCTTAATTGTCTTTGGCTAAGCTTTGCAGGAACCAATAGGATGCCAACATGAGCAATTAGCAAGATGGGTCGACCAAGAGAGAGAGGGGGCTGATTTTTGCAATGCATTATCACACACACATTCACACAACCTCATGTGTGAAGTAAAGAAGACTGTCTCCTTCTCAAGCTTTAATGGGAAGATCATCATCTACTCCAAGCTTGTGAGAAGGGAGGCCTACACCAACAAATATTGGCTTTGTGATGCAAATCCAACAAAGAGCCAAGCTCCAATGCATGATCATCTCCTCTACTATGCTAATTACTAAGTTATGCTAAGCTATTAAGAGTGATTATGTGAGGAGACATACTTCTTTCTCGTAAGAATACTCCTTCCTCTCGATCTACTCTCATACCCCGCTAGCTCTCACCATCTTCGAAGGTGTGTGAGGTCTTGGGTCTGAGACCGGGAGGGAATTGATGTTGTGTTTTCAAGTGTAAGCTTGGTGCTTGAAGCTTCCATCTTCATTGCACTAGCAAGTTATTGAAGGAACACAAAGTATTGTATTGTAAAATGTCTCCGTTGATGGGGGAAACCTATAATACAAAGCATTTTGGAAGGAGGACCGCCGGCTCCATGTTGTCAATAGCTTAATTTCTCTCTCTTTTTGAAGTATTGTTCATGCCTATCTAACTAGGTGTTATGCTTTTGCTGCTCTCTCCATCCAAGCACTCTTGCTATGCTCATTAGGAATCTATTCTATTGAAATGCTCACTATGTCTATATTATTTTCTGGTACACACAAGTTACTAGACCATTAAATGTTACACGTCACACAAAGGTGAAGATGGCATGACTCTTGCATTTCTATGTGGTACAAACGATGATGTGTCCTTATCTAAAATTGAGAAACCTATAGGTCACTCTGAGGTGAGAGGTGTAGCGTCATGCCTACTGCACTCCACGAGTCGACCACTAAATTCTAACTCAGCTTTGTGGTGAGAGATATACTACTTCACCACACGAGTGAGAATCTAAATCTGACATGGAACCCTTCCTTGCAGTGAGCCAAGTGGTTGCACAGCACGCCAAGAGAGACTAGATTCTACTCACTTTTGGAGTGAGCCGGATGGCTACACATCACGAAGTGGCCTATAACCTGCAAGCCAACTCTGTGGTGAGAGAAAAACTACTGCACCACATGAGTCTGGCACAACACAGAAAAACAAGTTAGTACACAAAAGCAAGTGAAAAATTATACCTCAATAGTCTCTATCTATCGGTAAATACACTGGAGCTCTCTAATTGGGTAGTCTCTCAAACCTCTGCAATGCAAAAGATAGTCATTGATTTTGATTAAAATTAGCGACTGTCTTTATTTAGGCAGTTTTTATATCTTTCAATCGAAACTAAAAATTATGGGTATTTGGTGATTATTCAGGATTTAGGCGTATAATAGCGTTTTATACGTATACTTTTTTCATTACGAGCATATAAATGCAACGCATGCATTTACCTATGGGATTAAGGTACAAGCTAGAGGATTTGGCTCTGGCACTTGCTCTGGCTACAACTCAACCTCAAAGAGCCCCCTCCATCTGTTCGCAAAGTGCCCTACTTCGCAGGGACTATCCACTAGGGTTTGCAAGTGGGTAAGAAGGACTTAGAATATCAATTTTTTTACGGATGGCCTCATCTTGGGAGGGCGTGGTATCCAAAGCCAGCACGCCGTTTTGATGTGCACTCAAATGATCAAATTCTGCTACTTGAACCAGGTATGGAAGTCTAGGAACCTTTGAGTCTTTGAGGGGACAAACTGGATGTAGCTCTTTTATGATATTGTGTGACTTAGCACTGAGCTCATACATATGGTAGGAGCAAGAAGAGGGGGAGTTGACAAAGATGAAGGATGGGTGCATGCTTTGAGATGAAGGATGAGAGGGCATGGTGTCCAAATCTAGGCCGTTTTGTTGTGCACTCAAATGATCAGATTCTGCTACTTGAACCAGGTACGGAAGTCTAGGAACCTTTGAGTCTTTGAGGGGACAAACTCGATGTAGCTTTCTTTGATGATATTATGTGATTGAGCACTGAGCTCATACATATGGAAGGATCAAGAAGAGGGGGATTTGACAAAGATGAAGGATGGGTGCATGCTTTGAAATGCTTATAACACGCAAGAGGGTAGGAGTAACATCTCTAGTAAACATCCTCTTTCTTTGTGTACAAGTCTCTGATAGAACCGTAGCCCCCTTAAGGCACATGTAGTGCTTGAGGGAAATTGTATTCTTATCATTTCAATATAAATTCTCTCGACTCACAATTGTGAGTATGGCCAAAAAAGAAAAAGGGCAACCTGCTTCCAATAGTCCTTCCTACACTTCCACTTCTAGAGGCATCAATTCTAGAAGTTGCAGATTTCTTTGCCACAAGATGAAGTGATCTTCCTCACATAAACCCTCTTGAAGATATTAATGTGTAAGAACAAAACACAAGGAGGACAAGCACCTATAAAAGAGAGGTATACAACCAAAGTTGAAGAGAACTTCACCAAGACAATAGCTGCAAAGCACGATGAAGTACTCCTTATTCTTGCATAAGTTGACCCATCATCCATCACCTTGGTTTCCATGAGAGTAGCAGTGATGTATGGTTGCCCAAGGATAAGAGGGTATGTAGACATCTCTTGCACAAAAAAATTCTGGTCATCTTTCACATCCCCTATAGTCACCTTAACATTTGGACAAGCTCCGTACAGCTCCCCTGATGAGTTGTTTGCTGCACGAATCATCCATCCGTGATTTATATCAATTGGCCATTTTCCTTTTTGATAAAGACATTAGGTTAATCTTTGACCCATGATCTATCAACACAATGAATGGCTCTTCTAAGTCTCCAACTTTTACCAGGGTCTCAGTAGTTGCTCTTGCCCAGTGACTCTTCAAGTAGTAGCTCTTGTGAGTGGTCTCCACTTCATCTTCATCATCCAAGAAGAGAACGTGTTTTAATCCTCCCTCAGACTTGTAGCATCCAACAAAAGTTTCTTCACCTTGCTTGCAATAGACCTGTACACCCTGTGCATTTAAAGTCTCTTCTTCACCCTGTACATGGATAGATTCAGTTAAAGACTGTTGATTCCTCTTTATGATATCAATTAGTTCTTCGTGGAATGCCCGCTTTGCTATACCAAGGACCTAACCCAAGGTAAATTCCACCTTACTGTTTAGAATCCTCTCTTCCAAAACCTTTTTGAGATCCGTTGGTGCCTCTATATCGGATTGGAGTTTGTCGACCGGACCCTTTGCTTTGGATTTTGTTGCATCCTTCTTCTTTTCTTTAGAGGCTTCTTGCATAGGCACTTCGGAGACAGGCATCTATTGCGGGGAAGGTGATCTAGGAGGCACTGTGTCATTTCTACCTCCACTCCTCATGGCCCGCTTTGAAGGCCCTTCATCCCCATTCTCACGCCTATGTGTCTCTTCAACAATGGCCTCATTGGCTTGAAATTTAGCAATGTACGCATGCACTGACAAAGAATCTACACGATCGTTCCAACCTGTTTCTAGCCGAATGCAGCCTCCAGCTTCATGTAAAACCTCTGTAGTCATTTTACCCTTCATAGCAGATTCTATAGCACATGGCGATAGTTCTCCAATACCATTAGATTTCTCTTCTCCAACCTTTAGTGATCCCTTTTTCTTAATAGGATCCACCTTCAACCCATAGGCGGCTGGCTCAACCATTGAGATGGCATGGCTAGTAGCCATGTCCTCAACTAGCTTCTTCATCCCGCCTTTGCTAAAGTTTGTTCCCAAGAGCTTACCTGTTTCACTTAAAAGTGAATTTTTCCATCTTTAAAGAAAACAAGCTCCTTTGTCAAAGCGTCTTTAAAACTTTCACAATCCCTCCTTCCATGGTCAGTACTATCACACCATATGCATCTATTTACAAAGCCTTCTTTGTTTTGAGGTCTTTGCCCTAGATAGATTGTCCTGATGGTTGCCCCTTTTCTTCTAGCCTTGTAAGCTTTAACTTGAGCTCTTGCATTCCCTTGACAATATCATCTAGAATGGACTTGTCACTCTTTGGAACCACAATAACAGGCTTTATGGGACTCTCAGGAACACTTGGGACTTGAGTAGGGTTGACTATCATCTTGTCTCTTCGTCGTTGTCGCTTAGCTAGCAGTGAAATGGCATCTTCGACCTCATTCCAATTGGTCTTCAAGCCTTGTTCCGCATCCTTATCCTCAAGTAGTAACTCTAACTTCTCTTGAATCTCTTTACTTGCAGCCTGCAAAAAGATCTCTGTCTCCTCTGAGTTTAGGGTAGCCTTTTCAGTCCTTGAAAGTTGATCATAACGGCGTTCGAATTCCCTAAGTAGTTCGGTAGGCGAGAGCCCCTCTTTTGGCCGAACTACCCACTCTAAAAAAATCCTCTTTGATACCCTTTCAGAGTCCTCCCTGAAATAATCTTCCTTCAAGGATAATTTGAATGTTTCCCAAGTTGCCCCATGCTCATTTCTAATTCCCTTTACATGCTCTCTGATCTCGGGAACCACAGCAAGTTCAAAATTTTGCACCATCTCTGCTTCGGGCACTCGATGAAGCTCCATTTCCTTTACATATCCACAAAGATACTTCAATTATCTTTACCTTTAAATTGGTCCATTTCCTTCACCACAGATTGAAGCGCTTTGGTTGAGGAGGGCTCCCTCCTTTCTGCAGCTTGTTGCTGCTGCATAAACATTGCAAAAGCTTGAAACATTTGCATTGTGACTGGATAAACCGAACCCCCTTTTGCTCTTATTGCTCCATAGCTTTAAAGATTTAATTTGAAACCCTCAATGAAGCTTTTGAACCCTCACCCTAGCCTACTTCGCGTCGGATTCACAAAAAATGTGTAAGGAAGTGCGCAGTGCGACTAGGAAAGAGTTGGGCCTCTGACTGTGAGGATTCGTAGCAAATTCAAGCAAGGTGTAGAGGATTTGAAGCCAAAAACACACTAAAAAAGAACAAGACTCCATCCATGAAAGCTCCACTTTGAAAAAGAACCAATACTAACTCAAAACTCTTGTGTGTGTGAAGATTAGGTGTAGCCTCGCTCCCAATTGCACAGATGCAGTGCTCATTCAACCTGTTAAAAACCCTAAATTTACGCTTCGATTCTTCGTTGTGATCATTTCATGGAAGCTTCAGTACTTCATTGGAGAAGCCCAAGTAGTTACTTGAGGAGGGAAAACCCTAATTGGAGGCCTCACAGCCCAACCATGTAGTGAAAGCAGCACGGGATTGCACTAGCACCCTGTAAAGGAATGGCTGTATCTCCTTGCTCCTATGCCCAAATGAGCTCATTCTTGGCTCTACAACTTCCCACACAGCTTGGTAAAAGATGGCACCATCATTGATGTGGCATTTTGAGCTATTTTGACCATTTTAAGGCCATTTTTAGCCATTGTTCGCCCAAAAATGCCCTTTTTTGTCCGTAAAAAGCCCAATTGAGATGGGGAAAATCCCTAAAATTGTGGAAAAATCCCATTGGGCTAAAATTTCATGTTGAACCTCATTTTTTCACTTGGTAAGCACTTTGGACACGTCTTTTACGCCCGTGCATGAAACCTACTATTTTTGGCCGAGATTGCCCGCATTGAACTTTCTAGGCAAAACGAGTGTGCCACTTCGATACACTTGACATTTGTACATTTCTAAAGCAAAATAGGCATATATTTATGTAAAAAAATCATACCATAGTGCCACTTCTAGCGCCTCGCCTTCCCGACAAGGTATGTACACGGCTGCAGCCGTGGCATCTATTTTCGCATATATCACACTATGTACATCATAGCATTTGGTCCCACATAACAAAAGCATTGCGAGTGAGGTAGATATATTGATTTCACATTATGGACATGCCATGGCACGACATCGCGTAGCGATCATAGCAACTTTGTGTGCAACAAGACCCAGTGGCTAGTTGAACAGTATGTCCAGCTTCAACTGCCTTACTCAGCTCGTTTCTACAGGTGCAACTAGTTATGACCAGCATTATGCCGCTCCAAGTATAGCTCATGAAAATTCACCAACCATGTGTCCTCGGCCATTCTTCAATGTTCATGGAAATTATATGCAACAGGTCCCGTACCTAATTCTCAACATTCACACCAATTCTTTTCCGTGCAGTATGCCCGTGTAACAGCAAGCCGAACAGAACTAGAAAGGAGTATCGGAGACCTTTCAAACCCTAGTTATATTTCGCATATCATCAACCTGGAGAGTACTTCGGATGCTTGCCAACGAGATAGCACTCTCAAAGATCAGATATTTTGTTCGATCAACCCATGGCAGAGGTATGTTCTACTAGTGCTATTAAAGCAGAAGATATCAGATTTCAATCGATGATCAGTTGGCCTAATCTGTAGTCAAATCACCAAAACTCATTGCCTTTGCTAGCCCATTCAGCACATTCGTTTGTTGATGATATTAGGCTGTTTGAGATGCAAAGAGGTGAAAAAATGAAAAGACTAAACATCAAAGTGGACAAGGGCAGAAAATCTTACCAGGATCAATCACAGCGAAGCTTATGATTTGATGTTATCCTGAAGTAATTAAGCCAGCGGCTTCAGTGCTAGGTACTTGCACTTTTAGTAGAGTGTGAGGGGATTAGTGGCACACAGCTCAATGTCGAGGGAAAGGCATTGGGGAATATTGCCACGAGCGCAAGTCATGGTCTAACGAGCCGTTGGCTTTAGTCGCACTCCTCGTCCGGCTCTTTTGATAGCCTATCTGAAAATTTGATACAAGCATTTCGGAAGGATTTGCAGACAAACAGAATCATCTCTCGTGGCCAATTCAACACAGAATATGGTGCCTGCGGGAGTTGGTTAATGTGTAGCTCCAAGGAGATGCAGCAACATTGCAACGGAAGTCAAGTAGTCAATCATGTAGGTGTCTACGCTACCAACCAAGATCAAAAGAATAGTCAAAGAACAGAAGCGGAAGCTAATTCTTTTTTCCGCACAAAGAGATTTGATGTTGGAGAAGCCGAAGAACGCGGACTGCGGAGTAATGGCATTTCTGGAGATAGGTATATCAATATATCAGCACCTATTAGCCTCCAACAACAATTCACTGCTTGCCATTTAACAACTAGGTGGGATAGCAAAAACTTTACAGAAAATATGGCCAATATTGTTGCCTGTAAAGAGCTTCTCTTGCTAAACCACATGCAGGCGGCAGCCAATGCGGGCGCAATTGAGATTAGCAACAACAGTATACTACAGCATTGCTCTTCGGCAGCTGCATATGAGGCAGGGAATGCCGGTGGTGTGGATTTGAACGCACAGCAGTTACTACTTTAGAGCTCCCTTCTTGCCAATAACCACGATTCGGTGACGAATCCTATGAGCAAAGGTCCATGTACGCAACAGCTATTGGCATCAAGTTCAAATGGTTGCAGATGGCAGACTGAATCAGTTTGGTATTGTAGCCAACACAAACCCTCATTTTCCCTCGGAGGAAATCTACTGATCTAGGGCGGGTAGTGAAAATCTTCTCAAAGGTCTTTTGTGCAGCAAGCAACCGAGGTAGAAACTCCATATAGCAGCCATAGTATGCCAAACAGGTCAAGCGCCAACAACGACTTAACATTCCATAGCGCAGGGCATATTGCTGTTAATATATTGTCTAAGTGTGGAACCAATTTCAGCGTCAAGAGGATTGTAGAGAGTTTGTCTACTGTTGAATGCATTTTGCAGCCTCAAGGTTCAAAATTTATTTTATTTTGTTACAATATATCATATATGCTGGGTGCCAAGCACCCTCTTCTACAAATATGAGTCAGCTTTCTTTGCATCTCTTACACGCTTAGCATATAAGGGCATGGTCACGCGAGAGCTATCGGTATGCGTAGTACTGACAGCTAGAGGTTGTAGGACAGCGACCCGTCGGTGACCCGATAGAATTTGATGACACCTAAGCGCAGGCATAAAGCTGTATGTTGTTGCATACCCTACGTGGAGAGCGCTCTATGGAATCTGCGCTCTCGTGCTTCTGAGGCAAAGTTGGAGTAACCCCGCTTGGCAGTCATGCATTAAAATCATTCCCGTTCACATTTTGCAACTATGCCAAAATTGGCATAGTTGTCCATGGCATACATAATTGTACTAAGCAAACTTAGTTATTTGAGTGTGACGTGAAACGAGGCTTAGTAACTAGTGCAAATAACTGGAATCTAAGCGGATGCTCAATGCAAAAAAGAAATCCATTGCTCTTGAAAATGAGATCATTGTCAAAGGCATCAATAGATCTTTTATAGTTGTTGCTGACGATCTTGAGTATACCTTCTCTATGGCCACAAAAACACACTCATTATACCCTCACCTTCGGGCGTTGTTGAAGAGAATTGCTACTTGATTGAGACTCCTTGGAAATAACATACATAAAACGTACTAACAAATTTGGCGTCATGTTGCCTTGAATTGGTGCAACATGCATTGTTGATGCCATAACACAAGACACAGAAGGTGAAGTTACATGTATCAATATCATCCAATTCATTATACCGGGAATAACTACAAAAGAAGAAAGGCAAAACACAAACAACTACAAAAGAAGAAAGGCAAAACACACTCGACATCCACCTTCAAAAATGTGAGCCAACGTTCTGTGCTACCAACCATTCGATGAAAATTTTGAAATACTTTTTGTTTGCAAGAATTTACATACTGGAAAAAACATTCATCAATAGACATAGTAGTACAACTTCGCTTGGATATAATCTCTAATAATTGATGCACTTAACTTTTTCTCCTCCTATAAACATTTTAGCATTTTTTTAATGTATATACCTTTCATGGAGTGCCATCTTTGACGAATTATTCATGCTCTTGTGCTTTGCAAACATTTTAGCATTTTTTTTAATGTATATCCCTTTCATGGAGTGCCATCTTTGACAAATTATTCATGCTCTTGTGCTTTGCAATGCTAGATGCTAAATGTCAATTTGTTTATATTCTATGGATGTTGTATAGCAAGGCCCACCAAGCAAGACTAGTTCTAGGTGAACGTGCATGCTCAGTTTTCACTAACTTTTGGTGAGTTTTTAAAGTTAGCTTCAATGTTTAATATATTAGGAGCCATGTTAGAAAGGAAGCATCGTGGCAGCTTCCGCTGAGTTTTAGAAGGAAGCTAATTCATGGCAGCTTCCCTTGAGGGCGGATGAAAACCCAGGTGAAGGATGTGCAATATAAGCCCTAGCCTAGCAATCTTGGCATCCACCGGTTGGAGCAAAAGGGAAAGCAGTTTCCGCAAAGCGTCAAATTAGGGGATGAAGATCGAACTCGGAGCCTGGAGATGTCCCACAAGCTGACTCTGACTCGTGCTGCTTAATAGCTTATTGATACCCTCCAGGCTCCTCCCGGGCACGGTTGGCATCGGTTTAAAGAAGTGATTAATCATTTAAAATGATTAATTAAACAAATCAAAAGTACTGTCGCTCACGCTCTGAACTCGCGGCCAGACCCACGTAATGCAGCCGCTCCCCGTCTCTCTCTCTCTCTCTCTCTAGCACGTGAGCACTAATCCAGAACCGATGCCCAGATCATGAGCTGAGCGCTGCATTTATCAAAGCTCGCTCTCTCTCTCTCTCTCTCTCTCTCTCTCTCTCTCTCACACACACACACACACACAGAGGCTATGGCTACCAGGCATACCAGCTCTAATTTCTCTGCTGAGGCAAATAGGCCCTGTAGCTTCTCCTCGTCTTATAACCATCGGCAGCGTCCCGAATTCTCGTGTCATGGCGGGGGGTCCGTACGAAAGCCGCATACAAACCTTCCAGGCCACCCACGACACAAGCGGCGCATCACGGTGCTCGCAGCCCGAGGTCTTTGTCGAGACGTTGTTCAGTGCTGCCGCCACGTCAAGTTTCTCCTCTGTAGGATGCGCCTTTGCGTGTCTCTCTGTTGAGAGAGAGAGAGAGAGAGGAGGATCTTTTTGTTTTCTCCGAAATCATAACCCGTTCGCTTTTTGTTTTGCTTTCTATAGGCGGAGCAGAAGCCGTCAAACCTGCTGGTACATCGATCACAGCTTACAAAAAATGTAAGCTCAACGTTTCAATGTTAGAATTTGTATGAATATATTAACATTGAAAATAAAATTCACGCACATGATAAATTGATCATCTCCTAGCAGGTGCCATATCCGAATCCCACTTGAACTTGAGCATCCTGTTGCAGATGAAAAGAGAACTTTCTACCGCTGACCAGAGGTAGAAAGCTCGTCTTCAAGAAAGCCTTTCTCACAGGCCATAAACTTTCACAATTGCAAATGGACGTTCTATTGTTACGCATCATGCTTGAAGATCCACTCTCGTAAATATTGCCATTAGAGTAATAAAGTGAAGGCCCCCTTAGGGACAATTTTTTAGTCCACAAGTTTGATAAGTCAACTGTCAACTTTCAAGCCACACAAAGTGGATTCAAGTTTGGGCTACAATGGGTTTTTAGACAACTCAATTGATGTGTTTTGTACCATTTCACGAGGATGCGGGCTTTCATCGCTAACCTTTTCTATAACTCAAAGCTGGGTAAACTAGACACAAAGATGCCTAGAGCCCTAGAGGGGATATGTAGATGCTATTGTGCCTATATATGGCAATTAAGAAGAGATCATTGGAATTGGAAAGGAGAAAGTAGACATTTGATCTATAAGCTCGACCCTCCATAATGTTCCACGATATGTTGGATCATCGCTATTTCTCTCCATTTCAATATGCAAAGGTGGGTAGATCATATTGTGACGTGGAAACTTTCTACAAATAATAGTCGTTTTGCATGGATAAAGAGGAAGACAGTGGTCACAACACTATTCACCCTCCATGAATTGGAGGAGGGATCATCGAGTTTGTCCTCTCATACTACCTTTGTTTCTATGTGATGGAGAGCAAGGTAGATTGCTCTTTCTCCGAAAGTAGATCCTCGAGCCCCATCATGCCAAGGTGTTGCAAGGGCTAGAACGGTTGAGTGAGTTGCCTGCATGACCTATTGCATCGTCTTTGAACTGACTGCACACATAGAACATTGCCAATTTTTTGCCAAATCACCTCGAGCAACCAATCAAAAGAAGAGTGGACTTATTGGACAAGTCCACTGTGTTGGAAAAAGTCATAAATTAGGTACTTCTTAGAGTGGTTGTGGAGTATCGGTTTCTCTCTATGTGCTATAAGTGCATCATGAGATAGGGCTCTAAGAATTTCTAAAATCTCACATCCCCCCCTCAAACTACCTCCCATTCTATAGTGAATCAAGACTATACTACACAATTAGTACGTTTAGGCCTCCATATCCCCGCTTTTAACATCTATCAAAAACCATATCAATCCCTCCTTTATTTCCTACAACTAAGCTTCTTACCTTCTAAGCTCCCATATTTCCCCTCTAGCTCTATAGCTTGCCATACACCCTCTCCTCTACTTGTTATTGAACTCATCAAGTTTTCCAAGGCATCCCTTCCTCCATCCCCAAGTTCAACATGGCTTCTATCATTGAAGCCCAAAGTCTCTATCAGAAAGTACACAATGTTGGAGATATTTAAAGCTCTATATGGCTCTAACCATCTACAACTCATCATAGATGCGCATGACTCTAGCTACAATAACCATACTCATTTTACATGAAAGTTTGAGAATACTAAATGGTGGTGAACAAATTCAACAAGTATCCAATAAAGGTGTTCTAGGTTTTCATGACCTTCTTGTTCATACAATTCTAGTATTCATTTTTCGCCAAATCGGTTTTGGAAGAGTACTTTAATATTGATTTTATTAATCAACAACTATATCTTTCACTTTGTGCAGGTAATTTTTATAAAATCTATTTCGCTTCGGGAGCTGTTGGAAAGATTTTTCGGATTGTCAATGAACAAAACATAGATCGGCGATACACAAACATTTCTTTCATGTTATTTTGCTTTTGGCCTTGGTAAGGATGTGGTAATAGGTGCATATTACTACAAGTTGCATTCTAGAATACACAACAAAATAGGTGGACAGTGTTTCAAAATTCCTATAAAGCTACCAAAGAAGACATTTCTTTCACTTTTTGAGATGCAATGTCATATTGTGTAATTTACCATCTTTGAGAGTTTCAATCTTTAGTAGTACTACTAAAGGTAACTATATTTGCCACCTTGTATACTGTCACAATACTCTAATAGTTTTTGAGTGAGTGTGGCTATGGTGTTGGAGAGCTGGTTGATGCTCTAAACTCTACTCGATATACAATGTTATTTTAACTTTCTTCATCGATGCTCTTGAGTATTTCTATTCCATTCTACTTTTACGTATGTGAATATGTGTAGAGTAGATTACAAGAGGTGTGTGTTTGTAAGATTTTGTGCATGCTCTAGCTAAAGCAAAATGCATTCCTCCTACGTGAAGGTTGCGTACTCAATGCATTTAATAGGATTATGTGGTGCTTCATTGAAGATGTCATGAAATCACTAGGCTTTGGACCTTGCCTTTGTCGATTTATACACACTTTGGATGCGGATAGTCAATCTGAGCTATTGTTCAACGATAGAATTGTGGGCTCCTTTGAAGCCAAAATATCTGTTAAGCAAGGATGTCCCCTGGCCCCACCTCTTTGCCATTGGGCCGCATCCTCTAATAATGATGCTCGAAGCTACTCCAACGCGGGGTGAAATTCGAAGTTTAACTTTGTCCGACAACGACCAACTCTTGGCCAAAACGTACTCCCTCTTCTTGAAAGCCTACCCTCGGATACTCAGGAAGGCGCTAGAGATTGTGTAGACATTTGATGTGGCTTCAAGGTCGTAGGATTGAGAAGTCTAGACTGATCTCCCTGACGAAAAACGACTCATTGGGACCATCAATCTGGTCTGGGGAGATTGTGTCTAAAGGAAGGATTTTTTGACATCTGAGCGTCCCCTTGGGTGTAGGCGTTACTCAATAAGCAAAGGTTCCAATGGGCCCTAGAGAAGATCCAAAAAAAATTTTGAGAAGGTGGGAGTATGTATTGCTTCCCTTTTAGAGTCGGATCAAAGTGATCAATACATTTATGCTATACTACTTTCGTCAGTCCGCTCATCAAAATAGCCAAATGTAACTAGAAATGTAACTGGAAAGAGTTTTTGAAACCTGTTAAAAAATTCTCATGGAGGAACAACACTAAAGCTTAAGTGCCATGGCAATGGGCCAAGTGGGAAGTTATCATTGGACCAATGGTCCAAGGTACCTAGGAATTCTCAACCATGTTGTCCATGTTGAGACCATGTATCCCAAGTTTGTGGTCTCAATTGCAAAACAAGACCAAGCTTGGGCTATCATGACCAAGGATATGATAGACAAGGCAAAACTTCGCTTTGAAGGTGGTCAATGGAAAGGGATCAAGGTGCACGACAAAGTATTAACCTTGAGATGGTCTAGCTTGAGACAAGGTGGCAACACGAGAGAGCTGGTGTGAAAGTGCAATAGAGCAACATGGGCACTGGAATGGGGGGAGCTAACCAAGTACTTCCAAGGATCCAACTTGTATTGGTCTCCTTAGCTTTAGTAAAGCTAAAGGTGTGATTCTTAACCCTCATTGGGGAGAAGTTGCAAGAAGGATAAACAATAAAGGACTCCAACAATTTATCTAATCAAATATTGGTTTTTCGTTTTAAGCCAAAAATAGAAAAAGACAAGTTTGAGATCTTTGGCTAGAGCTTATCCATACTCTCAGGGGACAGTTTGAGAGACTCCAAGGCAACTCCGACCGCATGCGAGAGCGTAGAGAGGCTTTCCTTCGACTTTGGCGTCCTAGACATGTCTTCACCATGGTCCAGATGGCACTACCGTCCTCTCATCTCCTGATTTAGCCTCATTGTACACATGTTTTTTCATTGGGAGAGGCTCTCCTTATGTTTGTTGTAGCCCTCTCTAGTAGAGGTGATTGTAGCCCTATGGACATTTTCATTAACTATTTGAAGGATCTTTTTCTCAGAGAAAAAAAAGAATGCCTTTGACATTAGGGCAAGCCAAAAGGTCAAGCCAAAATTGAGGATCTTGAATGCTTCTTGGCTTTAAAGATGGTGATGCTACCACAAGAAGACTTAAAATTTCTCATGTAGGAAAATGGAGTCTTTTTCAGTGTTTTTCATACAATGCATAACATCATGAGCTTCTACTCGAGAGGCACCACAAACCTAGCTAGGTACGATTGGGGGAGAAGGACCACCGACCCCCCCACCGGGCCAACAATCCCTTGCCCCCAATTGTACCTAGCTAGGTATGCAACGCCTCCCTCACAAAGGCTCATGATGTTGAGGTAAGTCACAATGTGGGAAAGATTGTGAGAAACATAAGAGACAATGATTTCGAACGAATGTTGTAAGCAATAGAAAAGGCGACAATATCGAACGAATGTACGTGCTAATTTATGCACCAAAAGAGTAATCTATAAACAAGAAATTTACTTTTCACCTAAATTCAAAAACCAGACAATAGTTCGTAGTTCAAAGGTGGTTCCACAGCATACAAGATACTCCATGACTTTGGGCCTGCATTATCAATGCACTGATGCACAGAAGACTCTGTATGCGACAATTGAGCTGTTATCTTGTTACAAAGCTTACAGAATACTTCTGGGTCTTCATCAACAAAATACCTTACAACTGCAAATCCTGTGAGTGCCAGTAAGCTTCATTGGTACTGCATTGTAAGCTCAATGCTGACTGATGTCAATTCTTCTCAAACTCTATACAAAAAGGGGGACTCAATTTTTCCCCTGAAGAAAGGCACCAAAGCATGTGTGCATGTGTTTGTAGAGCCTATGGGTAACCACTTGCTAAAAGCGAGCCGGGTAATGAGCACAGATGCAGATCTAAATTTGAACTATAATCCCAATTAAGGACCTTGTGTGACCAATGGGTCCTCAACACAGGATGTACTAGTAGGTTCAGATTCCTCCAACAGCGGAGGAATTTCGACAAGATCAGCTGATTTTAGCTCTGCATCAAAGATAATGGGGAACTTCGTGACCCGAGGCTTGTCTGCCAGTATGTTTCTTTGAATCCTGTCGACCAGAACTTTAGCTGGGGGCTCTTCTCTTAGCTTCTCATCTTCATAATCATTGTTTACGTAGTACCCCACTCTCACAAACTCTTGGCCCTTGTATGAACAGGTTAGCAGAAGCACAGTCACACCTATTATATCCTCCTCTGGTATCTTAGATGCATCTGGAGGATCGGCCTGTAAGGCAACAAAAATGCTCTCAGAAATCAATCCATCAGATCAATACACCAGTTATAATCAGATCGATGCCTGAAAAACCTTAGTTGCCTACACATTTTGAAATGCAACTCTACATTTTTACAAGGTAAGAAAAAATTTGAAGGAATTCAGTGTAAAATTCTTCAAATATGATCAAATTACCTCTAAAAATCAGATCAGTGCTTAAAAAAAAGCCCCAAGTTCAGTAAAATTCCACACAAAATTTTAAAGTAGAAGGTACAGTAAAGTATAAATCTTGGAGGACCTTAGTGTAAAAATAGTCGAGTATGATCGAATGCATAGGTTCATGCACACAAGCACTCCACCAAGACATGTGCATAGAATCCTAACAAGCATCGAGCAGGCATATGTGCAAAACAAGATTACATGCTTTCTTAGCACAGGGCACCTTTCCTGAAAGCAGATAATTCGCAACCTTTGTCATCAGTGACAATTGAGCATATTAAATGCACCAAAATTTATGGCCTTTTCAAGCAAGCCTCAGAGCCCAACCTGGAAAACAAATCTGTAGTTGCCCACATTCACAGGTCCTACAAGAACACTTTCCAGCACTTGATCATACTTCTCGTCCTCAGCTGATCCGACATAAATAAGCTTCCACTCCAAATCTGCAAGAGCAGACCAGTGTCATATATAAGTAAGTTCGAAGGCCGGAGGATAGATATTGCAAGTAAAGTAACCCCATATTAATTGAAAGAAACCATCTCTTGCTCAAAGTGATTCAAAGTTCTTTTGTCCCACTAGGGCAAAAGCTGAAACCGCCCCATAGCAAGTGCATCAGAAAAAACATACAAATTCATCAAAACTACGTTCAGAGCATGCGCCCACTGGATTACTTTCACATAAAATCAGTTGAGTGCAAAGAAACAAAGAGAACAGCCCAATAATAGCCAAGGTGATTACATAGCAACCTATGAAAATGCAAATTCAAAGTGTAAAGGCCTGCATTCTGCTGCACTTAGAAGAAGCATCCGCACGGAGTGGTTAGATAGTGCAAGTGCAGCGTATTCATGTCAATCTCCTCAAAAATTCAAGTAAGCACTTTAAGCAATGGTCTTTTAGCAATTCAAGTGAAGCTTAATCATAAAGTCGGTTTTCTGTGTGTAGCGCTTACCGTCTATAAGAGACAGGTGGCACTCGTAGGAGATCTCGAATTGGAAGGGATTCTGAAAAGCGGCAGGATTGTCCAGAACCGTAACATTTGTCACGTTTACTGCGCTCATTCTTGATCTTCCCTCAGATCACGATTGAAGGCAGCAGATTAGGCAGACAAACCCACTCTCTCTCTCTCTCTCTCTCTCTCTCTCTCTCTCTCTCTCTCTCTCTGTCGCCACCCAAATGACCTCTGATGGCGATCATAAACCGGCCGAGCTGATGATCTCTCTCTCTCTCTCTCTCTCTCTCTCTCTCTCTCTCTCTCTCTCTCTCTCTGCGTTTAGCTGTGAAGCATAGCACCCGCGTTGTTGTTGTTTGATGGTGGCAGTGGTGTTGTGCAAGATAAACTGGGCCTGGAAAAAAGTGGGAAAATTGAAACAAGAAAGCGACACCCAAAAATGGAATTGTTGGCGGGAGAATTTACCGCCAACAGCATTGAAATGCTGAACACGGTGCACCTCCTTCTTGGGAAAAGGTTAGAAAAGAGGCTGTTCTAGCCTCGTATATAAAAGCCATGCCCAATAGTGAAGGGATCAACGACCAATGTTCAATCCGTTGCTGATGGACTTTCATGGAGAAAAACAATTAGGGTTCCCACTGTCGCGATTGTGCGTTGAATCCCAGACCTCCTACTCGGCATTGCAACACCCTAACCCACCCACCTAGCGCGCATCATTGCAGAGCTTGTGGATCAGCACGTATAGAAATTTGCCCCCCTTGCTGCGGAGATTCGACGGCCCAAAATGTCCCTTGCCGTCGATCACGCACCCTGTCTCGTCGATCCCTCGATTCCCTTCCCGTGACATTTATAAATGAGGCTAGCATAGCACTGTAATAGGATCGATGCTCGTATAGCCTGCTCACTATCTCACATGAGTATGGGCAGGAGGGGATCAATGGCCCACGTCTATTTCAGGGATCAGGTGCGATCTAATCCGCTTTTTGTAAATATAGAAAATAGGTAAATTCGTGTGTGCAAAACATGTAAACTCAGCCACCTCCTGCTACAAATGGAGGCGAGGTGGCCCTGCAAAATATACAAATAGCATATAATCGATGGTCAATTCAACAGATCCACATACCTGCACAATCGTGTACGCAAGAAATCCATCGCAAGTCTGGCACGAGAGAGAGAGAGAGAGAGAGAGAGAGAGAGAGAGAGAGAGAGAGAGAGAGAGAGAGAGAGAGAGTAGAAGAGCACATGCAGATGTGCCTCTTAAAGCGGAGTGCCACATCGGCACGGCAAGAGAGAAGAGAGGAGGGAAAAAAAGAAAGACAAGAGCACTGTGTGCAATCTCCCCCCGTGCAATTGTGAACATTTCCCTTTTGCACATATTTTATTTATAGATTCTTCAATGCTCAAAAATGAATACACATTGGCCGGTCGGCACAAATGACCATATTTTATAATGAGCACTTGAGTAATAAATGTACATATCCCTTATCCATAACATACTCCGGGGTTGAAAAAACAACTGCTGGAATTGGAGCTGGTCTCTTTTCAAATAGTTGATTCCAGTGTTAGAATTTAGAGCTATTGGTTATGTCGTCAGTTCACTTAGTGAAACTGGAACAGAGTACTAAACTGAAATAAGGAACTGAATTGGAATGTTATACTGAAACGAGAGACATGACTAGAAGACTGAAAAGAGTATTTGCAGATTCAGACTAATAGCTCAAGATAACCAGTACAGTGTATAATGGGTTTAAGCTCAAATGACTACAGAAGCAAGGATTACAGGGTGAAGCTAGAAGCGAAGAGCTTGTAAACCTGAAAGTATTTAGAAAGCTAAAGCCAAAAGTTAAGCAACTAAGAAGCCAAGAAGCCCAGAAGCCCAATTACAATGTAGTGGGTCCTATTTATAGCTCCCAGGAGTTACTACAATAACTGCTTGCGGTAATTACTAGTAGTGTGACTGCTCCTGTTGTTCGGTCTTCTAATAAGGGGCAGTTCCCGCCTGCTGGGACTGTCCTTGCCTTCTGCATCCTTCCCTCCTTTCTTGAATTTTGGTATAAGTCCAAAATTTCTAGAAAAAAAAATACACCACCTGATTCTGATTTGGTGTTGAGGAAACCATCTGGTGTTCTGGTTGGCCTAAACCCTAAACCCTAAACCCTTCTGATTGCTAAGTTGGGCGATGTTCCTCATGGTTTGGCCAATGTTCCTCATGATAATACTCTTTCGGTATTGCTAGCTTTATACCATACTTCATGCATGTTGAGTTCTTGACACCCCTATAGTTGTAATTCCAAGGGTGCCCAGCCAAGGAAATTCCAGTGCCTAAATGGGAAAATCCATCGTCTGATTCTGAGATGGAACTACCCAGTATCCTTCCACTGAACCCGCTTCCTCTTGCCCTTCTTCTGTGTTGGTGCCTCAGAAGTCCCATTGCCAGCATTGTCCTTCTGGATAAGTCTGTGAATGGCCTCCTGCTCAAGCTAATCTCGCCTTTCAACGGACATCTCAAATTCATAAGGCGTGAGGGGATTATAGGTTTTGGTGTCGGGATCATACAGACTGCGTTTGCCCTCTGTCAAACGAGTTCTGGCCAATTTATGACAATGCGAGGCTGTGTGGATCCATCCCTGTTGAAGAGGCTGATTCATCTTAATTCTAGCTTCAAAGAGAATCTCAACCATCTCTTTGTATTGTGGCCCCAATCCTAGCTTTGTAGTGATATCCTTTTCATAAATTTTAGAAGACTCCACAGTCAGTTGAAGTAACTGATTTATGATCTTCATCAATCCACGGAGCTGGATCTTCCATTGTCCCATACAGAGTTTGACCTTCTGCATTTCTCCTTACAGATCCATGACCGTATCCATTTTGAGGGCGTCATTGATCAGTGATTGCCAGGTTTTCCATTCCATAGTGGCTCGCTCATACCAGTCTTGAAGTTCGTTAGTGATGTTGAAGTAAGTGAGTCGATCCACTGGTTCTGGATGTTGAGGATTAAAAGCTGGGAAAAATCTAGGCAATTCAACTTCTTTAGCAGGTAATGCATGCAGGAGAACTAGAGAATCATGTTACCATATACATGTGGTAGTGATGTGTGTGAACACACTAGGACCGCTGGGGCATTTTTTCCCTCTTTAGGAGGTTTTTTCCCCCGAGCATTGTATATACGCCCATCACTCTAGGGCTATCTTTCTTTCCATTTTGCACATCAAGTACCTCTCTCTCTATTGTGTGCCTTGAGCTTCCTTCGTCTTCTCCAAGCTATGTGTTTTTTTCTGCAACCCTAATTCCAACAATTGGTATCAGAGCAGGTTATGTCCTCCCGGGCTTAGTCGCCAACTGCTCTAGCACACGCCTGCTCACTTTCTTCGATTACAGTGAGGTTTGGCGAGCGTCCGCAGGTTGGACTCATTTCGGCCTCCGTTTCCACTACAGGTAGGTCTACAAAGGCAATTTTGTCATTTTGTGTAGAATTTTTGTCGGTGTCGATTTCTGCATAACATGTGCCTTACAGTCTTCTACGGTTTGTGCTATATAGCACGTGTTTTTCCCGCTCCGTTTCTCCTATTTTCAGGCAGTTTTCACATTAGGTGCATCATTTACCATGGCTGACAACAACACAGATGTCTTCAAGATGTTTGCTACTAAGGACAGGTTGGATGGGGACAAATTACCCTATGTGGGCTTATATTATGCAACACGTTCTTGTGTCAAAGGGTGTCTGGAATATTGTGCAAGGCATTGATGTACGTCCTGGTTCTGAGGATGTAGGCGATGTTGACGATGTTGTAGGTCTTGCTGCAAGGATTGCTGCTATTAGAGTTGTTTTGCCTACGGCAGAACAAGCTCGTTGGGATGTAAAGGATGCACAGGCTCATGCATTGATTGCGTTGTCTGTGAAGCGCACCATTATTCCTCGCATCCGTTCAGTAAAATCTGCAAAACAAGCTTGGGATATTCTAGCAGGTCTTTATGCAAGCCGCAATGAGGCTAAAGTTGCTTTGTTGCGTAAAGAGCCGGAGTCAAAGATTATGCATGAGGAAGATGATATGGACATTTTCCTTGCTGGTGTCAAGGATATCAATGAGCAACTTATTTCTGCAGGTGAAGTCATTTTAGATAGTTCCCTTGTGCAGACTACTCTTGATGCCTTACCCGTTCTTACCAGACTTTTGCTAGTACTTGGAGACTGATGACCCAAGGAAATCGTGAAGTTGTCAAGTTTGATGCATTATGCATATTGTTGTTGCCAGAGTCACTTTCTAGAAAAAACAGGACTAGACAGCGAGCAGTTGAACAGGTTTTTATTGCTTCTCAAAGAAAGGGTGGTAACAACAATGCAGCCACTTCTTATGGTTCTGCTGCGAGAGTGGCAAACTTATGTTCCTAATGCTTCTGCTGATAGTACTTCGTCTGGCAATTTTGGTGATAGGGGCAAAAAGAAGATGCATTGCCATTATTGTAAAGCTAATGATCACTTGATCAAACCGTGTCCTAAGTTGAAGGCCAAAGAGGCTAAGAAGAAAGAGGGTGGTTCCACTGCAAATGCTGGTTCCACTACAAATGCAGTCATTGTTGAGTCTTCTGTGAAAGGAGATTGTAATGCTGACGTTGATGCAGAATGGGCTTTTAGCGCAGAGTGCACTTACAATCCTGTTGTCCATGATGCATGCTTGTCAGTTGCTGCAGATTCACGTGTGTGGTATTTCGACAGTGGTGCTACAAAGCACATTACCTCACATCATGAATTGTTCACCTCTCTTGAGTATGTCCCTCATGGGAATTCAATCACTTGTGCCAACAATGCCTCTTATCCTGTTCAGGAGTTGGAAAGATTGTGCTTATTGCTACAAATGGCAGTTCCTTCACACTTGTTGATGCACTTTATGTACCTGGGATAAAGAAGAATCTCTTATCTGTATCTGCACTTGCTAGACTTGGACTTGTAGTCAAATTTGTGGATGGCAGATGTACAGTTCATGATCTTAGTTTTAGTGATGAAATTGTTGCATCTGGCCTTGTGTGTCGTGGGCTGTATAAGCTCACTTTGTATGACAAGTGTGGACAAAATTTTGCAAATGTTGTTGCAAATTCAGGGGCTATTTCAGATACAAAACTTTGGCATGCACGTTTTGGTCATGTGAATTTTGCCACTTTGTTGCATTTGCAAAAATCTAATATGGTTGCTTCTTTGCTGCCTCTTGAAGCACCTGTCAAACATGTTTGTGAAGGCTGTATTTTGGGTAAGATGCAGCGTTCTAAGTTTCCAAAGGATGGTTCAGCTCGGGCCACATGCAGGTTGCAGCTTGTGCATAGTGATGTTTGTGGGCCCATGCAAACTCCGTCTTTGGGCAATTACCTTTACTTCGTGAGTTTCATTGATGATTACTCAAGGCATGCATGGGTATTTCCGCTTAAAGCGAAGTCCAAAGTTTTTATGTGCTTCAAACAATTTATGGCTATGGCTGAAAATGTCTCGAAATGTACTATGGACACCCTCCGTTCTGATCGAGGGGGGAGTATATGTCTCATGAATTCAATGCATTTTTGGCTAGTCGTGGGATAAAACACCAATGTACATTGCCTTATACACCTCATCAAAATGGTGTTGCTGAGAGGAAAAACAGGTCACTTACGGAAATGGCACGATGTATGGTCAAAAGTCAAGCTTTGCCGCATTCTTTTTGGCTTGAGGCCATCATGTGTGCCACTTATGTACTAAACAGGTGTCCTACGAAAGCTTTGCAGTCTATTACTCCATATGAAGCATGCATGATAGAAAGCCGTCTATTGAGCACATGCGTGTTTTTGGTTGTTTGGCATATGCTTTGGTACCATAAACACGGCGCAGAAAATTGGATGATAAGGTTGTCAAATGTTTTTTTTTTTGTTATAGTGCTGAAAGCAAAGGTTACAGGTTGTATCATCCGCAAACAAAACTTATTCTGGTTTCACGAGATGTAGTGTTTGTGGAAGATTCTATTCAGCTCTTGCTGTCATGTACTAGAGACAGTAATGTAAGCTCACATGACATTTATGACACTTTGTTGCCTCTTTTTAGTGGTGGAAATACGAATGTAAGTTCCAATAAGGCAAATGTACAGCCTATGGGGGTTTTTGAAAATGTTACAGATCAGCCTATTACTGATGCAGATGTACATGATGTACTTGATGAGGAAAGGGATGAAAATGAGCAGGCTAGAGGTATGCCAAAATGGCTGGTGCACACTTTGCGTGACAGTAAATTGGATGCACCTTATCTAGTCGTACTCGTTCAGGCTCTCGCCATGCATCTTATGCATCAGATTGTTATGCTTTGGTTGTGTCTAGCTTACATGATGTTGAGGAGCCTCTATCTTTTGATGAAGCACAGAATTCAGAAAATTGGATGGCTGCCATGCAATCAGATATGATGCACTTATAGAAAATGACACATGGACTTTATGTGATTTGCCTCTTTGCAAAAAGGCCATTGGTACGAAGTGGGTTTACATGTTGAGACGGAAGCCGGATGGTGAGATCGATCGCCATAAGGCTCAACTTGTTGCAAAGGGTTATGTACAGCTAAAAGGCATAGATTATGAAGAGACCTTTGCTCCCACTTGTTGTATGACTACTGTGCGTTTTCTATGTGCATTGGCAGCTCATTTTGGTTGGGATGTACATCAATCAGACATTGTACTGCTTTCTTGAATGGTAACATATTTGAGAAAGTTTATGTAACGCAGCCTCGCGGTTTTGTCATAAAAGGACAAGAGGACAAAGTGTGCAGATGTAAGAAGGCTCTGTATGCGTTGAAGCAATCTCCTCGTGCTTGGTATGAGAAAGCTGACACTCATTTGGTCAAACGAGGCTTTCGTAAAACAGTCCAACAGAAAGCACATTGTATGTAAAGCGTGAGGGTGATGTACTTCTCATTGTGGTTCTTTATGTCGATGATTTGCTGATCATTGGACCAAATGAGAGACATATTGCTGAATTTAAGACTGATTTGAATTCTACTTTCATGATGAAAGATTTGGGGCTGTTGCATCATTACTTGGGTATACAGTTTAAGCAGTGTGATGGTGGTATTGTCTTGTGTCAGAAAAGTTACATAGAGACATTGCTATGTAAGTTTGGACTTGAGGATTGCAAACCTATTGCCACTACCATGGAAACAGGTTTGAAGTTGAGTCTACATGATGCTGGCGATCCAGCTGATGTCACTTTTTATCAAACCGTTGTTGGTTGCCTCATTTATGTATGCAACACGAGGCCGGATATTCAGTTTGCAGTCTCACACGTCAACAAATTTAAGCATAGCCCAGGGTCTAAGCATTGGCAGGCTGTCAAGAGGATTTTTTGCTACCTTAGTGGCACTTTACATCTTGGCTTGTTTTATCCCAAGTGGGGATCATTGCCGCCAGATTAACATGCTTTTTCGGACTCAGACTGGGCTGGTTGTTTTGACACGCGAGTGTCCACAAGTGGTTTTTGTTTCGTGCTTAGTAGTTCATGTATATCATGGTTGAGCAGGAAGCAACCTACTGTGGCCACTTCGAGTTGTGAGGCTGAGTACAGGGCAGTCTTCATAGCTATGGTTGAGTGTGTATGGCTCAGACGCCTTATGGCTGATTTGGGTATTGGGCAGGACATTGCCAACACTATTCTACATTGACAATCAGAGTGCATTGGCAGTTGTGAGGAACCCAGTCTTTCATGCTCGCACAAAGCACATTGAGGTGCATTACCACTATGTCAGGGAAAGGCTCTCAGCAGGAGAGATCAGCTTGGCTTATGTGCCAACACAGGACAACCTTGCAGATCTTTTCACAAAGGCATTGTCTTGTGAGAAGCTTGAAGATTTCCGCAAAGCTTTGGGCTTACTCCCCTTTGTGGACTGACATGTCCTCAGGGCATGGCACTTCCCTTTATTCTTGTGCTAGCTCTCATTCGCCGCATCACTCTAGGGGGGATTTGTTACCATATACATGTGGTAGTGATGTGTGTGAACACACTAGGACCGCCGGGGCATTTTTTCCCTCTTCAAGAGGTTTTTTCCCCCGAGCATTGTATATACGCCCATCACTCTAGGGCTATCTTTCTTTCCATTTTGCACACCAAGTAACTCTCTCTCTATTATGTGCCTTGAGCTTCCTTCGTCTTCTCCAAGCTGTGTGTGTTTCTCTGCAACCCTAATTCCAACAAATCAGACACAAACTCCAAAAAATTAAGAGCAGCTTGATTCTCCTGCTACATCAACTTCCTAGTAACTTTGCCGAGTTGAAAGAGTCTTTGGAGAGCAGTTGCATATTCTCCTACTGTCATTTGAGTCCGAGGTCCTTTACTTCTGGAAGACTGATCTTCGATGATGGACTGCACCCTCTGATCCAAAACTCCTCCGGCAATTTGCATCTGAAGCAAGACCTTTTTTAGTTGAGTTATAGCCTCCTTCATACCCCTGTACGTAGGCCTGTTTCCTAGCAGTAGATTCAGTTCAAGAGCTAAAGAGTGTCGATCTGCAATGGACTTTCGCTGCCAATGTGGATTGACATTCATATCATCAGAAGTCAGCATCATCCACTCAGGTGCCCTTTCCAATAGTTGAATTCTATTGGGATGCTCAGGTAATTGACACAGCTCTTGATCATGAAAGGCAACTGATTTCCAGTGCTGAATCATTTTCTTGGCACCCACATACAGCCTTTGAAAGAGTTCCAGATCAGAGAGAAGAGTATCATCCTCCAAATATTTCCTAGTAATAGGAGCTTGCTGATGTCTTAACCTCTTGTTCAATGTGATGAGCTGTAAGGAGTGTTGCTCATCAGCCTTTAAAGATTTAGCAACAGCTTTGCCTTTTCCTTTGTTGTCTAGACTGTGCCGTGACTGGTGTACTAAAGAATCTCTAGTGTTGCCCTTTTGTCCACTGCCTTGCTACTGATCATTAGACTGCTGGTCTGGCTGGTCCTTGTGCTGGTCTGGCTATTCTTTGTTGGGTTCACTGCCTCCTGTGGGCAGCTGATCCACCGGCTCCAGAGCCTGAAGGTGGGGAAGGAGGAGTATTATCATCATCCTCAGGTTTATCTATTGGGTTCGCCTTCCCTTCCTCATCCTTCTCTTCTTCCCTCTCAGAATCCTCATCAGGACCATTTTGCTTATCAATATAATCCATGATGGCTTGATTTGCTAAAGCAGTGTTGTATTCAGAGATCTTGTCTTGCAAATCACTCTGCAAGATCTCCATAAGTGCCTTCAGATTGTCCATATTCACAGTGACATTGTCTTGTGGATTCAGAATATCAACAAGGTTATTATATATGTATCTCTCTATAAGAGAAGCCTTCAATGCCGTGTGGGTTGTCAACAGCATGTTGAAGTCTATCCTCTTCATTCTCAGCATAGTCTGAAATCTATCAACATTTCTTACAGCTTCTGCCTTGTCTTCATTTAGCTACCTATTTACTGTTTTGAGCTTGCACAGCTTCGCTTGTAGCTCCCTAATTGTCCGGGCTGATTGATTTTTAGCAATACTATGCCTCAGAGATTGTGCCCCAATATCCTGCTAGAGTTTTTGAACCTGCTACTACTGGCTGCTTCCCAGTTCATCTTTTAGCTTAGACACTTCGTCAATGGAAGTTGATGCATCCATCATTTGTCCCAAAGCATTGACAATGGTGTTCCATGATGATTGGATAAGCATCGAGTAGCCATCAACTATTATTGTCGGGTCAGATAAGACTGGCTCATAAACCATAACAGGAGCCATGTATGGTAATGTTGCCAAATTAGGTTTTTGAAGAATTAGTCAGCCTTTGAGAGGGTGATGTTGTAACTGTTGCAATCTATCCTTCTTGGCTATGGATAAAGCCAATTCGCTGAAAGGAATTTTGTTGGCCGGATTGATAGGTGTTGGACCCTTTCCCTTGTCAATAGTAACTACCACTTGTTCAGTGCTTGACGTTTATTGTTGTCCTGTTCCAGCACTGGTGTCTGTTGGAGTCTGTTTTTCAGGTATGGCTAAAGTCTCTGCTGTTGAGGACTTTTCAATAGGCAATGGCTTGACCTGGCTCCCAGTTGCTTTAGCAAAGCATTGCTTTTGTCCAACATAATCTTTGATTTCTTTGAACTAATGGCCACCACCTGTGTGGCCTTCCTCTTCTGTCCAGTTAGAGCCAACTGATTTCATGGAGCCTCTTCGTCAGAAGAGAGCTCAACATTGTTAGTCTTTGGAATGGGCCTCAGACTCCAAGCCATCCTCACCTGGTAATTAGCTTCTAGAGCAGCTGCCTAGTATAGAAATTTCCAGACATACCAAGCTTTGAATACATTCTGAGATTTCAGCTTGGGAGTCTGTTGGAGCACATTATGGAATAAGATCTGGCATAAGTTGATTTTAGCTACAATGTCTAATCTTTTTGCAAGTAGCATAGCAAACAAAATTTCTGACGCATATGTGGGGTTGTTCTTCAGGCTAACAGCCTCAACAACAAACTTGTAGGCTGAGGGACGTCCAGTCCTGCTACTAGAACCCCTTGTGCACTAACCTTTCGTTTCTTCTTGGCTACTTCATCCTCTTTCAGAGCCGAACTTATCTATTCTGCAGACGTTGTGGTCGGCTCATTGGGCATTTTGAAAGCATAAGCAACGGCGTCAGGAGTTGCTTTGATTGTTACACCATTGAAAATAGCACTGCCATCCTCGGCACTAAAAGAATCAAGAACTTGCTTGATTACGGCCGTGTCAAAACTAGATGCAGATCCCAGAGCTGTAGCAGCACTTTGGCTTGCTCAGTAAACACATACCTTTGTATCTTGCTATGTGGGATAAGTGGTAGGGAAGCCTGAAGAGAGTTGATGACTGTTGTAGTCTCATCTATGGTATCCTCCATCTTTTTTGACATTTTCCTTCTACCCATACACGGTGAAGACGGTAAGTCTATAGAAGAAGAAGACTTACTTGTATATTCCAAGCCACACCAAGGTGTGTCGGGTAGGGATAGACAGTGATCAACAAATTCTTTTGACGAGGAAGTTTGCAATTGTAATGAAGAATCCTCAGAGCTTGGCGATGGCTAGTGTGTAACAGCAGGTAGGCATCGTGTAGGAGATTTGTGAGGAAGAATGCCCACTCCCCTTACTGTTATATGCGTTCGCGCCATAAAAGCTCCACTACTTACCAGTCCTAGAGTTTTGTGCACCGTTGGTGACGTGGCACACCCGCATTGGCTAATACTTCCCATGTTCCCTTTAATGATTGTCACATGCATTCCTACTGGCCCTTTTCCCCATAAGAATTGGTACTGGCTCTGACACTTTACTGACTCTGCCACTACCACTACTTGATCACGCTGAAACTTTTCTGGCACCGTCACTGGTTCAGGTACTGGTTGTACATGGAAGAGGTTTAAAATAGCTGGTTCTGACAGTTCCTGGTCATCAGTACCCAGAATGCCCGTATTTTCTCCTATGGAAGTCTCTTTCTCATTAGAATAATTATAAAGCTTAATCTTGGACCCATTATAAACACCTGGCAACGTAGTAGTCCGCATAAGTCTTTCAACCTTATTGTGCCATTGGAAAATACCCAATCAACTTCATATGGACCAGCTCAAGCTATCTTTAAATTTTGTTTCTTAGGACCCAGTTTGGATTGATAAAGCAAGACCAAGTCTCCTTTTTGGAACTCCCTAACTTTAATTCTTCTATCATGCCAATGTTTTCTTCTTTGTTGCTGAACAAATTTCTGTTCCAACATGGCACGTTGGCGCCATATTGAGATTGGGAATCACGAATTCAATAGTTGCTACAGCTTCAGTACCATACACCTTCATGAAAGGTGTCATTCCATTGTGATTTTGTAAGCTGTCATGTAGGCTCATAGAGCACTTTGTAGATTAAGTTCCCACTGATGTGGTTCCTGCTGAACAATCTTGGCCAAAATGTTCTTGATGGCTTTGCTATTGCTCTCTATCTGACCATTGCACCTAGGATAAGAAGGAGTTGATTTCCTATGCTTAACTGAGAGCATTTCCATCAAAATTTCCATAGTATCATTCATAAAATGTGGACTTTGATTAGACACAATCTCAATGGGGCATCCATATCGACATATAATGTTTTCAAATAAGAAAACAACATTGGACTTTGCAGTATTATCTGGAAGAGCCTTGGCTTCTACCCATTTAGTGACATAACAGGTAGCCATTAAGATATACCGGTTCTTCCTTGGAGTGACCTTCTTGAATGGTCCCATGAAGTCAAGACCCCATTTCATAAACACTCCTAGTGGTTGAACTGGAGTAAGTGGAGTCATATCAACTACTATCGGTCTGCCCATTCTCTGACATATATCACAAGTTTTGCAAAAACTTCTAACGTCACATATCAGACTTTGCCACCATAATCCAGCCTGCAAAATCTTCTTATAAGTAATATGAGTGGAGAAATGTCCTCCAGAATCCCCATCGTGTGCTTCAAAAATAACTTGCATTCTTCCTTCCATTGGCACACACCTTCGAAGAACCCCATCTACTCCCAATCTATAGAGCAATCCTCCTATGATGGTGAACTTCAGACTCTTAATAATCAGAGCCTTTTCTGATTTTGAGTCCTTCCTTAGCTCACCTCTCAAGGATACTTTGAGTAGCCGTCCATACTTCTGAATAGGAAATCAACACCACATTGAGATTTACCGGGCTTGTGAAATATTCAAAATTCAAACACCATCAGGAACATCATCCATCTAATCAATCTCCCTTGAATAATTACTTTGTTAATAAAAAATAATAATGCTTGATGATCCACATAGAAATGAAATAGCTTTCTCAATAAATAATGTTAAAACTTAGTAATTGAAAACCATTCCTAAGGCTTCTCTCTCCGTAGTAGTATATTCTTCTTTAGCCTGACTGAATCTCCCATTAGCAAAATACACTGGATAATCAGTCCTCCCTTCTGGTTGAGCCAGTATTGCTCCCATTGCCAGTCGTGAAGCATCGACATGCACATGGAAAATAACATCCCAATCTAGTTGTTGAAGCACTGGCTTACTGATAATGGCATTTTTAAGACTTTGAAAGCTCTCCTCACATTCAGCAGTCCATATGAACTTGCTGGTTTTCTTTGTGAGATTATATAAGAGCAATGCCTTGGAAGCAAACATATGAACAAATCTTCTATAAAAATTGATATATCCTAAGAATGAACTTAACTTTGATGTTGTGTGGGGTGCCTTGGCCTGCTGGACACACTGGATCTTATCATTGGCCATCTCTATGCCATTCCTAGACACTATATGTCCTAGTAGTTGTCCCTTCTAGACCAGGAAAATAGATTTGAATGGGTTCAAACAGATTCTCTTCTCCTTACAACGCTGAAAAGCCATTTCTAGAAAGAGCAAATGCTTCTCCTCAATTGAAAATACAGTGAAGTCATCCATAAATATGGCGAGAAATTGGTGGAGGAATTCACTGAATATCTCCATCATACACCTTTGGAAGGTCGCTGGAGCATTGCAAAGACCAAATGGCATGACCAGATACATGAATACACCCCATTCAGTAATAAAAGTGGTTTTACTCCGATCTTCATGAGCAATCTTTAGCTGATTATAATCACTATAGCCGTGCATAAAGCTATATATCTCATGGCCTGCAATCTCATCAAGAAGCATATCCGTAAAAGGAAATGAAAAAGGATCTTTGATGGTTTGAGCATTCAGCTTTTGATAATCTACACAAACTCTGAGCTTTCCATTTTTCTTGGGCACTACCACAATAGAAAACAACCAGTCACTATTGGCAACTTTTGTGATGAATCCAACCTTCAGAAGGTTGTCGATTTCTTCTTTGACCTTCTTAGCATAATTTGGATTCATTCTGTACCGTTGCAGTCACCCTGGTCTGGCATCCGGCTTCAGAGGTATTCTATGTTGACAGACCTCTGGATATACACCTTTTAGATGGATATGTTCCCATGCTAATAATTCTTTGTACTTTCTAGAACATGAGTTGGGCTTTTTCTTTCATTCCTGGGTTCAAATGCTTGTTTACTTTGACCAATCTAGGATTTTCTTCAAAACCCAGGTTCCATTCTTCGATTTCCTGATCATCTGAAAGCAACCAATTAGGCCCACCTCCCTTCCTTTTGGTTGACTCCTCATCATAATCCCAGGACGGACCTTGTAGTTTTGAACTGTCATTCTGAACTTCAGTAACTTCTTCAGAGTGCACCTCTTCAGTGGCTGCTGGTGTACTGGAATCTGAGAATTCTTCTTTTGAGTCAACTGGTTTCTCTGGCCATCCAGTTAGGTAAACTGGTCGTTCTCCAAGCTTCAGTTTAGTAAATTGTGGAATGGGTGCCATGGCAAAGTCTCCATGCTTGTATTGCATGGAGCCTATTGATCTGGAAATTGCTTCCTTTGCTTTTGAGCATGATCCTTGTCAAATAATACTGCATTTAGGTCTATCTTGGCCAATGGAAAAATATTCATTGTTGCCAGCATCCTGTCAATCTTCTTTACCCCATACTTCTGGCAAAGCTCTTCTGGTCGCAGTGCCTTCCTCCAGCTTCTAATGTTTTTTGTATGGATCTCAATTCTTCTACTGGTGCCCTATATTGTCAGAGTCTGATTGACATAATCGTGAACAGCCTGTGCCGTATGCAACCATGGGCGGCCCAATAGCATCCCATATGCACCTTGCACATCCAATACTAGGAAGCTGGTCTTGAACTTTTGTTTTCCCGCCCTTATCTCCATAATCTCTATCATCCCATTTGCTTGCACAACTGTGTGATTGGCCGTTCGAACTGTAAAAGGTGCCGGTTTCAAGTTTGTGATACCCATTCTTTGTTGAAGGTGTGCCCCAGGATGTTTACCCCTACCCCTCCATCCAGTATGACACCGGATATTGGCTCCCATTGTTTCCTAACTTTGTAGTCTACCTGGATCACCGGTACTTTATCATCTTTGACAATTGCCAAGTCAACTGCTCTGGCATCAGCTTCAGCCTTTCTACGTTGTCTGATGAATTATGTTGCTTTAGGCAAGGTTTTTCTGATGTCTTCTAATTCAACTATCAGTTTCTGAATTCTTTCACAGATCTTAACATGGATTTCTTCTCTCTCTCTCTCTCTCTCTCTCTCTCTCTCTCTCTCTCTCTCTCTCTCTCTCGATCAGAGTTATTATCAGAACTGGAGGAATCGGGACTATCTTCATAGTGCCACTCCTCTGTTTTGGTGCCTACCGTGCCCCCTTCATTATTTCCCATTGCAGTTAGATCTTATTGAACATTTCCTAGATCTTCCACCAGTCCTTGGATTGTAGCTAGCATAGTCTCAAAAATCCCAGATCTTGACTGATCTGGTTGTATTTTCTCAGAAGACTGGGTTGGTATCTTCTGAATGACCCGAGTATCAGAACTTTCCGGCTGCTCTGGTAGCTTTGTGGGTAGATCTTTTGTGATCTTAGCCGCGAGTTCTCTCTACTCCTACCATTCATCGACTACCGTCTCTTTGCCCTTTGCCTTCCATACCTCTCTCTGCTGAGTCCATTTGCTACTTTCAAGATTGACTAGTTTTACCGGCTCATCTAGGATTTCCTCAATGACTACCCCTTTTCTGTGTGTAACTGCTTGTACTAGAACTGGCTCTAGGACTTTTACCTCAGTAGCTGCAGTGCTCGGTGCCTCTGGAGACGAAGCCACGAATTTCCCATACTTGCCACAAGTATAACAATTAAGGCTTCGATTTTGAAAATTACCATGACCTCGGCCTTGGCCGGCCAATGCCACTGGTACCTGTTTTCTCTTCTTGGGGTACACTGGTTGTCTCTGCTCTAGCTGGTTCAACATTGGTAAATGCCACTACAAGCAAATCCTTTTCCTTCTTGAAGTGATGAATTTGAATACCACAATTGTTCCATAAATGACCATATGCTTTGCAATAAGTACATTGTGGACATTCATTGGAAACATGATCTTTAAATTTGCACCTTGAGCACCAGGTTTCCATTCTCCTAACTGGTTGTCTGGTCTGGATAATTCCAGCAATCTGCTGGGCCATTTCATCAATCTTTTTGGACCAAGACCCCTTCTTGGCCTTGTCCTTGCTCTTTTCATCTGAGCTGCTATCAGAGCTGCTGGAGGTCTCATTAGAAGTGGAAGAACTGCTACTGTTGGACCTTCTCTTCTTGTGACTTCTCTCCTTCTTAGCTTGTTGTTCAAGCTTCAGAGCTCTCTGCACCAAATCATTAAATTTCTTTGTTGGTGCAAGTACCTCCTGTTCTCTAAGCTTCTTACTGCAGAACCCATCTAGAAACCATGCGCGTAGCCTCTTTTCTGATGGTGGCTTCCTGAAATTGCTTGATTAACTCCCTGATCTTCTCTACATAACTTCTCACTAACAACTTCCTTTGTCTAATCTTATATAGCTCACAGAGGATGTCCTCATCACCCCTGTTGTCTAAATACTCCAATCTAAAAGCCTTGAGCAATGTGTTGTATGATCTGAGTTGGCAAACCGGGTAATGATAATACCATTTCCTTGCTGCATCTTTCAGTGTTTGAGGAAAATATTCTTTCCAGTCATCTTCATCAATATTCTTCAACTCAGCATACTGTCCAAAAGCTTGAATATGAACATCTGGATCATCTTTCTTTCCTCCTTTGAACACTAGGAAAGAGATTTTCAATGAAGAAGCATAATCATGCCAGTCAGCATCGTCTCTGCTTCTTTTGACCTTGGGAGCCTGACTTCATCTTGAAGACTTCTTGTAGTGATCTGTGTCAGCATCCCAGTCAACTTCTTCTTCAGTTTTAGTCTTTGTCTCTTCTATGGCTTTCCTACTGGAACTGTGATGACTGCCCTTGCTACCCTTGGCCTCAACTGCCTTTTGTGTGGACCAAGAACTCTTGGTTTTGCGTTCTTCCCGCTCAACCCTTCTCCTCCTAGAATGACTAAAGTGCTCATAGTCCCTGGCCTCTTCAGCATGACTGTGCTCCTCCTGAGCCTCAGTCCAACTCTCAGGGTTCTTCTTGGGTTCAGACTCTCTTTCTGATTTCTCAAGAATAGGGTCGACGCGGTTAGAATCAGTGCCTAATGTTTGGCGGACGAAGCGACAAGCAGCTGTTTCCAGAGAAGGGTCATATTTTTATGAGAAACCTTTGTAAAATTCTTTTGTAAGAGAGCATCTCTAAGCCGAGAACTTGTCAAAGGATTTATGATTATTCTTCTGGGAGCATTTGTATATTAGAGAGCCAGTTAGAAGTTTATGAGCTTTTGGCCGGACAAGCCATTTGTAAAGACCTAAACTATAAAGGTCATTTTTTGTAAGTTTGAACATCATCTTTTTGAGGAGAAACTGAGAAGACAACGTACGTTTGAGAGCTCCTTCTAGCTCCAACTTGTAATCTTCGCTATTGTGGCTACGGTAATCCAAATTCAGATTTGTTTATTGTATTGTGTTCCTCTTACTTTGCTCTTCCATTCAAGTGTAATCATTCAAGATTTGGTGTAGGTTTTTAACTACGAGTTTGAGACCTTAAATCGCTGTTTTGAGTGTCTATATGCGTATTTTATGTTGTTTTGACCATAGGAGAGGCTTTAGGGACCCTAAAACGACCCATTAGGATCACTTGTTCGTTGTTTTTGCTGACTTTGGGATGAACGATCGTGATCTTTGTACCTCTCCAGAATGATGTGACAGTGATAGAATATGATCCTGATAGTCCCCTGTAGCTTCCCTTCAAGTTTCGTGCGATTCTGAATAGATTTGCATGGTAAACGGGTGTGACGACTGTAGAGCTGTGTAGAAGGACATAGTCAGATTACTTGGTGATAGTGCGTTTGATTTTCTTGTAGAGTTAGTAGATGCATCTCATCAAGTTCACTTCATTAGGATTGACACCCTAGTGAGTTTCCATGCCTCATGTTGGTCGCTTCCCTTGTATTGATAAATATGTTGATGCTTGAGAGCTATGCTATGGATATGCTAAAAATGCCAGATTTTGATCAAATATGTTCAAAATTGAACTCTAAATAATGAAAAACACACACATTATGTACATATATACACGTTGGACCCCTTAATGGTCCTGACTGCTGCTAGATTCAGCAGTTACTCCCCCCTTCCTAGATCGAGTTGTCCCGGACGAAGGTTGGGTGCATGTGCATGGGTTTTGAAATCTGTGTCTATGCATAGCCGTGTAATGTGGCCCCATGCTCATGTTTGAGACAATGCGTTGGGTAACAAGGTGTTGTGCAAGATGAGGGGATTGAATGTAATTTTCAGTGGCTTTTGATGGCGAGGCTAGATCACACATTCATGTGGCAAGAAACTGGGTCTTATTACATGTGAAAGATCTAGGTTCAGGATTTGACTAGCAAACCATGCCAAAGTAACGTGTTTGGGGCTGATTAAGAATTTGGAAGTTGAAGTCTTTAACGTGAAGGTTATAGTGAACCTTCATGATGCCAGTTGGGATGACCATGGTTGAGACCTGTTGGTGCTGTGCAGGATTGGGGCAAGGGCACAATCTGTGTGTATGGCAAGAAGGGTGAAAAGAGGGTGTTTGATATGACTACCAAGCAACCTTTGGCACTAGAAGATGTAAGTGAAAATGATGAATCTGAAGTTACCAGTGAAGATAGTTCTGAAGACTCAGAAAGTAGCACTACTTCTAGTTCCAATGATGAGGGTGAAGTGTCATTCTTACTGTTGGACAAGGAGAAGAGAGAAACTGATGAAGTATTGCAAGTGTCAGGGGATATAAATGCTTCTAGCATTTAGAACAACTTGAGGAGTTGATGCAACCTAAACAAGAATTGCCAGTGAAGAAGGGGTTGATTGAAAATATGTTGAGTACTGATTTGACACCAGGAGAAAGGAGGGAGTACTTAACAATATTGGACACGTTTCCAAATCTGTTCGTCACTTCATATCAAGAAATAAGGGGGTTTGTTTGAGATCCTGTGAAGATTGAACTAGTTGAAGGGGCAAAACCAATAAGACATAAATTAAGAAGGATGGTAAGGAGCAAATGAATGCTTTAAAGGAAGAAGTGGATGAACTTTTGGATGCAGGGTTCATTGTGCCAGTTGATAATGCTGAATGGGTGAGCCCTATAGTAGTCACTCCAAAGAAAGATGGGTTGGAGAGTTTGCATTGATTATAAGCCATTAAATGCAGTGACCAAGAAAGATCCTTATCCCTTACCTTTTATTGATCAAATTTTGGATGCAGTGGCTGGATTTGAAAGATACAGTGTCCGTGATGGTTGTTCATGGTATTTCCAACTTATCCTTGCTCCTGAAGACAAAAAAAAGACTACTTTTATCACTCCATGGGGTTGGTTTTGCTTTTGGTGCCTTCCTTTTGGGTTGAAAAATGGACCTGGAGCTTTTGAAAGAAAAGTGCATTGAGTCCTTACCCTGTCCCTTAGGAAGTTTGTCAAAGGGTTCATAGATGATTTCTATGTATATAGTTCAAGAAAAGAGCACATTTAGAAGCTTGAAATGACTTTTGCAAGGTATGATGAATGCGGGGGTCAGTTGAACCCTTAGAAGAAATGTCATTTGGCGTAGCAAATAGTGAAGCTGGACATGTGATTTCAAAAAATGGGATTGAAGCAGATCCAGAGAAAGTGGAATCTTTTTTATTGTTGTCATCTCCAAAGGACGCAAGAGTTGGCGACTTTCATACAGAAGGTTAAATATCTCTCTTGATTCATACCTTTGGCATCACAATTATTATATCCATTGCAGCAAGCGTTTAAGAATGATCCATTGGAGTGGACACATGACTGTGAAGATGTCTTTGACAGAGTCAAAGAAGTTCTGAGTACACTACCTATTATGCAAGATCTTGACTCGAAAAAGGAATTCTATGTTAACCCATTAGTGGGAGATGATGCCATTGGGGCTATGCAGGGTGAAGACTCCTCATGAAAGAGATTACTCAATAATTGAATTGGTCAGATGACTAGTATGGTTTATGCTTGCAGACAATTCAGACATTACCTATTGCAAAAGCCGTTCACTTTTCTCACTAGTTATTCATTGCTTCCTTAGATGTTTAAGAACTCAAATATATCAAAGAAAATGATGAAATGGGTTATTGAACTGCAAGAAATTTCAGTTCACCTTTTTGGTTGAAGAGGGTACCTGGGCTACCCTGGCAGATTTACTCACTTATAAAGAGACTCCTATTTTGGTTAAGGAAGAAGGTGGAACCTCTTGCCATATCCAATGCTTCATTGTTATATTTTGATGGCTCTTATTGAAGAAGTCATGATGCTGCTTTGAGAGAAATTGTCATTTATGATGCACAAGGAAAACTTGAAGAAGAGTATATGGCTCTTGAAGGTGGCTTGCACATCTGTTTATAGTTGGGAATTAGATACCTACAAATCAAAGGAGATGCCTTGTTGGTTGTGAAGCAAGTATTGGGAGTATGGAAGAACAAAAAACCTAAACTAAAAAAATTATGCTTCAAGGTGAAAAAATTACTCAAAAAGTTTGAAGCATGGAGTTTGCAGCATATTGAAAGGTCTCAGAATGAATAAGCTCATGATGTTGCCCAAGAAATGATCACTTTTGTGTTTGTGTTGAAGGCTAATGCCCCTTTATATCATGGAAGGGAAGTCTTATAAAAGGAGATCTATTTCTTGTTGACAGGTGTTTTACCTGAAGGTCTACCATCATCCAAAAAGTATGCTTTTATAAGAAAAGCTAGGAAGTACAAAATGCTTGATGATGTGCTTTACATGAAAGGAAGTGATTTAATATTGTGTCGTGTGTCTTGGAAATAAGAGATTTATAAGATCTTGGAAGAAAATCATCAGGGATCTTGTGGAGGCCATTTTGCCATGAAGATCATGTTACTTAAGAATTTTCAAGAAGGCTATGTGTGGCCAAGTATTCAACGGGATGTTAACCATTGGTGCAAATCTTGTTTATCTTGTCAAAAAATGAGAGAGAATTTTGAAGCGTGAATTAGCCTAAGACAATTCTAGCTTTTGATGTGTTTGAAAAATGGGGTCTTGATGTTGTTGGACCATTATCCATGACTAGTAAAAGAAATGCTTACATCTTGACAGCAGTGGATTATTTGTCATGTTGGGCAGAAGCTAAAGCTACCAAATAGAGTACCAATAAGGAAATGGGAAAGTTTGTACATGAACATATATGCTGCAAATTTGGTGTACCATTGGAACTACTTTCTAATAGAGGACCGAGATTTAGAGGAGAGATGTTTGATTTCCTATGTAAAAAGCTCAATATACAACACAAGTAAAATTCTCCTTATTATCCACAATGCAATGGTCTCAATGAAAGGTTCAATGGAGAGTTGGTGAGAATCTTGATAAAGATGACCCAAACACATGGGAAAACTTGGGATTCATAGTTGCCTTGTGTATTATGGGCCTATAGAACTGCTACCAAAATGAGCACATGATTTTCTCCTTACCACTTGGTTTATGGCGAAGAAGCTTTATTGCCAATTGAAGTGGAGATTCCTGCATTTAAATTTTTGTCATTGGGAGATGAAGACCAAAGAGATACTTGGTAAAAAAGGTTGTTGGATTTACAATGTTTGCAATTGGACAAAAATTTGGCTTTGAGCTACTATGAGGAAGTATCAAAGAAAGCTCAGATAAAGGCTAATGAGTGTATAAGGACAAGGGAATTGAGAAGGGTGATCTTGTGTTGCGATACAATAGTAAGGTGGACTATACCTTTCAAAAAAAGTTTCAAATTAAGTGGGAAGGTCCTTTTATTGTTGTGAACAAGTTTGATAGTGGAACATATCAGTTGACAGATTTGGGTGGTGCATAGCATAAATACCGGGTTAATGGTTATAGGTTAAGAAGTATCTGGCATGTTTGATGACAATTGTGACAGATGACCTACTATCAATGGAAGAAGAAAATAAAAAGATATCCGAGGATGTAAATGAGGTTTTTGGGAATGAGCTACTACAATTGTTCACCCTAGAAACCTCTGCTTGTCATGAATGATCAAGTAGACTAGGGGGGGTTGGAAAGCTATGTAGGCATTTTTTGGATGATCATAAAGCCATTAGATCATGCCAAAAAGCTTGCTAACTAGCCCATGTATATATATGTGTACATAGTGCTTCGAGTCTTGGGAGTGATCATGTAAAAATTCATGTACAAAGGTTTGGTTTTTCTTGGCTTGGCTATTGGAGTTTTGGGTGGGTTGAGTCCCCAAAAGATGGTTTTCAATAAGTATTTGCAGTCATGCTTTATAGCTCGTGAATCAGACTGTATATCTTGAGTTATGTGCGTCCGAAGGGGGCGGTCTCGACTTAGAAAGTGGTTGCATATGCATGCGACAAAGGAAACTGGGCCAACTTGATGATTTGAATTAGAAATGCTGAGATTTTAAACTTTTAAAAATAGCCAAAGTGATGGTCTCCGAGCCGTGCTTTACGACGTCGCATTTGGTGGCCGGAGCGGTGCACCATGCTCCTGAGAAGTTGGTCCAGAATAAAGGGTGAGCTGAGAATTTTTGGTGGGGAAAGGAGGAAATTGGGAAGATTGTGGGGAAGGTGTCATGTGGCAATGGGATAATCCCACATAGGGGAGAGTGGGCTCAAAGCAAAGGGTATATAGGGCAAGTTGGGAGCCCATTTGGGTTGTATCACTTGAGAGGAGCTTGGGAGGAGGTTCCTATGGAGGCTCGTGGACTCTTGGGGGAGAAGGGGGCACATTTTTGGGTTCCCACCTGCTTGCCCAGGCACCTAGCTCCATTTTTTGGTCCCCTGGACACTAGCCCCCACCCGTTCCCTTGGCCCAAAAGTCACTGACTGCCCCATTTCCTACCCAAATGAGGCAAAAAATGGAGCCTTGCAAGAGAACCTTGTCAGCTGAGGAGAGAGAAAAATCCTCTTGGGATAAAAGATAAAAGAGGCCCCATTTTATAACTGCAATTCTCTACAACACCTACAAACTTTCTAGAGAGCTCATTTTTTAGCACAAGAGAGGACACCCCCAACTTCGAATAGCCATATCTCTCTCATCTTTTATTTGTTTTTTACCTATGGATGCTCTACAGACATCTACTCAAGACGAGCTACATCTTTATGTCCTTGTTTTCTCCTAATTCTAAGTGTGCTTCATTCTAGAAGGGTTCTTCATAAATCTCTATAGGTGCTTATCACAGGTGGCTTCAACGATGCAATAGTTCTTCTTTCCGACGGTGTGACTCATGCAAGGCTATAGAGGCACTCGTTTTCCTTGTGTGTTTGCACGCTAACAACGTCAATAGATTTGCCTCTTTAACTTGGGGCAAAAAACATTAGCTCTTTATTTCTATTATCTTATTATCATCTCACACCCTAGCTAGATCCTATATCTAGGGTAACTTCCAATATATATATATATATATATGTATATATATTCTATGTTTTTTTTCTTATATTTCTTTTTAATAGCTACTAAGAAGGAATCAAATCCTAGTGGGACACTAGCTTGCATGATTTTCAAAGATGCACCCATTTTAATGCATTATTAAGAGGATGCTTACAAACCTTTGTCAAGGAGCAATGTCATGCTTTCATATTGCATGAGGTGTCCAATGGAATCGAGTGGAAGTCTAAGCTGTGGGGACCACAAGAAGACTTTTGCTGCCAGAAAGATACTCTATTTTGGTGTTTTAATTACACAAAGTTCCAATGCGAATTGAAAAAAGTATATAAAATGGGAGTCATAGCTCATGAGCTGAAATTTTTGCCTCTATTTTTGTTTCTCTATTTGGAGCCGCAGTTGAGGAGATATGATCAAAATGGTGGACCCCAGTTTGCCCACATCATGCAAGGACAGCTCATTTCAAACTTCGCCAGTTCTTGTTCACAATGGCTCTTCTCTTTCTTGTGTAACTCTTGGGGGTTCCCTTCATTTTTTATAATAGGGGACCTCTTCTTCCTTGAAAACCATTCAAGAGGGAGTGATAGGATTCATGCCAAAATAGCCATTAGCCCTACACTTGCCTTTGAGGAAGGCTAGCTAAACTTGAAAGCATCCTTGTAAACATCAACTCTAGTCAATCAAGTCCGAAGTCTTCCATATCTTGCCATCTTCATCAAATTGGCAAATACTCTTGAAGGGGTTGATAAGTAAGGTGTTTTTTTTGTCTTGTTATTTTGTTGATTTTTTTGTTCTTCATCTCCAAGCCCAATCTATACCTCCATGTTTTCTACTACTTCTACCTCTACTCCTATCTCCATCTCTGATGTGTCCTAGTTGTTTCTCTTGAAGGCATTCAAGGAACAACAACCTTCTTGTGAAAGAAATACTAGTGCAAAAGGTACATCTCTTCCCGCTACAGGTACATCTCTCCCCAAAGTATTGTTGCCTACGGGAAAGAATAGGGCTTGGGAGGGAAACTTGTCTTCTCTTCACTTCTCCCATATCTACATTTTGCACATACTAGAGTAATCCTAAATGAAAAATCCACATGATGTGAATTTCTATCACTTCCACTCTGTGCGATCTATTGCAATTAACGTATGGATTAGCCATAAAAATATACTTTCAACAACGTACAATGTTTCTCTTTGGCCCAAAAAGGCTCAATGAAATACTTCTTTCGTCGTATCCCATCATACTATCCATTATAGGCTATAGATTTTGTTTTGACAGTGTAGTTATCTTGCTATGAACCAAGAGGATTTTTACACACAATTAATCCCAATCACTAGACAAAACATATATATTATGGTAAGCACAAAATTACAATTCCAAAGAACAATTCCTAGCCTGCTTGGTCGGCAAAGATTGAACGCCATTAATGCATCTATTAACCCTTTCATATTACCCATGATACGATACGACCATAGCCTTGATGTTTTCATCTTTGCATTGTTTTGATTTGCTCTTTTGTGTTCTTTCTTTGTGTGTGTGAGTGCAAGAGAGAAAGAGTAGGGCTTCTTTGATTGCACTTCCTTCCAAACCCTAGGCTTCATGGCATCTATGGTATAACTCCTTCATATAGTTTTTGGACTTGTCTCACAAACTCTCACAATTAGAAGCCCGCTGCTTTCCTGGCAAGATTGCAAACTTCTTGACATATTTTTGGTGAACCCGACGTGAATTTGCCAGGATGGGAGTTTGTGGGTAACCATGGTGATCATGCGGAGAAACATGGTATGCATTTTGACCCAACAACAATGCAAACGTTTCAAGCATTTGCAATGTTTATGCAACAATAACACGCCACTAAAAGAAGAGAGATATCAACAACCAAAGCCATAGAAGAGATCTTCAACAAAATGGATCAGTTCAATGGCAAAGATATAGCCAGGTACTTGTGCAAGTAAGTGAAGGAGATGGAGCTGCACCGTTGTCAGAAGGTGAGATGATTCAAAGCTTTGAGCTAGTTGTTGCTCCAAAAATTAGGGAACATGTCAAGGCAATTAAAGATGGGCATGGGAGAAACTAGGAAGAGCTCAAAGTAGCTTTAAAGGAGGAATATTTCATGGAGGACACTGAGAGAGTGACCAAAAGGACATTCTTAGAATGGAAAGTCAAGCCAAAGCAAGTACTATCAATAACATAGCTACTTAGGGAATTTGAGCGGCGCTATGCACAACTCCCCATGACAAAAAAGGTCATACTAGATGCAGAGAAGACATATCTTTTCTTACAAGCTGCAGATAAAGAGTTTCAAGAAAATTTGGAGCTTCTTCTTGAAGATAAAGATGTTGAGCAAGGACTAAAGACAGACTGAAATGAGGTTGAAGGTTTTGTCTCACTGCTTGCCAAACAACATAGAAGAAGGGACAAAATGGTAGTAAACACTACAAGTTCTTTCACCTCACCTTTTGACAAAATGGTAAAGTCTACTTTTATAGCTCCTAAGTTTGATGAGTCCATGCTCGATGAGCTTGTGAAGGGAATGCGTGACTTGAAGGTGAAGCTTGCAAAGCTTCAAGAAAAGGGCCAACCATCAGGGGCACTTCCTAGGCAAAGACAACAACTCAAAGAAGGGATTGGTGTGATAGTATAAACCATGTAACAAGGGATTGTGATAGTTTTAGTGATGCTTTGACAAAATATGCTTTCTTTTTCAAGGATGGTAAAATCCACTCAAGAGAGATAGGTCTACCCTTGAGAAACAACTTTGGGAAGGGGGGAATGCAAACCTTAGTTGAAGATATGGCAACCAACCATACCACCTCTTCAATTGAGGCTACGGGGGTCATCATCCCCTTGTTTTGGAGGTAAGTGCATAGGCATATCATTGATGAACACATCTTGGAATCCTTTTTCAAGGATGGTAAAATCCACTCAAGAGAGATAGGTCTACCCTTGAGAAACAACTTTGGGAAGGGGGGAATGCAAACCTTAGTTGAAGATATGGCAACCAACCATGCCACCTCTTCAATTGAGGCTGCGGGGGTCATCATCCCCTTGTTTTGGAGGTAAGTGCATAGGCATATCATTGATGAACACATCTTGGAATCCTTTTAGAAAATTAGACAAGTATAACTCTTCTTGATTCCTACTGTTTACATTTGATGAACCAGTAGGACCTTTTTTGACAAAAATCATGTACGCAGAAACTGAGCTTTTCATTGATTTGTCAAAAGCAGGACAATTTACAAGTGGTATAGTACGACCAGACTCACTAGCATCTATATACATGCTCTTTTCCCTATAGGTGAAGTAGATTCTTCTTTCAGGGAACTTCATGTTGACAGTCATGCAGTTGAACCATGGTGCCGTTAGGATAACATCCTCATGCTGGAGAGGACAGATGAAAAATTCTTCTTTGTCAATGTAGATTTGTACATGAAGCCTCAATTTCCCAATCAAGGGAGTAATGGAGGCTTGTTGTCCCTTGAAAGTTGTATCTCGGCAGTACAATATCTCCCATCTCAAAAGCTTGAATGCCCAACATAGTGGCCAACTCCATTCATATGAAGTTGTGAGTAGAGCCATGGTCAAATAAGATGAAGGTGGAATCATGCTCCCTTACCTTTCCCCAAGCATAGGAGAGAGGTGATCCTTTGCAATGAGCATCCTCTTTCGGAGCTTCAATAGTGGAAGCTCTAGGAGTCTCATTGTGGGCATTTCTCTTGGGGCAAGAACGATAGCCATGTCCTTGCTCCCGCACTTAAAACATTTGTGGTCCTTACAAAAAGCTTCAAGATCTTCAGGAGAGAGTTTATTTTTACCTTTGTAAACTCCCTTCTCCTTGGACCGATTGTTATTGTTGTTGTTGTTGGAATTGCCTTGGGAAGAATTTTGGGCATTGGTTTTCCCTTTGCATCACTTTTTTCTTTGCTTTCCATGGGCTTGACATTTCTTCTAGCCCCTTGTTGGAAATTGATGCGTGAAGTAACCATAGTGTGGTGGATTACTTTGGTGATAGAACCAGGCCATTGGGATTTGACATATTTGGCCATCTCTTCAGGTAATCTCACACAAAATTGTTGCTTTTGCTTAGTGAAGTCTATCTTTTGTAAGAAAGTAGCCTTGAGATGTGAATTCCAAAACTTGTCCACATATTTGTGGATAGACTCATGGGAGAGAAGCTTTAAACTCCGCCATTTGGTAAGCACTTTGTCCTTTGCATCACTTGTAAGGAATTGCTTCATGATGGAAACTTGTAGAGTTTTCCATGTCTTTGGGGCTTCGCCGTTGCCACAAAGGCTATCCCACCATTGACGAGCAAATTTTTGGAAGTGCATAGCTACATGGTGTAGCTAGGAGGACTTCATGAAGCCCTCGTCTCCAAAGGCCGCATCAATTTGCTAGATGAAGGCCAATAATTGTCGGTAGCCCAAAGGTGCTATCATAGGTGAGAAAAGAGATACTCTTTCCTCCATCTTTGAACTTCTTGAGCTTTTGGGACCTTCACCATACAAGGTAAGATTTGAGATTTCCTCCCCTCTTGTATTCTCTAGGAGAATAGCTGTAGTGTTCATCGGAAGAGGAGGAAGGTGAAGAAGAAGGAGAAGAGGGTGACCTCTTTCTTATCCTTTTCCTCTTTTGTTTCCTCTCTTCCCTTTTGGAGTGACGAGGAGAAGGATTGTGGGTTGACCATTTCCTCTTGGGAGGAGTTGGCGCATTAGGAAAAGTTTGGACTCAAATTTGGGCCTTGTAAGAAATGCCATGTCAGCGTAGAGAGAGATAATAAAAATTCATTTTAACCGTTTTTCATACATGTTTTCTAAAATGTAGATGTCTTATTCATGCAAGGTATGTTAATTAAAAAACCCAAAAAGTATTCCAGTCATGATAACACTTCACTGTGCACGGCAGCTACTGAACTCAATGCCAGATATCTCAGTCTTTTGCATTTTTGAAAACTAAGCTCTGCTGCCTCACCTCCTTCTTCCCTCCCATTCCATCCGGCGTTCTCTCACGCGCGTGTGATATTCAAATTGCCATTCTTCTATCGCCCCCACCTCCTTTTGCACACAATTTTGATTAGTCATGTCTCAATCGACACTTGTAGCTTCTCCACAAAGAACTTCTACGAGGAATTGGAGAGATGTATATCACATTCACATAGAGCTCTCACGAGGGTATGAACCCCTTTGCAAGAAAAACAAGCAGCATACGCTTTCTGAAGCTTCGAAGGAGAACGTAAGATCACAGGGCATGAAAAATGTGGACCTTTGGCTGGACAACATAATGTATCCAAAGCATCCAATCACAAAATCCACTCCACCTTTTAGGGATATTACATCCTTAGCGAACTATGTTGAAGATGGCCACCATGGCTTGTATGGCTATACTAAGCAGTTGGCTATAAGAAATGACGTTCTACAACAAGAGAGAGATATTGTATACAGCGAGAATGTCCGCTTACACCAAAAAGTCGTGCAATGTGAAACATGTTGAAGGCAGCAAGGAGACCATCAAGGAGCTTACATAACAACTTAGAGAAAAAAAACAACGCTAGGTCTTTGCCAAAGCAAAAGAAAACTAAGGGACATCGAGGACTTGAAAGTATGCTCAAGAGGAATCAAGAAAAGAGTGCAAGCCATCAAGTGAGTTTCTTAGGTTTATATTCATAAACCCTCACATCTCTTACTGCTAACATGCTTGTGCAGATCTTTGCTTCACCCTGACAAGGAAGTGGAGTGCAGAAAAACCACCTCCTCGGCCCATTACGGGCTCATATTGAATTGCAAAAATGTTGCTGGCCTCTTGGATGATAAGCGCTATGGTAAGATCATTTCTAAAGTGCTTGACAACCTTTTAAAGGAGAACCAACTCTTTGCACGGGACGTTCAATCAATTTTGGATGAAGCTGGATATCCAATAAGGGATATGCTGCCATTTTCAACTATGTAGCATCATTTACAGTGTTATTCCACTAGAAAAGGGTTTTGATTCCTAACTCCTCTTACTCAGATCTATGCAAAGATAGGTCAAAAAGTTGCACATCAAGAACACGCTACTTCCAAACCCTTTCTCTATTCAAAAACAAGATGAGAAGTCAATGAGAAGGTTCTTCAAAAGCTAGAAAGTCCTTTTCACATTGAATCGAGATACAAATCGCCAAAAGGAGAAGAAATGGTCTATGACAATTATAACAATATTTTTCATGATATGATCGTGCTGCAGTCATATATTGTGCAGTGCTCGATGTTACTCTTGAAGAGTGCAACAACGTCTTGAAGTTTGTCATCAAGCTAGATGAGTGCAAACTTGTAAAGGAGACAAAGGTTGAGCGAGTCACAATTACACTTATGAATAGAGCTCTCGATGCAAGCATTGGACCAGATGATCCTTGAAACTTGAGTGTGCAATTTGAGCACAACGTTTTCCTTCTTGCGATGTTCAAGGTGCGTAGAAGTTATGTTTAAGATAATTTATCGTCATGTTTTAGTTGAATGCTATTGAATGTGCATTATAAAAAGTTCAAAAATTATTTTTTCATGTGCCCACTGAGAACTTTGATATATTGAACTGGGTTTTTCATCAAACAAACATACCAAAAACAATAAGCGAACAGAGAAATGGAAAGAAATTGGATGTGAAGGGAATGGCATCCTACAATGTAGAGTGGCACATGGCTGGAGACCTAATAACCTTGGAATGCATGTACAACGTTTCCAAAGGAGCAACAAGCAAAATCCCTTGCTTGTATTGCACGGGAGGGGTTCACATCAAAACATTTTGGAGAAGAGCTTCGGATAGGCATCTGCGCGACCCTAACTTTCGATCCATTTTGGTTATCCCACTATCTAGAGTACACGTATGGACGATGCATGTACTTTGTAGAATAATAGAAAAAATAATGTTTCTCTACATCTGTTTTGCCTATACCACTCGACCTCTCTCTACAAAGCAAAGGGCAATCTCAGCCTTCGAGACGGCCTTCTCAGAAATGGGTTTGCACGGAGGACATTTTAAGATAGAGCAGGATGAGAAGGGATCAAAACATGGTCGGGATTTTCCAAAGAAGCTGTCCATTGGTGGTGTGAAAGCCCAACTCTTCCTTTCAGTGCCCACAACTGGATGACAACGCAAAAGCCAAAGTGTAGAAGAAAGACAAGCATTAAGATACAACATGTGGAAAAATCTGCACAATGCTGTAGTTGACCATGCAGACAATGGTGCAGCAAGGACTCGCAAAGCGAAGGTATGGAAAACCTTGGACACAATGTTCAAGTTTTGCAAATTGAACTCATGGACTGATGGCAACTATACAAAATTCCAAGAAGTTGTGGAGACCTTCCACAAGGCATTCATAAGTGCATCAACAAATCAACATATTACTGAAAGAGAATGTTACACAAGGCTAAATCAAAATCGTGATAGTGGTGGAAGAGGCCGAGGTTATGGCAGACATGGAGGAAACTTTGCTGGATACAATTCTCCTGATCAAAATATATATGACAATAGATCGAGTGGACATTTATTTCCTATGGAGCATGTTGTTGGAAGCATGGTGGAGCCACATCATACAGATGATCGGTATTTAGATAGTGGTGCCACAAATCATATGACTTATCATGGTGAATGGTTTGACAGAAAAGAGAAGTTAGAAGAGGATGAGTTTGTCGCTACTACATGTGATGATACTATGCATCGGATTACACTTGTTGGTGTGTGTGCGTAGTCTTCTTTCCTACCTTCTCCATCACCTGCGCATCAGCTCCATTGCTAGAAAAAGACGGGACATACAACACATTGGGAGATGTTCTATATGTGCCTTCAATCACAAAGAATTTAGCATCAGTTGGACAGATGACAGATCAAGGGTTGCAAGTCCGTTTTAATTGTTATGGCTGCTTCATAGAGGAGTTTCACAAAGGCAGACCAGGCAAGATATTGGCACGTGGAAGAAAGAAAGGTCGCTTATTCTCATTGGAAGGTGGAGATCCATGTTTACACAGTGGTATGTATGCAAACAAATCAGTCACTCAAGATGATTGGGCAGAGTTATGGCATAAGAGGATTGGTCATGTCAATTTTAGAAGACTAAAGCATATGCAATCAAATTAAATTGTACGTGGATTACCAAAGTTTGGCAGATTGAATTTTGATCATGTTTGTGAAGCTTGTCAATTTGGAAAGCAATCTCGTTTACCATTTCCAAAGAGGGGGAGAATTAGCCAAAGTCCTTTGGAAATTGTTCATTCAGATATTTAGGGACCTTGTGATCATGCTACGCCAAATGGTTGTCGATATTTTATCACATTCACGGATGATTACAACATAATGACATGGGTTTACTTTCTAAAGGCAAAGTCAGAGGCATTTGAGGTATTCTTGGAGTTCAAAGTTATGGTTGAGAAAGAGAATGGTTGTCAAATTAAATGCCTACGTACAGATGGAGGGGGAGAGTACATGTCACATAGTTTTGATGATTACTTACGTAAACAAGGCATAAGAAGACAGATTAGTTGCAAATACACACCACAACAAAATGGAGTTGCTGAGAGAAAGAATAGAGTCATAGCAGAGATTGCAAGAGCCATGATGAATGAGATGAATATGCCATTAACATATTGGGCTGAAGCAGTTCATACAGCAATACACATTATGAATCGAACATCAACAGCTGTCATTCATGAAATTTCACCTTATGAGAGACTTTATGGGATCAAGCCAACAGTTTCTTATATGAAAGTTTTTGGATGTGTTTGCTATGTTCATGTGCCAAATGAAGCAAGAAAGAAGATGGAGCCAAAGGCAGTGAAGTGTATATTCTTGGGCTATCCAGTTGAAAAGAAAGGTTACAAGTGCTATGATCCTACGACAAGACAAGTTTATGTCAGTAGAGATGTCAGATTTTGTGAGCATGAACCATGGTATAAACCAAAGCCAGTGATGATAGAAGATGAGTATGAAGAGCAAGAGAATGTGCGTCATGTTGTTGATAAGCCAAGACCATCAACAAGAACTATTTCAGGACCACATATGGCAGAGGAGAGTACAGGAAGTATCAACCCATGGAGTGGTCGTTTGCGAGATAAGAAGCAAGACGAGAAAGGCAAGAAGAAAGTGGTTGAAGAGAGTTTTGGAGATGAAAGCTTCGATGAAGAGCATGGTTTACCACATTTGAGGACACCTCGCAGTAAGCATATTGAGAAATATGTACCCCCATATGCAAGAGTTGAAGAGAAGAGTGCACCACAGTTGAAGATCAGAGAGGGTGCGTTATCCAGTTGTTGCTGATAGATTGACATACAACGGTTACATGCGTACACATTATGCATACATGGTTTCACGTGTGCAACATAAAGAGCCTACATGTTTACAAGAGGCAATTGGAAAATCAGAATGGGAGTCAGCTATGGATGATGAGATGGATGCTCTTGTGAAGAATGACACTTGGGATTTGGTTCAGTTGCCAAGTGGAAAGAAAGCAATTGGTTCAAAATGGGCATACAAAGTCAAGTGCAAGTCAGATGGTAGTGTGGAAAGATACAAAGCGAGGCTTTTTGCTAAAGGTTATGCACAAACAAAAGGTCTTGATTATGATGAGACATTTAGTCTAGTTGCAAAGATGACAACAGTCAGATTGGTGATAGCAATGGCAAGTATGTTCGGTTGGAAGTTATGGCAAATGGATGTCGATAATGCATTTTTGAATGGTGACTTGGAAGAAGAAGGTTATATGATAGAGCCAGAGGGTTATCAACATCCAGAGTTTCCATATTATGTATATAAGTTGAAGAAAGCATTGTATGGTTTGAAGCAAGCATCTAGAGCTTGGTGTGAAAAGATAACCAGATTCTTGAAGAAGATTGGATTTAAACAGTCTACTGCTGATCACTCATTGTTTTTAAAGCATGTTGATGGAGAGATCGTCGTTATTGTTATCTATGTTGATGACTTGATTCTCACTGGAAGTCATGATGAGCAAATTTTGCATGTCAAGAAGAGTTTGTTGAGAGAATTCAACATGAAGGACCTTGGTGAGTTGAGATATTTCTTGGGAATTGAAATTGTCAACACTTTATCAGGAATTTGGATGATACAAAGACAATACGCGTTGGATATGCTTGAGAAGTATGGAATGACTGTGTGAAAACCGGTTGATACACCTCTTGATCAAAATGTGAAGTTGTTTGATGATGGACATTACATTGAGGATGTCACTATGTATTGCAAGATGGTTGGAAGCCTTATTTACTTGACAATAACAAGGCCAGATTTGAGTTATGCAGTGGGTGTTGTGAGTCAATTCATGCAAAAGCCATGTAAAAGTCATCTTGATGCAGTGAGACGGATTATGAGATATGTGAAAGCCTCTGTCAGTTATGGAATGTTTTATGAAAAGAATGGAAAAACTTGTCTTTATGGTTACACAGATGCAGATTGGGCACGAGATTTTATGGATAGAAGATCTACAAGTGGTTATGCATTTTCCATTGGCAATGGTATGATAAGTTGGAGTAGCAAGAAGTAATCAACTGTAGCATTATCAAGTACAGAAGCTGAATATCGTGGAGCAGCTTTGGCAGCATGTGAAGAGTCATGGTTGAGAATACTTATGGTAGACTTTGGTTTTGACTATCTTGACAGTGTCATTATATATTGTGACAATATTAGCAGCATCATGTTGGCAAAGAATCCAGTTTACCATGCTCGCACTAAACACATTGAAGTACATTATCACTTCATTAGAGACAAAGTTTTGGCAGGTGAGATTGATTTGGTGTATGTGAAGACAAATGATCAAGTTGCGGATATATTTACAAAAGCTCTTGGAAAGGAGAAGTTTTGCTACTTTCGTGAAGCACTGGGAATCCATCATATGCAAGCTCACTTGAGCTTGAGGGGGAGTGTTAAAGAATATGTCCATTGTGCTATGGGCGGCCAGACACTGACTATACTATGTTGTAAATATACTTTGGAAAATAGTTCAAAGTGAAGAAGAGAAGAGCAGCACGTTGAATGGTTACTGCAGGGTAACGATTGTGTGTGTGTGTGTGTGTGTCTCAATGTGTGTTGATGTGTGTGCTTAGTCTTCTTTCCTACCTTCTCCATCACCTGCGCACTCTACACTTCTCACAAGCTTGGAGTAGGTGGTAAGCTTTCCATTAAAGCTTGAGAAGGAGAGAGAGTCTTCTTTACTTCACACATGAGATTGTGTGAGTGTGTGTGTGTGTGTGATAATGCATTGCAAAAATCAGCCCCCCCTCTCTCTTGGTCGACGCCCCTTGCTAAATGCTCATGCTACAGCCCTATTGGACCTCCCCAGGCCTAGCCAATGGAAATTAAGCAGCATAAGTGATAGCCTTTTGACATGTGTCCCCCTTTCCCCTTTTGTGAGAGCTTTAGGTAATTAATAAATGCAACTAAACTCTCATTGGACCCCTTTGCCTCCTGGCCAATAGGAATCACGCAAGCCATTGGGCTGTTGAATGCTCATTGGTCCCCTTGGGAGATTGTCCCATAGTCTTCTAGAGAGCTTAATTCTTATTGGTTCTTTTATTAAGTGTTTTTAAATTAATTAAACTAGATTTACTCTAGCCTAATTCTCATTGGTCCACCTCCATGGCCATCCAATAGGATTTGAGTACACCTTGTGGGCATCTGGCCTAGAGAACTGACATGTGTCCCTCTTTCCCCTTGTGTATAAATGAAGCTTGTGAGTGTGTGTGGATTTTTCTCTCTCATCCCCTACTTCTTGGGCTCGCCCCCTCCTATGTAGGGCTTGATAAAGACTTTTTGGGACACACTCAAAGCATCCAATTCCCCTAATGTTTGACCTTTGAACACAACCTTTGAATTTTGGAACCTTAGCATTTTGGAAGTCTTAATGGACTGAACCTTAGGGTCTTTTGAGCCCATTGTTGCACATAGCTCTTTTGCAGATGGCCCCCCTTTGGATCCCTATTTTCCCTCATTTGGATCCCTACTGTGGCCGGTCTGCTAGCTTAACCAATATTCTAGCTTTTTCTCCTCCTGCACTTTCCCATATTAAATGATCAGTTTAACATGAGAAAATCATTTGGGAGAATTAGATATTGATTATTATGACATTACCTCTCTCTTGAAATCATAGTCGTCCTCTACTATGGGGTAGAGAAGATAAAGCATATTCATTAGTCCTTTTCGTAGCGGGTAGAGGATCCCTATGTTACCCTACGACATCGTTCCAGAATGGATGACTAGTTCATTTGGTGCTTGAGAGCCTAAGCTGCCGCAAGCATGTCTGCACATTAGTCCTATCAGTCTTCCATTGTAGAGTGACAAGCTCTGCTTGGTGTTCGAGAGACGTCGTCTCCGCAAACTTGATCTAAGCATGCATACTACTTCATTTTTGTACACAATAAAGAAAAAGAGAGTCTTATAAGACAAACAATTTGTTCATTTTAAACATTTGTACATTTGCTTACTCTAGGGAAGCCTTGTAAGCATTGACAAGGTTTAGGTTATCCTTTAATTGTATGCCTTGCATCCATCTAGCATCTTCAAAAGGATAATTCTTAAACTTAATAAGATATCGTCGGATAGTCTTACCGCCTCTTAGTACCTTGTCTTCATGTCGGAGAATGGACTCAGGCTGCAGCACCTCTTCTTGGTCCTCGATCTCCGATGGGTTTTCAATAGTTAGTTCTTGGGGTGGCTCTCCTTTGTAAGGTTTTAGTAGGCTCACATGAAAAGCATTGTGTATGAGCCAATGACTGGGCAACTTGAGTTGATGGGCCATCTCATTGATTGACCTAAGAATCTGGAAGGGACCATAGTACCTTTTTGCTAACTTAGCATAGTACTTTTGGTGTCCCGTAGGATTCTTGCCTGTCGTGTGCCTTAATTGAGCCCTGGGAAATTCTAATAAGATCCAATCGTTTTTTTTAAAGGCTTGGGCTCTTCTGTGCTTGTAAGCAGCAACAGCCTTTTGCCTTTGCTGTGAGATAGAGATAGCATCCTTAATATTTTGGAAAGATTCTTGTAGGTCTCGGCTATACTCCTCTGCAGCGAAGATCTTCCCGTGTACCTTAAGTAGCAAGGGACTTTTTGATCTTCCCTCAATTACCTCAAAAGGTGCTTTTCCCGTGGAAGTATGTACAGTGTTATTGTAGGCATACTCCACTAAGGGTAAGTACTTCTCCCATTGGGATCTTTGATCTACTTCCGTTACATAGGCTTTTAGTAGATCGAGAATTGTTAGGTTAGCTAATTCACTTTGGCCATCCGTTTGCGGGTGATAGGCTGAAGAGAAGTTTAGCCTTGTTCCTAAATTCTCAAAGAGACCCTTCCAGAAATTACTGGTCATTCTAAGATCTCTATCCGACACTATGGACATTGGCAAGCCATGGTACTTGAAGATTTGTGAAATGAAGAGGGTTGCCATTTGATGGCTTTGATAGTCTTTTTGACAGGTATAAAATGAGCTTGGTTACTGAACCTGTCCACTATCGTCCATATTCCCGTATTCCCATGGATAGACTTAGGCAATCCAAAGATAAAATCCATGGATATGCTCTTCCATGGTGAATTAGGGATTGGCAAAGGTTGAAGCAATGCAGGTTGCTTCCCTCTATCAAACTTCGTCTTTTGGCATACCACACATTTAGAAACATACTCTTGTATGTTTGTTTTCATGGTAGGCCAATAGAAATATGTTTCAATCCCCTTTAGGGTAGACTGAATCCCTCTATGCCCTGCATAAGGAGGAGCATGAGATTCATACATTACTTTCTCACGTAGTGAGCTAGTAACGCACAGTCTATTGCCGTAGAGAAGATAACCATCTTGTAAAGTAAATGGTTCCTCTTTCTTCCCTAGTGCAAGGGCTGAAATCACATCTCTAAAATCGAGATCAATAGCATACTCATCTATCATAGAAGATAGATCATTGTGAGCTACTATGGAAACCACATTCACTCTTGGCCGTCTTGAGAGTGCATCGGCTACTTGATTATGCTTGCCAGCAATGTGAGCAATATGAAAATGAAATTGCAAAAGGAAATTTTCCCACCTCATTTGTTTGTTGAAGAGCTTGGTCTGTGTCATGAAGTACTTAAGACTTTCGTGATCCGTTCGTTGTAGAATGAAAGGAGTCCCCAATAAATAGTGCTTCCAAGAGTCTAAGGCATGTAGAACTATGAGGAGTTCCTTTTCATATATGCCTAGAGCTTGCTCAATAGGGTCGAGCCTTTGACTTTCATAGCCTATAGCGTGCCCTCATTGAAGGAAAACAGCTCCAAGGAAATCACCACAAGCATCACATTGGACCTCAAATGGCTTTGAGAGATCCGGTAGTGTAAGCACAGGTTGAAAGATAAGCTTTTCTTTAAGCTTTTTGAAAGCATTGTTCTCCTTGGCAGACCATGTGTACGTAACGGTTTTCTTTGTCAGGTCATAATATGGTCTTGCTATTAGTGAGAACTTTTCTATGAAGCATCTATAGTATGCGCACATACCTATAAAGCTTCTTGATTCATGAAGATTCCTTGGTTTAGGCCATCCTTTTATTACCTATAACTTTGATGGATCCATTTGGATGCCATCTTGAGAGCCTTAATGTGACCTAAATACTGAATCTCTTGCAAGAAAAATTCACTTTTCTTTCGATTAACATAAAGTTTATTCTCTCTTAGAACTTGAAATATTACCTGGAGGTGTTGCTTGTGTTTGTCTAATGAATTAAAGTAGATGATGATATCATCAAAGAACACTCCAGTAAAGGTTTGATGAGGCCTGAATAGCTTCTCCATCAAGCGGTTGAATGTGGTTGGTGCATTGGTCAAGCCAAAAGGCATGACAATGTATTTGTAAAGACCAAACGTAGTGCGAAATGCGGTCTTTACATTGTCTTGATCAACTATCCTTATTTGATGATAGCCACTTTTTAGGTCAATACTACTGAAGTAGGTGGACCCTTGTAGCTTATCAAATAGGTCTTCTATCCATGGAACGGGAAACCTATTTTTGATAGTGATCCTATTTAGTGCTCTACAGTCGACACACATACGATATGTGTCGTCTTTCTTTTGCAAGTAGCACATGAGAACAAAATGGAGATGAGCTAGGCCTAACCATGCCCTTCTCAACTAATTCATGCACTTGCCGCATAATCTCCTCTTGTTGAGCTTGAGAAGCTCTATAAGGAGGTTTGTTAGGCGGTGAACTTCCTGGAAGAAGTTGAATTGCATGGTCATCATTACCTCGTTTAGGAGGTAGCTCATAAGGGATGTCGTCAATAAAGACATCCTGAAACCCCTTGAGAAAATTGGATAACTCTAATTCCTTTTGATTGTGTATATTTTGTTTTGCTAAAACATTAGGTTCATTTTGAGAATCTTTAACAAAAATCATGTACATGGAAATAGAGCTCTTTATTGACTTGTTTAAAGCTTGTGTATGTACAATAGGTATAGTGTTACCCATTTCCTTAGCATCTATATACATATCTTTTTCCTTGAACTTAAAGGAGATTCTCCTTTCAGGGAATTTAACATTGGCAGCCATGGATCAAACCATGATGGCCCTAGGATTACATCCTCATGCTTGAGAGGAGAGATAAAGAATTCCTCTTTGTCCACATAGCTTTGGACATGGAGCCTCAATTTTCTGATTAAGGGAGTGACTAAAGCTTCTTGCCCCTTGAAAGCACCTCAGCGGCTGGTAGGACATCTCTCATCTTGTAGGCTTGTATGCCTAGCTTGGTGGCCAAGTCTATAGATATAAAATTGTGAGTAGAACCAGGGTCAAAGAGAATAAAATCATCATGTTCTCTTAACTTTCCCCAGGAATGGCATAGAGGAGATCCTTTGTGGTGAATTTCATCCTCTTGGATTTCAACCAAGGTAGCTCTAGGAGATTCATGGCGGGTGTTCTTTTGGGGACAAGCGCGGTACGCATGCCCTTGCTCGCCGCACTTGAAACAACGATTATCCTTGTGATAGCGCTCAAGCTCTTCAAGAGAGAGTTTATTTTTGCCTTTGTAAACTCCCTTCTCTTTAGCTTTGTTGGAGTTGCCCTTAGGAGACTTTTGGACATTGTCCTTCCTCTTAGGCTCATTGGAACCTTTGTTTTCTGTGGGCTTAGTATTTCTTTTAGCCCCCGTTTGAAAATTGATTCGAGAAGCCACCATGGTATGGTGTATAACCGCCGATATGGTGCGTGGCCTTTGGGAGTTGACATACTCCGCCATTTCTTCAGTTAAGCCCGCACAAAATTGTTGCTTTTGCTCTCCAAAATCCAACTTTTTGAAGACAGTGGATTTAAGTTGTAGGTCCCAAAACTTGTCTACATATTTGTGAATGGATTCATAGGGAGAGAGCTTCAAGCTTCTCCATTCGGTGAGTACTTTGTCTTTGGCATCAATGGCCAAAAACTGCTTCATAATGGAAGCTGTTAAAGCTTTTCATGTTCATGGAGCTTCACCGTTGGCTCGTAGGCTAGACCACCATTGTTTGGCAGACTTCTGAAAGTGCATAGCGACATGGCGTAGCTTAGAGGACTCCATGAAGCCCTCATCTCCAAACGCCGCATTGAATTGTTGGATAAAGGCCAAGACTTTGTCCGTAGCACCAAAGGTGCCACCATAGGTAAGGAAAGAGATGCTCTTCCCTCCCTCTTTGAAATTCTTGAGCTTGGATGACCTCTTCCATGCGGCGTAGGATTTCCTATGGCCTCTTCTTTTTTATGGTTCACAGGTTGCACCATCACTTTCTTTAGAAGATGAAGAATTTGAGGAAGATGGAGAAGGGGGTGACCTCTTTCTCGACTTTTTCTTGCCTTGATCTTCATTGTCTTCACCATCACTTTCATAAGAGGAAGAGGATGAAGAAGATGGAGAAGAGGGTGTCCTCTTTCTTGCCTGTTTCTTCTCTTGCTTTTTGTCATCCCTCTTGAAGTATGGTGTGGAGAAGTATGCGATGGTCTTCTCTGTTTTGGAGGTGATGGAGAGTGTTTAGCCCGCCATCTTCATGGAGCCATCTCCATCGAGGTGGCAGGAGACTCACTTCTTTCTCATTCCTTTGGTGGAGGCTCTTGAGTTCTCCTTTGAGAAGGAGATGCGTCATCAAAGAGCAAATTTTTGAGCCCTTCATAGGGATCCTCTTCTTCTTCCCGAATCGAAGAGAGACCTCTTTTGGAAGTCTCGCAAGGAGGCTTCCTAGGTGCTCTCTCGTCATGGTGGGGAGCTTGGAGAATCCCATGAGCACGAAGCTGCCGTTGCGCTTCACTTTGGAGGGATGTATTGCCCATGGCTTGTTGAAGCCTAGAAACAAGATAGTTAACAAGCGTCGGGGCATCATTAGTAGCTTGCTCATTAGCAAAACCAAAGTTATCCACATTAATTTCTCTCTCTAAACTATTGTCAGCCATTCTAACAACTTTTAGGTGTACTTTGGCACTTCAATCCCTAGTTGCTACTCCTCTTTACCCCTTTAGAAAAAGCACTCAAGCTACTGTACCCGTGGCTCGAATACCATTAGCTGCAAGGAACAGAAGAGAGGGTCGTTCAACACTAAAAAAGCATCGGCTCCTGTTAAGGTTTTATTAGCTCAATAGTCTTAAGCCATAGGCAAGCCCCGTAGGACTCCACTATTAAGACCATAGCTCTTGACGGTGATGTCCCGTTAACTGCACAAAGGCAGGCGCACTGCAAGGCTGAAAAATCCCTATTTTACTTACTCACATGCAAGTAATAGTACCAACCATTTATAGCTAGCTTGACGACCTCCCTTCTTGAGAAAGAAAAGAGAAACCTTGTGCTCTGATACCAATGTAACATTTAATGGTCTAGTAACTTGTGTGTAGAGCGGAAAATAACATGAACATAGTGAGCATTTCATTAGAATAGCTTCCTAATGAGAATAACAAGAGTGCTTGGGTGGAGAGAGCAACAAAAAGCATAACACCTAGTAAGATAGCATGAAAAATACTTCAAAAGAGAGAGAAATTAAGCAATTGACAACAGTTGAGGACCGGATTTGCATGAAGCTGGTTCCCCTCCAAAAGGCTTTGTATTATGGTTTCTCCCATCAAGAGAGACATTTTACAATACAATTCTTTGTTTTCCTTCAATACTAGCTAGACAGAGTGTCAGCAATGTGAAATTTTGGCCTCGCTCGTCAGATCTGCAACATACATTTTTTACAAAGATTTCAAAAAAAAATCTTTTTAAGGCTTTGTGTGCAAGCCTTTTTTCCCATAGGCCCTCGACAAACCCGCCCCCCCGCTCCTACTAAACCCTCAACAATTCGAGTAGTGAGAGATTGAGATCTTGAGAGACAAAGCGATACAGCGGAGCCGTGTGTGTGTGTGTGTGTGTGTGTGTGAGAGAGAGAGAGAGAGAGAGAGAGAGAGAGAGAGAGAGAGAGAGAGAGAGAGAGAGAGAGAGAGAGAGAGAGAGAGAGAGAGAGAGAGCAGGACTTCACCTCGGCATTGGAGACTCCCATTCGGTGGCCGGAGGTGGCCTCGACATTGGTGATTAGCCATTCCGACATCGACTTCACAGACAGTCTCAACCTTAGTCCATCGACCTCAACACCGGACATCACAACTTGCCGCTTACACACTTACCTTCTCAACGCTCTGCATTGGCTCAACACCTCTCGTTATGTGCGGATTTTCAACATCCAACTCGACGTCGATTTTTCCACGGATGGCTGTGCTTTCAACATGCACGGGTGAGGTGCCTCTACCATAGAGAAGTGACACCCGGCAAACGTACCAAGTGTATCAATCATGCTCTACAATACTTTTTCAACTCCGAGCAACTTTGGCGGCTATTTGACTAGCATATTTTCGTTCGGTATCGGCACATACCAACATCGACACGCAGGTTATAAGGAGCTTTTGAGCCCATTTACACACATATTCTCCAAGTTTTCAGACGCTTACATGCACAGTGCTTTCACAAGAGATTTTGGCAATCATTTTGATAGTAGTTTCTCTGCAGACATATGCATTGACAGATGCATGTTTGCTTTAGCACACCATACTGCTATTGAGCTCTTTTGAGAGCAGATACCCCTGTAGGGATCATTTTTATTGTATACAGCAGTTCTTCGTGCCTATTTGAGCGTGGTCACTCATGTACATTGGGTTGCAGACACTACCCATTGTACTATGTATGGAGCCATTTTTTGCTATTTTGGCAAATTTCTCGACCATTTCTGAGACTCGGTTTCGAAAGAGCCCTTTTTAAGACTGTGGCTAGTGTCTTTTGACTGTGCTTTAGCGTTTGGAGGGTCAATAGCATGAGGTTTTCTTTGAGTTGGGGTACTCTTGAATGTTGAGATACCTTTGGTAATACAGGTAGCTAGAGCTCCCCTCTTATGGTACCCTCACCATAGGATATGTTTCTAGACAATTTCTTATGCTTTTGAGGCCGAGTTGGCAGTCGCATATGGCAGTGACAGTGTCAATTTTTTAATGGCCAGTGGTTCATTTTAGCATTCTATGTGTTTTCTAGTTGAGTTTTCATTCCTCATACAAAGGAGACTTTGCCGGATTTTTCCCACGAGTCGTGCCTTTCATTGTTGGCACTTTTGAGCCTATTTTGGTTGAGGTTTCACTCCCAATACAAAGGTTACTCTGCCCAAATTTTTGCAGCTTCTTGCCATAGTTTGGCACATCTCAAACCCTCTTGCCAGTGATAGCTTCTTCTTCAAAAAAGGAGGAGTATTTCATCTGCAAGTTTGATGGTAGCAACTTTACCTTGTGGAAAGAGCACATGAAGGATGTTTTGACTAACAAAGGTCTATCAGAACCGTTGAAAGAGTGTGCATAGGGTGATGGCTATACACAAGCTCAGTGGGAGCTTTTGGACGCAAAAGCCATGGCTACGATATGTTACATCTAGCCGAGTCAGTGTTCTTCACTATCATAGGGAAACCGACAACCGTCCAAGTCTCTATGGGATAGCTTATGTTCAGCATGGGAGAGCAAAAGTGCATCCAACAAAGTTTTTCTCATGAAAAAGCTTATGAAGCTCAACATGAAAGAAGGTAGCATAGTTTATGGACACTTAAATAAGTTCAACTCCTTGTTCAGTCAGTTAACATCTCGGGGCTTTAATGAGTTTGACGACGAACTCAAGTCTATTTTCCTGTTATGCTCTCTACCCAGTTCATGGGACATATTTTGCATAGCCATCAGCAATTTAGCTCCGAATGGCAAGTTACTGTTCAATGATGTCACAAGTGTGTTTCTCACTGAGGAGATTAGACATCAATCTCTTTATGCGAGTGGGCATGGTGATGTGTATGTGGCTAGTGGCAATCATGACAAGAAAAGGTGACGTGGTCGTAGCCACCGTCGTTCTTAGGATCACAGGCAAGATCATAGCAAGAGTCACAGCAAAGGCATGAAAAATGTTGAGTGTTACTATTGCCATAAAAAGAGACACTTGAAGAAAGATTGGTGCACAATGCAGCGTGATAAGGGCAAAGAGAAAGAGAAGTTTGACAAAACTAAAAGTAGCGTGAAGATTGAAGAGCTTAATGTGGTTGAGTTCCTAGCCATTGAGACAGTTTCTGACATGCCAAATGATGTGTTGATTTTCACATCCGATTTGAATCCTGATGCATTGTTATCTCTTGACGAGTGTTATGCACATAATTGGATTGTGGACTCAGGTGCTAGCTTTCATGTGACTCCTCACAAGGAGTGAATTTCTACATACACTGCCACACATGGCACAATGAAGCTAGCAATTTTATGAGCTCAATATATGCAGTGTGGGTAGCATCAAGTTTTCTATGCGTATTGACATTGAGTTTATGCTACACAATGTCATACATGTACCCAAATTGACAAAGAGTTTGATGTCAGTTAAATAGCTGGATGATTTGGGTTACAATGCCATATTTGTTCATGGTTCTTGGATTATCAAGAAGGGAAATCTTGTCATTCTTAAAGGCCATAAGTCTGGCTCATTGTACTCACTTTATGTCTCTTCTGTGAAAGAGAATTCTATTTGTGTAGTCGAGCTATCATCTATAGAGTTGTGGCATAATCGGCTAGGACATATGAGTCAAAAGGGAATGAATGTCTTGCAGTGTTCTTGTTATATCCCTATGTCAGATTACTCTAACTTTTATTTATGTGAGCATTGTATCTATGGCAAACAGACTAGGTTGACATCAGCACCTTTGGACAAGGAGTTGGGGAGTCCTCTAGATCTCCTTCATAGCGACTTGTGAGGACCTATGCCAGTCAAGTCTCTAGGGGGAGCATTATACTTCCTGAAATTCATAGACGACTATACTAGAAAGGTGTGGGTTTATCTCTTGAAGCAAAAGAGCAACGTCTTTAGTGTCTTTCAGAAGTTCTTAGCATTTCTAGAGAAACCTCATCTACCAACAAATACCCACTGGCATTGTAATCAAATCTACTACCCACTTGTAATGCATAGCTAGTGGATACGTAGGATGTAATTCATCTCAATGTTGTACATTAGAAAACTGTTGGCATACTAAGCAAGTTTCCACAAATTGAGCAATATCTTTGTACATTCCCTTCCACCAGTAGCGGTGTTTGATTTTGACAAAAGTTGCTCATACGCCTCTGTGTCTAGCCCATAAGATTTCATGAAACTCTTTAATTACCTATTGTTGAGTTGCTTTATCACAAACAACCCATTGTGGTACCCTCTTGAGCACTTTGGTTGCTTCCAAAGATGATCATCCTTTAAAAAGTAGCTATAAGCCTTTTTCCTTATCCTCTTGTACTCTTGATCACTCCATCCCTCTTGCCTGGTAAGAGTATTGAGGTAACGGCCTATCAAAAGCAATTCTCCATCATACATCTCTTCATAAAAGACTTCAAAAACATGAGCATGAGTACCACAACTTGCATGTAAATGAGAAGAGGTATAGAACTTTAAGCCCACATCATCACTAGTGGTAAGCATTTCCTCTTCATCTTCATATCTGGCCCTTGACAACATATCTGTGCAGGGTATTGAGGTAACGGCCTATCAAAAGCAATTCTCCATCATACATCTCTTCATAAAAGACTTCAAAAACATGAGCATGAGTACCACAACTTGCATGTAAATGAGAAGAGGTACAGAACTTTAAGCCCACATCATCACTAGTGGTAAGCATTTCCTCTTCATCTTCATATCTGGCCCTTGACAACATATCTGTGCAGGGTTATCTCTGCATGCAATGTGACAAAACTCAAGGTTAAGAGACATAATGAATGCTATCCATTGCAACATTGCAATGTCTAGAGTAGTGCAATTTGCAATCATCCCTATCAATGGTAAACAATCTGTCTTTACCACAATTGAAGCACCAATGAAATATTCTTTGTCAGACCTCAAGGCAGTATCAACACCCCAAAGTTCTCTATAACCTGTGGATAACCTCTTTGACGAGCATTAATAACTTTTTCTCTAAACCAAACTGCATACTTGTGACCATCTTCATCATCTTGACATATAGCCCACCCGATACATGTCAGACTAATTATAGTCGACCTTTCTCAAGGTAGGAGCCTCAAGAGGCACTGTTTTCAATTTTTTGATGGTCATCATATGAGCTTCTTCCAATACAAACCTTTTACCCTTCCTTAGCAATTGATAAAACACCTCTGTAACGTGAGCAAAGTGCGGTAACCAAATACGATAAAATACACATGCACCCAAAAATTTCCAAACTTGAGTGATCGATGTGCATGTTTCTTTCATCTTTTGTATAGATTCACCTTTAGCCAAACTTGGTCGTCTTCCATCTGGGCCACACATATGCCCCACAATTAAAACCTCTTTAGCACCAAAAAATGATTTTGCCCCTGAAAGTGTCAAGTTAACTTCTTCAAGCCTACATCACAGTCAGCAATATCTTGGGCAACAAACTGTCGGCACCCCCTCTAGTCTTTTACCTCATCTTTGAACTCTTCTTCACATCCCTTTCTCGGCATATCATCGATGAAAAGCATAGTTACATGAGGTATAAAATCACTTATCACCTTATTCATACCATTCATCATATGAGCTACAAAGTTAGTAGCACCATGTGGTAGAGTGCACACCCTTACCAAACCGAGAGGTGTACGCATTGTAGTAAGATCCCTGCTCTCCAAAGCAAGCTAAAATTGATCATATCCTGAGTAAAGGTCACCCATAGAGTAGGTAGATCTTGCTACAAAGGCTTCAGAAAACTCATCTGCTATTGGACCTGTAGCAACATTGCGGATTGTTACCTTATTGATTGGTTTCATATACTGAATGAACCTTAGGGTACCATTCTTCTTTGGAAGAATAAACAACCAATTAGAGTATGGTGTGCATGATGGTTCCAAGATGCCCATCCTTATCTTCTCATTCAACAAATCAATGAGCTTTGGCAAGTGAGATTTGGGTACTGGAATAGGGCGTAAACTCCATGGCATAGGAGGAACAATAGATATAACCATAGGAAAAACTTAACATTTGGATCTGCACATCCAATCTCACCTGGCTCAAAATCAAAGGCTTTACCATGTTTTCCAAGCATCTCTCAAAAGCATTTGATCTCCTCTTCAGTAAGGAAATCCTCCTCTCCAATCTTCAATTGCTTCAATGTCTCTTCAGTGAACTTATGTACAATGTTCTTTGGATATCTAAGTATAGGCTAGCAAGAAGCTTCCTCCGTTACTCCATCACTTCCTTATGGAAAAGGTGTAGCCATTGGCACCACCTTCTTTACAATAGATTTATATTTGTCTCTACCTGGACTTCAACTGCTTCACCCAAATCCTCCTTTTTATGTGTAAGTGCTTCATATAAATCCAACTCTTCATGCATGTCCATTGAATGAACTTTAACAATTTCAGTTTCACTTTGTAACCTGTATTGCATGATCTCTTCTAGCTCTGACATAGTATCCACATAAGAGACCTCTTCAAAGACTCCTGAAATCACATCATTTGGTTCAAGCACATCACATCCCTGCAATTCACTTTGAATACCTGACACATATTGTTTTAGGTAGCTCATTAAACTTCTTGTATGACACCGAACCCTCAGATGTTAATATAAAAAACCCCAAAGATAAAAGATCTCTTTGCGAGAGCTTTCCCACCTTCGTACCACCATAGTCCTGCTTTGTAGTGGCACCCCGAGAAAATCCTGTGAAAACTTGTGTTCTTTGAACTCTTTGCGTATCTTCGGCAACGGATGATCACGTAGGCTATATTTGTTTCTGGCATGATCTACACACACAATAAAAAATTGAACATCCTTTTTACTATCCCTGCTCCGGATCCTTGCATACGCTTAGCCATCATCTAAAACCTTTGTTTCCATGTGCACGACCATAATTTAGGGTTGTCCCATTATGAGTGGATAGGACGAGTGCTCCTATATTAAAAAGTTTTGTGCATCACAAACATCCCCTATACGGTTACCTTAACATTTACACATGCACCATAAAGATCCCCTGGAAGCAAATTGGCAGCTTGAATCTGCCAACCGTGATCAACATCAATAGGCCATTTCCCTTTCTCATGCAAGCTCTTTGCCATAAGATTGAATTCTCACCCATGGTCCACAAGTGCTAAGACTGGATCTTCAATATCCCCAAGCTTCACAATGGTTTTTGTCGTTGCTCTGGCCTAATGAGTCGTAGAAAAGTGCCTCTTAGGCACAATTTCCTCATCTCCATCATCATTAAAATGAACATGCCTTACCTCACATATAATTGCATTTGACACCACCACTTTCTTTGAATTTTCATCTTCAAATTCCTCCTCATAAGCATCCAAAATTGACCCAATGTGATGGATCATTTGGCTTTTAACTGCATCGGGTTCCTACTCACTTGGTATCTGTCATTTTGGTTTAATGATGTCAATAATCTCCTCATGAAACTCACGCTTGGCAATTCCCAAGATGTCACCCAACGTGAGCTCCACCTTGCTATTGAGAATGTGCTCTTCAAAACCTTCTTAAGATCTGTAGCCAACTCAATGTTAGATTTTAGCTTATGGGAAGGTCCCTTGGGCTTACCCTGCTTCTTATCTTTTGATGCCTCTTCCATTACCACTGTGGGAGCAGGTTTGGGAACAGGCCCCTCATCTTGCTTACTGCTAGATCTGGTTTCTCTTTGTGACGTTCTTGCAATATCTTCATCGCTTTTGCTCTTCTCTTCTACTATGGCTTCATTAGCTTGAGACCTGGCAATAAATGCATATACTGAAAGTGAATCTATCGGATCTACCCATCCTATAGTTTCCCATGAGTCACCTTGCCTGCTTCTGCAGTCTTCAAAGCATAAGGCCACAAATTACCTTTAGTTCTTGCACTTTCATTATTTGCATTATTGTATACTTGCAACCCATATGTAGTTGCTTCTACCATAGCAACATTATGTTGTATTTCCTCCGCTAACTTCTTCATACCACCCCTCCCAAAATTCAAGCATAGTGGCTCACCTGTTGCTTTGAGATGAACCTTCTTGTCTTTCCAAAAGACCACATTTTTCTTGTAAGCTTCATCAAAATCTTCAAAGTCTTTGTGTTCATGGTCTTTACTAATTTTGTACTTAGCTCTCCCAATCCTAAAAGTAACTATATATATTTGTAGACCCATGTATTCATTGAATGGGTGAGAAGTAGCTTCATCAACCCCTATAACATGATGATGATATTTTATTGAGAACACATGTACCATGTTTTTGGCAATAAAATTTATTGTGTTTTAGAATGCAGCAGGATTTACTTGATATTGAGGATTCAAAATACAAAGTCACACTACAAGAGGTTGTGTGCTCTTGTGACACTGTTAGCGACGGAAATACACTGGGTTTTTATAACCCCCGCGTCGCTAAAACCGTCGCTACGAGCGTCGCTATATGCGTCGCTATAAGCGTCGCAATATAGAGACGCTCATAGCGACGGTTATAGCGACGTTTACACTGAAGACTATAGCGACGCTCATAGCGACGCTACAGAGCCATAAATAGTGACGGTTATAGCGACGCCCGAGAGATTTTTTTTGGTGGCAGGGCATTGAATGCCCTGCCACCCATCAACCATATTGTACTTGATTCACTTTTTAAAAAAAGTGCAAGGGTAGATAATAGACCCAAAATAGTCACCCAAAAGACGCATTGTTTGCAAAATTGACAATTGTACACATCATAGGCAAAATGAATTGATTGGAAAATGTAATAATGACAATTGTACAACATCATAGGCATAAAGAATTGATTGGCAAAAGGAACTGCGGTGACAAATGTAATAATATACATGGTTCAAAAAGATGTATAAAATCCATCTCATGATACATAAGCTATGAGAAACCCTAAACTAATGCTATCTAGCTACTGCTAAACTGACGTCGTCTAGTCAGACGTCTCATCGCGTCCAAGCGGCGTATCTGTCGGATTCTGCAAAAAAAGACAATAAGACAGCTTTCAGTAAGTATAAACATATAACGACATTTATAAAACAATACAAAAAATTAAAAAGAGTAAACCCTAATACTAACCATGCCGCCGCGAGAACTGAGAATGTCCATCAGGGCGTTTAAGCCCTTCCTGCCTGCGTACTCGTGCTCGTACGGTGTGGGATCACGTCCTGTCATCGACCACTGTCAAAACATACAAAGATTTCATTATGTTAGAATTAAAAAACTCATAAACCCTAAACTATCGAACATAAAGAGCAATGTGAAAACACTTACAAAATCGGCCTCAAATGATGCCCATCCACCGCTCCCCAAGTGGTGCGAGCTCCCTGCCTCTACTCGCGCTCTGGCTGCATCCTTTTGTTGCTTCCACTTGTCGGGATTCTCGCGCGCTGCTTTCTTCGCATTCTTCCAATCTTCTTTGGCCAACCAATCTGGCCTGTTCCACCCATTCTTGATTGCTTTTTGCACTTCGGAACGCTTGTGTTTGCAGTATTCGCGCATTCGAGTCTTCATCAGGTCTTCATTGAAGCGTTGATCCCGTGTTGGAACGGGAAACTCATCATGAAGTATGCTGATGACTCTGTTTTTTAAATCACTTGGTACTTCACTCCATTTGTTTAGTATGTAGTGTCTAAACAGCTGAGAGCAAAGACCACGCATGCGCGAGATCACCTTCTTGCCGTCATCATCCATGCTGATGCCGCCGCTGAAGTCGATGGAGTAAGACAAGCCCTCTGGCCGGTGACGCGTGAACCTGGGTGTCCCGGCAGGGGTCTCTAGCGGCGTGTCGATGGGGGTACGGACGTCAGGTGTCTCCACCGACGTCTGGGCCCCGAAGCGAGGAGTGTCGAGTGGGGTGGCTCCTGGCGGAGTAGGTAGAGGTGTGTAGCTTCTAGGAACAGTCAGCCGTGCAAAACCTGGCGTAGATGGCGATGCTGTGGCTGGTGTGGGGGCGGGCAAAGAAGGGGAGGGTAAAGAGCCTCGTCGAACACGAGGCGGTGTGGAGGCATCGGTGGCGGAATCCCCACAACAACCGCCACCGCCACCACTAGAGCGCCGGTGTCTAGACGAGTGTGAAGCTCGTCTCGTCGACGCCGAAGCTTCGGAGCGCGCCGAATGCTCCGAAAGAGAGGGAGATGCGGATGGAGTAGGAACACGCGATGATGCGCCAGAGCGATGACGCTCCACGTACCACTGTCTCTGCTGCGGTGACAAAGAAGAAAGAAACTCCTCATCATCCATACCTGCATTAAACACACGAATATTTAAACTTAATATTGAATGAATAGAGTAGACAATGACGCAAAGACCATTAAATACAATGACGTAATGACCATATAAATACAATGACGCAATGAATTGAGTGATAGAAGAGGCAAGTCGAAAACTCAGAATTTTCAATCAAAAGATGTGAGCGCGAGTAGAAAAGAGCGTTATACACCATGGAAGGTACTTAGAGAGCCAGAGCTTTTACAACACGGAGCAAAATTGTTCAAATACAATATTTGTGGCTTTAAGAGATCTCTCTCTCATCCTCGCATAACTCAGCATAACTTCCTATATCTATATAGAGCTCTCCGTTTAAACACATATCCTCTGTTTCATTTTGTAGCTCCTCTGCATGCACCCCATATAGAGTAGTAGCATCTTGATGCTCGTCTGGCACCACCGCAACGGCTTCTGATTGAGCATCTTCTCTGATCTCCTCCATTGATGCCGTTGTGATTGGCACATGGTAGCCTTCATACGTCCTTGCACTACGAGGGGCTACCTCTATGACGTACCACCAGTTTGATGTAGACTTTGTAGGATGAAATATTACCTGCCAGAGCCACATAACTTACATGAGAGCTTTCAAGCACATAACTTGTAAAAGGGGGATGTTAACTATTTACATACTTACTTGTTCACAATGCTCGGGTAGTACGAAAGTGTCTCTTAGGTCAGTCCATTTCTTAGTAGAATCCACCTCAAGAAAACCAGACTCTCCTCTACGCACAGTAGCGTTGCGACCCTCCATGATTATCTTGAACCATTGCACGTCGAACAAGTCGACAAAAAATCCTCTGTAATCGATCCTCAAAATCTCTTGCAGCGTGCCGAAGTAAGTGAGTTCCGCCACCACAGGATCTGCATCAGAGGAACGTCGTCGACTAGACTGTTCAAATTTTGCCATGATTCCACAATCTTGAGTAAAACGCTTTTTGTCGATTCGTTCCACCCTAAAATGTCGACCTTTACACCATGCTGTTGTGTATGACTTATACTACAACGAACAAAGATTATGAGTGGCCGTTCAAACGTTTATAAATAAAGTCACTTGCTAGTCGTACATTGCAAACTTACCTTGGTCGCACAACCCCGAGAGTACTCCCACTCTTCCTCAGTCACTTCGTCACCGCATTGTTGTGCGCTTTTCAATTGGTTGTGCAACCATCTTGAGCTCATGAAGGTTGGTAGGCTCTCCAGAACCGTTGGATAGTGCATCGGTGGTCGTCTTCCCCGTCTCCACTCGATTCGTGCCCTTTGTCGCTCTTGCTTTGCATCCTCATATTGTGAAATCCACTTTTGCATCACTGGATTGTGAAGCATGCAAAATCGGTTGATTTTAGCCTCTAGATCTTCCGTCATCTTCTTCTCAACACCGAGAATGCACATGACAATCCCAGATATGCGCTCATCATCTATGGTTCGCCATAGCGTGTCCCGGGATTTATCAAATCCGTCTAGCCACTCTCCAATGTACACTAGGGACTCTGATACCAACCAACCTTCTGCCATGCTACCCTCCGGACGTGCCTTTTGACGCACATATCCCTTAAGCGTTTTCATGAAACGTTCTAAGAAGAACATCCATCTGGAATGAACTGTGCCAGCTATTTCCACCTCATCAACTATGTGAACAAGAAGATGCACCTGAATGGTTAGCATTGTAGTAGGAAAATGTTTCTCAAACATGCACACAAGCTCCGCAGCATTTAGTTTGGCGAATGGTATGGAGTCTACGTTGATCTCCTTTTGTGAGATCCATTGCACCAGCTTTGCAAGTTTGTAGATTGTGTTACGGATGTCGAGAGACAAACATCCCTCAATGGCAACCGGTAAAATAAACTGTAAAGTATGTGCAGCAATGATATTAAAGTCCACATTTTATGCAATGATATTAAAGTCCACTATGAACGTACCTGACACATTTTATGCCAATCGTGTGACTTCAAACCGGTAAGCTTTCCTTCTTTAGTAAAACACGTTCGGAGCGAGTGCATTACGCCAGTGGGGGTCCGCAAAGATCGAATGGCCTCTTTTACTTTGCGTTCTTGGGCTCCTGTGAAAATCCATGGTGCTTTAGGGAGTTTTATCGATCCATCAGACGCTGTTTGCGGCCAATATTGCTCCATACGATCCACATTTCTAAGGTCAACTCTGGCTCCCAAAGTATCTTTCTTGCCGGTCAGATGGTCCCATAGTAGATTACCCACATTCTTGAATATGTGCATTGGATCGAGCAAGTGATTGATCATGAGTCGGGGCCAGTATGGTAACTCGTACCATAGAGATAGTCTCTTCATCCCTGGAGGCAATCCGTCATCGCACATCTCCTTCTGCTCTAACCATGCTTGTGCAGACATCCTTGGTGGCTCTCTTCCCAAAAAGCCGTCGCGTAACACATGATTCTCTGGAAGATACGCTTGATGACCTTCGTAGATTTGCTCCTTCAGTGAGGGTGCCCTACGTGCATTCAGTCTAGGTCCACATGTGACACATGCTCTGTATCCGCTTGTTTGAAGCCCTGCATGTATACACATGATAATAGATCAACTATGGGAAAAAACAAGATTTACAGTGTCTGAGTGAGGAGTGTCAATAGATCACCTGAGCATTCTGTTAGCCCGGGATAGTCATGCATGGTCCACATTAGAATGCCTCTGATCAAAGCATTCCGTCGTCCTGTGTGTCGGCTCATATCCACCACCTCTATGCCAATCCACAATTGTTGTAGCTCTTCCAATAGTGGACGAAGATACACATCCATATTCCCCACTTTATATCGCCCTGGCACAATCAAGCTTAGCCATAGGTGCCCCTTCTTCGTAGTCAACCACGGGGGAATGTTGTAGTTGACGATGACAACGGGCCATACACTGTAAGATGTTGATCTTTGACCAAATGGATTTACGCCATCCATAGCCAGGCCTAAGCGCAAATTTCGAGCTTCCCTGGCAAAATCCGACCATGTTCCATCTATATGTTTCCACGCTACGCAATCTGCAGGAATTCGTAGCACACCATCCGAAGATTTATTCTCCTCATGCCATGATGCTAGGGCGGCCATGGACTTACATTCGAAGAAATGCTTGATGCGAGGAAGCAGAGGAAATGTCGCAAAACCTTTTGTGGAATTTTTGTCCCGTGGAGATCTACTCGATATCTTTCGGAATCACATTTCGGACACTTCTCCATGTCTATGTATTCCCCTCTGAAAAGAATGCAGTCATTAGGACAAGCGTGGATAGAATTGTAATCCATCCCCAAGTTTCGCAAAATCTTTCTTGCTTCATCTCGGGAATCTGGCATCACATTGTCAGCTGGTAGTATGTGCTCTTTCAGCAATCTACACAACATAAAAATATGATACAGTCGTGTAAAAATCTATCAGATCATTATACATTTAGAGTTTTATTAAAGTAAACTAATTGTAATAGATCACCTGAAAAGCGCTGTGACGCTAGTGTCACTCCATCCAAACTTTGCCTGCATGTTGAGAAGAACCAGGAGTGCTTTCAATCTAGACATACGTGCTCCATTATACAATGGCGTATCGGCTTCACTTTTCATATCATCATAGATAAGCCTTTCTGAATCCATGATCGTCTCGATCATTTCATCAATCTCGGGCTCAAACATTGCCTCGTTGGGAATGTGCTCTGCATGATCATCCCCCGAGCTGTCAGAGGCTACATCTTGTGGCCTCACATATGCTGCTTGACCAAAGCGCCTGCGAACACGTCTATTGGGTTGCAAGATTGCTGCTTGTTGGCCAGCGTCAAAGTCCGACGGGTTATAATTGGCAACAACTCGATCTATAATAGATGGATCGAACTCGCCAAATTCGCGAACGTGCTGCAAAGAAACACGTCTTGTCCATCGCACAACATGCTTGCATTGATTACAAGGACATAAGATCCTCGTTGAGAGATAGATGTTTTGGTTGGACGGTCCCACATCCTCGTCACTACTCATAATGAGGATAAGAAACTTATAACCTGGACAACAAATTTAATATTCTATTGGCATTCTTCGTCTTATCTCTCTCTCTCTCTCTCTCTCTCTCTCTCTCTCTCTCTCTCTCTCTTTACCTCACATTCTCTAGTCATGTCCAATCCCCGCACACCTCGGTCTAGAGGTGCACGGAGATCAGAACCACCGGGTTATAATCTCGTCTTTATTGGTCAATACCTATATTTGTGGGTACAAGAAATCTACACACCCACGTCTACATGATACTGCATGTAGTGGACAAAACCCCTTTGCCTCTTCTCTAGCTGTAGCACTTCACAACATCTTAACATCTTTTCACAGTAGATCTTTTCACTGTTCGTCTAACTCTAAACCCTAAACCGTAAGTAATTCTTGCGTGGACTCGATCTAACGTAAATAAGCGTAAATCTAACTAAAAATAAACCTAAATCTAATTTAACGTAAGTCTACATCTAACCTAATCTTTAACGTCTTTTGGGATAGTTTCCTACGACGTTAAAACTCTCTTCTTCTTGTGTGTGTATGTGTGTGTGTGGGTAAACCTAAATAAACCTAAGTCTAATCTAATATAACATAAATCTAAATCTAACGTAAATTATGTTATATTAAAAACAAAGAACTAAACTAACAGGGATTATAAGAACCTTAAAACTGATTTAACACATAATTTTTCACATAAATCGGCAAGAGTTGGCATTCTCATCACTAAAGATGTGAGAGTTAACCGGCGGTGACGCTGCCTCATCTCCATCCACATCTGACGACAGCAATTGGCCCTTTAGACCGTTCTTGCTCTTGTTACTAACTTTGAAGTTGCTGTTGAATGACTAGAGGTTGTCTAGATGGTCATTGTGTCGGGGATGTAGTGACTCTTGCCGCCCTGAAGATCCACCTTCTTCCCTATCTTCTGAAGACATTTCACCAGTACTTTTGGATCGACGGAGCCCACCATGAGTGAAGGCAGCAATACCCTATATTCCATTGAGGGCTTTCTTCACCCGCTTCATGCAGGCATCGCAGTCTATGGAGACCTAAATCTAATCTAATATAACGTAAATCTAAATCTAGCGTAAATAAACGTAAATCTAGTTAAAAATAAACCTAAGTCTAATTTAATGTAAGTCTACATATAACCTAATCTTTAACGTCTTTTAAGATAGTTTCCTACGACGTTATAACTCTCTTCTTCTTGTGTGTGTGCGCGTGTGTGGATGTGTGTGCCAATAAAAAGAGATAAATGGTATAACCTTTCTATCACCCATGCCAAGTATGATAGATTGATTATGCCATTTTCCTCTTGAATAATAGGTCTTGAGTTCAACTCCTCGTCGGCTAGATCTTTAGGTCTTTTAATTTTAATTAGTTTCCTACGACGTTAAATTAGTTTCTCTCTCTTTCTCTCTCAATGCGTGTGCGTTTTTTTGGATCGTATGCATGTTTTCTCTCTCTTTTCCTCTCTCAATGTGTGCGTTTTTTGTTTATGCATGTTCTCTCTCTCTTTTCCTCTCTCAATGCGTGCGTTTTTTGTTTATGCATGCTCTCTCTCTCTTTTTCTCTCTCAATGTGTGTGTGCATTCTTTGTTTATGTATGTGTGTGTGCGTTTTTGTTTTTGTTTGTACTCTCTCTCTCTCTCTCTCTCTCTCTCTCTCTCTCAAAAACACTATGTGTGTGTGTGTGTGTGTGAGAGAGAGAGAGAGGGAGAGAGAAAGAGGGGAAGGGAACATGAGAATGAGGAGAGGGAAGGAGCATACCTGGCTCTCCTTCCTCTCCTCGTGTGTGTGTGTGTGTGTGTGTGTGGAGAAGAAAGAGAGAGAGAGAGAGAGAGAGAGAGAGAGGGAGAGCGTTACCTGCTCCTTGCTTGAGGGCGCCGAAAAACTCAGATCTGAGATCTGAGTTTTTGGGCGCGCTCGGTTATTTTTTTAGCCCAGCCGGCGTCGCTATGAGCGTCGCAAATTTCTTTGTAAATTTGCGACGCTCATAGCGACGCTGGGATTTTTTTTTTTTGAGCGTCGTTGTGTGAGCGTCGCTAATATGAATAGCCTCTTGTAGTGTCATCAGTATTTAACCTAGTTCTTCTGATAAATGAGAGAAAAATCTACAAAAGTCACTCCAAATGTTCAGAGAGAGAGAGAGAGAGAGAGAGAGAGAGAGAGAAATACTTTTAGGGCAAGGAGCTTGGTAGAGGCATATCCTCCATCATGATTCAAGATGTGGAAGTACAAGCTTAGATATTCAAAGGACATCCCACAAGCTCAAATCATTGCCTATGCTTGTACGTGCCGGAAAACTAGGAGGAATTGTGGAATCTAACACTCGAAGAGGGACTCGAGAGGTAGACATTGTTGTGATGTGGACTCGAGAGGCAGACATTGTTGAGATGCGGTTTCCATGTTCATTCTACATGCCTAATCATATTTTCATTTCCTAATCCTCCTAGTTTTCCAGCACGTACAAGCATAGGCAATAATTTGAGCTTGTGGGATGTCCTCTAAATCTCTAAGCTTGTACTTCCACATCTTGAATCGTGATGGAGAAGATGCCTCTACCAAGCTCCTTGCCCTAAAAGTATTTCTCTCTCTCTCTCTCTCTCTCTCTCTCTCTCTCTCTCTCTCTCTCTACAAAATGGACCTTTTCCGCAAAAAAAGATTATAGTTTTTTTGGACACTGTAGAGGCTTATGAGGAGGGGTATTGTTACAAACTTATGTTGAGGCAAACTTCAAATTTTTCGTTGTCTAAAGGATATACATTGGTGTCTTTTGGTCATGAAATATTTGTACTCTTCACTTGCTCACAATCCAAGATTATTGTGTATATCCATCATCCATAAAATTGATCGTGTCGTATAAGAGATGACAAAACTAGTTACTCATGCTAATCTCAAGAGACTCAAAAATCCTTAATTTGCCCCATGGCCTGATTATATATGTACAATTGGGCTTAGACAAACTAGATGGGCCGCAGTTGGTAATTTGTGGGTACACTAGGAATGTACATGATAGAAATTGGTCCGTGAGAGGTGTCCTTCTTCAATTTTATTGATAACAATCTATAGGTAACAACATTTCATGGAACAAAAAGCTCTATCACCTTTGTACACGTAGATATACTTCCCAAGCACATTAGACAAAATTTACAAAAGAAGTAAGGACTTAAGAAGTCTCCCACCCATGATCCAAGCTTACATGCACTTACACAATTCGACTTGTGGGCATTATTAATGCAATTTGAGAGGGAGGCTACCCCCAAAAGGGAATTTTCAAAAGGTCTCCTAGTTTTTGTCAACCATGAAGATGACCCCGGCGACAATCCATGAAGACGGTCCACGATGACAATCCATGAAGATGACCCAGGATGATGACCACGATGACGATTAGAAGTGATCAATTTTTTGTGAAGCTTCTCCTTTCACCCACTATTGTACATCTTTACCTACCACAACCGGCTCCTCTCATCTCATGGCAGCCACATTAATTCATATACAAACCCCTCTCTGCAAGGAGGTCAAGAATCATTCTTGATAATAGCCTATCAAGAACAAAGTGCAGAGAAGGAGCCAGGGTTAGAGGAGAACAACAAAGATGATGATGATCATTGCTCAATGCATCAAGGCTCTCACAAGGTTCAACATGAGGCTTATACTTTCTTTCTATGCCACCAACATCAAAGCCAACAACAACACCCTAGGGAGTTCCTAACAAGAATAACTGGTGAGGGAGGAGGAGGCCTTTCATAGCTGCAACTTACGAGCATTTTCCATCTACTCTTGCTTGTAGAGAGGGGCAAGGGCACTAATTTCTTTGGCATATCATCGGTAAGTTTTTTCAAGATCATTTTTTCAACACCCTTCTATATGTAAAAGTGTAAAAAAATATAGAATAGAAAATCCCCAATATTGTGAACTCATGTGATATGCATTTTTTTATTGTAGTGACCACCCCAAGAAGATGCTATCACTAAGTGGCTAGCCCTAAGTGGATTGAGATGGCTAAACTAATGTGCCTCTAAGCCGATTTGGAGCGGTTATCCTTAAGTAACCTATTCTAAGCAGCCACGACTAATCCTAAGCAACTAAACACGAACAACTATTAGCGTGCAAACTAATAGACGCTAACCCTAAGCGGCTAGTGCTAAGCGGACTAAAATAAACAAATCTATGTGACCCTAAGTTGGTTTAGATCGGCCAACCCTAAGAGCCTTCACACAATCGACCCTAAGCGGATTGAAATGGCCAAACCATAAACTGTGAACTCCAAGTAGTTAGATCTAAGCGGATTGGAATTGTTGAACTAAAGCAATGCTAAGTCGATCTAGAGCGTCTTTATATGGCCAACCCTAAGCACCTTTACAAGGACAAATCCTAGAAATCAAACCAAAAGCCACTAAACATAAGCAGCTAGCCCCAAGCGGATTGAAATGGCCAAACACCGCCCTAACCCAATTTAAAGCGGCTAAACTTAAATGGCTTTACACGAAAAAACCCTAAGTAATCAAATGCAAACCACCAACTATTAGCGACCAATCCAAAAGCCGCTAACCCTAAACCTCTGGCCCTTAAAGGATTGAAATAGCCAAACCAATGCACCCAAAATCCAATGTAGAGCGGCCAACTTTAACCATTTTTACACGGGCAACTCCTACCATCCAAACTTATAAGATGGCCAAACCCCAATAATCTAACCTAAACGATAAGTTTAAAATGGATTAAGATGGCCAAATCCTAATAATCAAACCTTAACATCAAGCTCTAAATGGACAAATCAAACCGTAACAGTATAACGTGAAATTATATAGATCTCTAACCTAAAGCATCCTAACACTAATATTTACAACCACTTTGCATTTGGTAACCATAATCGCTAACATAATTAACAATTTGACCTACGTTAGGTCACAACTTAAAAGTACCGTGTAAACTTAAAATAAAATTGCATAAATATAAAAGAATTAATTATGAATAAATCTATATCAAAATAACTCGATAAATTTTCTTTTTTGACTAAAAATTTATGATAAACTAATCTCAATATATTAGTTTGTTTATGGTCGTATTTATGGAAAAATTTAAAATGAAAATTTAAATTCATTTATTTTATTAATTATAACATTTTACCTAAAAATGTGTGTACATGTAATGTGTATAAATATCTACAAATGTTTGTGTGTTATATCTATTTTTGTATTTATGTGCATGCGTGTATGATTGTGTGTGTGTGTGTGTGTGCAAGAAAAAAAAGAAAGAGGACTCACATTTGGTCAATGTGAGCACAAAGAGCTTGGGTAATTGAAGCAAAACCTACAAGAAAACACACACACACTATGTCATGCACACATACACAACCAATCTAACATAAACCTCCAAACAAATCATACCTTTTCGTTGCAAGAAAGTGTATGAGTGGAAATCCAAAGTTGGAGTGAGGCCCAATGTGGTAGATCTGCAGATATGGAGTAGAAATGCAGCAGAGGAGCAAGGAGAAGAAGCAAATAAATTGGGTAAAAATGTGAAAATGAACCCATGGGTTCTATTTTATAGGTGGGTGTTTATATATGTGTTGGTATAAGCATTGGTATACATGTCATAATAAACATCGATATTTTAAAAATTGATTTTTTAAATTAAAATGAGTCTTCCTCTAGTTTTAGCAATGCATATGTGCCAACAACGTCAGTAATTTTGTGTCAGTAATGAATTGATCTCTTGTAGTGAAAGCTATTTCAGGTTTATTATGATGCTAGTGGTGTTTGCCTTGGAGAGGTACTTCTTCAAAAAGAGCATGACATAGCATATGAGAGTTGCCGATTGCACTCTAATGAGATGGTTCTTGGCATCTATGAGAAAGAGCTTCTAGCTGTCTTACATGCCTTGGATAACTCAAAGCACTACTTTCTTGAGGTACCCTTCATCATTTGCAAACGAATCACCAGAGACTGACACCAAAAAAAAAAAGACAAACAAAGGAGGTGGAAAATTTTTCTTTTGAAATTTCATTTTCACATTGCTCACATTTTTGGCAAGCACTATCAAGTAGCCAATGCACTCTCGTGAAGACCTCGATGCAATGATGTGTTAATAGCTTCTCAGAGTGATCTAACCTTTATTGTAGATGAGTATGCTATTGAGATATGTTTTTGAGATGTTATGTCTGCCATAGTATTAGGGAAGATGCAAGAACCATATGTGGGTCAAGATGGCTATCTTCTTTATGGCTCACAGCTATGTGTCACTAAAAGCTTAAGAAATAAGGTCACTATGAATCCCATGCCCCACCATATGTTGGGCATTCATGCAACGATGAAAAATGCAATTGAGACATATTTCTTTTGGCCTACAATGAAAAAGGACATACAAGAATATGTGATTCAATGTATGACTTGCCAAAAGATAAAAGATGAATGTGGGAAGCAACCTGGTTTGCTCTAGCCACTCCCAATTTTTGATTCTCCATGAGAGAGTATTGCTATGGATTTTATCTTTGGCTTATCAAAGTCTATCCATGGGAATACAGGAACATGGATAATAATAGATAGATTTAGCAATCAAGGTCATTTTATACCTATCAAAAAGACTATGAAAGCTCCACATATGGCATAACTATTTATCTCTCAAATATTTAAGTATCATGGTTTGCCAATGAATATTGTTTTTGATAGAGATCCCAGAATGACTAGTAAAGGGACTCTTTGAGAATCTTGGAATAAAGCTGAATTTTTCTTTACCCTATCATCCTCAAACAGATGGGGAAAGTGAAATTGTGAACTCCATTATGCTTGATCTACTAAAGGCCTATGTAATAGAAGTAGGGTGCAACCAATTGAAGAAGCATCTACCTCTAGTAGAGTATGAATACAACAATATTGTGCATTCTTCTGCAAGTAAAGCACCTTTTCAGGTGATTGAAGGAAGTTCAAAACTTCTCTCCATTTTGGAAATACATGGGAAGATCTTCAATATTGATAAGTATTGCTATGACTTAGGTGATGCTTTAGCTAAGATCAAAGAAGCTATCTCTATTGCACAACAAAAGCACAAAGTTGTCGTTGACAAGCATACAAGAACTCTCCAATTGAAAGAGAACATTTCAGTTCTCTTAAAGTTTCCCAAATCTCGTTTAAGGTACACTGCGAGCAAAAGCTGGCATGGAGAACTCATGTGTCATCAAAAGTACTATGCAAAATTAGCACACAAGTATATGGACCATTTCAAATTCTACAGTCAATCAATGAAATGGCTTATCAACTTAAGATACCCTCTCATTGGCCAATACATAGTGCATTCCATGTAAGTCTATTAAAGGGCTGCAAAGGTGATCCTCCACAAGAGCTAGTAGTAGAAGATCCTCAAGAATTTGAAGGGGCTAAAGAGATATTGCAACCTAAGCATATCATCCACCACAAAGACAAGGTGCTATGCAAGGGTAAGGTACTACATAAGTATTTCATATTAAGTTAGAAATTTATCCTTTTAAAGATGCTAAATGAATGCAAGAGCCACAATTGAAGGATAGATTGTCACTTGTAGACACGTACAATGAATTGTCTACAAAGCTCTAAGCTTTTTACATCGATGTATTCAAGCAAAATGCAATGAAGAATAGCATGATGCTCTCTTTTCAAATTTGTTGTTTCAAGTTCTTCATTGATGTTTAAACGTCATGTGTATGCGTACCAAATCTTGCATACTTCCAATCTATTGGGGAAAGGTGCTACTATTAAATGGGTAGACATAATTGTGGTAGATTTTCTCCCAAGTGCCAAGTAGATAGATCATCTACTTTTGAACATGTTAAATGTGTTGAAGGTGGACCTAGAACAAAAACCCAATGGACCAAAGATACCTCTCTTCAATAAGAAGCAAAGTTGAGAAAGGCTTTGATTTCAAGGGTAGCGTGATGTCACCTAATTTAATTTTTGGTCTACTTGAATGATTTTCTCTCTCTAAGATTGACCATTCTAGTGAGAGAAAATAAAAATAATAGAAGGGACAATTATGGACAATGTGCAGAGGAAGGTATTTGTGAACTAGAGAGTTCTAGAATTTGAATGTATTTTTAAAAATTGCCATTGAAATTTGATAAGGGTTCAAACATGACTTTTCATGACTAAAATAGTAAGTTTTTATGTATGCAGAGTCTTGGATGCCTCTTAAAGCAAGTTGAATGGCCACCAAGGAGGGGGAAAGTGGGCAGATGGTGTGTGGACAGGGGCAAAAAGTTGTGTGGGCTAGCTAGGGGGTGAAAATGGACAAAAAGATGCCTTTTGTCATGCAAGGCCATTTAGCCACATGCCCCACTTCCTAAAGTGGGACTATGCTAGGATTAATGAGTTACTAAGTAGCAATTAAAGTGGTGTACTTAATGGAGAGAGATATGACATAGGAGAGAGAGAGAGAGAGAGAGAGAGAGAGAGAGAGAGAGAGAGAGAGCACAAGATATACATGGTTCACCCAAGTATGGGCTACATCCAAGTGAAAGCAGCCACTCAATGGCTTGACACTTCAAACTTAAAGTAGCTTACAAAGGGCTTAGAAACCCTTGATGTTCATCTCGCCTAATTCTCTCTATAACTTACACTTATTGCTTCTTCTCACTTCTCCTTGCATCACTCTATTTTCATGTGTACAAGAGGCCTCCTTTTATAGATGCAAAGGAGCCTCTATGGGCTTCCCTCTCTGATGAGAGGCAGTCATTCATGGTAGTTGCACCCATGTGTAGCTGCCCATGTGTAGATGAATCCACCTAAAACTTGGCCCGACCATTGAATGTTGCCCATCGGCGGCCATTGGCCATTGTCCATTGTCCATGTGTCGACTCTACCAACCGTTTTTCGATCATTTATCGTTTTTTGACCATTATATTTTGGCAAAAGGGAATACTTTGGTGAGTGAATATCGTTTATGTGTGATGGCTTCTTCTCATAATGGGGGCCTTACAAATGTGCATTTCTAGAATAGAAATTACAAGGGTAAATTAGGTTCCATACTTAATAGACTAGCCATGCGACTAGTCTCAAAATAGCTAAAGGACACACACACGCACACGCGCGCACACACACACACACACGTGTTGCTATTGTTGTTTCCATAGGGCTCAAAATGCATAATAGAATTTTTAAACATACATCTCTTAAAGAAAGTTTGGCTTTGATTCCTATTCCTATCAAATTTAGGAGAGAAGGGAACTTTCTTCTTTAGTAGGTTGATCATTGTGGGATAGTTGTAAACTATGCTCTCTGCTATTAAGTTAATTATAGAGAATTAAGTATAGTAGGTTGATCATTGTGGGATAGTTGTAAACTATGCTCTCTGCCATGGTTGTGGAGGATGAAAAATGTGGAAGCAGGATGGAAGAGGGGAGGAGAAGCAATCCATTTTGAAAAGGTAGGCAAGCTTTTGCATTGGGGAGGGAGAACCCAAGTAGCATTATGAAAATGCCTCCCTAACGGAGGTGTAAGGCATCAAGATGTATGCCGAGTCTGACAAGAACACCACTTTGTCCTCTAATGAAGATGCCACACTTGCAAGTTATATGGGAAAACTTGGCAAATTCCTGCCTAACGAAGGTGTAAGGCATCAAGTTGTATGCCGACTTTGGCAAGAACACAACTTTGTCTCTAATGAATATGCCATGTTTTCAAGTTATATGGGAGCACTTGGATCCCATATTATGACCTCTCTATCTCTCTTTATGACAACAACCATGTCTTTCATGGCCACTTATCCGGTATGCCCAAAGGCATTGCATGCAGATAGTGTGGTCTAAGCTAGGAAAATCCACAAAGCAACGTTGGAGGCGGTGCCTTTGTACTAGTAACATTCAAAGCAAGGATCTCTAACTTTTTTGATCTTTTGCTTACTTGCCAATCAAATCTTATCTGGGGATACCAGCTTTTGAACCATGGTCACAATAAAATGTGTCTCAAAATGGGTAAAACCTTTAAACTCCCTATAGCCCACAAAGATGAGCTCTTTTGAGAAATGGATTTGTTGAGACGAGACGGGGGTAGAAGGCTAGTTTTCCAACTTTGTCAATCTTGGCAAAGTTGAGACTCCGAGGAAAAGTTTGCTGCAACAATGGGTTGGGGTTCTACCCTAGCCTGTGCAAATCTGCCCAAACACACTTTTCAAGGCCTTTATCTTGCATATTGAATTTGTTGATTTTTATTTTATTTTTGAGCGCTTACTTGCTACAAAATCAAATTTGTAGATGTGACCTTCTGACCATTGTAGAACATGGTATTGAAAGCATAGATTGACTACCACGACTCAATTACCTTGGATTTCCATGATGCCATCATCTTTCTTAAGTGCATTTGTTTGTTGTTTTCATTGATAATAAGTAGCTGTGCTAATAAAATGCTCTAGTGTCATTTAATTTTTGTGATAATGTTCTTGAAAAAATATATTGAGTTATATTTTTTTCTTTTAAAGTATATATTAGGAAGAAAATTCCACAGTATATAAGAGCTAGTGAAAACAAGGTGAAGAGGCACGAAGGCCTGCTAAGTTAAGGGGGGAATGAGATTTATGAAAAGTAAGTTTAATGAGTGCCTACAATCACATAAAATTTTTATTGTGTTTTGATATAAATTTATAATATCCATTATATATATATATATATATATAATCACAAATGGTTCATATATTAGAAAAGGCCCCACCTAAATAATAAGGTGAAAGATGCACATTGCACATCATCATTTAAAAACAAAATAAAATGAAAAAATAAAAATAAAAGAATACATTATATTATTCATTATACATACGCAAACTAAATTCACAAGAGTCGGTGGCAAAAACCTCTTACTCTTCTTCCACCTCTCTCTTCATCCACAAGGGACGGAGGTAGCTCTATGAAATTTATTCTAGACGATTTTGACGTCCAATGAGTTGTAGCGTACTGTGTGTTGTTGAGTACGTAGCTGTTGGATTCAGTTCAATCACACCGATCCACGTTTTTGTGTTGAAAAGTGGACGGTAGAATTGCTCTTCCAAGGGGGGGAAGGCATGCTAATATTTTTGTGGGTCCAAAGAAGTGTAATTTTCCTTTGTACCAATGGACAACCTCCATGGTGAAGGCACATTCCTTTTTGGATTTATTTCATGGGCTGTTGTGAACCCACCCATAATCTCGAATGGTTTATATATTAAAAAAGGCTCCACTTAATTAATAATGTGAAAGGTGCACATTACACATTATTATTTAAAAATAAAATAAAACACACATTAAAAATTAAAACAAAAGAATATATTAATGCTTTCATTAAAAAGAAATAGATTTAATAAAAATACAAAATATTAAATCAATCGAATAATTTAATAAAATAAATCTTTATTAATTCGATTGATTTATTAAATCAATCGAATAATTTAATACAATAAATCTTTATTAATTCTTTAAATAAGAGGCATGAAGGACTACTAAGTTAAGGGGAGACGAGGGAGAGTAAGTTTAAATGCAAACCCATAATCACATAGAGTTTTTATTGTGTTTTAATATAAAATTATATGATCTATTACACATATATAATCACAAATAGTTCAAAAAGCCCCACTTACATAATGTAAAAGGTCACATTGCAAATCAATTTTTTTGAAATAAAATAAAATGAGAAATAAGTAAAATAAAAGCAATAAAATTTGAATTTAAAATACAATAAATATTTTAGTGCTTTTTAATAAGGAAATATAAATATAATAAACATAAAAATTACTGAAACAAGACAATGAAATGAATTTTTGTGAAGTTTTTAAATGAAAGAACTTTTTATCAATACCTCATACCATGGAATCAAATCCCTATGAATACACTTGTTAATCCAAAAAGGTGAATGCAACTTTGAAAAATAGCATTTAAAAGGTTATGACGTCTTTCTATTCACTAGACTTTCAAGGCCTTTTTGGACACTTGTCAAGCAAAGAAATTTGAACGACCTTCACCCTTAGTGCACTAAGGCCTTTAGCAGGCCAAAAGCATATATCATACTTCCATCGTACTCATTTGCTAGAGAACAATTTGCTCACACCCTGCATTTCAAAAGACAAGCTTTTGAAACTCCAATTTCCTACACAACTTTAAAGCAACCAAAGCATGCATCAAGTGAAATTGCCTTGAATGCACTGTGGAGTCAATTGTAAGCTACACATACTCAGAATATGCAAATGCTAATGTACTTTAGCATATTATATTTTTATCCTCAATCAAAAATCCTTCATCTACTCTTCTCAAAACAAGATGAAACAATTGTTTACAACAATTTTCTATAGACCGAAACGCAATGGGACGACACTAGATTTCTTGTTTATTCCACTAAAAAGACAAGTGAGGAACACATGCCAATCTTCACTAATATAGTAAAAATATCTACTCTACATTTCATAAGGGAGGAAGCAAAACAAAAAAAAATCAAATAAAAATACAGCTAGATCTGCATAAAGTACTTTGACAATAGATTTAACGACACATGCTCTTCAAACAACTGATATAAAATTTAATAAAAGATGTATCTTTTTTATAGTAATTTATTGAATTTGGTACTTCTGATCATCGTCTTTAACATTTTTCTCTCATCCTCTCTCTCTCTCTCCCTCCCTCTCTCCCTCTCTCTCTCTCTCTCAAACTTAGAATAATGAGAATCCCATCAAGATGTATTGACATAAACTAGTGGCTAATAAAAAATGCAAAAGTTATGTGACACTATCCTCAACGAGTTGTTATGAACTATAGGGAAAGTGCCCTTCCCCCATATACTTGTTTTCTCTCTAAGTGTTAAAGTATTATGATAGGCTTCTCCTCTAGTGTTGAAGGGACATGTCCAGCAGGAGGGGTTTTAAAATGCAAATATTTGTTGAGCAATTTAATAGAGATACATTAAAATAAGGGGTCATTTTATTTGTTCATACATGTTTAAAAAGGGAATTTTCAGTTAGCCCATGAATACATGTTATATAGGGGAGTACTGAATAGTCAAACCCCCAAGGCTCAACTACCCTAGTCAACCTATTGCTATGCAAGACTCTTAGCCGGCTTGTTCTCGCTCTCTCGCAATTGCACCAATTGATCGGACTTCAGTGCATGCAAGCATTAAAAATCCACAACAGTTGATTTGAATCCCAACAATTGATTTTTAGAGAACTATGTCTTGACCATCAAAATATCTATAGGAGGTCAACAACCCCTGCCAGCACACAACAAGAGCTTGAGGAACGTGGTGCATTAGCAGGAGGTTAACAATGCCAACAGATGTCATCACACCTACTCTCACATGTAGGTGCTAATTCATATCACCCTCACCTATCGATTGCATGAAGGCTTGCTGCATCCTACCAACATCACATGTTGACCTCTAATCAAAGAGCCCGCTTGCATTGATGGGTGATCATGAGCATCATATCATGGGGTTGATTAATGGGGAATGGAATATAATTCAATGTACAATGGCAGAAGCACAAAGAAGGAGGATGGGAGGCCAAGTTAGTGAACGCCATCATCTTCAAACGTATTGCATTTCCATGCACCCTAATTGGTTGAGTTTCTTTTGTGTCCACCCTACAAATTGATTATATGGCCTCCATTGAGACTCAATGCCCCTGCACAACATCCCCTCGATTGTCGTTGCTCACCCCAAGTCTTTCTTGCCTCCATCATGGACCTCAAGTGTTAATGATAGCCATCCTTGACACCCTGTTGTATAGTGCTACTAACTCATGCAGCACTTTCCATTACCCCTCTTGCATTGCACAAAATTTTTGTCGGTGTCTCCAAAACTGTAACCATTGATGTTTTGCTCAGTCTTTTCAAGGACAACAATTTTTTTGTAGGTTTTGGCATCGGTATAGGTGGCTGTATAGGCATCAATATCGTTTGTGGAATATGCATCCAAAGAAGTGCCGAATTTTTTAGTGCATATATCGATGCTAGGCATACAATATTGACATCCATGCCGACACTTTGGATTTTTAAACCGTTTATTTTCATTGGTATAGGCATCAATATCCATGTGACGTGTTGTAGTGTTTGAGAGGTCTACTAGAACTAGGAAAGGTTGAGATGTGAGCCTCTCTTTAAGCTTAGTGAAATATTTTCTCTCCTTTTCAATCCACGCATACTTGATGTTCTTCTTGGTCAAATCATGTAATGGTCCTACTATGGCAAATAATTTTGTAATGAATCTTCTATAGTATGAGCACATTCCAATAAAACTCTCTAGCTCATGTAGATTCCTTGGTTCATGCCATTCCTTTATCACCTCAAGCTTTTATGGATCCATATGGATACCATCCTTTCAGATAATATGGCCTAAATATTGAATCTCTTTCAAGAATAATTTAGTCTTTTTGCATTAATGAATAGCTTATTCTCTTGCAATGCATATAACACTGCCTTAACATGCTCTTTGTGTTCTTCTGGGGACTAAGAATAGAGTATGACATCAAATAATACTCTTGTATAAGCCCTATGCACACGAAAGATTATTTCCATCATTTGATTGAATGTGGTTGTAGCATTTGTTAGCCCAAAAGGTGTGAAAATATTTGTGTACAAGCAAAAGGTTATCCTAAAGGATGTCTTGTGAATATCTTTTGGTATGATTCGTATTTGATGGTAGCCACTTTTAAGGTCTATTCTACTAAAGTAGATAGAGCTTGCAGCTTACAAATCCGCAATCCTTGGAACTGAAAATATGTTCTTTACTATCAACTTGTTTAGTACACTATAATCTACACACATTTTATATGTACCATCCTTTTTGTGCACTACTAAGATAGCAGAACAAAATGGCAAAGTGCTAGGCCTTATCATTCCCTTTCGTAGAATTTCATTGACTTGTGACATGATCTCCTCGTGTTAAGATAGTGAGAGTTGATAAGGAGACTTGTTAGGAGGAGAGCTTCGTGGTATGGGCTCAATTCTATGATCATCATCCCCCCTTCTAGGATGTAACTCTCATGGGATGTCATTGATAAAAAGTTCAGCATGTTCATTTAGAAATGAGTGAACATCACCTTCTACTTTTAATGAACCATTAGAAGAGACATTTAAAAAAGAATGGAATCATCTTCTACTTTTAATGAACCATTGGAAGAGGCAAGATTATTTTTAGGAGCATCATTGACAAATATCATATAAGCAAAAAAGATTTCTTTACTCATTTGTCAAAGGATATCTCTTGCAAAGTGATATCTCTTCCCTTGTGTGAAATGTTGCCAACTTTTTTAAAAACTTGATGGAAGCATCCATATGGTCAAATCATGGTGCTCCAAGCAACATTTTCTCATTCTTGATTGGAGAGATGAGTAAATCCTCTTTGTCCACATACCCTTGCACATGAAGCCTTAGCTTTGCAATCAAAGGTGTGACTAGAGTATTTGGGCCTTCAAAGTGTACTTTGGTAGCATATGTTTGTCTCATATCATGAGCATGTATCCATACTTTGATGCTATCCCACATATATATAATTGTGTGTGGAACCAAAATCAAAGAGGATGGGTGCATCATCCACTCTCGCTTTTCCCCATGCATATCATAAGGACTTCCAGGTGGTTGCCCTCTTCTTGAACAAATCCCATTACAGTTCTAAGGGATTCCTTGTTTGCATGATTTTGAGGGCATGCATGGTAAGATTGTCCTTGTTCATCGCATTCAAAATATCTCTTATCTTTACGATAATGGTCTAGATCTTCAAGAGATAATTGATTCTTACCTTGGTAGCCAAATTTGTCTTTAGGATTCCCACTTTTGGTAGAAACATTTTGACTGTGGTTTTTCTTTTTCTCAATTGGCTTGTCTCTCCCATTCTTCAGTTTTGAACCCTTGTCAAAATCTTGAAATTTGACGTTGGAGGCTACCATTGAGTGGTGAATAACTTTCAAAATGGTCCAGGTTCTTTGTGCATTGATATAGTCTCTCTAATCTTCAAGGAGCCCACTCAAGGGAGCCCAACACAGAATTTATGCATTTGTTGTGAGAAGTTGATGTGCTTGTACATCATAGCTTTGAGGTGTGGATTCCAAAACTTCTCCACATATTTTTTCATGTTCTCTCCATCATCAAGATTTAGGCTTTACCATGTTGTAAGCACTTGGTCGAAGCCCCACTACATAAAAATTTATTCATGATAGCAGCTTGGCATGTTTTCCAAGTCTTCAAAGCTTCTCCCTTGGAGCATAGGCTTGCCCACCATTGCCAAGTTGATTTCTAGAGATGCATGGCAACATGTCAAAGTTTCGATCACTCCAAAAAAGAATCATCCCCAATGGCCATATCAAATTGCTAGATAAAACCTAGAACTTTGTCCACATTGTTGAAAGTTCCATTGAAGGTGAGGAAAATTATGCTTTTACCTCTTTCCTTGGACTTTCTTAGGAAGATGATCTCTTCTAGTCTGCATGAGAGCGTCAATGGCCTCTCCACTTGGCTGCTTTGAAAAATTTGATATTTGAATAGGAGAAGATCTCCGATTGAGATTAGCTTGACTATGACAAAGAGTTGAATGGCTTCTTCCTTGTCCGCTTCTTTTTCAGGATTCTTCTCATTCTCCTTAGAGAAATGAGAGGAATGAGAGCTTGAAGATCTCCTCCCAAAAGGAAAGGATTGTCTTCTTCATGCATTGGAGGTTTCTCGCTTGTATCTCTGTGCTTCTTACTTCTCTTTCCCTCACATTGAGGGTTTCTTCCTCTTCTTGTAGCAGATGAGAGCTTCTTCCACTTGATATAATTTCCTCTTTTTGAAGTCTCTTTGCAAGAATTCACAAAAGAATCCTCTTTGGGATCAAGGACAATAAGATTATCTGCTTGTAGCTATGTTTGGATCTTGTGATTTTCCATAGCCTCTTGTCACTTATAGTAAGGAAATCAATTGTTTAAACTCCACCAAAAAAGGTAATGTCATTGTGCAAGACCAAACTAATAAATTCAATCACTCTCTTCTCTCTTATTGATTGTGTTCAAACATTATGATGGTGCTTTGCGAATCAAAATTTCCTTGTGAGAGAATTCTTTCGTGTGAACAATCACGACTATTCCCCTTTAGAAATCAAGAGAAAGCTCTTTGGATCCTACACACACTTGGTTTAAAATCTCTTAATTAATCAAAGTAGAGAGCATGGTCATAACATTTCCTGTTTTGAGTGAACAAAATCCTTCTAAGATTTCTGTATGCTAAGTAGTGGTAAACCCAACGATAACCCCCCGTAATGGTCCACTATTAATACGACAGCTCTGAGGATGTTTAAGTTGCACAATGCACGGGATAATAGATCCCAATACTCACTTACAATGGTTAGTTAAAAGGCTCAACCCTTCAAGCTCAATCCTAGAACCATCATTTCTTTAAAAAGAAAGAGGTTGAAGTGTGCATGCAAGAGTGTGTGTGGCAGCAATGGAGAAGAGAGGAGAAGAGATGAGACATGGGTTTGGGTAGACTCTAAACATAATAGGGTTAGGGTTATGAATCCTTATTCTTTTATGTAGAATGAATGGTCAGTGTTAGTTCTCGGTTAGACTCCGTCCACCAACACTTAGGCGCAACACATTGGGCTTTACCACCCCAACAACCTCCCACTTAAAGGACAATGTGCCTTTCAGCTGGGGTGACAATATATATATACATACAATACAGGTAGACAATGACCATGATCATCTACCCAATGCCCATGAGTGCCTGATAATGTGCAAACCACTTTGAAGGTAATCCCTTTGTCAGAAGATCAGCAAGATTCTCAGTGGTGTGAATCTTGGTAGGCTGCAATCTCTTGTCCTCAAGCACCTCACGAATGAAGTGATACTTCACATCCACATGTTTTGTTTTTGCATGAAACACTAGATTCTTTGCCAATTGTATAACACTTTGGCTATCACAATGTAACACAGGCATCTCAACATTGATTCCCAAGTCTCCCACCAGTTGACCAAGCCATATAGCTTCCTTGCACGCTTCTGAAGCTGCAACTATTCAGCCTTTGTAGTAGACAAGGTAACACAATCTCGCAAACAAGATTGCCATGAAACTGCACCTCCAGAAAAACATAGCCTGAAGTGGACCTTCTCTTGTCCAAGTCTCCTCCTGCATAATCTGCATCCGTGCAACCCATTACACATGCTTCCTTTCTTCCAAAGAAAATGCACATGTCTTTTGTACCATTCAAATATCACATAACCCCTTTCATCGCCTCCCAATGTTTCTTGCCTGGATTTGACATATATCTACTAACAAATCCCACTGCAAAAGCAATATCAAGACGTGTAGCAATCATAGCATACATCAAACTCCCAACTGCAGATGAATAAGGCACTTGTGCCATTTCAGCCTTTTCCTCTTCAGACTTAGGATTTTTAGAAAGTTTCACATATGGAGGTAATGGAGTACTCAATGCCTTCCCCTTCTCCATATTGAAATGCTTGAGCACTTTAGCAATGTACTCAGATTGAGACAAATAGACCAATTTCTTGCATCTATCTCGCCTAATGCGCATGCCAAGTATATGGCTTGCTTCACCCATGTCTTTCATTTCAAAGTTTGCATGTAACTCTGACTTCAAGGCTGAAATCTCATCCCTGCATTTCCCAGCAATTCACATATCATCCACATAAAGGACCAAAATCATCAAACTACCATCTTTACCTTGCTTAGTGTAGAGGCAATGGGCCATATCTCTACGTTTGTAGCCTTGAGAGAGCATGAATGAGTAGAATTTATGATACCACTCCCTTGATGACTGTTTTAAACCATAAAGAGTCTTTTCTAATTGACACACCAAGTCTTCATTGCCCTTCTCAACAAAACCTTCTGGCTGCTGCATATAAACTTCTTCTTGAAGATCACCATGCAAGAATGCCATCTTGATATCCATCAAGTCAAGTTCCATGTCGTCTTTAGCAACCAACGCAAATACACACTACAGAGTAGTCATCTTGACAATCGAAGAAAAGATCTCATCAAAGTCATACCCTGCTGCTGCTGCTTAAATCCTTTAGCAGCAAGTCGTGCCTTGTACTTGGGTTTATTATCATCAGGTGTAATTTTTTGCTTATACACCCATTTGCATGGTAATGCCTTTTTACCTTTAGGCAACCGAACCAACTTCCAAGTTTGATTCTTATGCAACGAGTCCATTTTTTTTTTGCATAGCTTTCTCCCACTTCGCCTTGTCATCCATTGACATGGCTTCCTTATAGTAGGAAGGCTCTCCGCAATCTGTTAACATAATGTAGTCCAATGAGGGAATAAATCTATCGGGAGGCCTTGAAACTCTTGTAGACCTTCTAATAACTGCTTGAGCCGGTTGTCCCTTAGCAACATCTTGTACTACATGAGGATTTTGTACTTGTTGTCTAACATTAGGCACTTCAGCCCTATTGTGGACAACTCCATCTTCTTGGAAGATAACTCTCATGGCCTCCACAGTATGCACAGGCTTCTTATGCATCTTTTCTTCATTGAAGTATACGTCATTGCTACGAACTATCTTTTTAGCTTCAGGATCCCATAACCGAAATCCCATCTCACCAGGATTTCCATAGCCAAGAAATATGCATTTCTTTGACTTAGGGGCCAATTTGCTTCGAAACTCCTCTGGAACATGACAATACGCTTCACAGCCGAAGACTCTAAGATGCTTGTAAGAAGGTGGCTTCCGAGAACAAATCTCTTTAGGTACCTTCTCATCTAAAGCCTTGTTAGGAGATCTATAAATAAGATGGACAGCAATTGCTAACGCTTCCACCCAAAATCCATTAGGCAACTCTGCATTAGACAACATGCTACGTAACTTCTCTTGTATGGTATGGTTCATCCTCTCAGCAACACCACTTTGTGGAGGGTTATATGGAGAAATCAACTCTCTTTTGATGCCTTTGGAACCACAAAAAACCTAAAAGGCTTTAGTGACATACTCACCACCATTGTGTGACCTTAAGCACATGACTTTCTTGCCAGACTGATTCTCCACTAATGCCACAAAATTTTGAAAGTTTGAACGAACTTCATCCTTCTTTCTGAGTGAAGGAAAAATTCGCTTTCTTTTGATTGAGAAAAAACGGATTCTCCCTTAATGCTTGAAAAATCACTTGGAGATGTTGCTTGTGTTCCTCCTCCAAGGAATTGGAGTAGATGATGATAACATCAAAGAACACTCCAGCGAATTTGCGGTAGGGTCTAAAATTTTTCTCCATTAATTGATTGAATGTAGTTGGTGCATAAGTCAAGCCAAAAGGCATGACTAGATATTCATAAAGGCCAAACGTTGTACGAAACGCGGTCTTTAGGATATCTTCATTCACTATCCCTAGTTGATGGTAGCCACTTTTAAGTTCAATCTTATTGAAGTAGGTAGAGCCTTGTAGCTTATCAAACAGATCTTCTACTCGAGGTACGAGAAATCTGTTTTTGATAGTCCACACACATGCGGTATGTACCATCTTTCTTTTGCACTAAAAGGATTGGAGAGCAAAAGGGAGAGGAGCTAGGCCTCATCATTCCTTTGTCTACCAATACTTGTACTTGCCTCATGATCTCCTCTTGTTGAGCTTGTGAAACTCGATAGGGAGGTTTGTTAGGCGGTGAGCTTCCTGATAGGAGCTCAATTCGATGGTCATCATCCCCTCGTTTTGGAGGTAAGTCCATAGGGATATCATCAATGAACACATCTTGGAATCCTTTTAGAAAGTTAGACAAGTCTAGCTCTTCTTGATTCCTACCATTTACCTTTGATGAAACATTAGGACCTTTTAGGGATTCTTCGACAAAATTCATGTACACAGAAACTGAGCTTTTCATTGATTTATCAAGGGTGAGAGGATTTACAAGTGGTATAGTACGACCAGACTCATTAGCATCTATATACATATTCTTTCCCCTATAGGTGAAGTAGATTCTCCTTTCAGGGAACTTCATGTTGGCAGCCATGCAGTTGAACCATGGTATCCCTAGGATAGCATCCTCATGTTGGAGAGGAGAGATGAAGAAGTCTTCTTTGTCGACAGAGCTTTGGACATGAAGCCTCAACTTCCCAATCAAGGGAGTAATGGAGGCTTGTTGTCCCTTGAAAGCAGTATCGACAGTTACATCATCTCCCATCTCAAAATCTTGAAGGCCCAACTTGGTGGCCAACTCCATTGATATAAAGTTAAGAGTAGAACCAGGGTCAAACAAGATGAAAGCATCATGCTCCCTTACCTTTCCCCAAGCATAGGAGAGAGGTGATCCTTTGCAATGAGTATCCTCTTTTGGAGCTTCGATAGTGGAAGCTCTAGGAGTCTCATTGCGAGCATTTCTTTTGGGGCAAGAACGATAGCCATGTCCTTGTTCCCCACACTTAAAACATTTTTGATCCTTGCGAAAAGTTTCAAGCTCTTCAGGAGAGAGTTCATTTTTACCTTTGTAAACTCCTTTCTCCTTGGACCGATTGTTGTTGTTGTTGTTGGAATGGCCGTGGAAAAAATTTTGGACATTAATTTTTCCCTTTGCATCACTTTTGTCTTTATTTTCCATGGGTTTGACATTCCATCTAACCCCTTGTTGGAAATTGATGCGTGAAGCAACCATGGTATGGTGGATTACTTCGCTGATAGAGTCAGGTTTTTGAGAGTTGACATACTCGGCCATCTCTTCAGGTAATCCCGCACAGAATTGTTGTTATTGCTCAACAAAGTCTATCTTTTGAAAGACAGTAGCCTTGAGATGTAAATCCCAAAACTTGTCCACATATTTGTGGATAGACTCATGAGAGAGAAGCCTTAAACTCCGCTGTTCGGTGAGAACTTTGGCCTTTGCATCACTTGCAAGGAATTACTTCATGATGGAAACTCGTAGAGTTTTCCATATCTTTGGGGCTTCGCCATTATCTCGAAGGCTAGCCCACCATTGATGAGCCGATTTTTGGAAGTGCATAACTACATGGCGTAGCTTGGAGGACTCCGTGAAGCCCTCGTCTCCAAAGGCCGCATCAAATTGTTGGATGAAGGCCAACTCTGTCGGTAGCACCAAAGGTGCCATCATAGGTGAGAAAAGAGATACTCTTTCCTCCATCTTTGAACTTCTTGAGCTTTTGTGACCTTCGCCATGAAGGGTAAGGTTTGCGATGTCCTCCCCTCTTATATTCTGTAGGAGAATAGCCATAGCTTTCATCGGTAGAGGAGGAAGGTGAAGAAGAAGGAGAAGAGGGTGACCTCTTTCTTGCCCTTTTCGTCCTTGGTTTCCTCTCTTCCCTTTTGGAGTGACGAGGAGAAGGACTATGGACTATGGTCTACTGTATCCTCTTGGGAGGAGTTGGCAATTGTTTAGTCCTCCTTCTTCGTGGATCCACATCTTCGGAGGAATTTAGGGATTCATTGCTTTCTTGATCTTTGGATTCCTCCTCTCGTATGGGAGAGAGTCTTCTTTTGGGGGTCTCTTCAAGAGGCCTCGTAAGCTCTCTCTCCTCTTGGAGAGGAAAGCAAATCCCATAAGCACGAAGTTGTTGAGTAACTTCGGCTTGCAAAGTGGGATTGCCCATAGCTTGTTGCAACCTAGTGACAAGATAATTAACAAACATGGGGGCATCATCATTGGCACCTTCATGTGCAAAATCAAAGTTGTCAATGTTCATTCTCCTCTCTTGGTTATTGTCAGCCATGCTAATTAAAACTTATGTGTTTACTTAGTGTATGCTTTGGCAATTCAAAACCTTAGCTGCTACTCCTCTTAGCCTTTGAAAATAGGCACTTAAGTATCTACACCCACGGCTTGAATTGGTTAATTATAGAGAGTAGTGGAGTGAGTCTAACATAGCAAAGTTGTCAAGGGATAGCTCCTTTTGGACTTCTTATGGCTCAATAATGGTAAAGCCGTAGGCAAGTCTAAAAAGACTCCATTATTAAGACCAAAGCTCCCGAGGTGTGCACCATATCCCACATAGTGGGCTCAACAAAACCGATAATAGATCCCATACCCACTTACCCTAATATAATTAACAAAAACAACCATTAATAGGCTACTTAAGGACCTCTCTTCTTAAGCAATAAAAGAGAAACCAAATGCTCTGATACCAATGTAATGGAAATTGCATATGAACTTTGAGAGTAGCGGAATTAATAAATTAGGTGAAGCACTTTTGAGAGATTTTTGTGAGCATAGCGGTTGAACTTAATTGATGGTAGCAACATAAACATGGTACTTAGTTAACTTGGCATGAACAATCACTACAAGAGGTTGTGTGCACTTGTGACGCTGTTAGCGACGGAAATACATTGGGTTTTTATACTCCTCGGTGTCGCTAAGACCATCGTTAACAGCGTCGATACGGGAACGTCGCTATGAGCGTCGCTATAACCGTCACTATATAGCAACGCCTATAGCAACGATCGTAGCGACGTTTATAGGCCACCTATAGCAACGTTTATAGCGACGCTGCACAGCCTTATATAGCGATGCTCATAGCAACGCCCGAGAGAAAAAAAATTTGGTGGCAGGGCATTTTAATGCCCTGCCACCCATCAACCATATTGAATGTTTCAATAATTGAGTAAACCTAAATGAATCCAAGATAATCCCAGATTCACCTTTGAAATGTTGAGATGTCGAGCTCTACATCTTGAGCTGGTATCCACTACGGGTCTTGGCCGCTTACGACATTTACTCACTGGCGCGTTAGGTGACCGACACGGAGGATCTCTGCCAGTGATTCTATAGCTGGACTACACTTATAGTGCCAGCCTAGTACGCTTCTAGCGTGTTCACACTTAGTGACCGCATGTACATATGTGATACTTTTTAGCTTTAGCACTTAGTCATTTTGTACTCTCTTTTCTATGAGAAGAAGAAGAAGCTTTCCATCTCTGTGTGGTGTGTGCTTGTCTTGTGTAGCTCTCTTGCATCCTCTTTCTTTACATGGTATCAAAGCCTGGTGCAGGCAAGAGAGGCTAAGAGAGCAAGAGCATCACAATCCCTTCTGAACAGGTCTCCAAAGTGCAGTACACAGGGATTTACTGTACAAGTACAGTCGTTGTATGTACACTTGATTGTGGACACTCGTTGAGTGTAGAAAGCGTTACAGGTACCACGACAGCAGGTTCAGCAGATTTGCAAGTTTTTGCAGATTGCAGCTATTTTGTCTTAGTGCTTCAAGATGTCTGACGGTTTCAGTCAGATTGTTACTAAGAAGCTTGAGAAAAATAACTACCATGCATGGAAGTTCAGAATAAAAAATTTCCTAAAAGGAAAAGGTTATTGGGACTATATAGAAGGAGACAATGAAAAGGAACCAGAGATTCCCGAGGCAAATGCTACAGTAGAACAAAGGAAAGCTTTGAGGGACTGGCAACAAGGCCAGAGCAAAGTGATGTATTGGCTTTCTATGAGCATCACAGATGGCATGATGGGCTATCTACAGGATGCTGAAACCCCCGCCATTGCATGGAAAAACTTAGGCAGAGTGTTCGAGGTGAACACCAAGGTCAGGAAGCTTCAACTAAAGTCGGAGGTAAATCAGGTTAAGAGGAACAACCTCTCCATCAATGATTTTGCCTTGAAGATCAAGAGTATCATTGAGGCTCTTGGATCTATTAAAGTCTCAGTGGAAGACGATGACATTGTCCATGCATGCTTGGATGGTCTAGGAGATGAGTATGTACATTTCAGGTCTTCCATGAATACAAGAGACGACATCCCCGTGTTCCAAGATTTGATTTCTATGCTTATTCTTGAGGAGAAGAACCTTGACACATCTTCTTCTCATGGCAGAAATAATTCTGAACAGGCCTTCTATTCTAACTCCAATAGAGGTAGAGGTAGAGGTCGTGGTCGAGGCCGAAGGGGTTGTAGGGGCCAATTTCAAGAAGGTCAATCAAATCAAAACAATACAAGTGGCAGGGGAAACCAGTCTCAAGGCAGGGGGAGCCAAAGAGGTCGTGGTGCAGGATCAAGCAGGCCGCAACATACTGCAGATAGCAGAGAATGTTGGACTTGTGGTGAAAGAGGTCACATGTCACGTGACTGTCCAAAGGGAAAAAGCAAGTGGAAAGAGAGAACAGGGCAACTATGCATCTACTAGCAGAGATGCAGATGACAACAAAAACGAGCGCATGTTTGTTATGCAGCATGCAATGAATACAATGACTGTAGAGAATTCCACCCAAGATGATGTTTGGTATGTGGATTCAGGTGCCTCTAATCACATGACGTCTCATGGAGAGTGGTTTAGAGATATGCGCAAACCAGATGTGTCAGGATATGTGCAGACAGGAGATGACACAGCTCACCCCATTGCTCATGTAGGGGACATACCTCTAAATACGAAGAGTGGGAAATCAAAGTACTTAGCAGATGTACTTCATGTCCCAAACATTACAAAGAATCTTGTTTCTGTTGGACAAATGGTTGAGCAGGGTTTGCAGGTTCGCTTCAATCCCAATGGCTGTTATGTAGAAGATTTCCAGAATGGTTGTAAGCTGATCACAGAAGGCAAATGTGTGGGCAGAATGTTTACGCTGAATGTAGACATGCCTGAGGTAAAAGCTGCATTATTTTCACAGGGCACAGGTGTTGTGGTTGATGTTGACATTTGGCACAAACGCATTGGCCATGTCAATGAGCAGACATTGCACAGCATGCAATCAAAACAGATTGTAAAAGGTTTGCCCAAATTCAAGGTGGATGGTATGCATAAAGTGTGTGCAGCATGCCAGTTTGGAAAACAGTCAAAGGGCTCATTTCCACATGAGCGCAATGTATGTAAAAATCCACTTGAGGTGGTGCACACAGATGTTTGGGGTCCAACCGATACTGCAAGTATACATGGTTGCAGGTATTATGTCTCTTTCATTGATGACCATACAAGGAAAGTATGGGTCTACTTCATGCGTAACAAAAGTGAAGTGTTTGGTCACTTTCAGGACTTCAAAGTCATGATTGAGAAGGAGACAGATATGCAAATCAAGACATTGAGGTCAGATGGAGGGGGAGAGTACTTCTCCAATGATTTTTCAGATTTTCTGCGAATGCATGGTATACGCAGGCAATTTACATGCAGATATACTCCACAGCAGAATGGGGTCGCAGAAAGGAAAAACAGGCACATTGCAGAGGTTGCACGTGCATTGATGAATGAGAAGAACATGCCTCATCATTTCTGGGCTGAAGCTGTAAATACAGCTGTGTACATTATGAACAGGACACCTACAGCTGCGGTGCATGATGTAACGCCTGAGGAAAAGTTTACAGGTACAAAGCCTGATTTGGCACACTTGAAAGTGTTTGGCTGCATAGCTTACGTGCATGTACCAAATGAGTTACGTAGGAAATTGGATCCTAAAGCAGAGAAATGTATTCTTGTGGGATATTCCCTTGAACAAAAGGGATACAGGTGCTAAAATCCTACTACACGAGAATTACAAGTGAGCATAGATGTAGTCTTTGATGAGATGAGCAGCTGGTACAGTAATGCACATGGCACTATTGGGGCTGATGTAAAAGATGATGTGGTTGTACAAAATGTGAGGCCACACTCACAGGTTTTGAGTGGACCACAAGAGTCCTCTTCTCGTGGCTCTGTTGAGAAGCCATGGAATGGTAGACTACGTACACAGGTTACTCCACCAGCAAGTACAGGGAATGTATCACGAAAAGGAAAGGAAAAGGTTGATGAACCTCCCTTTATGGTGGTTGATGCATCATCAGGTTTTTCACATGTAGACATGGATTCAGATGGTTCTGAACAAAGTCTTGATGAGGAATTTGGAATTCCGTCTGTCAGGACACCTGGTGTAAGGAAAGTACAAGAAGATGTTAGAGGGCAAAGGAGTGACCCAAGACCGCGCAGATCTAACAGAGTCAAAAATCCAGTTCAGAGATTGATTTATGATGGGTATCTAGCGCATCACCAAGCCTACATGGCTAAGGTGATACAGGATGTGGAGCCCACATGTTTTGAGGATGCAGTTGGAAATGTGCATTGGGATGATGCAATGAATGAAGAGATGGCTGCATTGGAAGCAAACGACACATGGGAGTTGGTGCCATTGCCAAGTGGCAAGAAAGCTATTGGCTGTAAATGGGTGTATAAAACTAAGCATAAGGCTGATGGTAACATTGAGTGTCACAAGGCAAGGCTGGTCGCAAAGGGTTATGCACAGACGTATGGCATAGACTATGAGGAGACCTTTGCTCCAGTGGCAAAGATGACGACCGTGAGAGCTATCATAGCAGTGGCTACATCTAGAGGATGGATTATGCATCAAATGGATGTAAAGAATGCCTTCTTGAATGGTGAGTTGCAAGAGGAAGTGTATATGGATCAGCCACCTGGTTATGTCGATCTAGGTTACCCAGATTATGTATGCAGACTTCTCAAAACTTTGTATGGTTTGAAGCAGGGCTCTAGAGCATGGTATGATAGGATTGCCACGTATCTTGTCAGTATTGGTTTTAGGAGAGCTCATGCTGATCATTCACTCTATGTACGTGAGAGTGATGTGGGGATTGTGGTCATGACCATATATGTAGATGACCTTATTATTGTGGGTGACAATGCTATGGAGATTGACCATGTGAAGGGTCTTCTCAAACAGGAGTTTGAAATGAAAGATTTGGGCGAGTTGCGCTACTTTCTTTTCATTGAGGTGATCAGGACTCTAGAGGGTGTATGGATGTCACAGAGACAATATGCTTTGGACATGTTGTCAAAGTATGGTATGGCTGATTGTAGGCCAATTTCTATTCCCTTAGATGTGAATGCAAAGCTGAGTGCAGAGAAGGGTGATGTTGTTGAGGATGTCAATATGTACAGGAAGATTGTGGGTAGTCTAATCTACTTGACTATCACGAGGCTAGACATGAGCTACACAGTAGGCTTGGAGAGTCAGTTCATGCAGCTTCCGAGGAAGCCACATTTGGATGGAGTACGACGCACACTTCAGTATGTGCAAGGGACTCTTGACTACGCATTGTTCTATGCAGCACATGCGCCATTAGCATTGTATGGGTATACAGATGCAGATTGGGCAGGTAGCATTGTTGATAGGAGATCTACGAGTGGCTTCATGCTCTCTTTTGGGAGTGTTGCTGTTACTTGGAGCAGCAAAAAGCAGCCTACGGTTGCTTTATCGAGGTGCAGCAGTTGCGGCATGCGAGGTAGCTTGGCTACACACATTACTTGAGGACTTGGGAGTACAGGTGGACCAGCATATTGTCATCCATTGTGACAACCTCAGCAGCATGCAATTGGCTAGGAACCCACTGTTCCATGTCAGGACCAAGCACATAGAGGTCCATTACCACTACGTTCGAGAGCGAGTGTTGGCGGGCGACATCGACTTGGTCTACGTCAGCACAGAGGAGCAGATAGCGAATATCTTTACCAAGGCCCTCGGAGCTGAGAAGCTTCGACGTTTCCGGACGCCGAGTACAGAGGTGCAGCAGTTGCGGCGTGCGAGGTAGCTTGGCTACGCACATTACTTGAGGACTTGGGAGTACAGATGGACCAGCAGATTGTCATCCATTGTGACAACCTCAGCAGCATGCAGTTGGCTAGGAACCCAGTGTTCCATGCCAGGACCAAACACATAGAGGTCCATTACCACTACGTTCGAGAGAGAGTGTTGGCGGGCGACATCGACTTGGTCTATGTCAGCACAGAGGAGCAGATGGCGGATATCTTTACCAAGGCCCTCGGAGCTGAGAAGCTTCGACGTTTCTGAACTATGCTTGGACTCTGTGACATGCAGAGCTCGAGGGGGAGTGTTGAGATGTCGAGCTCTACATCTTGAGCTGGTATCCATTACGGGTCTTGGCCGCTTACGACATTTACTCACTGGCGCGTTAGGTGACCGACACGGAGGATCTCTGCCAGTGATTCTACAGCTAGACTACACTTATAGTGCCAGCCTAGTACGCTTCTAGCATGTTCACACTTAGTGACCGCATGTACATATGTGCTACTTTTCAGCTTTAGGACTTAGTCATTTTGTACTCTCTTTTCTGTGAGAAGAAGAAGAAGCTTTCCATCTCTGTGTGGTGTGTGTTTATCTTGTGTAGCTCTCTTGCATCCTCTTTCTTTACATGAAAGAAAGTGCAAGCTTAGATATAGACCCAAAGTAGTCACCCACAAGACAATATAACCATTAACTCATCATCCATAGTATTGTTTGCAGAGTAAAGATACAAAACTGACAAAAGTAAATTGATGAAAGTAAATCAATGACAATTGTACACATCATAGGCAAAATCACTTGATTGTTGAATTTTGCAAATGTAATAGTTACAACACCATTGTCATTATTGAAAAAATATACATGGTTTTCCAATAGTTACAAAAAGACGTATAAACGTCATCTAATGATACATATGCTATGACAAAAGGAAACTAATGCTATCTAGCTACAGCTAGACTGACGTCGTCTAGTCAGACGTCTCATCGCGTTCAAGCAGTGTATCTGTCAAATTCTGCAAAAAAAAACAATAAGACAAGCTTTCTATAAGTATAAACACATAAGTTATAAAACAATACAACAAATAGAAAAGAGTAAACCCTAATACTAACCATGCCGCCGCGAGAACTCAAAATGTCCATCAGGGCGTTTAAGCCCTTCCTACCTGCGTACTTGCTCTCGTACGGTGTGGGGTCACGTCCTGTCATCGACCACTGTCAAAGCATACAAAGAATCCATTATGTTAGATTTAAAAACCCCTAAACCCTAAACTATCAAACCTAAAGAGCAATGTGAAAACACTTACAAAATCGGCCTCAAATGTGGTGTGTGGCTGCTAGCAACGGCCGTGAGCCGTGCAAAACTTGGTGTAGATGGCGATGTCGTGGCTGGTGTGGGGGCGGGCAAAGAAGGGGAGGATAAAGAGCCTCGTCGAACATGAGGCGGTGTCAAGGCATCGGCGGTGGCATCCCCACAACAACCGCCATCGCCACCACTAGAGCGTCGATGGATAGACGAGTGTGAAGATCATCTCGTCGACACCGAAGCTTCGGAGCACGCTGAATGCTTTGAAATAGAGGGAGACACTAAAGGAGTAGGAACATGTGATGGTGCTCCAGAGCGATGACGCTCCACGTACCATTGTCTCTGCTGGGGTGACAAGAAGAAAGAAACTCATCATCATCCATACCTGCATTAAACACACGAACATTTAATCTTAATATTGAATGAATGGAGAAGAAAACATGGACAAGTAGAGAGAGAGAGAGAGAGAGAGAGAGAGAGAGAGAGAAAGAGAGAGAGAGGACTCATAAAGGGGGAGGGATTCCTGTGTAGAGAGATTTCGTTGAATTTATGTGAATTTGTAAAATCTTTGCGCTCCGGGTGCGATGAAAATTGAAGCTGCATCGCGAAGGTCTCCTCATAGAAGTTGCTTGCCCCACCACTAAATCTAATTGATTGGGTGAAAGAGACGCTGAGAAGTAGTAGTAGTGCTTCTTAGTGTCTCTTTCACCCTATCAACTAGATCTAGCGGTGGGACGAGCAGCATCTATATTGAGCAGACCTTTGCGATTGCAGCTTCAGTCTCCATCGCACTCGGAGCGCAATGCTCGTCGTCCCTACTTGTGAGAACATACCTAGAGCATACGTACCTGGAGTGGATGCAAAGATCATTAAATACAATGACGCATATAGACAAAAATGGATAAAAAGCCATGTGGATACAATATATATTATAAAACGGAGCAAAATTGTTCAAATACAATATTTATGGCTTTAAGAGGTCTCTCTGTCATCCTCACAAAGCTCAGCATAACTTCCTATATCTATATAGAGCTCTCCGTTTAAACAGATGTCCTCCGTTTCATTTTGTAGATCCTCTGCATGCACCCCATAGAGAGTAGCAGCTTGATGCTCGTCTGGCACCACCTCAATAGCTTCTGACTGAGCATCTTCTGATCCGATCTCCTCCATTGATGCCGCTGTGATTGGCACATGGTAGCCTTCATACATCGTGCACTACGAGGGGCTACCTCTATGACGTACCACCCAGTTTGATGCAAAATTTCTAGGATGAAATATCACCTGCCAGAGCCACATAACTTACATGAGAGCTTCCAAGCACATAACTTCTAAAATTGGATGTTAACTATTTACATACTTACTTGTTCACAATGCTCGGGTAGTACCTCATCAACTATGTGAACAAGAAGATGCACTTGAATGGTTAGCATGGTAGTAGGAAAGTGTTTCTCAAACACAACCTCCACATTGTTTAGTTTGGCGAATGGTATGGAGTCTACGTTGATCTCCTTTTGTGAGATCCATTACACCAACTTCGCAAGTTTGCAGATTGTGTTAGGGACGTTAACAGATAAACATTCCTCAATGGTCACCGATAAAATAAACTGCAAAACACGTGCATCAATGATATTAAAGTCCACACACAAATTTGTTACACAATTCCCACTATGATATATTCCACTATGAACATACTTGACACATTTTATGCCAGTCGTGTGACTTCAAACCGATAAGCTTTCCTTCTTTAGTAAAACACGTTCGGAGCGAGTGCATTACGCCAATGGGGGTCCGCACAGATCGAATGGTCTCTTTTACTTTGCGTTCTTGGGCTCCTGTGAAAATCCATGGAGCTTTAGGGAGTTTTATCGACCCATCGGATACTGTCTGCGAGACCAATATTGCTCTACATTTCTAAGGTCGACCCTGGCTCCCAAAGTATCTTTCTTGCCGGTCAGATGGTCCCATAGCAGATTACCCACATTCTTGAATATGTGCATTGGATTGAGCAAGTGATTGATCATGAGTCGGGGCCAATATGGTAACTCGTACCATAGAGAGACTCTCTTCATCCCTGGGGGCAAACCGTCATCACACATCTCCTTCTGCTCTAACCATGCTTGTGCAGACATCCTCGATGGCTCTCTTCCCAAAAAGATGTCATGTAACACATGATTCTCTCGAAGATATGCTTGATGACCTTCGTAGATTTGCTTCTTCAATGAGGACGCCTGACGTGCATTCAGTGTAGGTCCACATGTGACACATGCTCTGTATCCGCTTGTTTGAAGCCCTGCATGTATACACATGATAATAGATAAGCTTGAGAAAAACCAAGATTTAAAGTGTTTGAGTTTAAGTGTAAGTCACTTGAGCATTCTGTTAGTCCGGGATAGTCACGCATGGTCCACATTAGAATGCCTCTGATCAAAGCATTCCATCGACCTGTGTGTCGACTCATATCCACCACTTCTATGCCAATCCACAATTGTTGTAGCTCTTCCAATAGTGGACGAAGATACACATCCATATTCTTCACTTTATACCGCCCCGGCACAATCAAGCTTAGCCATAGGTGCCCCTTCTTCGTAGTCAACCACGGGGGAATGTTGTAGTTGACGATGATAATGGGCCATACACTAAAAGATGTTGATCTTTGACCAAATGGATTTATGCCATCCGTAGCGAGGCCTAGACGCAAATTTCGAGCTTCCCTGGCAAAATCCGACCATGTTTCATCTATATGTTTCCAGGCTGTGCAATCTGCAGGAATCCGTAGCACACCATCCGAAGATTTATTCTCCTCATGCCATGATGCTAGGGCAGCCATGGACTTACATTCGAAGAAATGCTTGATGCGAGGAAGCAGAGGAAAATGTCGCAAAACCTTCTGCATAATTTTTTTTCCGTGGAGATCTACTCGATATCTCTCGGAATCACATTTCGGACACTTCTCCATGTCTATGTATTCCCCTCTGAAAAGATTGTAGTCGTTAGGACAAGCGTGGATTGAAATGTAATCCATTCCCAAGTTTCGCAAGATCTTTCTTGCTTCCTCTCTGGAATCTGGCATCACATTATCAGCTGGCAGTATGTGCTCTTTGAGCAATCTACACAACGAAAAAAATTTGGTACAATTGTGTAAAAATATATCAGATCATTATACATCTAGAGTTTTTTATTAAAGTAAACACATTGTAATAGATCACCTGAAAAGCGCTATGACGCTAGTGTTACTCCATCCAAACTTTTTCTGCATGTTGAGAAGAACCAGGAGCGCCTTCAATCTAGACACATGTGCTCCATCATACAATGGCGTATCGGCTTCACTTTTCATATCATCATAGATAAGCCTTTCTTAATCCATGATCGTCTCGATCATTTAATCGATCTTGGGCTCAAACATTGCCTCGTTGGGAATGTGGTCTTCATGATCATCCCCCGAGTTGTCAGAGGCTACATCTTGTGGCCTCACATATGCTGCTTGACCAAAGCGCCTGCGAGAACACGTCTACTGGTTGCAAGATTGCTGCCTGTTGGCCAGCGTCAGAGTCCGACGAGTTATAATTGGCAACAATTCGATCTATAATAGATGGATCGAAATCACCAAATTCGTGAACGTGCTGCAAACTTAATGCGTCTTGTCCGTCGCACAGCATGCTTGCATTGATTACAGGGACATAAGATCCTCGTTGAGAGATAGGTGTTTCTGTTGGACGGCCCCACATCCTTGTCACTACTCATAATAAGGGTGAAAACCTTATAACCTGGACATAAATTTAATATTCTATTGGCATCCTCCATCTTTTATCTCTCTCTCTCTCTCTCTCTCTCTATTCACACTGTAAACTACCTCACATTCTCTAGTCATGTCCAATCCCCGCGCACCTCGGTCTAGAGGTGCACGGAGATCAGAACCACCAGGTTATAATCTCGTTTTTATTGGTCAATGTCTATATTTGTGGGTACAAGAAATCTACACACCCACGTCTACATGATAGTGCATGTAGTGGACAAAACCCCTTTGCCTCTTCTCTAGCTGTAGCATTTCACAGCATCTTAACATCTTTTCACAGTAGATCTTTGTCTGTAGCATGCAGGTATGCCATTCTTGCAATGTAGCTGATGCCTGCTCAAAGCACTTAATTCTTACTCTAGATTTGACGGGCTGTGTAATGTGTGTGTGTGTGTGTGTGTGTGACCCTTGGAATCGTCATCTTGCATCACTAATTTCTGTGTAGGCTCAATTTTCTCTTCCATTGGCTGATCATGACGGCTTATCGTGTGGCAACAACAATTGAACATGCAGGTGGAATTGCTGGTCCGCATGGACTATCGAGGCTGTGAGCGCAGGAAATTTTCTCATGTAGGAAAACAGAGTCTTTTTCAGTGTTTTTCATATGAGCAAGTGTTTTTCATACAATGCTTAACATCATGAGCGCACCTTCATTGACGTGCACTAAAATCTAACCTAAATCTAGAAAAAGCTAGTCCATCGAACACAAATCTAGATCTAATATAATCTTAAACTCAAAATAAACCTAAATCTAATCTAATCTAACGTAAATAAACCTAAATCTAATCTAACGTAAATCTAACTCAAAATAAACATAAATCTAATCTAATCTAACCTAAATAAACCTAAATCTAATCTAACGTAAATCTAAATCTAACCTAATTTTAAACTCAACATAAACATAAATCTAAATGTAATCTAACCTAATCTAATTTAAATTTTAACGTAATCTCTTTCTCTCTTTGTTTTCTCCCCTTACCTCTCTCTTTCGTCTTCTCCCTCTCTCTCTTTGGTTTTTTATTCTCTCTCTCTTTCTCTTTGTTCAACAGGTGTTGAGTTCAACTCCTCGTCGGCTAGATCTTTAAGGTCTCTTGGGATAGTTTCCTATGACGTTAAAACTCTCTTCTTCTTGGCTGTGTGTGTGTGTGTGTGTGGGGTGTGTGTGTGTGTGCCAATAAAAAGAGGAAAATGGTATACTCTTTCTATCACCCAAGTGTGGTAGATTGGTTATGCCATTTTCCTCTTGAATAACAGGTCTTGAGTTCAACTCCTCGTCGGCTAGATCTTTAAGGTCTCTTGGGATAGTTTCCTATGATGTTAAAACTCTCTTCTTCTCGGGTGTGTATGTGTGTGGGTGTGCCAATAAAAAGAGGAAAATGGTATAACATTTCTATCACCCAAGTGTGGTAGATTGGTTATGCCATTTCCCTCTTGAATAACAGGTCTTGAGTTCAACTCCCTATCGGCTAGATCTTTAAGGTCTCTTGGGATAGTTTCCTACAACGTTAAAACTCTCTTCTTCTTGGGTGTGTGTGTGTGTGTGCCAATAAAAAGAGGAAAATGGTATAACCTTTCTATCATCCAAGTGTGGTAGATTGGTTATGCCATTTCCCTCTTGAATAACAGGTCTTGATTTCAACTCCTCGTCGGCTAGATCTTTAAGGTCTCTTGGGATAGTTTCCTACGACGTTAAAACTCTCTTCTTCTTCTTCTCTCTTTTCTCTCTCTCTCTCTCTCTCTCTCTCTCTCTCTCTCTCTCTCTCTTCCTCTTTCAATGTGTGTGTGTATGCATTCTTTGTTTATGCATGTGTGTGTGTGTGTGTGTGTGAGAGAGAGAGAGAGAGAGAGAGAGAGAGAGAGAGAGAGTTTTTTGTTTATGCATGTGCTCTCTCCCCGATATCTCTCTCTCTCTCTCTCTCTCTCTCACACACACACACACACACACACACACACACACACACACACACACACACATTGTGTTTTTGAGAGAGAGAAAGGGAGAGAGGGGAAGGGAACATGAGAGAGAGGAGAGGGAAGGAGCATACCTGGCTCTCCTTCCTCTCCTCGTGTATGTGTGTGTGTGTGTGTGTGTGTGTGTGTTGAGAAGAAAGAGAGAGAGAGAGGGAGAGTGCGGGTTACCTCTTTGCTTGCTTGAGCGTCGAAAACTCAGATCTGAGATCTGAGTTTTTAGGCACTCTCGATTTATTTAATTATCCCTGTTTGGCGTCGCTATGAGCGTTGCTATGTTACACATAACTACCGACGTCGTGAATTTCCACTTTTAAGCGTCGCTAATGTGAAGTACCTCCTGTAGTGAATACTTTTGCAAGAGAGAGAGAGTTTAGAGAACATGACAATAGTTGAGGACCGGATTCATAAGGAGCCGGTCCCCCCTCCAATAGCATATGTATTATAGTTTCTCCCATTAAGAGAGACTTGGTACAATACAATCTTTGTGTTCCTTGTAACCTAGGTGATGCAATGAAGATGGAAAGCTTCATGCATCACAAGCATAACATAAACTTGAAGAAAGCATTAACTATCCCAAGCCTCAGTCCCAAGGCCTCAAACACCTTCGAAGGTGGAGAGAGCTAGCGGGGAGTGAGGATAGGGAAGAGGAAGAAGAAACATTCCATAGGAGAAAGAAATAGTTCCTCACTTATCATTACTCTTCTTGCTAGCATACATAATAGCATAGTAATGAAGATGGAGAAGATAGCAAGCTTAAGCCTTGAATCATGACTCTTGGTTGGATTTGCATTCCATAGCCAAGAGTGTTGGTGTAGGCTTTCACTCTCACAAGCTTGGAGAAGGGGGTGGTGTTCCTCAACTTTCACCAAGTGAGAATCGCCTTGCAAATGAGTGTGTATGTGGAGTATATCCCCCTAGCACCCCCCCTCATTGCTTTGGGAGAGTGGTGACCTTTCTACATGTTGCAAGCTCATTGGACCCCTCTTCCCGTATCCAATCACATGCAGCATGTAGTCAAGTACATGGGTAGTCTTTTGATAAGTGTTCTCCTTACCCCTTAGAGAGAGAGAGAGCTTGAAAATATCTAAATATTTGTTAGATGGAAGTAGAAGCTCATTGGACCCCTCTTTAGCCCAACCAAAAACATTCAAGCACACCATGTGGTTAAGCTTAGTGAGAATCTGACATGTGTCCTATGTGCTCTTTTAGAATTCCTCTATCTTTGAGATTTTTATGCATAGGAAGTTTTTCAAGAAACTTTCTCATTAAGTGTGTAGGTTCGAACTCTTTTTGACTCAAGCATCTTACCTCCCATGCATAAGAAGCTTCTCAAGTAACTGCCTCATTAAATGTGACAAGTACCTCAAGGACTTTAGTCATCAAGCATGACAAGCACCTTAGTTGGAGTTCCCACCTCAAGCACAGCCCTAACTTGCTTAAGTTTAGGTCAGGTTTCCACTTCAAGCACAACCCTAGCTTGCCTAAGTTTAGGTTGGGTTCCCACCTCAAGCATAGCCCTAGCTTCTTTAAGGTTCCCACCTCGAGCACATCCCTAGTTTAGATCGGGTTCCCACCTCAAGCTCAATCCTAGTTTGCTTAAGGTCAAAGGACTTTTAACACTAATCATTGGAGGTTTTTAATGAAGCTAACCCTAAGGTCTTTTAAGCTTCATTAAGTTAACCTTGCTTTTTGACATACCATCTCTAATTTGGGCCCCTTTACCATTGACCCCGCATTGAGATAGATCCGTAAGCGCATGTCTATATTCTAACCCTTGTTTCCGTTTATTATCCCATATTAAATAATCATTTTAATATGAGAAAATTATTTGGGTTGGTTAGATATTAGATATTTAATGACATCCATCAAATTATAGAAGTAGGTAAAATGCCAAAGACGGTTACACAAGGACAAAAAACAAGATGGGTTGCAAAATCAATAGTGGAAAATCAATCACAGAGAGCCCACACATCTCGACAACCGCTTCTCATGCGAGATATAGCAAACACTACATCAGTCACTCGACAAGCAAGTCAAGAGGATCCAAAATATGCCAATCTACTTGACAAAATGGTGGCATCAAAAGACCAACATAATCGAAGAGGCCTAAATTTCCGGAACTTATGGAATTGGGTTTCTGGCCTTGAACAGGTAAGTCCAAGTCGCCATTAAATATACATGGCATAAAAGTCACAGTCGGGCAGCTAAGCCACTAAATGAGCGAGGCGTTAGTCCCAAACCTTCATGTAATATTCTCTATGATCTAAGCGTCTTAGTTATTTTAGGTACTGCTCAAGCTGGAAGAGTTGAGTATAATTACGTTGTGTCGCTCATGTTGGCATAGGTGAGCATAAGAGTCGAAGTCATTGTAGTATAGTGGTAAGTGAAGGAGGAAGTCCAAAAGACACTCACGTACTCATCATAGTGAGGAATGAGTGGAGAAGCTTCTACATCGAAAACCCTTCTTGGAGACGTTGTGAAGGATTGGGGGGCTGGCCTCTACAACACCTCAAACCAACACCAAGAAAAGAGGATGAAGAGTATAGCTCTCTCGAGATAATATGGGCTGATCTTCTCTCACTAATTTTCTCAATTTCACACACACTCAACCTCGACTAGCCTTGACTAGCTCCGACTAGCTTCCCTCTACACCTCTACAACTCCCACTACACTCCATTGCACTCAAAGACACCAAGGAAGCAATAAAATCAAGGAAAAAAGTGAGAAAAAAACCATGGAAATCTCTTCACTTTTTACCATAACTCAAAGAGCTTCACTTCTTTTCAAACGCCCTTCCATGTGCTAGTAGGGCTTCCATAGGCGCTCCCATATATACACATAGCTTGACCAAAACCCACTCAAATCAAGCTTAATTTGAAAACCCACAAAGTTCAGAAAAAAAAATCAAAAAAAGTGATGGAAAACTTGGGGGAAACCTTGCCCTTTGATATATGTACAAGCAAGGCATGGCAGCACATAGTTTACCCTCGACTAGCTGCACCACAAGGAGCTGCACACACCATAGCCACCATACCTCAAAACAAGATGAAGAGAGGTCAATATGCAGAGCTAAGCACCCACTTTCATCAGCCCATTGAGGAGAGACACACTCTCAACTCACCACATCGGGCCCTCGATTAGCAAGACAGGCTGCTCTACTCCCAAACGCCTCTATCCCTCGCGACAATCAGGGCTTCTTGCTGCTAGATCTTCCTCTGTCAAATTCCCCACTCACTCATGATCTCAAGCTGATAAAAACTTAGTTTTGTTCATATTTTTCAAGTACTAAGTGACTATTTCAAGTCTCAACACGTCTATGTACAAAAACAACAAAACTATGCACCCCGCACAACTGGCCCGCATGAGTAGAGACAGCTGGCACACACCGCCTTTGTACACTTTGTACAAGCATGCTTTATTTACATATAAGGGACCTAAAAGCATTAAAAAACCCTTTCCAAAGTCTCTTGGGGTGGCTTGCATCATTCCGTAAAAACACATCACAACGTGGAAGCTATTGAGACGTCTTTTGATGTCACATGTGCTACATTTGTTCCTTGAAGCACCCATCAACTTCATCTCTTACACTGCATGCTTTTGTTTGAAAATTTCTCATAAGCATATAGAGTGTCCCATAATTGGCACTTGCATTAGGCACTCTTTCTTTGTTTCTCCTAAGCACTCACCTTGCATGACAGGTACTTCAAGACTAAATGCTCAACTCCAATAAGAGCGTATACCAAAGGCACTTTTTTCCCACCGGGTTTTTTTTCCCTTTGATCATCCAGGTTTTAAGACCCTAATCTAGAAACCCTCATCATCGACTTCTTGTATATATTCCTTCTACATCAACAATAAGGAAATGGCTACCTAAATCAATCGACGATGACTTGGAGCAAAAATTGCAGGTCTCCATATGCTTATCAAGGGAACCTTTTATCTCCAAGGTCGACAACAAAGCTCCATAAAAAAATGGCAAGCTAACAAATGGCATACAATGCCAAGCAATGATGACCCCAACAAGAGATCTCTCCACAACAAACCATAAGGAGATCACCAATGTTGCAGCTAATGAAGTATTTCAAGTCAACCACAAAGGCAAACACATCAAGAGAAATCTTCACGACCAAAAAGACACCAATAAGAAGAATGAGCAACATATGCAAAATTCCCTCGACAATTGAAGTCCAACACACGCATCAAAAAGAACACGACAGATATGAATCACTCAAGGAAGGGGGGAGCGTCATCAACAACAAAGCACTTCCCAAGTTAAAGTCCAACCTTGAAGACATAACTGAAGACAACCCTATGACAAAACTGCACAAGGTCGTGTCAAGGGACGACACGAATTAGGAAGGGGGGAATGTTTGAGGACAGATCAAACGGGTGCCCAACTGCTCGGACACGTAGTCGGACACCACATTTGTACTCACATTTGTACTCTATTAGTTTTTCGAGCTAGTGTAGTTTTCCCTGAGTTGTAACGCTGTCATGACAATTGTAAAGGCCCATGTGATTCAGCCACTGGCCATTTAGAATGCCCTAGGTATAAAGGTCAATAACCTTAACGTGAAAGAAGGTTTTATCTTTAGAAAAAGAAGGAGCTCTGAAAACGTACGCTCAAGCTACGAGTTGCTCCAAACTTGTAATCATCGCAGCTAATGATTGAGTAATCAGATTTCATTTTAGAAACTTGCATTGTGTTCCTCTCTCTTTGCTCTTTCATTCAAGTGTAAGCATTGTCAATTTTTTTGAGAATTGCGACTACGTGTTTGTGAGTTGTAATTGCAGATTTGAGTGCTTAAATCATCGTTTTTAGTCGTTTTGACCATAGGAGAGTGTTCTTAGACCATAGGACAACGTTTCTGGCATGATCTGTTGCAGTTTTCATGACCTTTTTCATAATGGATCGTGATTTTGGTACCTTGTCGGATTGCGACCAGACTTGCTAGGATAGTGCCCCTAGGTGTCCTAGACCTCCTCATGAAGTTTTGTTGCATTTTGAGTCCGTTCGAGTACTGAAATGGCGTGATGACCTAGAGTTGTGAGAAAGGAAATTTCCCTGATCATTGAGTGTTGGTTTGCTTGTAGAGTTGTTGTGTTTGCTTGTTAAGGTTCACTTCTTGAGATTGACGATCTCAAAGAGTCTCCGTGCCCCATCCGAGTCACTTTCCCTGAGTATTGACATTATGTTAGTGCCAGAAAGCTATGCTGCAGACGTCCTTGGCGGCGACCTGCTAATAGATGGTTTTAAGAGAAAATTTCCCACCTTGGTTTTGAGGATAAAAATTTCTCTCCAAGGAGGGAGTAATATGAGGAAAAAGTTCCTATAGAGCACGGCTCAAGAACAATGGCATGGAGCCCCCTATATATACTTGTTGAATGGAAGGAGTGCCTAGATCATCATTCCCTTGTCCCCTCAGAGTTAGAGTGTGGTCACATGGGGCTTACTTTTCTATCACAAGTAAACTAAGGAAAACTAAGCTTGCATTATTGAGTGCATAGCTAATGCTTCGGCGTGGTCACACGCTACAAAGCTCACAAAAATACTAACACGTTGAGGTGGACACGAGTTCAATGACCAGGTAGGGTTGGTAGAGAGAGATTTGAGCCTATTTGTGCGCCCCATAGTCAACACAACCTACTTTTCCTCTTAGGTGGAGACACATTGCTTGTTGTTGCTACCATCAAAAAGCACCGTCTCCTTCCCTCTTAGTAGGTGGAGCCACGCTGCTTGCTGCTGTTGCCATAAAAAAGCACCGCCTCCTTGCCTCTTCATTCATAAAGCTTCATAGGGTTACCAAGAGCAACTATGATGATATGCCAAAACGGTACAATCACAAACTTGCCCGCATAGTTCTACTGTGCCTGGCTGTTCGCCTCGCGTGACCATGATGGAGACATGCTATCTTTCAAAATAACAAATGACTAGCCTTGTGTGACCAATGCCATAGTATAAACTTTTATTGAATCTCAATTGCACCCATTTGAGTCCCAATTGCATGCAATTGGACCGAACTACACTCAATTACGCATACATCTTCAACCAAACCATGGAGACAAAAGAGAGGCCGGTTAAGCTCAATGGCACCTCGTGTGAAGCGCTTCCAAGTTCTTGTCTACTAGACACACGGACTCACAGTCTTCAACTGTTCAACGTTTTGTGTCCTCTCTCCTCGTTTGGGGAAATGTGGGGCTCTAAAACCAAGCTGCTTACCTTGGGAAAGGGCCCAGGTTTGTTATTGTCCATCTCGATCCTCGTGTGTGTGTGTGTTTGTGCGTTGGGGTGTGTGTGTGTGTGTGTGTGGAGGTGTGGCCAGTGTGGTTGTGTGTATGTGGGGCCTGAAGGCCCTTTTATATTGGGCGTGTGGGGGAGTTTGTACAAGAGATGATTACACACACACACAAAGTAGAGAAAGTGGTGGTGGCAGGTGCTGGTGTGTGTGTGTGTGTGGAGATAGTGGTCTCCCATAGGTTACATCGCCCAAGTCTGCACATACATGAGCCCGCCATAGCTTGTTTTGGTTGGTGCTTTTTTTTCATGCTCCATTGCTGCACCCATATCTCTCTATCTCTCTCTCTCTCTCTGTGTTGTCTCTTGGAGGCTGAGTACATAGGATTCTCCATCATCGTACCTTAGATCTCTTTCAGAGCTCTTGCATTTTGCATGTACAGATCTTGTATTGGCGGTTGCGCTGCTGCGTGCAAGGTGTGTGAGAGTGTCGGGTGGGGGGGGGGGAGAGAGAAATCGGATACAGAGAGAGAGAGTGGCGGATTCGTGTTTGCGTGTTGTTGTGTGAGTTTGTGAGTGCGAGAGTGCGTGTGTCCCCCCCTGCCCCAGCTTAAGATCCACTATTGCTGGCTAGACTCAAGGTTCGTGCTTTGCCTCTCTCTCTCTCTCTCTCTCTCTCTCTCTCTGTGTCCCCGCATATTCGTTTTTTATCTCTCTCTCTCTCTGTCTCTGCTCTTCCCCTGTTTCCCTTTCCCGCCCCTGATTGCTTTCTTGCCTCCATGTAACGGCAGATTCTTGCATTGCTTGGGGTTTCTGTTCCTCCATTATATAAATTTTTTTCTCTGCCTCCCTCTTTCTCTCTCTCTCTCTCTCTCTCTCTCTCTCTCTCACACACACACACACACACACTCACACTCACTCACACGGACATCTAAGCAGAAGACGCAAAATGGGTTTCAATCAAACAGGGCCTGGGCATTTGGAAATGCTCGTTAAGCCAGGTTAAGGGTCCCCTTCATCCTCCACAAGGAGCTTTGTACTTCATACCTCTGCGGAGAGGCAGCTATGGAACCTCGTAAAATCCCTTCATCTGCACGTGCTGAGCTTTCCCATGACAGGAGTTCCTCTCATAGCAGGGTCAAGAAACAGAGCCTGTCTTCAATGGATCTGAACGGCATCAAGATTGGGCTTTCCAGTACTACAAGAAACACAGGTACAGGGGGTGCTTGCGAGGATGTGAAACTAAGTGAGGCAGAAAGCTCACAGGCAACCTCTAGTACCACTCTGTCAAATGCCAAGCCTAGCCAGAGCAGCAGCAAAAGCAGTGTAAGCAAGTCCAGCACTAGCTCCGAAGAGAGCGATGTCAGCAATGATAGTCTCTACACAAGCTTTATCACTGCATTGAGCAAGCCACACAAGGCTAATGATCCACGGTGGGCTGCCATCCAAGCGGCACATGTGAAAGAGGGAACTCTCACATTCAATCACTTTCGCTTGCTCAAGAAGCTCGGATGTGGCGACATTGGCAGTGTTTACCTTGCAGAGCTTAAAGGTAACAGCAATTGCTTTTTTGCAATGAAGGTGATGGACAAGGGATCTTTAGCAAGCCGAAAGAAGCTCCTCCGGGCACAGACAGAGCGTGAGATCCTCCAATGCTTGGACCATCCCTTCCTGCCGACTTTATACACACATTTTGATACCGACAAATTCTCATGTCTGCTCATGGAGTTTTGCTCTGGTGGAGACCTTCACATGCTTCGACAGAGGCAACCGGGGAAACACTTTACTGAAATGGCGGCTAAGTAAGTTAGACCTTGTTATTTTGATGTTGTTTGTGTCGGTTTGATGGTCTATCTGTGTGTATGAGGCACGTGCCTCAGATTCTTTGCACATTTATGCACACTAGGCAGAGATGCATATGGTATTCAGGTCTATGGTTGTGTCATCTATTGGATTGAGAACATGGAGAACAGATGGCATGTTCGGGTAGGATGCTTAGAGCACTTTGCGGGTGTGGTGGTTCAAGGGTGGAATCCACACGGGATTTGAGGAGGCCTAGACGGCCATAGGTAGAGTATGGTATACAGGTCTATTATATGTCATCGATATGAGTGGGAGCAGGGAGCACAGATGGCAGGCGTGGAAAGTGCTCGTAAAGCACATTGCGGGTGACATGGTTCAAGGGTGCAGTGCACACAGGATTCAAGGAGGCCTTGGCGGCCATAGTAGCCAGGCACCCGATAGATTTGGCCACGCTCGGCTAGTGTCCGGCCAAGTGTGGACAGCCAGGTCTATCTAAATGCGGCTCCTACAGTTGGGTGGTGAGCTTTAGTGCTGTGTCAGAGTCTTCCAAGTGTGGACAACCAGTCTATGTAAAGGGGATTCCTACGGTTGCTTTTAGTGCTCCTGTGTCAGAGAGTCTTCCAAGTGTGGACAACCAGGCTCATACGAAGGGGACTCCTACAGTTGGATGGTGAGCTTACGTCACTGCGCTATGTCAGAGAGCTCTCAATAACTCTTCGGGGATGCTTATGACTCAGGTTGTTACAACGACCTATACAGAAGAGACTCCTCAGGTTGTGTTGTGGACATGGAGAAAACTTTGTGAGTCATCAAATGTGCCTTTGGAGGAGTCATAATCTGAATACCCTTGCGGAGGCACTCCAATTAGCAATTGCTGCAGAGTGCATATGCATTCACCCTTTGTAGTATACAGTCCGGACATCCATTTGGATTCACCTGGGAAGTCTGACCTTCAGTATGAGTACGTATTTGACATACCCACATCTGGGCACAATGTGTTATCATTATCCACAATGGTCAAAAATGACCTATAGGGTCAAGTGAAACATGTAACATTCGACATAGTGAGCTGATCAGAGGTTCTTGATGCTTTAAGGCTGGGTTCAGACTGAACCGGCGGAAGAAACAAGCCTTCCTAAATGTGCCGCCGCCTAGTGTGAACAATGTGGAGGAGGAAAAGTGAAAAAGTGAAGGGGGCTGAGAGAGGCCATCAACTCTTCCGGGGGGGGGGGGGGGGGGGTCGGAAGAAAAATGGAGGGCCTGGCGGAAGAGTGCCTCAACTCCAACCAATTAAATTTTTCCATGGAGGAAGAACGCCCCTTTGCTTTTCTCTTCCGCCACCTAGTCTGAACCCACCCTAAGATTGTGGAGATGATGATGGCAGTTGGGTGTGCATGAGAGAGAGAGAGAGAGAGAGAGAGAGAGAGAGAGAGAGAGAGAGAGCAACTCTTCCCTTGATTTTTATTGTCAGATTCTATGCAGCAGAAGTGCTCCTTGCTTTAGAGTATTTGCACATGATGGGAGTGATTTACAGAGATTTGAAGCCAGAGAATGTGCTCGTACGGGAAGATGGACACATTATGCTATCGGACTTTGATCTCTCGTTGCGATGCGTAGTGAGCCCAACTCTAGTCAAGTCTGCGGCAGCAGAGATGGATCCCAGGAAGGGCTCAACATATTGTGTTCAGCCAGCGTGCTTAGAACCAGCATGCGCTGCTCCTGTATGTGTTCAGCCTGCATGCTTCATGCCAAAGCTTCTTCCATCTTTTAGATCAAAGAGCAAGAATAAGAGTAAGAAAAAGAATGAGCTTGGGAATCAAGTAAGGCCTCTTCCCGAGCTCATTGCAGAGCCGACAGCAGCACGGTCGCTTTCATTTGTGGGCACTCATGAATACTTGGCCCCAGAAATTATCAAAGGAGAGGGGCATGGAAGTGCTGTAGATTGGTGGACTTTTGGGATCTTCCTGTACGAGTTGCTTCAAGGGAAGACTCCTTTTAAAGGGGCTGGAAATAGAGCAACCCTTTTTAATGTGATTGGTCAGTCTCTCAAGTTTCCTGAAGCACCGTCGATAAGCTACCAGGCACGTGACCTTATCAGAGGTCTTCTTGTTAAGGACCCTCAACATAGATTGGCCTATAAGAGGGGTGCCACAGAGATTAAACAGCACCCTTTCTTTGAAGGTGTGAATTGGGCGCTTATAAGGAGCATGTCGCCCCCACATGTTCCGAAGCCATTTCAGCTAGAGGTATCTTTAAGTAAAGCGGCTTCAGGTATGGCGTCATCGACAGAACCACCAAAGCTTGTTGAGGGTGATCCCAAGGCCCAAGGTACTTACCTTGATTTTGAGTTCTTCTAGGTTGGTTTGACCATAATTCTGTGGGTTTTTTTTACCCCCATATCCCAAGCATTTTGGATTGAACTAAACTTTCTCTTTTCCATTCGGAGGCGACATCAAAGTTGTCTTCATGCAATTCTCTTGTAAAATTCTTGACTAGATTCACATGTGTAACATATTTGCACCTCATCACCGCAATTTGGGAGCTTTAGGTAGGGTTAGCTGTAGTCATGCTTTGTTTTTTGAGCTTTAGGCATGTGCAATTGCTGAGGTCTGAGATCGGATGCTTAAGAATCGGTGGTCCTCCTCCTATCATACTTCGCTAGTTTTGATCCTATGCAAATGCTGAGCTTTTAACAGTGGGTTTGGTGATAGTGCTCTCTGCTGTTCTTTTATGGTCTCTCATGCAAGATGTGACCTCATAAATAGACTCTGGCTGTGTGCTGTATATTAGGGCAAGATCTGGGGCCATTAAAGTTCAGTAAAGGCTCATTAATTACTGATTAAATGCTCTTTAATTACTCATTAAATGCTTATTAGGTCCCTGATCTTAAGCTAGGTCCAGTATTTGATGAGCAATGATTGTTACCCTTAATGTTCGGTTAACGATTGAAGCAAGGCTTGTGCTTCCTTTACTTGAGCGCTGGCTATCTTCACTTGAATGACTTCAGGATTAGTTCAAGTACATTGATTTTATGATTCAGAAAATTTGGCCAGTTGAAATGTAGGCATGATGGCCACTCTATGATGTTAAACATCTGTTATTATTAGAACCTGACAATAATGCCAGATGCATGTGTTGATGACTACTGTTGATGGAATTCATGGTTAGTTTCTGTGAATAACTATCATGAGTCTATAACTCGTATTTTACCCCAAAGATGACTGGACATGTCTTGCATTGATTCGGTGGAGCATTCTTCAAGGCGTGCACTTAAGGTACATTCGCACACATGCATATCTGACAGTGTGAAGTCTTTCTTGAAATGATGTCAGTCGATATGGTTGGTGACATACCAAGTGCTTGCAAGTCGAGGTAGCTTTTTAGCGCCTAGCTAATTTTCTAGATTTTGAATTTTGGTGTGATTGTGAGCCTCATATTGAAGAGGTTGCCAGTATACTTCCAAGCTTCATGTGTTTTTGTGGTGTGCCGAATCAAAGTGATTATAGAATCATTTAGACACATTTACAATGGTGCACAAAGCATCCTCATTTGTTATGCTTTCATGTGTCGGTATTTTGGTTATACTCTAGCATCTTTTATGAATGACTACACTATTGACCTCACATTTATGAATGAAAATGTACCTCCTTTGAAGGGCCTTTCTTTGAGAGCATGTAGCTGAGGAGCAGAAATTCCTTTGTCTTCTGCAGAGATTGGTTTTTAACTCAGAATCCAGCCTCTTTTCCTCAAGGTCCTTATGGGTCAAGCCTTTCTTTGGCCTCATTATTTAAGGACAGACTCCTCTCCCTACCCCCTAAGGAAAGGTCGCTTCCTCCACCTCCTTAGTGATAAGCATATATTGGCCTAGCTCTGTACCCTCTATTAGATTAGTGGGGATGTAGCATTTTTAGTCATTACTATGTATGTTGGACCTGAAGTCGTCAACAGTGGTCAAAATAAACGTTTGGAAAACCTAGAGAAAATTTGAGGTATTTTACTATATATGGAGTTTACTACACAATTTCTCTAAACTCTGTATGCCATTTAGATTGACCTCTGCTCTAGCCACCTTTCTCAGATTAATGAGTCATACATTCATTACGAATGTTGTACAGGTGTTTTGAACCAATTCTGAACTTCTACTTACCTTTGGATTTAACATGAGAATAACAAAATGAAACTCCCTCATGCATAAATCTAACGAGTCTTGGACAAAATTGATATGAGTTTGGGATTGGATACCGGACGGGTTACCTATCTTCCAAGGCCCTAAGGTAGGTAGAACTAAAGTTTGGAGAAAGGAACTTAACTTTCACTAAAGTGGGTTTAGTGTTTCAATTATGGGAGCTTAAATTTGAACCTTTTCGAAAGTTATGGAGCTTTTCGAGCTCCCAAGGGCAACACATTTGCCTATATTCGCAATGCATGCACCCTTGTGATTCATATGAGTCAACTTCTTGTGGTTTACAATGTATCTCGTCTCTTAGTCATGTTGATATTGAACTCAGATTTGCAATTGGACATGAGAGTATTTTGAGACATTGAAGTGCCTTTCTTCCCGACATTTTGGATTTCATTTGTGCTAACCCTAATTGTAAAATACACCTCACCACGAAACCTCGAGAGATGTACAAAGTAGTAGAAATTGCACTTCTCTCTCTCTCTTTCTCTCTCTCTCTCTCTCTCTCTCTCTCTCTCTCATTTCATCTTGTTTCACCACCATTAATTCTGTTCTATTGAGTCCACACCCATGTGACTCAAGGGGACCAGAGAGGCCCACTTTATATTCATAATACACAAAACCCTAAGCTTGATTATTAGGTCGTAAAAGAGATTTGCAACAAATGATATTAATGAAGGATCTCCAATCTATGAATCGTCTCTTCTCTTTCTTATGTAAATGATCTCATACAAAGCAACCCAACTCTAAATGCAAGAGGATAGATTTAGGTGTAATCATCATATTGTCGACTTCACACGTTGGTATGTGTAAGCTTTGATTGGTTAAATATTGTATATGAGAGAGTGTGAGTACCATATCTTGAAGTCACGTTATACATGCTTTACCATCATCAATAAATTTGAGGGTTTGGTGCTCCAAAAGTGTAATTTTTTTTTGCAATGTTTTCCTCCATCCAATTGTGCGACACAATTCAATGGATGCAAGGTGATATGTATCTTTCAAGTTATGCCATCTAAGTGTTTTTGAAGAAGTGGTTTACATGTGTTTCATTGCCTAGTTAAAACATTGTAAGAGGGTAGTGTGGTGAGAGGGCTCCTTCCAACCCTAAAAGAGTGTGCAGGCTGGCAATGTTGCATTGAGCATGTGTCAATGTAGTCTTCATGCAAGCTTGATGATAGTGTATGAACAAGTATAAACACTTAGCAAGTTACAATAATACAAGTCTTGCACAAGCTCTCTCTCTCTCTCTCTGTCTCTCTCTCTCTCTCTCTCTCTCTCTCTCCACCTCTTATTACTTCACTTTGATGAGTGTAAGATTGTCTTGCACAAGCTCCATTTTTCTATCTCTCTCCCTCCCTGCACCTCTTATTACCTCACTTTGATGAGTGTAAGATTTTTTTGCTTGTGTGTGTGTTGTGGTATTAAATTAAATACATACACACAAAAGAAACGTTCAAAAGACAACTCGATTTAGAAAATGAGGCAAGGATTTGTACAAAAATGACTAAGTCTTTGATACATTAATGTAAAGCATAATAAGAATGAGGTATCATCCTAATGATTTTATACAAAAGTAGTAGAACAATTGAGGTCATCCCAATTGAATCATCAAGGTTTTTCAGAGTTAGATTGCAACATGCTAAACCTTTTTAAGTCAAGATAGAACTCCTATCTGCATCCATATAGACAAGTCAATAGATATGTTAGACTTGACTACATATAACAGGCTTCAGAAAACCTAGTTGTAATTCATGTCAAACTTAAAAATTATTAGACTACTTATTGTCCTAAATATTACTTCAAAGTATGAGCAAAACTTAAGTAATTCTCACTTCTTTCAAAGTTGCAGTGTCCAAGCCAAAATTGCATATCCCAAATAGTACACATTGTTGGAATTAGGGTTGCAAGAAAACACACAGCTTGGAGAAGACGAAGGAAGCTCAAGACACACAATAAAGAGTGTATTCCTTAGTGTGTGCAATGGAAAGATAAGTTAGCCTTAGAGTGATGGGAGTATATACAATGCACGGGGGGAGAAACCTCCTAAAGAGGGAAAAAATGCCCCGACGGTCCTAAGTGTGTTCACACACATCATTACCACAAGTATATGGTAACAAATCCCCTTGGAGTGATGTGGTGAACGAGAGTTGGCACATAAAGTAAAGGGAAGTGCCATGCCCTGAGGACATGATCAGTCCACAAAGGGGAGTAAGTTCAAAGCTTTGCGGAAAGCTTCAAACTTCTCACGAGACAATGTCTTTGTGAAAAGATCTGCAAGGTTGCCCTGTGTTGGTACATAAGCCAAAGCTGATCTCTCCTGCTTAGAGCCTCTCCTTGACATATTGGTAATGCACCTCAATGTGCTTTGTGCGAGCATGAAAAACAGGGTTCCTAACAACTACCAATCCGCTCTCACTGTTAGTGCAGATAGTGCTGGCAATGTCTTGTCCAACACCCAAATCAACCATAAGACGTCTGAGCCATACACACTCAATCGTAGCTGTGAAGACTGCCTTGTACTCAACCTCACAACTATAAGTGGCCATAGTAGGTTGCTTCTTGCTTAGCCATGATATACAGGAACTGTAACAAACATGAAATAGAAACCACTTGTGGACACTTGCGTGTCAAAACAACTAGTTCAATCTGAGTCTGAGAAAGCATGTAAGTTTGACGGAAATGATCCCCCTATGGGATAAAACAAGCCAAGATGTAAATTGCCACTCAACTAGCAGAAAATCCTCTTGACATCCTAGCAATTCTTAGACCCTGGGCTATTCATAAATCTGCTGACTTGTGAGATTGCAAATTGAATATCTAGCCTCGTGTTGCAGACATAAATGAGGCATCCAACAACAATTTGGTAAAGAGTGACATCTGCAGGATCACCAACATCATGAAGACTCAATTTCAAACCTGTTTCCATGGGAGTGGCAATAGGTTTGCAATTCTCAAGTCCAAACTTACATAGCAATGTCTCTATGTAACTTTTCTAACACAAGGAAATACCACCATCACACTGCTTAAATTGTATACCCAAGTAATGATGCAACAACCCCAAATCATTCATCTTGAAAGTAGCATTCAAATTAGTCTTAAATTCAGCAATATGTCTCTCATTTGCTCCAGTGATCAACAATTCATCTACATAAAGAACCACAATGAGAAGTACATCACGCTCACTCTTTACATACAATGTGCTTTCTGTTGGACGGTTATGAAAGCCACGTTTGACCAAATGAGTGTTAGCCTTCTCATACCAAGCACAAGGAGATTGCTTCAACACATACAAAGCTTTGTTACATCTGCACACCTTATCCTCTTGTCCTTTCTTGCACGAGTCTGCGTTAAATAAACTTCCTCAAATATGTCACCATTCAAGAAAGCAATAACAATGTCTGACTGATGTACATCCCAACCAAAATGAGTTGCCAATGCACATAGAAAACACACAATAGTCATACGATAAGTGGGAGCAAAAGTCTCCTCATAATATATGCCTTTTTGTTGTGCATAACCCTTTGCAACAAGTCGAGCCTTATAATGATCAATCTCACCATTTGGCTTGCGTTTCAACTTGTAAACGCACTTTGTACCAATGGCCTTTTTTCCAGGGGGCAAATCACACAAAGTCCATGTGTTATTTTCTATAAGTGCATCATATTCTGATTGCATGGCAACCATGAAATTTTTTGAATTTTGTGCTTCATCAAAAGATAGAGGTTCCTCAACATCATGTAAGCTAGACACAGCCAAAGAATAACAATCTGATGCATAAGATGCATGGCGAGTGTTGGGGTGGTAAAGCCTAATGTGCCGCGCCTAAGTGTTGGGCGGCCGAAGACTACCAGGAACTAACACTGACCGTTCATTCTACATAAAAGAATAAGGACTCATAACCCTAACAGTATTGTGTTTGGAGTCCACCCAAACCTATGTCTCCTCTCTTCTCCATTGTTGCACATACACACACACACACACACACACACACACACACACACACACACACACACACACACACACACACACACACACACACACACACACACACACACACACACGCTCTGGCACGTGCTCTTCAACTGGTATTAGAGCTCAAGGATTGGGAACACCATTGGAGCTCAGCGGGGAGGCAAGCGGAGAAGCATTAAAAATTGCAGCACGTTTTTGTAGATCTATTTTGGCCTATCAAAACGTCTTTATTTAAGCCGATTCTCTAAGTTCTCGACCGGTTTTTTGTCCTCTTCAACTTTGCAGAAGAAAGTTTTCTCAAAATCTTCACCAATTTTGAGATATGTCACTCAGACTGCCTGTAGGTCATGAAGTAGAAGCTGTAGATGTTTACAAATCTGTTTTGATCTGTAAAAACAGCTTATTTCAAGTCCATTTTCACGATCCCCTATTGTTTTTTCATGGTATACAACTTTGCAGAAGGAAGTTTTTGCAAATTTTGCACAATTTGAGAGATACTTAGTTCAGATAGCAGGGTGGTCTACCCTCGTCGGTTCTTATGCGTACAAGTTTTTGTTGCAGACTCTTTCTGCAATGTCTGTCACATGCATATTTGGTGTAAAGTCTTGAGGGTCTGTTATATCAGACAAACCGCCACAACGGTTACAGAAAAGGGTTTTTGTGGTTGATGTAAGATCTTATGCGGTTTATGTATTATGATGGAAATATGCAAAGCCTATTGTTGAGGGTCGTGGTAAGGTTTTATTGAGCTGGGGGATTTTCAAATGTGGAGATCCTTTCGGTGATACAGGGTTTTGGAGCGAGCCCCGACATCCCCATAGTTTCGACATCGACATAGGATGTACATTTATGCGGTTAGTGCAATATTGGTGTGCATCTGCTGACCCGCCATTGTTGGCATTGCTGTCATCTTTATGCGTATGCCTTTGACAGTGTTCAGTTGGTCAGAGACACTCTTCTAGAGTCGAAGACATTGAAGTGACAGTTCTTTGAGATTTTATCTTGCTAGTTTAGCCACTTTGATCAACATTTCAGTCATTGTACACATTTGTTTTGGGTTCAGAAGTCAGTTTTGCAGGGGAGACTCTGTTGAAATTTTTCAGGTTTTCTATCATCTTCTTTAGTGGAGCGGATCTATCACTTTTGTTCCTTGTCGAGTGATGGATTCATCATCGGAGAACAATTTGTTCAACATCGAGAAGTTAGATGGCACTAACTTCCCATTTTCGAAGGAACAAATTCACAATGTCTTAGTACAGAAGAAGCAGATCCGGCCGATAAAGATGAAAGGGATAAAGCTTGAGGATATGGATGAGTATGATTGGCAAGAGTTGGATGAGCTTGTCAGGTCCACTATCATGCTGACTTTGTCAAAGAATGTGTACTTCAATGTGAACATGGAAAAGACTAGTTACGAGCTATGGAAGAAGTTATGTGACCTGTATGAGAAGCAAAGTGCAGCATCATGTTGACTTTGTCAAAGAATGTGTACTTCAATGTGAACATGGAAAATACTAGCTATGAGCTGTGGAAGAAGTTATGTGACCTGTATGAGAATCAAAGTGCAGCATCACATGTTTATTGGCTGGAAAAGTTAGTTGATTTGAAGATGGATGAGGGCACACCCATGTGCAACCATCTAAATGAGTTCAACATAATTTTCAGTAAGCTTTCTGCGCAGGGAGTCAATTTTGATAATTTGATCAAAGCAATGTTCTTGCTAGTTACGCTGCCAGAAAGTTGGGATACTTTTCACACAACCATAAGTAACTCAACACCTCCTGATGGTTTAACATGTGTTGATATTGAGGGCAGTTTGCTTACTGAAGAGGTTAGCACGAAGAATCTTGATACTTCTCGTGGTACTAGCAATGCTCTCATTGTTCGTGGTCGATCACAAGAAAAGGGCAAGCAAAATCATAGAGGAAAATCTCGTAGCAAATCACGTGGCCGAAAAGACATTGAGTGCTATCATTGTCACAAAAAGGGTCATATGAAGAAAGACTGTTGAAAGTGGAAACAAGAGAAAGGTAAAGAGAAGAAGGCAAGACTGAGGAAAGCAATATAAACATTGAAGAGATCAACAATGTTTTTGCTGAAGATTCTGATGGAGATATTTATCTCACATCTGCCATGGATTCAACATTTTTGGTTGCCACTAATGACTATGCTTTACAGGATTGGGTAATTGACTCAGGTGCATCGTTTCATGTGACTCCTCACAGAGAATGGTTTAGTACATATGATGCAGCCCGTAAAGGTTATGTTCGTCTTGGCAATTATTTTGCCTGCGACATAGTTGGTGTCGGCGATGTGCAGCTGAAATTTTAGAATGGTTCTTCGATCATGCTCAAGAATTTGAGACATGTGCCGAAGCTTACCAAAAGCTTGATTAGTACAGGACAATTGGATGACGCAAGATATTACTGCACATTTGGTGATAGTTCATGGAAGATCACCAAAGGTTCTTTAGTGGTAGCACATGGTTCAAAATCTGGGACTTTGTACATGCTACATGTATCCAATGTTAAAAACCATGTAATTTGTGTAACTGAGGAGCCAAGTGTTTCTTTGTGGCATCGCCGGTTAGGACATTTGTCTCAAAAGGGAATGAAAATATTATCTTGTTTTGGTTATGTGCCTGGCTTCAATTTCTCAGACTTTTCAGTTTGTGAGCATTGTCTTTATGGTAAACAAACACAATCACCACACAAAAGGGGAAGCACTCGAAAAAGTGAGCCATTAGAGTTAGTGCATAGTGATGTCTGTGGACCTATGCCTAACGTATCCATGGGAGGTTCATTGTACTTTGTTACATTCATTGATGACTTCTCAAGGAAAGTGTGGGTATATCCTTTCAGGAAGAAGGATGAAGTTATTTCAAAATTTCAAAATTTTGTGGCATTAGTGGAGAATCAGTCTGGCAAGAAAGTAAAGTGCTTGAGGTCAGACAATGGTGGTGAGTATGTCACTAAAGCCTTTCAAAATTTTTGTGATTCCAAAGGCATCAAAAGAGAGTTGACTGCTCCATATAACCCTCCACAAAATGGTGTTGCTAAGAGGATGAACTGTACCATACAAGAGAAGTTACGTAGCATGTTGTCCAATGCATAATTGCCTAATGGATTTTGGGCGAAAGCGTTAGCAACTGCTGTCCATCTTATTAATAGATATCCTAACAAGGCTTTAGATGAGAAGGTACCTGAAGGTACCTGAAGAGCTTTGGTCTAGGAAGCCACCTTCTTACAAGCATCTCAGAGTGTTTGGATGTGAAGCGTATTGCCATGTTCCAAAGGAATTTTGAAGCAAGTTGGCTCCTAAGTCAAAGAAATACACATTTCTTGGCTATGGCAATCCTGGCAAGATGGGATTTCGGTTATAGGATCCTGAAGCTAAAAAGACAGTTCGCAGTAATGACGTATACTTCAATGAGGAAAAGATGCATAAGAAGCCTGTGCATACAGTGGAGGTTATGAGAGTTATCTTCCAAGAAGATGGAATTGTCCACTATACAGCTGAAGTGCCTAATGTCAGACAACAAGCACAAACTCCTCCTGCAGTACAAGATGTTGCTGAGGGACAACCGGCTCAAGCAGTTATTAGAAGGTCTACAAGAGTTTCAAGGCCTCCTGATAGATTTACTCCCTCATTGGACTACATTATGTTGACAGATTGTTGAGAGCCTTCCTGCTATAAGGAAGCCATGTCACTGGATGACAAGGCAAAGTGGGAGAAAGCTATGCAATCAGAAATGGACTTGTTGCATAAGAATCAAACTTGGAAGTTGGTTGATTGCCCCTACAAGCAAAAAATTACACCTCATGATAATAAACCCAAGTACAAGGCACGACTTGTTGCTAAAGGATTTAAGCAGCAAACAGGGTATTGACTTTGATGAGATCTTTTCTCCGGTTGTCCAGAAGACTACTCTGTGGTGTGTACTTGCGTTGGTTGCTAAAGACGACATGGAACTTGACCAAATGGATGTCAAGACAGCGTGCTTGCATGGTGATCTTCAAGAAGAAGTTTATATGCAACAGCCAGAAGGTTTTGTTGAGAAGGGCAATGAAGACTTGGTGTGTCAGTTAGAATGGTTTAAAATAGTCATCAAGGGGGTGGTATCATAAATTCTAATCGTTCATGCTCTCAAGGATAAAAACGTAGCGATATGGACCATTGCCTCTACACTGAGCAAGCTAATGATGGTAGTTTGCTGATTTTGGTCCTTTATGTGGATGATATGTTAATTTTCGGGAAATGCAGGGATGAGATTTCAGCCTTGAAGTCAAAGTTACATGCAAACTTTGAAATGAAAGACATGGGTGAAGCAAACCATATCCTTGGCATGTGCATTAAGCAAGACAAATGCAAGAAATTGGTCTATTTGTCTCAATCTAAGTACATTGCTGATGTGCTCAAGCGTTTCAATATGGAGAAGGGGAAGGCATTGAGTACTCCATTGCCTCCATATGTGAAACTTTCTAAAAATGATTGCCTCAAGTCTGAAGAGGAAAAGGCTGAAATGGCACAAGTACCTTATTCATCTGCAATTGGGAGTTTGATGTATGCTATGATTGCTACACGTCCTGATATTGCTTTCGTAGTGGGAGTTGCTAGCAGATATATGTCAAATCCAGGCAAGAAACATTGGGAGGCAGCGAAAGGGGTTATGCGATATTTGAATGGTACAAAAGACATGTGCATTTGGTTTGGAAGAAAGGAAGCATGTATAATTGGTTACACGGATGTAGATTATGCAGGAGACTTGGAGAAGAGAAGGTCCACTTCAGGCTATGTTTTTGAATTCACTGGAGGTGCAGTTTCATGGTGATCTTGTTTGCAAGATTGTGTTACCTTGTCTACTACAGAGGCTGAATATGTTGCAGCTTCAGAAGCTTGCAAGGAAGCTATATGGCTTGGTCGACTGGTGTGAGACTTGGGAATCAATGTTGAGATGTATGTGTTACATCGTGATACCCAAAGTGCTATACAATTGGCAAAGAATCCAGTGTTTCATGCAAAGACAAAGAATGTGGATGTGAAGTATCACTTCATTCGTGAGGTGCTTGAGGACAAGCGATTGCAGCTTGCCAAGATTCACTCCACTAAAAACCCTGTTGATCTTCTAATAAAGGGCTTATCTTCAGAGCAGTTTGCACATTTTCGGGCATCCATGGGCATTGAGTAGATGATCATGGTCATTGTCTACCTGTATTGTATATATATATACATTGTCACCCTAGCTTAAAGGCACATTGTCCTTTAAGTGGGAGGTTGTTGGGGTGGTAAAGCCCAATGTGCCACGCCTAAGTGTTGGGCGGCTTGAGACTACCGAGAACTAACACTGACCATTCATTCTACATAAAAGAATAAGGACTCATAACCCTAACACTATTGTGTTTGGAGTCCACCCAAACCTGTGTCTCCTCTTTTCTCCATTGCTACACGCACACACACACACACACACACACACACACACACACACACACACACACACACACACACACACACACACACACACACACACACACACACACACACACACACACACACACACACACACACTCTTGCACGTGCTCTTCAGCGAGAACCTGAACGAGTACGACCTGACAAAGGTGCATCCAATTTACTATCACACAATGTATGCACCAGTCATTTTGGCATATCTCTAGTTTGCTCAATTTCACCCCTTTCCTCATCAAGTACATCATGTGCATTTGCATCAGTAATAGGCTGATTTATAACATTTCCAAAATCCCCCATAGGCTATACATTTGCCTCATTGGAATTTACATTCGTACTTCCACCACTAAAAAGAGGCAACAAAGTGTCATAAATATCATGTGAGCTTACATTACTGTCTCTAGTACATGACAGTAAGGGCTGAACAGAGTCTTCCACAAACACAACATCCCGTTGATGAGGCTCAGGGCACCCCCACCCAGACACAACCCACTAAACCTCGGAAATCACCATATACTCACATACATGCACCTCGGGCTCGACCAACACAGAGATCCTTGCCAAATCTCTAGCATGTGAAACACCCCTAGATAGGTAGTTCCCAGTCGACAATGCCCCCAGACCCTTGAAGATCACCCACAGTAGCAACGATGGCCTATCAGCTCAATTTCCTCATGGTGCACACCACATTTTCATAGAAAGAATTTATGTATTTGACACACTTTGACCACACGTGCATGCGATACAATAAGATAGGAGAGCGAGGGAAGAGCACCATATAATGATACTAATTTGGTTTAGTCCAACTCATTAAAAAAGTGAGTTCAGTGAGGGGCAGGAGGGGAGTCACCCAATTAAGGGAAATCATTGATCCCACAAGCAACCATAGGAGTTTAATAACATGCCAAGAGTAGAGTTACCCGGGAGGGGATTGCAAAGTAGAGACAAATGGTAAACGCCTATAAATCAATAACTTCCCCAGCTCAATAATGCATAGCAATCAATTATTGAGGGAAGTAAAAGGACGAGACTCATGGTAAACCCTACAAAACAATATAACAACCAGTTCTATCATGCTCAGAATAAGCCACTCATAGCCTGAAGTAAGCATGTTGTAATAGTTTCATAGCCTCTCAATTGCCAGAAGAGTGTGTGTGTGTGTGAAGTTGGATGAAGCTAATAGTTCAAGTAGCAACCCCAGTAGGTTAAGTATAGATGTGAATGCAGCTAGATGTAGCTATCATAGTCAAATGTCATGACCAAGAGTGTGTGTGTGTGTGTGTGTGTGTGTGTGTTTTGTTGTGTCTTTTTTGGTTGTGTTCCATAAAGGGAAAGTCTCTTGTGTCCTATTTTGCACCCATTAACTAGGTGGTTCCCTTTTTCTTGTTTGGGTTTGTAGATATGGATCTAATTTTGGTTGTGTTTGTGTTTTTTCCCTTTTCACCAAAATTCCAAGACGAAGTGCTGCCAGTAGAAGCATTAGGAACATGTGATTTTTCACTCGTGGAAGAACCATGAGAAGTGGCTACATTGTTGTTGCCATTTTTTCTTTGAGTAGAAACAAAAGCCTATTCAATTGCATGTTGTTTAGCCTTGTTCTTTCTTGAAAGTGACTCTTGCAATAGCAACGTGCATAATGCATCAATTTGAAAACATCAGAATTTCCCTAGGTCATAAGTCTCCAAGTACTAGCAAAATTCTGGCAAGAATTTGGCAATGCATCAAGAATAGTCTGCACAAGTGAACTATGAAAAATGACTTCATTTTGTAGAAATGTGTTGCTCGTTAATATTCTTGATATCAATAAGAAAAGTGTCCATGTCATCTTCCTCATGCATAAACTTTGACTCCAGCTCTTTATGCATGAGCCTGTGCATCTGTAACATCCCAATGAGACTGCTCAGCGGTAGGCAAAACAGCTCTGGGATTAAATTCCTACCACCAAAACCTACAACATTCTCAACAAAGTCTGTATCCACAAAATTTGGATGCACATCAATGCCTTGTAGAACATTCCAAATGCCCTTTGACAAAAGAACATGTTGCATCATGTAAGCCCACATTGGGTAGTTATCCCCGTCCAATTTATCCTCATTAGCAAACATCTTGAAAACATCTATGTTGTTGTCAGCCATGGCAAGTGATGGCATCTGATGTGAAACTACCCAAAAAGAGGTAAAACAAAGTAGGACCAACGCATTCTATGCAACACAATCTAAAGAGGACTGTAAGGAACCTATTTTGGGAAAAAATACACTAACAAAAATTATGCACAAAAGAATAAAATTGCTTGTGCAGTACTATTTGTAGTGGAAACGGAGGCCAAAATGAGCCAAGAATGAAAATTATGAGCACACCAAGTTGTACAAGATCTCCCGAGGTATATGTCAACCTACTGATGCTCACCAAAGCTCGTAAAAATTAAAGAAAGTAAGTAGGCATGTGCTAGCAATGCTGGCAACTATGCCCGGGAGGATGCAACCTGCTTTGATACCAATTGTTAGAAATAGGGGTGCAAGGAAAAACACACAACTTGGAGAAGATGAAGAATCTGATGGCACACAATAGAGAATATATTTCTTAATGCACAATGGAAAGATAAGTTAGCCCTAGAGTGATAGGCATATATACAATGCACAAGGGAAAAAACCTCCTAGTGAGGGAAAAAATGCCCCGACGGTCCTAAGTGTGTTCACACACATCACTACCACATATATATGGTAGAATTTTGTTCCAAGATCCACCCCATTCCTACCATTCCTATGTTCATCACGGTCATCGTGTCATCCTTCTCACTAAAGGAATCATCATCAAATACCCCCCTTGTCAACTGGGTATGCCATGATCTCAAAGTTTCCCTAAAATCCTCCTCTTCTTAAGGCACTCATGCAATTATTTTCTTGCAAATCTTTGATGATATTCAAATGGAAATATGTATGACGTGTGTTTCCAATCCAATGATTTCTTCTACGAAAACTAGTAGAGAGAGAACGTGAGAGAGACGGAAGCAGTTAGAGGAGAGACATTAGGAAATTTGGGAGGTCATTTGGAGGGCCTTCTAAAATAATACAATTTTTTCCTTCTCTCTCTAGAAAATTGTGTGGTAAAAGAAAAGGTGTCCTCATCAACCGTTCAAAAGTGTACTTCAAAGTGGATTCTTTTCACAGAGTCATAATGGCCGTAATGATTGGTAGAATGTCCCTTTTCAGTTATATTGAATGCACCTCGTCATATAGGAAGGAATTTCTTTTCTATACAATGTATGCAGTAGGTAGTCTAGGGAGTAATGGTGTTATACTCTTCCGTTTCTTGATTTTCTTGACTGTGTATTCATGGCTTCTTCATCCACCACCTCAAACCTTCTCACTAAACATCATAAATATCATCTACACGTTGATTTGAGTCCTGAATATGAGCCTCTATGCAAGCAAAATAAAACAAACACAACAGTAACACAAACACAAAAAGCAAGACTCAGAGTAGAAGAAGCAAAACACATAGATTTATGGACAAATGGCTCCCTCTATCCTTTGAATCCTATGACCAATGCATCCCCTACATTTGTAAATCCGACTACTTTATTGACCTTTGCAGGTGACAGACAGAATGGTTTACTTGGCTACTACAAAGCTCTAATTGGAAAATCAAAAATTTAGAAAAGCATGGTTCACCATCAAGAAAATGAGATTATACAACTTTCTACTTGGCATTGTAATGACCAAAAAACCCTTTTGCAGCAAGTCTAAACTTCTACCAACAGCCAATGTCCTCATTTGTACAATGCATGCTCTTTGCAGAATTGTGGAGAAGTTGGTGTATCCGTACATTGGGTTTGCTTGGAAAATCAAGAACTTAAAAGAACAGAAGGTTGCGGTAGTGGCGCCCAAACTAGTTTTGTCAGAGATGGGTCTCCATGGGGGCAATGTGAAAATCCAGCGGGATGAGAAGAGGTAAACCAATGATAAAGATGTACCTTGCAAACCATCTATTGGTGGGGTCAAGGCACATTGTTTTTTATCAAATCCAACAAGCGTCAAAGATTAAAAGCTAACCAAGCGTGGAAGGATATATCAGTCTACTTATGTCAGCAAAATTGAGTTTCAACAATGGAAAAATCTCCATATGGCAGTGAAGGACCGGGAACCCACAACTCGCAATGCCAAGGGTGAAGTGTGGCGTTCCATCGATGTGATCTTTCAGATGTGTGACAAAGATGAGTGGACACAAAATGATCTAAACAAATTTAAGGAGATCCTTCAGCTACTAAAGAAAGCATTTAGGTCAGCTTGGACTAAAACTCAGATTACTCATTACATGGTATTGTTAATGAAACCTTTTAAATGATAAGGACTAAAAGGTTGTTTAAAATTCCTGACAACTTGTTTTATTTGCAACACATCATTTTCAAACACTTACCATGCTTCATTCAAAAGTATGGAAACCCAGGCATATGGAACACCCAAGGGTTGGAAAAGTCTCATTACATGGCTAGGAATACATTTTTCAGATACACACGTAATGGAGGCTCTCGAGATAAGGCAAAAAATTTGAAAGATTTGCTCCAATAATTTTATCACAGAATCCTTCATCGGATGCAGCAAAAACATGTATTAAACTGTTTGGCAACAAAACAATCAATTAGGCATTTGCAACAAAAGAAACGGAAACGAGTAGAGGCATTCAACAATTCCAATGCTCGTGAAGGCTAGAGAAAGTGGACAGAGACAATGCAATATGGTAACCATAGGTGGATCAAGAGATTTTGATTTAGGTTAACATGTGCAAAAGATGCCTAATGAGCTACTAGATACAATACAAGTCACAAGCCTCTCAACTTGATGACAGATTGTGGATATCTTTTGGCACATTACCCTTCTATCAGATCATTAAATGTTTGCCATAATCTAATAGTTCATTTGGGTTTTGTTTCCCCAAAGTGAGTGCCATTGCTGTGTATGTGTAATAATAGGCTCCACGACCACTAGTGTACCCCGGACAATATCCAAAACATTCTGTAGCAAAAACTTTATCGTCGACGAGGATAACTTTGTCTGCATTCTGTGGTAGCATTGGTCCACCTAGGAAGCATGACCTTCTTGAGGGCAAATGTTGTAGTACTTCCCTCTTGGGACATTCCATTGTGAAATACTAGTATGGGTGCCTCACATAGTCTGGGAAAGTATTGTCCTAGTGCTGCATCCCTCCCACGATACTCTCTTGTTAGATGGCGAATAAAGTCATCCTTTTCAGCAATCCATGACTGTACATAAAAGAATGAGTTAGAGAAAGATAATGATAGCTAGATTTTTAATTTTTTAATTTTGTGGGGCCGGGGGGCTTACCATGTAGCTCTCATATTTCATATATAAGTCATCCTTCCATAGGTCCACTGACCTCGTGGACCCTTGTGCGGGATGCGTAAACCAGTACTCTACTTCCTGAGTACTGGTTGATGGCATGAGGTTGTTTCTAATAGCTTGGAATGTGGCCTCATCTGGGAGTGTCTCTCTATACTTTTCTACCTTTTCAAAGCAAAGCTTGAGGCACTCCATCGGGTTACTAGAGGTTTCCATTGCCTTGTCGTCACTACTGTCATCAGATACAAATCCACTTCTCCCTTCTTAAAATTTGGAGAGGGTTGCAAGTGCAAAGTCCGCCCTTAAAGAAAATATACTTTGAATGTCATGGAGGAAAATGTAAGATCTCTCACCAAATTTGAAGTGTGGTAGTCCAGGAAGCATCAATGTGGCTTGTTTCTCATTAAAGCCAGAGACATCTAAAGGTAGTTTGATATCAGATGTTTTAGATGTAAGTATTTTGCTTTGTTGCACCTCTTTAGTCTCTACCTCAAGATTAATATCCTCCTCAATCTCAGGAACCTCATTAGACTCCAAGCCCTCATTATCTTGTTCATTAGGTGGTAGATCCTCCTCATCCATTACCTCTACAGGATCTTTCAATAGACTAGCAAATAGAGAATTTAAGAATAGAAGGAACCCAAAGGACTTTTTAAGTAGCTTGCAATATCTTCAAATGATGATGCGGTTGCTGAACAGAGGATCTATTCTTTCCTCAAGGAAGACTTCAACGTTCCTCTTTCAACTTTTGATTACCAATGAAACAAGCACTATGCCCTTTTCAATTAAGCTAATAAACTATGGGTGGGCAGGAGGTACACAGGGGTTTTGTTGAGGTTTTCTTGTAGTTTGAGCCTATAATTACTACTGATTAGACATCTAATTTCCCACATATTGCAAACTAACAAGGTTTTTACACCAAGAACCTTATGAGAGGAAATTGTATCTGAGAAATGAGCTCAATATTTTCTTCATTGGAAATGTTACATGATCATCAAACCATCTACAAAGTGTGGGTATGACATGCTTCGCGCAACAGAGCTAGATTGCTGAAATCAAATGCAGCTCTTCAAAAGGCTGTATTGTAACTCATCCAGCACAATCATGCTTTTATTGGAGAGTGAAATCTAGAGTACTGATGTCATACCCATAACATGAGTCAAATAGATGAGGCAATGTTCATGCATATATTAAGATAGGTTGCCTACCTTTTTACCATGAATGCGTCCTCATTTGCCGCTCCAAACTTAAGCTCTCTTGACAAAATCCATTCAAGAGAATTTCCAATGAGGATCATAGGTCATGGCATGGATTTGCATGGTACATAACATGTCACTTGAGTAATCTCAATGGCTAGATGGGATTTGAAAGCAAGGCCTTTTTGGAGTCGGCAAAAAGGTGCAAATTCTCCAAGCTTCACATTTCCCCATTTTGGACAAGCACCTAGAAAAGCAAACCCAACTTGAAGATAATGAGATGTTGGTATCATCCGGATTACTCTCCTAGGTTTTTCAAAATGTGCAAAAGATCAACCATCATGCAAGTTAACTACTGTTGTCCAAGTGCAAAGCCATATTTTCGCTCCTGTCATCAAATTACATTTGGCCCTCATCCACAAAATTTGACTTTAGTCAGAGTGATTACATGTGAGGAGTGATTACATTTGACTTTAGTCAGAGTGATTACATGTGAGGAGATGCATATACCCGTCTAATTGTATTACAAGAGACTAAATCCCCCTCCATTTGCTAAAAATAGCTGTGAGCTTCTTAGCCTTCCCATCATCAATGCACTCCAAGCAAAGACATCCCAGACATGAAGTGTGACAAGGTTCTAAGCATGGTAATTCTTTCATCAGGTTAAATTTCAAGCTCTAGTGCCTACGTGGCACTAGCGAATGCCCTTGATGTTACAAATCTTCAAGGGCATTCGCTGGAGCCACATACGTCACTCCTACTCAAAAAATATCACCTTTTGAATGCAAATACTAGGAAATTACCATAATGAAGCCGCCTACCTTCTATTTTTCATTCAAGGAATTTCCACTGAATTGCTTGCTTTTTATTTGAAGAAGGTTCCATCACTAATCCGTTGACTTCTATTGTAAGGAATGTCTTTGAATTTGAGGCTCTACATGCCAACCCGTCAATAGCATTTAATGCTTCTACAAGGTTACCAAATTTGGTTGCCAAGAATGTCTCTTACCAACAACCCCGGACTAGCAATCTTCTCATGAAATCTTTCCCCATGTCTTTTTCTATGTAAGCCAATGCCTACACAACGCAAGCATAGGTAACTAAAAGCCCTCATTTTGCATTGTCCTAAAACCATCTAAAAGCAACCTGGCAACTAAAACCTAAGCCTAACCCTACCGGCCATATCCTATAATCAATGCACTCCCAAGATATTCCTTTTTACCAAAATATTATGGCTGGACGATGGCCGAAAAGTGGTCGGAAAATGGCCAATTGGTTAGTCGGTGGTGGAAAGTCTTCCTCGATCGTTCTCCTGTCGGGCATATGCCCTACAATTAATGCACTCCAAGAGTTGATATTCCAGAATATACACATACCATACCTCTCAGCATTATGAATCCCATTATATGTTTAATATCTTTTGTAGCCTACACTTTTCTAGCTTTTAAGACTCCTAAGCTTGCAATTTCAATGGTTTTACAAGAATAACACATGGAATCCATGTCTACAAATTGCCAAACACAGTGTCATTTTTGGCAATAATTCATGTGCCCTAGCAACCTTCTGATGAGTTTTTTTGCCACTTTCATAGGTACATTTGCATGGGAAGCCCTCATATTGCATCGAACCATCTTTCTCAAAGTTGAGCTCCAAATGACCAAAATTTGCTTAGAAAGCAGCTCAACACATTGTAGGCTTTTGAAAATAACAACACTCAGCCTCCATATCCATAAATGGTGCAACCGTGATAACCATTTTTGAATAAGCCTTGTGTAGGCATGGACTAAGGATCCAAGTGTAGTGGACCCTTGGTGGTACAAGGCAACACTAAGTATCATTGGTTGAGTACATTAAATATCTAGATTCTTTTACTGCCCCTCTCAATGTTATAATAAAGATTATAAGGATCTTTGCCTTTCAAGGATGCATGTGGATTTCAAACTAGTTTGAGGGAAAACTAGTTGGACAACCTGGATTTATGCCAAAATATAGGATATTCACCAAAATTCACAACTAAAATGCCCAATATTTTACTTTGAGAATAAAGGTTCCACCATATTACAACCGATATTTTTCATTTTCAACCGGGAAATTTACACTACAAATTAGGATATGTAAGCACTAATCACAACATATGCTTTAAGTAGGCATTGCTGATTCAAACAAGACCATGCACTAGATCCATTCAAAACTTCCTAGGGCCTATTTCCCTTGAAATTTTCCCCTTCTGAGCATACCTTATAGTCAGAGCACTCCATGGGACAACATGGAGGGAAGGGAGGTTCTTTAGGACATGTTGGACCTTAGCAGGGTCAATGCATGCTAAGGTGGTACACTTTTTGTGGTTAAAACCAAAGTGGGAATGCTTGTTCTTTTAGCACTTGCAAACCTTGAAAATTTTAAATGTGGAGAATATTGTAGGGTTTGAGGGAAAACAATGAAGACGAAAGGGGACGCAGCCCGACTATCATGCCACTAGTGGAGAGAGAGAGAGAGAGAGAGAGAGAGAGAGAGAGAGAGAGAGAGAGAGAGAGAGAGAGAGAGAGAGAGAGAACCACAGAGTGCGAGAGAGAGGATCTTTGCAAGCTTGAAGAAGATGGCTCTCACAAGAACAAAATCACCATGGATGTTGAGAAACATGTTGCCTAAAGAATTAGGCGCTGAGGTGCAAAAAACATTAGGACCTTGAACAACAGGGGAGACAAGATTTAGGGTTAAGTAAATTCCACTATCATAATAAAGAAGAGCATTACGTCGACATCTACATGGATCATTTTGTGACTTTGTGGTGCAAGTTTACGGGTTGCATGTGAGGTATTTTGTGTGTGAAGCAGGTGGTCATTGGCATGCCCCCAAAATTGAATATTCACGCCAATCAACGTTTTATTGCAGTAAGGAACAGTTCCATCAGGAACATGGCCTATGGGTTACAATGTTCAAAGAGGTACATTGTAATAAAGCATTGAAGCCAGAGTACTATGAGGCATTCATGCTGCAACACCATAAGGTATACCAGGAGCCTCCCATAAATTACATTGTCTCTATTGCCTATGCCCGTGCTTTTGTTCTAGAAAATTGTAAAGCCAATAACACAACTCGGAAGAGCCCAACAAATAATAAAGACTGGGAAAGAAAACCTATTGCTTGGGCCATGTTCACTAAAGAATATGTGGCCAATGTCATTAAAAAAAACACTCTTGCCCAGAAAGTTGATAGGTGGAGAGAGGCCAATGGGGCCACACACGTTGTGGCATCACCTCTACTCAATGTGAAGCTTGAAGGGAAGCATGAGGTAGAAGAAGTTTCCATCGTAAATGTGGATTTGCACGACCATATCTTGGCAGCAAAGAAAATGGTTAGCACCTTCAGTGAGAGGGTTCACGAGAAGAAAGAGCAGCTGCAGAGAATGAATGTAGAGTTGGAGGCAGCAGAGGTAGACGTGTGCAGAGAGGAAGGTCTCTTAAATGGAGGATCTATATTTCAAAAGAAGCTAGCAGATTCTCAGTGCCAATTGGAAGCAATACAGACAGTGGGTGAAATTGCAAACACGAAGGAAATCATAAGACTCTATGCTGACATTAAAGATGTGAAGGAAGTTCTATAGCTTCTAGGAGCTTTAAAGTTGCCTGACTATGAGAAGCGTGGGACAACTTGCCACATTTGCTTGCGTGTTCTTGAAAAATGCTTTGTTCGTATTCAAGGGGGTCTAAGTACTTCCATATATTGTGGTTTCTTATGTGTAGATAGAGACGGATAGGGTGTAATAATTGCTTGAGCAGGATGTCCGTAGGCTTGAGTTTTGCAAAGACATACTTAAAAAGCTAAGGCAAAATCATGTATACACAATTCATCCATTTCCATTGTCTGACAGTCACAACTCAAGTTGTCTCATCATCGATGATGTTTGTGCATCATGTGGCTTGGGATTTCCTCACAACAATGAGGTAAAGTGGGTGTTTGTATGCTTCAATGCAAACACCCTACCACCTCTTATGCTTTGCACATATGTGTGGAAATTGAGATACGTCCATGTCTAGTAGCTGCAATCAAGTGTTGCACGATAAATGTGCCCACCCTTAATTGCCAAGAAGTCTCAACTAGTACGTTCAATTGCAAACTTGTCTTGCTTTAAAAGGTAGAAGAATGCACCTCAACATTGGCGGGGGGAGCACCTAGTGACATAGAAATCACCTTTTAATTGGTAGAAACCACCCATGGAGCGGTAGAAACCATTGTGGAATTGGTGGAATCCACCTTGGACCTGCTAGAAATGATCCTTGGGATGAGAAACCATAAACTTGGGATAAGTAGAAAGCACAAGCAAACCTGCTAGAAACCACAATTGCATGCACTATAAAGCAGTGAAGGAAAGGTTAAAGTTCAGTGACCTGGTAGAAACTACTCTAGGAACCATACTAAGACATTGTTTCTACCATTGTAATGGTAGAAACCAATAGAATGCACCTAAAAATTAGTGGGGGGAGCACCTAATGACATAGAAGTCACTTTTTAATTGGTAGAAACCACCCATGCAATGGTAGAAACCATTATGGCATTGGTGGAATCCACATTGGACCTGCTAGAAATGATCCTTGGGATGATAAACCATAAGGTTTGTATAAGTAGAAAGCACCAACAGATGTGCTAGAAACCACAATTCCTTGCACTACAAAAGTAGTGAAGGAAAGGGTAAAAACCAGTAATCTCATAGAAACTAGTCTAGGAACCATACCAAGACATTGTTTTTTGGAACCAATAGAAACCATTTTGGACATGGTAGAAATCTAATTGTTGGAAGAGACCATTATGAGCTACTTGAAAGAAAATGACAAGTGGTAGAAACAAGGTAGATATTACCTTAACACTTGTAGAAACCTTAAGAAAACTGTCCCGTAAGAAAGTAGGTGGGTTTGAAGATTCCATGGATTGGTAGCAGTAACTTTTCATTAACGTGATCACAAACTCATAAACACGTTAATATCATTGAGTGATCACACATGAAAATCACGTGATTGTGTTAAATATTAATATAACCCTCTTGGTAACCTGCAAAAGCCCTTTACACTAGTAAACCCATCGGGTTTTTTTATTTTCCTTGCAAATTCATCATGATTTTTTATTTTCTGAACAAGCCTACCAAGAAAATACAAAATCCTAGTAGGATCTTCTATATATAGTAAAAACTCTACTATGGAATTTTGACTAGGAAAATCCCTAGGGAGTGTATCGTAAGCCGGGTACAATTATTTCTCCTGGTGAGTTGACCTAAGGTTCCTGAGTCACAAGACGTCATATTTCTGGGTGAAGCATGATTCTTAATACGGTAACCACTTCTTACAAAACTTAAAATACTTAACCAAAAGAAAAGGCTACAATGACAAAAAAATGGAATCTCTTAAAATTCATGCTCATTGTGACAAAGCCACTAGTCTGTAAAGGGGCTAAAGTTGGTTATAGAAGATGAGTATATTTCAAAAATGAGTTGATAGTTAAGGGTTGGATGCCATGTACTAGTGTACTAGGTATCTAAAGATCCCTGAAGTCTTGCATTTTACACCATCGTATGTTTTAATGGATGTATATTATGTGTCGCTACACAATATGAGAGCTACAATCCTTAATTGGGTGAAAATAGATTTTATTCTTTCAATTGAAATGCATAAGGGGGCTACAATCATTGATTGGGTAACTATAGTCCTCAAGTGTGTAATCATATTGAAGATTTCATAGTTTTGTTTGATGCATTATTTTAGATAGAGAGTGCATTGTGCATTGCAAAAGAGTATTGGTGCATGAGTTTGAAATCATTCATATTGTTACTTTTCTTTGTGTTTTGCAAATGATTATCATCGTTCCAATGTTAAAGTTGATTATTATATGTTGCATGTGAAAACAAGTAAAGAAAAAACCATAAACCACTACATATAGACAATGTGATGTTTTCAAATGTGTCTTATTGTCTACAAATCGTAGAGTACGTAAAAGTAAGGCTCCAGTGTGTAATTTCATTGAAAAATTCATACTTTTGTTTTATGCATAATGTTAGATAGAGAGTACATTGCAAATTGCATAATGCATAAATTTAATTTTTTTCTTAATAAAGATTTTACTTTTAATATATATTAAAAATAGAGAATTATTTTCATAACTGAATATGAAGTTCTTATATCTTCAACTAATAATACAAGAAATGGACCAAAATGCCGGCACAAGTGGTATAAAGTAAAAAAACGGCAAAGAGTGAGAATTTTCTCACAACATATGTGGTCAATAGGAGTGATAATGTAAACTTTGCTTCATCACAAAATTAGATGGGGCTCCACGAATTAAGGATCATTTTTTGGGTAGCTGTAAAAAGAATTGTCGAAAATTCATCCTCTGGCACCTACAGTTGCAAAGTGTTTGAAAGAAGAGATCACAAAGAAGGATGGCAAGAAACAAAGGGTAGAGAAATGTAATATGCATGCATGTCAAGAGCATCCAGAGCCAACTACCAGTCATAGTGATCATGTGGTGACACCAACGAACACTACACAACAATATATGCAAGGAGATATAGTACCAAATAGTGCTACTTCTAACTGCAATGAGGTTGGTCTTAGGCAAATGCGACAAAGATCATTGCATAAAAGTTTTCAAAAACAAATGCTAGAAGATGCACAAAATGCACTTGAGTGCATTAGTCATGATTGACAAAAACCATTGGAAACATGCATGGAAAAATATCGGTGAGTTCAGTCTAGGATTTTCAGCCCCTTCGTATCACACGATACAAAATGATCTACTGGCTAAATGTTATGCATAAGTAAAAGAGCGTGTTTCCAAAATAATTCTTGGAAATATATCGCTTTTAGGATGCATAATTGTTAGTAATAGTTGGTTAAATATTGATAGAAAATCACTGGTTAGTGTTATGTTTCTTTTTCCAAGGAGAGAGACGTCAACGGTTGCAATACACGCGGTTTCAACTTGGTGCTAAAAGATTGTTATAGTAGTGAAGAAACTATATAATTTGCAAAAATAATTGATGTAGCACAACAAGTTGTGAAAACCACAAAGAGTGATTGATTTGTATAGAATGTGCATGTCAGTTATGTTGAAATAATTTGTTGATACTCGGTTTTGCACGCACTATTACACATTGGATCACTCATACATAATAAGTGTGTTGTCATTGATACTTTCAACTGCACAAAATTTGAAGAATGGTAGCTTGACCAATCTGAATGAGTGAAAGAGAACATTACGAGTTTACATGGATCCATAAATAATCTTGCTTGGTGGAGGAGTGTAATGGATGCATACCATGTAATGTTGCACGTTATCTTTACGGTTTGCAAAACTAAATTAGAAGGTGCCAAATCTGAGCAAAGTGTGGATGAGGAGTTAAAAGAGTATGTGTAGAGAAGGAGTGGCGAATACCATAATTTTGTCTAAGTACTTGCATGCAAGGTGGAAGAGTGATCATAGTCCACTCCATGGTGTGGCTTACATGTTGGACCCTGAGTATTGAAATTTAGACTTGATGTCAAATACAGATATGGTCAAGAATTTCTATCAGGTAGTCAATATGTTCTACTCCAATGTTCAAGATCAAATTAATTGCATAGAAAAGATGAGTACATTTAGACTAAAGGAAGGACCTTTTGCAAATGAATTTTGTCCAATTGATGGCAAAACATCAACCTGCATGGAAGTGGTGGAAGATGAATAGTGGGGAGCATCACTCAACTATATGTCCTCTTGAAATGAAAGTTTTGGCACAATGTGTAGCAAATTCAAGCTCTGAGAGAAATTGGAGTATGTGCAAGTATGTGTATAGCAGCAGACAGAGCTAAAAAATTACTTTACATATTTTGCAATGAAAAGAAATTGCATAATATTGAAAGTGCTAGCTACTACAAGGAAGCAATGCCGAGTTGGGTCTATGATTGTCAAATTAAAGATGAAGGTGAGTTCAATGTGGGTGTGTCTCAGTGTATGATAGCAGAAATAGAAAAGAATCTCATGATAGGTATGGACAATTCAGCAGAGGAAACAAACAATGCTCGGACTCAGACTAAAATATTGACTGTACAGATTCACCATAAGATGAGCTAACATTGAAAATGTAAAGTGTAATTGGACCTTATATTCTTGAACATGTTTTTGTTGTATCAATTGTTTATTTGAGGCAAAATTACAATGTCTATTGCTGTGAAATGTGGTGTTTCAAGTATTCTTCTTCAATAGTGAATAGATTTATAATTACAATGGGGGTGATTTGTCAAGCTTGCTTGAATTTATTTGCTATTCCCACCATATAATATACTCCTTGTGAAATTTGAGAATAAATTACACATCGGCTACTCTTTTACATTAGTCTAATTCATAAAATGAGATGATAATAGTGGCAACATGCCAATGTGTAAAAGCCACTCCATCCACCAAAATCTTTGTAGCGAACTGGACATTGAGAAGAGGAAGACGCCTATGATTTTGATGTAGGGACTAACTCCAAATAGAGAACCATGGGATTTATGTGAGTCCTCTGCACTAATAAAAGATTGACATGTCACGTTAAATTTTGTACATCTTGGCTAAGACAATTAAGGCTTTGTTCCATTCTTGCTTTTTTTTGGGGTGCTATCTTTTAACAAGCGACAAAAAGCGAGCGAGGGACAAAAAGCGAGCAAAGAAATAAAGGGATGCAAAAATTGAACACATTATATTGTTTATAGAAATTTTGTGGGAAATCAATGCTCATTGTATGCTATGTCTACAAGTACTATGTCATAATGTCACTCTTGAGTGTTAAATTGTCATATGAGATTGTAAGAGTCCTTCTTATAATGCTTGGTGAGGGGAGATTTTACATTATATTTTGTGTCAATTGAGCTCAACCAATGTTTTAAACTAGCATTCAAAAGTTGCTTCATGATACGGCTTGGTGAAGAACCCCTATGCATTATGATCACTTTGCATGGTACACCGTACACACATGTCCAACTAGGTCTTGGCCAATATCATTTCTCTCATATACAAAACCAAAAACAAAGACAAAAGAATCAAATGAGCAAGCTAGATTTCAATCTTGCTCTGCAGATCCTTTACTTGTCACTGAGGTGTTTTAGGAAGCATTATGATTCACAAAATAACATGACGAGAAGTTAATGGTAGAAATTCTCACAAATGCAAAAACTTTAAAGTGCTTCATGAGATACAATTAAGAGAAGGCATAACAATGCCACTCATAGATAAATTATTTCCAAACTATTATTGAAATGGTATGATGAAGGCAACATGATAAGGCACATCAATGCCATTCACCCTAAAGTACTTCCGAATGCTTGTTGAATTGTTGTGACATAGAAAGTTGGACTCACTTTTGGGCCCTGTAAGAAGTGCCACGTCGGCTTAGAGAGAGAAAATGAAAATGTTAACTTGTGCATTTTATGTGATACTTTTCTGCGCAACAAAAAGCCAAAATGACATTCTTTGGTAGGTAGCCGCCGTCTTTATCATTCTTATCCTTCGTTCTCTTGTCAAGAATCCAACTAACCGTATGACTAATGATTTGAAATGCCAACTTACAAGCGTTCCCTCTAGAAACATAAGCCACACGAACTCTATCAACTCTAAACTTGAGAATATGGCTTTCCCTCCCAAAACCTTAGATATTTCTCCGTCTTCTTCTCTATCAACTCTAGGAATGGAGAACGCATCTTTTCCTGATGAAAACACTAATTTGAACTTACAATCCTCGGCCCCTTCATCTTTAACACCTACCCAAAGAAAGAACACACATCACCTTCATGTTGATGTATTGCAAGAGTACGCACCGTTGCAGAAACGTAGGAGGGAGTCTTTCTTATCTCAACGGGAGAAAGAACTTAGAAGGACAAACAAGGAACATCATTTGGATTTGTGGACCGATGGGTCTATTTATCCAAAGGATCCTACGACAAATGCGCCACCTCCCTTTGCTAATATCACTAACCTCTTACATTTCACAGGTGATGGCAAGGATGGGCTATTGGGATACACCGAACATTTGGAAATGAGAGGATTGAATGTGGAAAGGCAAAGAAACTTCCTGGAAATGGAGAACATGCAGCTGAAGAAACTTAATGAAGCATGCTCTCAAAAGATTTCATCAAACAAAGAGACAATCCAAGGCCTTGAGAAGAAGATCACAAGTTTGCAAGAGAAAGACACCGTGCTTGGTAGTCAGAAAAGAAAACGAGATCTGTGCAACCTTGAGAACATGAAGGTTGGTAGTGGTGGCCTCAAAAAACGAATATGAGCTTTAAGGTAACTCAAAGTTTGTTTCTTCAATGTGCTTCATTAAGAAGTGGATACACTTACTTTCCTATACATGATCATAACGCATTGTGCTTTTTTGGTAGGTTTTACTGCATCCAAACTCGAACGGTGCAGGCTTCAATGCCAGAGTGCATTACAGCCGTCTAGTTCCAAAAGAAGTAGTTGAAGAGATGATAACTCAGAAAAAATTTCGTAAGTTGAAAGGGAGGCTACTTACCTCCTTCATGAACGAGAATCAGCTGGAACCAATGGAAGTGCAAGCAATACTTGATGAGAGTGGCATCTCGCAGATGGGATATAGGGCACTCTTCAAAGCATTAGCTAAAAAATCTCAAAATAAACTACAGAGAGGATCATTGCTGCCAAAGCCATCACATGTAAAGGCTGCTCGCCGGCACGTAAACGATGAGGTGTTTGAGAAACTTGGGTCACCATTCCATATTGAAGCAACGTTCTTAGGCAAGGGCGGCAAAGAGGTACAGTTTAACGAGCACAACAACCTCTTCGTTGATCTTGAAGCATTGCAAAGGTATGCAGTTCACTTCTTTGACATCAGTCGAGACGAGTGCGGTGGGGTTCTCAAGTTTGTTTTGAAGCTCGACGAGTGCGAGGTCTTGAAGAACAAGAAGTTGGAGAGAGTCACCATTACCCTCATGAACAAAGCTCTGGATCCATCAATAACGAAAGAGGATCCACGATACTTCAGCGTGCAATCAGAAAACAACATTCTATCTCTAGGATCATTTCAGGTATACTTCGTTCAATCTCCGATAACAAAAATATTGATTATTTGGTTGTTGATTTTGTGTTTTCATTTTTCACTGTAGGTTGATAAGGAAAATTTTGAAATCGTCGATTGGGTTTCTAGTCAAACCCAAATTCCTTCTATCATCAGTGAACAAAGAAACGGAGCCGTTCTTTCAGTGGAAGGATTTGGCGACTACACAGTGGAATGGCACATGGTAGGTGACTTAAAGACTCTTAAGTGTATGTACAACATAACACACGGAGTAGCTGTGGCAAATCCATGCTTATATTGCATGGCTGATGCACAATCACTTGAGAGTGTGCAATGGATTAGAGCTCCCAACAGACATCTTCAAGATAAAACTTTTAAACCAATGCTTGATATTCCTCTGAGTAGAGTTCACGTCTGTACACTTCATGCACTTTGTCGAATAATTGAAAAGGTGGTTCATTTGTACATATGTTTTGCATGGACATTAAAGCCAGAGAGTGAGTCGAAAAGAGTGATCAAAGCATTAGAGGGAGTGCTCTCAGACATTGGTTTGCATGGAGGCAATGTCAAAATCGAAGAGGACCCTAAGATGTCTCAAAGTCGGTACAAGGTACCGAGGAAAGCATCGATAGGCGGAGTGAAGGAAAGAAGGCTTCTTGGGTTTAGCCTCAAAGATTCAGATAGAGAAAAAAGGAGAATCCTGTTCAACAAATGGAAATAGTTACATAAAGTGGTTAAAGACAATGCTGGTGGTGGGGCAATCCAGAATCACAAAGCGAACGTGTGGAAATCACTAGATAAAATTTTCCACTACCTTGAGCAACATTCTTGGGACCAAAGTAAGCTCACATCATTTCAAGCAGCCTTGGTGGATTGGAAAAAGGCTTACCTTATAGGGTGGGGTGGGCAACATATCACACATTACATGGTAGGTTGGCATTCTACGTATACAAAACAAAATTTTAAATTGTACTCAACAGACCATTTTGTTTTATTTCAATGCAGCACATACTGTTCAACCATGGTCCATATTTTGCCAAGAAATACGGCTCACTATCAATATGGTCCACACAAGGCATGGAAAAAACCCACTACATGGAAAGAATAAGTTATTCTTAGCACACTTGGCATGGGGGAGGAAAAGAAAAGCCAATAGCCTATTAGAGTTACACCAATGGACTTATAGACGACTAATTCATAGAGCAAGGCAGAAGGAACTTCTTAAGAGTTCAGAAAGTACACGATCTTTACAACACATCCGCAAAGAGAAGAAACAGATGGCTTGGGGAGCTTCAAATGCGGCGGAGCGCCATGCGAGGTGGCGCCGGTCACGAGTCAGGAGCGGGAGAAGATGGACCTGAGCCCGTCGTTTTTATCCTCTTCGATGCACCTCCTTCCTCCTCACTTTGTACCTCTTCAATGTGCAAGCTCTGTAGACGAGCTCGTTCCTCTGTTGATGGCAAGATCCCTACGAGCATCATGCGTCTTCATTTCCTCAGAAACAGCCGCTTATTGTATGGATCTAAGATTTCCGGGTCTTCAACCCCTGCAATGAGAGCCTGAGCTATGTAGGACATGAAATATGGGGCTCTGAGTGCCTGGCAACCATACCCAATGCCAAATACACGTAGAGAAAACTGTTTTTTAATCAGAATTACTCTCTCTGCGTGTTTGGAGGTGATAACAACATACAAGTGCCCACCTAGCCAAGGCGCCGTTGAGTCAGCCGGCCAAAGTTTTGATGTGGTCACATTATTTTTTCGATGTTTAATACATAAAACCCTGTAAAAGCCAATGTCAATTGTCTATGTCAAGTCTAAGTCAAAGATGTAATTTTTCCAATGATGTAGGTAAAGGTCCATGAGAAGTTGGCCGCCGGCCACTTTAGAAAGCCCTATGTATATAATACACTAAGGTTAGTGGGAAAGGGAGATTATTTTTTGAAGATAAGGGACTACTGCGTTACGTACAGAGAGCTACCTCTTTGCTCCAACTTGTAATCATCGCTTCTGTGGCTACGGTAATCCAAATTCAGTATTGTTTCTTGCATTGTGTTCCTCTTACTCTGCTCTTTCATTCAAGTGTAAGCATTCAAGATTCGGTGAAGGTTTCAAACGCGTCCGTTTAGGCCTTAAATCGATGTTTTGAGTGTTTATATGCGTATTTTATGTTGTTTTGACCCTAGGAGAGGCTTTAGGGACCTAAAAACGACCCTTTAGGATCATTCGTTTACTATTTTTGTGTACTGTGGGACGAACGATTGCGATCGTTGTACCTCTCCAGAATGCTGTGACAGTGATAGGATATGTTCATGATAGTCCCCTGTAGCTTCCCTTCAAGTTTCGTGCGATTCTGATATGATTTGCATGGTGAACGGGCGTGATGACTGTAGAGCTGTGTAGAAGGACATAGGCAGATTACTTGGCTTTAGTGCGATCGATTTGCTTGTAGAGTTAGTAGTTGCATCTCTTCGAGTTCACTTCATTAGGATTGACACCCTAGTGAGTTTCCATGCCTCATCCGAATCGCTTCCCCTGTATTAATAATTTTATGTTGATGCTTGAGAGCTATGCTATGGACGTCCGTCGCGGCGACCCGCAAACATTGGCGCCGTTGCCGGGGAATGAATCTTAGGTGATGAGTGACCGAGTGCGTATTCAGAGTTTTCTTATTGTTCCAAAAGATAATTTCCATTCCATTTACATTTCAGTGAAGCATCTAGACAGGGGTTTAGTGCTTAGTGGAGTCTAGGGTTGGTGGATTGGCTAGATCTACTCTTGAGAGATATAGGGAGTTGTGAGTGAGGTTGCTTTAAGCATTTTTTCTCTTCAAATTTCTTTGTATTGATTGAGTACTGATCCATCATCCGTTTTTTATCCCGTTTGTTTTGTTTGATTCATTTTCTTATGTTCTTTCATTTCTGTACTTAGGAGTAGGATAAGTAAATCACATTCCAGTCAGATTTGGGGCAAAAGTCAGAGCCAAAAAACCAGAAAAACTATAACTTTGGCAAAAGGGCCATAAGACTCTGAAATTAGAAAATCTGACCAAACAGAGCTGGAATTGATTCAAATCACAAAGTGGTAGCACCAAACACTGGGAAACACTTGTCAGAGGGAGATGGTACTACGATTGCGATCGGTGTACCTCAGTGTCAGAACTGTACAAGATTTGACATGTGCCTTCCTGATAGTATTCTGAACAAGTTTGTCTAAAGCAACCACACCCAAAAACATCAAAAAACAAGAAAATCAGGCCACTTGGACAAAACCAGCTTGACAGACCCAGAAAGTGAAAAATCTTGACTTTTGGTGATCCAAATGCAAAAAGACTTGGGGGATAGCCTTAAAACATCAGTGTCTACAAGCATGCCAAATTTGGTCTAATTTGGGCTCCAAACTACGATCGCATTTGGTGTACCTAAGTGCCAGATTTTGACCAGATTTCATCTGTGGGATCCTCAGGTGTATACAAACATAAAATTCTAAAGGACCACTGAATACAGATCCAAGTGAAAAAATGCTAAATTGACATAGAAATTGACTTTCAGTAGACCAAAACACATCAAAACTGAGAAGAAAGTATACAGAGGGATAGCCTGTACACAGGACAACCCCAAATAGCTTTCAAATCCAAAAACAAACATCAAAATCAAGTCAAATTGACAGATGCAGGGAAATCAGGCACTTCAGACTAAGAAACTGCAAATTCTTGACTTTTTTGAGTCCAAATACAAAAGTGTCTGGCACGTAGTCTTATAATAGCCTAGTGAACAAGCTGGTGAAGTTTCATCCAATTTGGGCTCAAAACTACGATCGCGATTGGTGTACCTCAGTCCCAGATTTTGACTAGACTTTACCCACACATACACTTAGGTTATATAAGATACCGGAAGTTTTCAAAATTCAAAAAAGTGACCAAAATAGCCAAAAATAACAGACAGACAGAAAACCACTGCAGCAGACCAAGATCTGGTAAAAACTTGACTTTTTCTTGTCCAAATTCAAAAAGATTTGGGGAGTAGACTATACACATCATTGTCTACCATATCCACAAGTTTCATCCAATTTGGGCTCAAAAGTACGATCGCGATCAGTGTACCATACTGACATTTTGAGTTGAGACTTGGGAGTAGGTAGCTGATGACTAGACAAACAACTTTCTCAAAAGAACCATGGTCAAAAAACCAAAAGACAGTTGTCAAATAGGGCAAACACTGATCACTGATCCTTCAGACCAAAATTTTGAGAAAATTCAAGTTTTTGTAATCCAAAGGCAAAGTGGGTTTGGGAATAGACTAATCATACCCATGTCTATAAACTCCTAAAATTTCATGCAAAAAAGGGGTTGGAACTACGATCGCGATCGGTGTACCCTAGTGACATTTTGGACTGAAAATTTATGAGTAGGTAGCTGACAGCTAGTGCAACATATTTTCTAAAAGGAGCAAGGTCAAAAAAGCAAAAGAAAGTGGTCAAAAGTCCCAGTTACACAATCAGGCCAATAACCGCAAAACCACATGGGATTTGGGTTTTCATTGGTCTAAACATCTCCAAATTCAAAAATACAAAGACACTTGGTATCAAGACATCAAGGTCTAGCTACTGTGAAAAAATCTTCCAAATCTGTGACATGGGGTCAACGATCGCGATCGGTGTACCTCTACATAGTGAGGGTATCTGACTTCATAAGTTTGTAGATCTACTTGAGTACATCCCAAATCTCAAGTTTGAGTGAAAAATACCCTCTGGAGGCCAAGATACAAGCACAAAAGTTCTTGTGTTCTGGTCCTGAGACTGTTTTGAGTGCTGTTTCAAGTGCAGTTCACTAAAAGTGCTTAAACTCTTGACACACAACTCCAAACTGAGTCAGGTATAGCTAGGAAGAAAGCTTGTGGGCAATAGCTGAATTTTACTAGGTTTCCTAAATCCAAAATTTTAGGGTACCCAGAACCAATTTCCAGAGACCAAAAAGTCACAAATTCCTGCCTTTTTAGAGACTTGACCAGGGGCAAAAAGGGATTGTGTGCACTAAGCCAAGGTGTCCTTATCAAGGATCATCATGAAAGTATTGAGTGAGGCTTAAACATGACAACTCATCCATCATTAGGGTTTCCCACTCAACTCATATCTATGCCACCTACACAAACCACCAGAAATACTGCAACACCTATAACAAGAGGGTTGAGACAAGACCATGAGGCTTATCAATCATATCAAGCCAAACCTCAAGGCATTGCTCATGGATATTTGTCAAGTGATCATGTAGCTCACTGGAAGCCAAACCAATCAACTAAAATGCGGGAGTTTGGAAGAGCAAAAGTGGAAATTGCTAGAGACTTAGAGGAGAAGCATCCTCTAGTCAACAAACCCAACGTGAGGTTCATCAAAACCAATGAAGCCACGAGAGTTCTAACGGATTACCCTTATGATGGCCTTTATAGGTTACCTATTGGGGATCAAAACAACTTCTATAGATGTTTAAATTCCATCATTGAAGAGTTGACAGACTACAAGAACCTATATGCCTTCACATACACAGATGACCAAGGAGTGCAAGTTCTAATGGTAGATAAGTATGGACGAGAGTACAAACTTATCAGCCCAAGTGAGTTAGAGAGATACATATACAAGGGTACTCCGATTCCTACTTACTTTCAACCAAAAATGATGCCAGAGCGCATATCAAAGGGGATTCCACCAGGATTTGCTCCAAGACGAGAAGAAGGAACCAAGGATGTCTTTGTGAGAGACCCCAACACGCTAAGATACATGGTTGAACCAAAACCAATGAGACTATATCAATTGGCCAAATGTGTCAAGAAGAAGTATGATGGATTAAGGGATCCATACGTACATGCATCCTTGTTCAAACAAGTGTTAAGAGCTGAACAAGTATTTTATTTTCATACACAGTATGAGGGATTTGGCTTAACCTTGGAAGGGATAGCATTGAATTGGTTCCAACCGTTGGACAAAAATGCCTTCTCAAACGTTGAACAACTGTTGCAATTTGTTGTGGAGTTCTCTAAAAGGGGAATCAAGCATAGCACAGTGTCACAAATCTATGCATTCAAGCAGAAAGAAGATGAGAGAGTGAAGGAAGCATCGCTACGCTTCAAACAATATACAGAGAGATGTCCGGAACGCGAGTTACCACAGGATGAAAGATTGTCAATTCTCTTCATAGAGGGTTTGAAAAATGAAACTCTCAAGAAAGATTTGCACTTAAAAGGATGTACTTCCTTTGCACAAGTCACGAGAGAAGCGTTATACCTAGTTGACAATTGTAAAGCCTATGGCGAGGAAATTGGTGATACAAAGATCACTATGGATAATGCTCCTCTAGCATCTAGTGAAACCAACACAAGGAAATTGGTTATGTCTCAATTAATGACCAACCTAGACCTAGATGAGCTAGCAGTGCAGGTAGCACAACGAATAAAATGGTGTGCCATTGAGCAAAAATGGACCAATCATGAGATGAGTGAGTGCTACTATAATCAAACCTACATGAGGGGGACACTATTTGGACATCAAATAGAAAAAAAAATGCCTTTACCAAATCATCCATTATTTCAAAATAGGGTTGTATCAAGGGCTTTACAAAGAGCTGAGGTATCACAACGTAGGCTAGGACAAGAACCTACGAGAAAACTCTATTCATTGAATGAGGACACTCTGATGTTCATAGCCAATCAAGAGTGTAGACCAGAGACCACTCTGGCTAAGCAAGAACAACCATCAATTGTGCCACCAGTGACTCAACAAGATGGACCACGCGACAAGTGTGGAGGTAACCATTGGGCCAAGAATTTTTCTCGTGTAGAGATAATTGGATATTGTGTGGAGTGTGCCATTACAAACGTTGTTCCAAATTGTCCAAAACACCCAAACAAACAGGGGAAAACAACAATGAATGTTGTGGGAGTGTTACCCTCTCCAAGTGGATTAGAGGCAAAACCCAAAATTCCTGTGAAGGTAGTGACTAGAGCCCAAGCAAAAGAAAATGCTGAGGACCAAGCTAATGAGGAGAAAGATCAACAACCCAAACAAGGGGAAATAACTAGTGTGTCAGTGAGGACTGGGAGAAAATCCTGGAAAGCCAAAAGAGACAGAATTAAAGCAAAAACAATTACAAATCAAAGTGCACTACAAACAGAATTACAAGAGACAAAGGAGCAGTTAAAACAAGAACGGGAAAACAAAACGGTGGTGAGAGATAAGAAACCAAGGAAGGCGTCTTCCGGAGGATCTGTGTTGGTAGACAAAGTCCTAGAGCCATTAGATGCTACACTGGAAACATATGAGGCTAGATTGAAACCCAACCAAACCCTAGAGCAACGTGGGATGAAATATCCTCATGCTGAGGTAGAGACTGAGAGGTTGAAAATGTGTAAGGAATGTTGGAATTAGGGTTGCAGAGAAACACACACAGCTTGGAGAAGACGAAGGAAGCTAAAGGCACACAATAGAGAGTGTATTACTTAGTGTGCAATGGAAAGATAGATAGTAATAGAGTGATGGGCGTATATATAATGCACGGGGGAAAAAACCTCCTAAAGAGGGCAAAAATGCCCCGGTGGTCCTAGTGTGTTCACACACATCACCACCACATGTATATGGTAACAAATCCCCCCTGGAGTGATGCGGTGAATGAGAGCTGGCACATGAGTAAAGGGGAGTAAGCCCAAAGCTTTGCAGAAAGCTTCAAGCTTCTCATGAGACAATGCCTTGTGAAAAGATCTGCAAGGTTGTCCTGTGTTGGCACATAAGCCAAGCTGATCTCTCCTACTGAGAGCCTCTCCCTGACATAGTGGTAATGCACCTCAATGTGCTTTGTGCGAGCATGAAAAACTGGGTTCCTCGCAACTGCCAATGTGCTGTGACTGTCAGTGTAGATAGTGTTGGCAGTGTCCTGTCCAACACCCAAATCATTCATAAGGCGTCTAAGCCATACACACTCAACCGTAGCTGTGAAGACTGCCCTGTACTCAGCCTCACAACTCGAAGTGGCCACAATAGGTTGCTTCTTGCTCAACCATGATATACATGAACTGCCAAGCATGAAACAAAAACCACTTGTGGACACTCGCGTGTCAAAACAACCAGCCCAATCTGAGTCCGAAAAAGCATGTAAGTCTGGTGGCAATGATCCCCCCTTGGGATAAAACAAACCAAGATGTAAAGTGCCACTAAGGTAGTGGAAAATCCTCTTGTCAGCCTGCCAATGCTTAGACCCTGGGCTATGCATAAATCTGCTGACCTGTGAGACTGCAAACTGAATATCTGGCCTCGTGTTGCATACATAAATGAGGCAGCCAACAACAGTTTGGTAAAGAGTGACATCAGCAGGATCGCCAGCATCATGTAGACTCAACTTCAAACCTGTTTCCATGGGAGTGGCAATAGGTTTGCAATCCTCAAGTCCAAACTTACATAGCAATGTCTCTATGTAACTTTTCTGACACAAGGCAATACCACCATCACACTGCTTAAACTGTATACCCAAGTAATGATGCAACAGCCCCAAATCTTTCATCTTGAAAGTAGCATTCAAATCAGCCTTAAATTCAGCAATATGTCTCTCATTTGGTCCAGTGATCAACAAATCATCAACATAAAGAACCACGACGAGAAATACATCACCCTCACGCTTTACATACAATGTGCTTTCTGTTGGACTGTTACGAAAGCCTTGTTTGACCAAATGAGTGATAGCTTTCTCATACCAAGCACGAGGAGATTGCTTCAACCCATACAAAGACTTGTTACATTTGCACACTTTGTCCTCTTGTCCTTTTCTGACAAAACCGCGAGGCTGCGTTACATAAACTTCCTCAAATATGTCACCATTCAAGAAAGCAGTAACAATGTCTGATTGATGTACATCCCAACCAAAATGAGCTGCCAATGCACATAGAAAACGCACAGTAGTCATACGACAAGTGGGAGCAAAAGTTTCTTCATAATCTATGCCTTTTTGCTGTGCATAACCCTTTGCAACAAGTCAAGCCTTATGGCGATCAATCTCACCATCCGGCTTGCGTTTCAACTTGTAAACCCACTTTGTACCAATGGCCTTTTTGCCAGGAGGCAAATCACATAAAGTCCATGTGTCATTTTCTATAAGTGCATCATATTCTGATTGCATGGCAGCCATCCAATTTTTTGAATTCTGTGCTTCATCAAAAGACAGAGGCTCCTCAACATCATGTAAGCTAGACACATCCAAAGCATAACAATCTGATGCATAAGATGCATGGCGAGAGCCTGAACGAGTACGACTAGACAAAGGTTCATCCAATTTACTGTCACGCAAAGTGTGCACCAGCCATTTTGGCATACCTCTAGCCTACTCATTTTCAGCCCTTTCCTCATCAAGTACATCATGTACATCTGCATCAGTAATAGGCTGATCTAAAACATTTTCAGAAACCCCCATAGGCTGTACATTTGCTTCATTGGAACTTACATTCGTATTTCCACCACTGAAAAGAGGCAACAAAGTGTCATAAATGTCCTGTGAGCTTACATTACTGTCTCTAGTACATGACAACAAGGGCTGAACAGAATCTTCCACAAACACTACATCCCGAGAAACTAGAATACGTTTTGTTTGCGGATGATACAACCTGTAACCTTTGCTTTCAGCACTATAACCAACAAAAATACATTTGACAGCCTTATCATCCAATTTTCTTCGCTGACTTGTGGCACCAAAGCATATGCCAAAACAGCCAAAAACACTCATGTGCTCAATAGAAGGCTTTCTATCATGCCATGCTTCATATGGAGTAATAGACTGCAAAGCTTTCGTAGGACACCTGCTAAGTACATAAGTGGCACACATAATGGCCTCAAGCCAAAAAGTATGCGGCAAAGCTTGACTTTTGACCGTACATCGTGCCATTTCCGTCAGTGACCTGTTTTTCCTCTCAGCAACACCATTTTGCTGAGGTGTATAAGGCACTGTACATTGGTGTTTTATCCCACGACTAGCCAGAAATGCATTAAATTCATGAGACATATACTCCCCCCCTCGATCGGAACGGAGGGTGCCCATAGTACATTTCGAGACATTTTCAGCCATAGCCAGAAATTGTTTGAAGCACATAAAAACTTTGGACTTCGCTTTAAGTGGAAATACCCATGCATGCCTGGAGTAATCGTCAATGAAAGTCACGAAGTACAGGTAATTGCCCAAGGACGGAGTTTGCATGGGCCCACAAACATCACTATGCACAAGCTGCAACCTGCATGTGGCCCGAACTGAACCATCCTTTGGAAACTTAGAACGTTGCATCTTACCCAAAATACAGCCTTCACAAACATGTTTGATATGTGCTTCAAGAGGCGGCAAAGAAGCAACCATATCAGATTTCTGCAAACGCAGCAAACTGGCAAAATTCAGATGACCAAAACGTGCATGCCAAAGTTTTGCATTTGAAATAGCCCTTGAATCTGCAACAGCATTTGCAAAATTTTGTCCACACTTGTCATACAAAGTGAGCTTATACATCCCACGGCACAAAAGGCCAGATGCAACAATTTCATCACCAAAACTGAGATCATGAACTGTACATCTGTCATCCACAAATTTGACTACAAGTCCAAGTCTAGCAAGTGCGGATACAGACAAGAGATTCTTCTTGATCCCAGGTACATAAAGTGCATCAACAAGTGTGAAGGAACTGCCATTAGCAGCAGTGAGCACAATCTTTCCAACTCCCTGAACTGCATAAGAGGCGTTGTTGGCACAAGTGACTGAATTCCCATGAGGGACAGACTCGAGAGAGGTGAACAATTCACGATGTGAGGTAATGTGCTTTGTAGCACCACTGTCGAAATACCACACATGCGAATCTGCAGCAACTGACAAGCATGCATCATGGACAACAGGATTTTAAGTGCACTCTGCGCTAAAAGCCCATTCTGCATCAACATCAGCAACACAGTCTCCTTTCACAGAAGACTCAACAATGGCTGCATTTGTAGTGGAACCAGCATTTGCAGTGGAACCACCCTCTTTCTGCTTAGCCTCTTTGGCCTTCAACTTAGGACACGACTTGATCAAGTGATCATTGGCTTTACAATAATGGCAACGCATCTTCTTTTTTCCCTTATTACCAGAATTTCCAGACGAAGTACTGCCAGCAGAAGCATTGGGAACATAATTTTTTCCACTCGCAGCAGAACCATAAGAAGTGGCTGCATTATTGTTACCACCCTTTCTTTGAGAAGCAATAAAGGCCTGTCCAACTGCACGCTGCCTAGTCCTGTTTTTTCTAGAAAGTGACTCTTGCAACAACAATGTGCATAATGCATCAAACTTGACAACTTCAGGATTTCCTTGGGTCATCAGTCTCCAAGTACTAGCAAAAGTCTGGTAAGAATCTTGTAAGGCATCAAGAACAGTCTGCACAAGGGAACTGTCAGAAATGACTTCACCTGCAGAAATAAGCTGCTCATTGATATCCTTGACACTAGCAAGGAAAGTGTCCATATCATTTTCCTCATGCATAATCTTCGACTCCAGCTCTTTACGCAGCAAAGTAATTTTAGCCTCATTGCGGCTTGCATAAAGACCTTCTAGAATATCCCAAGCCTGTTTTGCAGATTTTGCTGAACGGATGTGAGGAACAATGGTGCGCTTTATAGACAACGCAATCAATGCATGAGCCTGTGCATCCTTAACATCCCAACGAGCTTGTTCTGCCGTAGGCAAAACAACTCTAACAGCTGCAATCCTTGCAGCAAGACCTGCAACATCCTCAACATCGCCTACATCCTCAGAACCAGGACGTACATCAATGCCCTGCACAATGTTCCAGACACCTTTTGAAACAAGAACATGTTGCATCATATAAGCCCACATAGGGTAGTTGTCCCCATCCAACCTGTCCTCAGCAGCAAACATCTTGAACACATATGTGTTGTTGTTGTCAGCCATGGTAAATACTTCACCTGATGTGAAAACTGCCCGAAAATAGGAGAAACGGAGCGGGAACAACCTGTGCTATATAGCACAAACCGTAGAAGACTATAAGGCACCTGTTATGCAGAAATTGGAACTGATAGAAATTCTGCACAAAATGATGAAATAGCCTGTGCAGTACTGCCTGTAGTGGAAACGGAGGCCGAAATGAGCCCAAATCAAAATCCCCGGCAGACCAAGCTCTTCGAGCTTTCCCAAAATATTTTTCGACTTGTGAACGCTCGCCAAAGCTCACTGAAATCGGAGAAAGTAAAGAGGCGTGTGCTGGAGCAGCTGGCGACTAAGCCCGGGAGGACGTGACCTACTCTGATACCAATTGTTGGAATTAGGGTTGCAGAGAAACACACACAGCTTGGAGAAGACGAAGGAAGCTCAAGGCACACAATAGAGAGTGTATTACTTAGTGTGCAATGGAAAGATAGATAGCCCTAGAGTGATGGGCGTATATATAATGCACGGGGGAAAAAACCTCCTAAAGAGGGAAAAAATGCCCCGGCGGTCCTACTGTGTTCACACACATCACTACCACATGTATATGGTAACAAGGAATTGGTAAAAACTGCACAGGCAATGATGGAGCCTGAAGCACCAATTTCACCTCCAAAAACAAAACCAAAAAGTGTTGGATTTGAAATGCCTAAGGCAACATTGAGCTAGAATCACAAAAGGATATCCAAGCAAAGACTGCAGCACAAGATACCAACAACCTAGAAATTCAACTAGGTGATCAAGTAGTGGCCAACACCACTAATGATGCAAGGTCGAGATCACAATTTATGGCGCCTATCCCAGAGATAGATGAGCCATGGCCAAATGAATTGTGGGAAGAAATTAGAAGTGCAAAAGATGGAAGTGCGACTTTCCAATTTGCACCCATAATTGAGGTCAATACAGGGAATGAAGTCTATCAGGGAGACATTCAATCTCTAAATGGAGATACAGGGACGGAAGTTTCAATTGAAAGCAAACTAGAGTCCTTGAAGACCTTACCCTCATACATAGGAGAACATGAGGCAGACTCAGAGACTAGAGTGGTGCCATCTCAGAGAAAATCCATATCCAAGATGATGGATACAAAGAGTATGCAAGAGTTGATGTCAGCTCCAATACAGTGCACCATTACTCTATCTGAATTGCTTAAGATTAGACCACATGTATGGGATGAAGTAGGCAACAATTTGGGGAAGATGGGATTAAAGACACCTCTTCAAGATCTACCCTCAAATGAACAATCAAACAAAACTCAACAAGAAAGTGCAAACGCTAAACCTGTGCCAATAAACAAGGTGGGGGAATATTGCAAAGGAGAAGAAGGAAACACCACCTTACCTGTGGAATACAAAGGAGTTAAAACATTGTCTATACTTGATAGTGGGGCTGGAGTAGCCATAGCCACAAAAGACATTTGGGAAAAATGGGGTAGACCAGCGCTTAGGAAAACTAGAATTAAGCTGCAACTTGCAGATGGATACACAAGAAACTATGGGTATTTTAGAGCAAATTATTGTGACTTCTTGTGGAATTGAATATGAACATACATTTGCAATAGTAGATTTTGGAAAAGGGAACAATTTTGATATCATTTTAGGAAGGCCTTTCATGCGTCAACTTAAGATGGTTCAAGATTGGGGCTATGACTATATCTACTTGAGACATAAAAAGATCACCACAAAAATAAGCATAAAAGACCATAGCTATAGAGATGTGAATAGAACTCCTTTAGAAGAAATTGACTCTACTATAGTCAATGGGAAAGAGATACCTGCGTGGCTACAAACCAAACAAGAACTTTGGATGTGTGGTGCTTCGAAGTGTGGAAGCTCAGTGAAGGAGGATTGCATCCTAGAAAGATCAATGGACAATGAAGCTTACATACTGGAACCCTTTCTAGATGAGTTATTTGAGCCATTTGGATGGACTCAAATATTGGCAACCTTGGATGTGTGTGTGAATGAGGTGACCCTGACTAAATTTTGTGATGAGGAAGGGTATGATATAACTCTCGCATTTACGATAAAGGTGTTGAAGGAAGCTAACGAGATTTGTGAGTGTGAAGGCAGAAAAGGTGAAACAAATAGCTACGTCATGGAGCATGATGCAAAGGTGCACATGAAGAAAGTAGAGCAACAACGAGAATATGTCATCATTGATATACCTGCAGAATTGACAAAAGCTATTTCAAAGAAGCAGACTCCAGAAAAAGTGCAAATGAAAGCAAATGAAGGAGAAAAGATTCCAAGTTCAACAACAAATCTTCAACAAGTGCAAGATCAAGACAAGAACAAGGACAGAGAAGAAGATCAACTGTCTCCTAGGGCGATCAAATTCAGCATACGCGGAGAAACAGGACTCAAAATCACATGTTTAGCTATGATGGATCCAGAAGCAACAAAGAATCTAATGACTTATGGAACGTGGATCATGATGGGAAATCCACCAATCAATGAGCTAGAAGAAACAGTTTACACAAGTTCAAAAATGCCGATTCCTAGCTTTGGAGTGGCAGAAGCTGTACTCAAATTGAGTATCGGGGAGTATAAAGATACTTTCCACATAATCAACTCCCATCATATCAAAGAGAGTCTAGTCCTGACAGAAAGCTGGAGGAATATCTTCTTTCGACAACAATCAAAAGCTTCAACAACAACAACAGTAAGACTCCATGAAGCTTCTCAAATCCATGCAGAGAAGAAATTGCCAACCATCGCGGAAAAAGGTAAAGCAAAGGTAAACATTGACGTATATCAACCTCGCCAGACGACTTTACCTTCAACGAGCTTCCATCAAATTTCCCACGAAGCCTCTACATCAAGAGCCACACCATCAACAATGCAATGGAAACCAAAGCAAAAAGTCTATCAACCAAAGTTTTCATCACAAAAAAGCATCCAGAAGAAGCCGAAGAATGTCAAGCAGGTGTTGGTATCCAAAGAGCACATCCAAGTCAAAGACCCACTTTGGATACATGAAACATGAGTTCAACCACAACAACAAAAGGTGATAGGGTGGGTAGCATCAAATGAGTCAATCATTGCTCAAGGCTACTTCGAAGGAAACATTAATGTCTGGGCCAAAAAGCCTAAAGTAACAGCCTGGATGTACTCACCTCAAGAAAGAAGTTCTAGAATGAGCGAGCCAAGCCATCAACGAAATAAAAACAACTCAAGCAGGAGAAAGAACAACGAAAAAAGACAGAAGAAAAGACCTTCCAAGAAAGCAACACAACAATTATGGGTACCAAAGTCAAACTTCAACAAAGCTACCCAACACAAACAGATCCAGCAGCGGATGGTTCCCGTCAAGCTACTTGAAGCACAAGGATTCTATGAAGGTAACCCCCGAATATGGTTACCCAAAGTAGTTGCTCAACCTAGAGCCACTAAGACCAACCAAGTAGCAAAGGACCCCACACAAAGACAATCAACAACAAAAAAGAGCCAATGGAGACTAAGCACAACCAAGGAAGAAACAACCTCAAAATGGATCCCTCGTCTTCTACTACAAAAGAAAGGCTTTTACAATGGTAATAGCCAAGTATGGATACAAAAGCGTAGTGTCCATCAAGTCAAGGGATCAACTCATGAAGCAAGAACAAAGTGGGTCCCAAAAACACTGCTGAAAACTCAGGCTCCTCACAAAGAAGAAAATGTAAAGGTACAACAATTCGGCCTCCTTACGGAACATCCCATGCAACAAAAGAAGCTAGAGGAGTCAAAATATGCCAACCTACTCGACAAAATGGTGGCATCCAAAGACCAATACAATGATAGAGGCGTTAATCTCAAGAACTTATGGCATTGGGTTTCAGGCCATGAACAGGTAAGTCCAAGTCGCCATTAAAAATACATGGCATAAAAGTCAAGAGTCGGGCAGCTGAGCCACTAAATGAGCAAGGCATTAGTCCCAAAGCTTCAAGTAATATTCTCTGTGGTCTAAGAGTCTTAGCTATTCTAGTACTGCTCAAGGTGGAGGAGTTGAACATATTTATGTTGTTTCGCTCATGCTAGGAGGTGAGCATAAGAGTCCAACTCTATGTATTTTAAGTTTGGTAAAGTGAAGAAGAGAGTCCAAAAGACACTCACGCACTATGCGTAGTGCGTAATGAGTGGAGAAGGTTCAACATCAAAAACCCTTCTTGGAAATGTGGAAGCTATTCAGATGTCCTTGGATATCACATGTGCTACATTTGTTCCTTGAAGCACCCAACAACTCATTTTTCGCACCGCATGATTTTCTTGAAAGTACTCTTGTGTGCATATAGAGTGTCCCATAATTGGCACTTGCATTACGCACTCTTACTTTATTTCTCCCAAGCACTCACCTTGCATGAACAGGTACTCAACTTCCAAGTGTTCAACCCCAATAAGAGCGTATACCAAAGGCATTTTTTCCCACTGGGTTTTTCCCTTTGATCATTCAGGTTCTAGACCCTAATTTAGAAACACCCATCACTATTCTATTGTATATATTACTTCCATCAACTGAAACCAATAAAGAATTTGTTACACGATCTTCAAAGAGATAAAGTGGGGCCACATTGTTCTCAACCACGCTTCGACAAGAGCAGCTCTTATCTTCAAAGATACCAACAAAGATCTATGGACAAAGTGGCAAAGAAAATCAAATTGGAGATGCCAGTGCACACATGTCAAAGTCTCAAACATTTTGAGATACGAGCTCCATTAAAAAGTCAACTGCATAAGGAGGCAAAGTATCCAAAGAAGCAGGTATCATTGACCAATTGCACAAATGGAAAGGTAAAGCAGGATGTGCAACAACATGCACAAATGCCTCGTCCACAACATCCAAATCACAAGAACACATGTTCATCAATCAAAGGCAAATGGGCACCCTATTTGAATAAGCAAAACATGCCAGATATAACTCAATCAAGGAAGGGGGAAGTCTCATCAACAAGAAGACCAGACTACAAATGGTCGTGTCAAGGGACGACACGAGCTAGGAAGGGGGGAGTGTTTGGAGGTGATAACAACATACAAGTGCCCACCTAGACAAGGCGCCGTTGAGTCAGCCGACCAAAGTTTTGATGTGGTCACATTATTTTTTCGATGTTTAATACATCAAACTCTGTAAAAGGCAATGTCAATCGTCTATGTCAAGTCTAAGTCAAAGATGTAATTTTTCCAATGATGTAGGTAAAGGTCCATGAGAAGTTGGCCACCGGCCACTTTAGAAAGCCCTATGTATATAATACACTAAGGTTAGTGGGAAAGGGAGATTATTTTTTGAAGATAAGGGACTACTGCGTTACGTACAGAGAGCTACCTCTTTGCTCCAACTTGTAATCATCGCTTCTGTGGCTACGGTAATCCAAATTCAGTATTGCTTCTTGCATTGTGTTCCTCTTACTCTGCTCTTTCATTCAAGTGTAAGCATTCAAGATTCGGTGAAGGTTTCAAACGCGTCCGTTTAGGCCTTAAATCGCTGTTTTGAGTGTTTATATGCGTATTTTATGTTGTTTTGACCCTAGGAGAGGCTTTAGGGACCTAAAAACGACCCTTTAGGATCATTCGTTTATTGTTTTTGCGTATTGTGGGACGAACAATCGCGATCGTTGTACCTCTCCAGAATGCTATGACAGTGATAGGATATGTTCCTGATAGTCCCCTGTAGCTTCCCTTCAAGTTTCGTGCGATTTCGATATGATTTGCATGGTGAACGGGCGTGATGACTGTAGAGCTGTGTAGAAGGACATAGGCAGATTACTTGGCTTTAGTGCGATCGATTTGCTTGTAGAGTTAGTAGTTGCATCTCTTCGAGTTCACTTCATTAGGATTGACACCCTAGTGAGTTTCCATGGCTTATCCGAGTTGCTTTCCCTGTATCGATAATTTTATGTTGATGCTTGAGAGCTATGCTATGGACGTCCGTCGCGGCGACCCGCAAACATTGTGTTTAGTGGGAGGGGGTGCCCACCACACAATCTTGTAATAGCTTTCATTGCAAACAGAGGGAACTTTGCATTGTCATCGGAATATTCCTTGTGGTATATTATGATCTACATAATAATTGCAATCAATTTATTAGCCGTAAGTGATATGAGTAGAATTGTTAATTACTTGAATTGTTTCTACAAACCTTTTTGTGGTTGAAACGCGCGATGTAGTGAGACAACGCTGCATCCTTGCCTTGGACTCCAGTGACAAGCCCTTGGCGTGAGCCTCCCGCTCTTCTAAGGAACCTATCGTCATACACTAGCACCTGGCAGCACAAAAAAGTTTTCATGATATTTTATCACTCGGCCATCTCTAATACTATCTGAATGCTCGACAAAAGTTACCATCTGATTCTCGTCCATTTCCAGCATCGACCTCCCCCATAAGTGAATAGACTGACTATTCATTACATGATCTTCGGGTGCCACGTGTCTACCCATGTTTTCCAAGCTGAGTTGTTTTGTTGTCAATTCAAACTGCTCATCTGTTGGAAAATCAGCCTCTCCGGACTTCGCCTCATTGAACGTATCTTTAATCAGTTGCGACCCTGAAGTGAACTGTGAGTCGCGGACAACTGTGTCAGCAATAAGATATTGGTCCACTGCATCATTGTCCACAAACCCCATGTCTGCCTCACAAAAATTTGCAATTGTTGCTAGGCAGTAGTCCTCCCGTATATTGAGCTCATGCATGATATCTGTGAGCAGAATATAGTGGGTGTCGCCCGCCATAGCAAAACTGGGAGCACAATTTAGAGGCAAAGTCGCTTCCATACTTGGGCTTTCTTGCTTGCACCCTATTGCTGCATCCGCAAGAGAAACAAGAGTTAAGCCCGCATCAAAGGTTTCCTTCAGTACCTCTTCCCGCTCTTCTTCTGGATTGAATTGCACCTCCACATCCTCTACCTCTTCAATGGACAACTACCGAAAGTTGTTGACTGCGAAGTCTCTGACTCGCCATCTGTCTGCAAGTATAAGTAACAGACAAACCCATGGTAGAATTCCAATATGCGACATTTTTTTAAGTGCTTCATACACCGGTCTTGTAGAAGCAGTGCATTGGAGGGACACTTTTCAAGACAGCGATTCAGTCTCCTTGAAGCACTCTTGTCAGGGTCAAGGTCGGCAGGGTGCACATATCGCATGCCATCAACTGTCATGGAATTGTCACAAGTGACTGCCTCATACTGTTGCAAATGGTTTTGTAGGTACTCAAAGGAGCAATCTATAATCCTCTGTATAGAAAACTCTGCATTGAACATTCCTGATAGTTCTGGTGTACGGTGATGAGCTCGGGCGTTATATAAGAATGTGAATAGTTTTTCTTCACATGTATCCTCGCTCACGTTTGTCTCCAGGACTATGATCCCCATGCCTGAAAGAAAAAGCAAGCCAAAACTATTTGGTGTCATAACAAAGCGAATGTTGGGCCTCGAGTACCCCTCAATGTCCTATTTTGCCTGGTTCGGCCCCATGCGCTCATTTCATAAGAGGTGACATTAGTTGAGTCAGAACCAAGCGAGTAGGGTCCCCAAGAATTTCTGAAGGACCCTCTTTGCTTGGTTCTGTCCCGTGTGCTAAAGTCATAAGAGTTGACGTAAGTTGAATCAGAACCAAGCGAGTAGGGCTCCCAAGAATTTCCGAAGAACTCTATTCGCTTGGTTATGTCCCGTGCGCTAATGTCATATCGACGGGTTATGTCTCGTGTGTTAATGTCATAAGTGGTGACATTAGTTGAGTCAGTACTAAGCGAGTAGGGCCCCCAAGAATCTCCGAAGGGTCCTATTCGCTTGGTTCTATCTTGTGGCATTCGGAACAGGTGGATAAGAACATAGCATATTATGTTATCAGTGATAGATTTATAGGTCACATAAGGAGTAATTATTCCAACTATGAATGCGATACGATCACCACATAAGGAGTAATTATTCCAACCATGAATGCGATACGGTCACATAATGAGTAATTATTCCAACCATGCATGCGTTTTTACCCTAATGTAGTGGCTTCGGTGCGCACACAGTTAACAACACACATGAAGGGGAGAGGCAGGGAGAAAGAACCTGTCTCTGCAATATCCAATGGCGCCGAGTTGGATGGTGATGTTGTAGGCCACCGACAGCAAGAACCAGTAGGGGGGCGATGGCGACGCGGCAGCAAAGGACTCGACCCAGTGGAGGTCACTCAACGCAGGATCACGAGAGCTAAGCAAGGGGAAGAGCGCAAAAAATGCAAAGGCGATGGCGAATGCAAGGGCGATCGGCGTCTAACTCTAAACGCAGGATCATGAGAGCTGGCCAAGGGGAAAGGTGCAGAAAAGGCAAAGGCGATGGCGAATGCAAGGGCGATCGGCGTCTGACTCTAAACGCAGGATCACGAGAGCTGGCCAAGGGGAAGGGCACAGAAAAGGCAAAGGCACGAGAGCTGGCCAGGCAGAAGGTGCGAGATGGAGATGGCCACTGCAAGGGCGATTGGTGTCTGTCTGACCCTTAACGGTCACTCAAAAAGGCACGTGGGCTGCGCTCTCAAGGACAACCAGTATTAAATGGTCTCAGATTCCCATGCAGTACGATTTACCAACCGCAATATTGCGCATAAGTGAAGTTGTCATCCTCCCCCCGGAGGTAAGCATTCTAAGTTGAGGCATTACCCCCACCAAACATCTCAAGTTTCAACTATTCTGCCTCTTTTCGCGTCCTCTACTGCGCATCATTCTAATTAACTCTACCCCCATCGACGCTACGCGGTAAGCAAACTCCATCAACTCTTACTCTCGCGCATCCTTCTTCTCTTACTCTTGTTCTGCAGTGCTTCAGCGACGCGGAACTCTACACAGTGAAGAGGTATGCTACTTACTACCCTTCTGCGCACTTGTATTTTGTGTAGTTGGTCAGTACCAAGCGAATAAGGTAAGGTCACTTAGTCCGAAGTGCCCTATTTGCTTGGTACTGACCAAAACAAAAGTTAAGTGATGTCTGCTAGTACATAGGTCAATACTAAGCAAATAAGGGGAAGGTAACCCCTGCTTGTTGCAGATTTAGGGTTTTCCTTTGCCAAATACGCCTTTTGATTTCGGTCCTGTGTGCTTTAATTTGCTGTAGTTGGTCAGTACCAAGCGAATAAGGTAAGGTCACCTAGTATGAAGGGTCCTATTCGCTTGGTACTGACCAAAACAAAAGTTAAGTGATGTCTGCTAGTACAGAGGTCAATACTAAGCAAATAAGGGGATGGTAACCCCTGCTTGTTGTGGATTTAGGGATTTTTTTTGCAAAATACGCCTTTTGATTTTATAAGAAAGAAACAAAATTACAACTGAACACCGGGTTTGAGTTACAAAACACTTCAGACTTTACAAAGAGTGGCCTATTAATTTCCAGGGGGTTTAGGGTTCACAACCAACTTATCTCTTCGCAAAGCATGTTTGCAAAGTTAATGGCTTCCTCATATTTACTGGCTAGCTCAAGCACTTCATCCTTAATTTCCTGAAGCCAATTAATGATTGCCTCCATAGAGCCATTCTCGACGAGCAATCGATGCATGTCTTCAGGCCTTCTTGCTTCTAGAGAGTTTTTAAGGATTGAGACCCTCTGCCTGATGATCAGCATTTGCTACAGCTTCAGGCTAGCATCCTGCACAGAGCATTTAGCAAGTAAGCTCTTCAAACTAGGAGCTTGGAAATTGGGAGCAGAAAGCAAAGAATTACCAGCAACTTACCTCGAGAATTGACTCCCGTGTTGACAGCAACCACTCCTGAGCTATGTCGGTAGAGAAAATTAAAGGTAACATCGGGGGAGGGCCAAGGGGGGACCTCATGAGGAGGGCCCAGATGCGGTGTTGCTGGCGCTGCGGGAGTATACCTTGGAAAGGCATCGCTACTATCCTAAGCTTCTTTTAGTTGTTCTGCAAAACCCTGAGGGAGGTTCTGAAACAACTGCTTCTTAAATAGACTTTCAGACAAGCCTAAAAAGCAGAGCCTGGGCATGAGGTTTCATGAGAGGGTGGTACTGCCATGAGGTTTCATGAGAGGTGGACGTGGGAGAGAGAATCAATGGTATCATCCCCCCGATATTAGGGGAGGTGATCGGAGGGAACGACATGACAGTTAGAACCGCATCGATTTAAGATCTCCTTCACATTGCTATTTTGTATTAGCGGATGCAAACCTGTTCGCTTGCTTGTACACTTTTCTGAGGTCACCACCCAACGAATAAGGTATTTTTTTCAGGGGCTGCAAACCTGTTCGCCTGGTAGTGATCTCAGAAAATGTAAGTGATATTTGCTATTACTATTTTTGAAGTCACTACCGAGCGAATAAGGCAAGGCAAACTCTTTCCTATGCACCTATTTGCTGCTCGGTAGTGACCTCAGAACATATAAGTCATGTCTACCATTACTATTTTCTGAGGTCACTACCGAGCGAATAAGGCAAGACAACTCTTTCCTATCCATCTTTTTGCTTGGTACTGACCTTTCCTTAAATCTGAAGTCCCTTGTGCTGACAAATGAATTGTCTTTTGGTGTTATTGTATTTGTAGAGATGCCTCGTGTTAAGGCCTGCGCTAGGAGGGCAATAGGTGAATCTTTGAATGCTCAAGCAAGAAGACGCCGATATGAGGCGCACAGAGGTGTACTGCAAGAGCTGCACAGGATAGAACGACACGTTCAACTTGCTATTCCACGTCTCCCTTTCCAGCGAGTAGTGCGGGAGATTTGAGAGCAGTGGAGAGTCGGCATGCAATGGGCTATTTGCTGCTCGATAGTGACCTCAGAACATATAAGTCATGTCTACCATTACTATTTTCTGAGGTCACTACCGAGCGAATAAGGCAAGGCAACTCTTTCCTATCCATCTTTTCGCTTGGTACTGACCTTTCCTTAAATCTGAAGTCCCTTGTGCTGACAAATGAATTGTCTTTTGGTGTTATTGTATTTGTAGAGATGCCTCGTGTTAAGGCCTGCGCTAGGAGGGCAATAGGTGAATCTTTGAATGCTCAAGCAAGAAGACGCCGATATGAGGCGCACAGAGGTGTACTGCAAGAGCTGTGCAGGATAGAACAACACGTTCAACCTGCTATTCCACGTCTCCCTTTCCAGCGAGTAGTGCGGGAGATTTGCGAGCAGTGGAGAGTCAGCATGCAATGGGCTAACAGTGCACTCCTCTGCCTTCAAGAAATTGCTGAGGACTACCTCGTGGAATTCTTCAGCGATGGATATATCTTGGTTGCCCATGCACACCGGGTCACTATCATGCCGTGGGATTTTGATACTCTTCGTAGGCTTCATTTCCACTACGATGGGCTTCTTCAACCAGTACCAATCCGGGATAGTAGAACCATGGATATTCTCAACATCCCCCCTCTCCATCCTTGTGCACGACAGACAGAGCCGTCTAGGGCTGAAACAAACAGCAGAAGGACCCGATCACGGGTCGAGAGAAATGACACAGATGGGCAGGCTGAGATAGCCGCAGAGGGCCAAGAGCAAGCCAGAGTGGACCCCGAGGCAGTCATGGAAGAAACAGAGACAGTTATCGAGGATCCAGCTAGACACCAAAATGAGCAAGTCATGGAGGATCCGCAGCCCATCGTGGATGATGAGGGACAAGAGCAGGTCAGGGTGCAGCCTGAGGCATCTATGGAGCAACCAATATTGAAGGAAAATGATCCGGAGCCTGAGGCTGTTAGGGAGGAGCTTGAGGCAGCCAGGGAGCTAGCTCAAGAAAGGGAAGGGCAAGGCTTTGCATCAGAAGGGCCATCCAACGTATCGGATGAGTCAATTATTTTAGAGCAAATCAACGAGGAGAATGAAGAGGAGTTGAGAATTTTGTTGAGCTCAGCGCCTCTGCATGCGCACATACAGCTGCCTGCAAAGTCAGAGGAGGCCTGCATTACCAACCTCGATAATGTAGACTTCATGTGCATGCGCAATTTCACCGACTCGCTCGCAACAAATGAGGTCGTCAATGTTGCTTTGTGGTAATTCTCATGCTCTTTAATTCTTATGCTCATTAAATGGGTCTCTATCGAGACATGGGTCAATACCAAGCGAGACAGTGGGTAATGAAATTGAATTTTGGTACTACTCGCTCGGTATTGATCCATGTCTCTGTGGCAGTTGCCAAGTTTTTCTTTATAATGGTTCACTACCTTAAAGACATGGGTCAATACAAAGCGTGTCAGTTGTTTATGGAATTGGAATCCGCCGCTGACTCGCTCGGTATTGACCCATGTCTTTAAGGTAGTCGTCAAGTTCTTCATTTCAGCCAAGACAATGGTCAATACCAAGCAAATCAGTGGCGTATGGAATTCGATAGCTGCCCCACTCGCTCGGTATTGACTCACTTGGTGTTCAAGTCTAATCTTTGCCATTTGTTCATGTTAGCCACGCTGTTTCGCTTCTGCCCCCTGAGGTTCAAGAGAAAGTATACGTAATAGATCCGCTGATATCGCCATATCTGCAGAACAACTCAGTTTCCTTTTTGAGTCTGATGAACTGGTTTAGCAGAGTCAACTTTGATCTAGCGCGCTTTCTGCTCACTGCGTATAATCAATCGTGAATATATTCTTGCCTTGTAAAAAACATCTTGCATTGCGAATCTCTCCTAATCTTTGATGGTGTCTTTGTAGTGATCATTGGAGTCTGATGTAATTTGACATGGAAGCTAAGATTGTTTACTACGCACGCAAACTCTAGGCAAAGCAGGGCATTTCACGGTCGTGTAAAAACGTAAGGTCTATTTGGGTACATTTGGAAAGCAGTGTAGTGTCTCTTTGGAATGTGTTGCTGACTCAAGTGGTTATGTATGTAGTGCCGCGAAAAAACTTGTATGTTGTGTAGAGCATCTTTTGTTAGAACATGATCTAGGAAATGTAGTCAAGCACGAACGGGTAACCGTGCCCACGCAGACTGATGACTATAGCTGTGGCTGGCGAACCTGTTTAAATTCCGTGTTGCTCATCAGTCAAATTATGGATATACCGAACGTAAGTAATTTGCTGTTTTATTGTTTGCTGCAACGTATGTATGAAGCAACAGATGTCTGTATCACGCTTCTACAGGAACTTCAATTACATAACTACACCAACAACGATGTGCGACATTTTTCTGTAATGGCCATCCAACATATTATAATCTTGGTAAACAGAGGCACAAGAGAGGAAGCGGCGAGAGCTGACGAGTTCGAAGAGGCTCGCATTAACAAAATGACCCAACGCCACAATCAGACTGAAGAAGAAGCTCGAAATATGCAAGAAGCAATACACCAATATTATGCGGACGCCGCAGAAGTAGAGGAATGGGCTGCACGTCGACGGCAAGAGCAAGAACAGTGGGAAGCTTCACAGGTGCAAGAAGCATGGGAAGCCATGGAAGAGGCCCATGATTTCGAGCGACGCGAAAGGATGCCCGAGACCAGCTTCCCCAGAGGCACAGGTAGCAGCAACCAGAGCAAAGGGTAGGGGAGCAACCGGAGCAGAGGGCAAGGGACGAGTGGCACAAACCGGGGGAGAGGACAGTAGCCGGGAAAGGGAGCAAATTACTTTTGACAGAAACAACACAATATGTAAAGTTTTGAAACATTGAAAATTTACATTTTTGAAACATTGTTTGACCGCCAAAAAATATCTCTGCATTAGTCATTTTGAAGAGTACATCATGGTTTGCATGGCATCAAAGCTCTTTGCGTGCACAAGGTATGTGACCTAGCTTCCGATGGAAGCAATTAAGTGAAGTGTATTTGTTATGGACTCCTTGCACAATGTTGTTTTCTCCTTGTGCCTTGGAATCTGAAAAGAAGAAAAAGTTAGATTCAGTCATAGTGTATTAAAGACAATCAAAATTTATCGATTTAGTAAGCACCTTTCTATTGTTGAGACTGAATGCATACAATTCCGGCAAAAGTGGAAGTTCTTCACATGTAAGATCTATCCTAAGCTGTGCCAGAGTTGTGCTTGACATTGTCTCCATCACAGTAAGTAGGCTGTCTCGAAAGTAGAGCTCCATTGATAAAGGTTTGTTCTCGAGGTTGTTCTCTGTATCTTGGTCGAGTGGAATAAGCTGCCCACTAAGAAGATGATATCTAATATAGTAAAACGATACTAAGAAATTTTGAGAGCTTATAATGAACTTGCAAATTATGGACTTCTTTTGCAAAATACAGATTTTGTTCTGTGATTGTTTCCTATCCCAGTTATCATCTAAAAAGTCCAAACAGCTCTTAGACTTGAAAATGAACATTGTTGCGGTAGTTCTTATTTGCTCATCGAAGAAAAAGTATGCAAACACTTCAAGAGGCATAAATATTGCGAGCCGAACTATTTTTGTGGCAATTGAATACTTGAGGGACTTTTGTATATCCTGAAACAACTTATTCCTGAAGCTTTCACTAGTTTGCGAAGTAGGCAGGGACCAATCCTTGCTGTCAAAGGATGGAAGTGACAAAGGAGCTACACAACCCCAACCAATGAAAGTTCTCGGTTCCACATATGACATATCATAAAAGAAAATTCCATTATCTGCAAGTTCCTTGTGTTGTCTTCCTCGGTATATTTGCTCACCAATAAATGCATGGAAAGCATCAAAAATCCCAACTATACTCTCAACTGGTTGCCAATCTGTCCTATTCGATGGATAAATATCTGAAACATACCAAAGATGATATCCACCACTTAATATTCGAATATAATCATGCACTAAGCGAGATGCTGAAATAACTTACAGTTGGGTCGATGCCTTGGAAAACTTGGAGGAGATGTTTGCAACCTTAAGTCTGCATGCTGGAAAGCATGTTGTATGAGGACCTCTTTCACCCGCTTGCTTTGTGCACACACTTTAAAATCTTTAACTTGACCCTTGAAAGCCTCCACGAAATCATTACGTTGCCTCCTCTTCCTCCTCCTAGTTTGCAGTAGAACCCAACTTTCGATAGTTATACGAAATGGAATCCATGCTTGATCGTCTGTAGTATAACTGTTAAAAATGCTAACAGAGTCAATGGTAGTGCTAAGCCTTCGAGAAGTAGACATGGTGTGCAGTAGAATGAATACACAGAAAGGTTAGCGCAAATATAAAAAAGGGAAGAAGTTTTGAGAGGGAAGCAGAGCTACTCAAAGTCATATTTGGGCGGGAACAAAGTACTAGATAGAGTCTTCAATGAAAGTTCTGAAATTCCTCGGTACATAGTTAGTACGACTTACAACATTTATGCCTTGAAAGCGTGAAATTGTGCAATTTGATGAACCAAAATAAAATTTCCTCCCTTTTTAAAAAAAGAGCTTGACTCCAAAATGTCGATTTTCAACGTAACGTTAGCCTCTTCCTCATTGGTCGAGCGCCACTCTCTCTCTAGAACTGAAAGGCTCAAAAGTGAGTCCAACTTTCTCCTAATGGGAAGGTAACTATTATTAAATCTAGCTAAATGAAATCTAATTATGGATCTTTTTCATTTTCACTCTCATAGTTTGATATAATGTCTTTACTAGGAAAGACAACGTTCTTCTTACTATATGGATCATAATCTTCAAATCCATTGATAGCTAGCTATAGAGCTATTTACATGGTTGTCCTTATTAAAATGTTGGAGTTATATTAAACTTCTAATCATAGTAGTATATTCAATTCCCCTTGAGTGGATGTTGCAAGCACTTAAAGGCTGGTTGATCAAGGTTGATGCTATTTGAGGCCCTATTGATATGGAATAAGAGAATTGCATCTTAGCTTACTCCTGATAAAAATTGCCCACCGGTGAGGATACCAAGAATAAAAGGTTGATAGAGATTTGTATGAACACCACAAGTAAAAATGATAATTAAAAAAAAAATAAAAAATTAGAACCATGCTCCCCATCAAACTAATAAAATTTGAGAGAAATTGTTGTAAATACTAATGGTACTTGAGTTTTTAAAATTTGAGGAATATTGAGGGGATTGGGTTAATTAGAACTAGTAGACATTATGAGCCTTGTTCATTAATAGGCAGCAACTAGCTTACTAATGCTAACAAGACATGAAGTTAGTCTTTCTTTGAATTAGGTAAGATTTTTGTATTACCTGTACAACATTGTTGATGACTCTTATAGAATCTACTAACATTTAGGTACGGCCTAGTTCAGTAATCTGACCAATGCTAACAAGACATAAAGTTAGTCTTTCTTTGAATTACCAGTACAACATGATTGAGCCTTTTACACTGGTTGATGACTCTAATAGAATCTAACGATCAATAATTTTGCACTTGATGAGGATGCTAGCAATGAAATGTAACCCAAAAGGGGTTGATGAAAACATAGGATTGTAAGTTTCATTGGTTTACTACCAATTCAAGATCAGTCCATTCACACAAAAAATGCAATGCCATTCCCTTGGGGAGATATTTCTCAAAAAAAGCGTTATGCTTCATTTTTTTCCACTTTTGAGACATAGCTAGATGTCCTGGCTATCCCTCTTGCTAACTTGCCAACTCACTGTCAAAACATGCCTAGTTTTGTTGAATGTTATACAGTCAAAAAATGCCCAACTTTATTGAATGTTGGGTATCAATTCTTCCACCATGAATCAACGCATTCTTCCACCAATCAACGCTTAGAGCTTCTAATTTTTTTACAATTAGAGCTTTGGCTTCAAATGTGTGCATTGAGTGTACTCATTAGTAGCCCATCTCATTTTTAGCGGCTTTGAGAGCCATTCAAAGGGTCTAGATTTTGTACAAGCTCATTGAGCCTGATTTACTGGTGCTTTGAAATGGAAACCAAAATAGGGTTGGTGAAGATGAAGGTTCAAGGGCATACACTAACAATTTTGAAATCCAAACGAATAGGTTTAGAGAGGAAAACGCTCACCGAGGTCCCTCAACTTGCATTTCCAAACAAAGAGCAAATAGGATCGGTGAAGAAAAAGCTGGAAAATCAAGCTTACCGAGGGTCCCCAACTTGCATTTCCAAGCTCCCCAAAAAGCTGGAAAATCAAGCTTACCGAGGGTCCGTTAAGACATAGCTCACCAAGGGTCTGCAACTTGCGTTTCCAAACGCAAATCAAATTCCTCCACTGAAGAAAAAAGGTTTGAATCAAAAGATTAACTTGATGCCAAAGGAGACAGTCTCATTTGCTTGCACCGCAAACCGTGCCATGCAAAAGCATTTTCTTGCACCACATAACAGTTCTACACACATGCAAGAGCTTCAATCGCGACATTGATGAGTACCTGTGATCCGCACCCAAGAGCTTATGATATTGTGGCCCTTCGAACTGAGAACTATTAATGGGAATTTAATTCGTTTTGGCCATGTTATTGCCCATGCACGTTGGTGTAGGTTGAGTCATTAGTAGGAGTAGCTAGACTTGATACGGAGGGTAGCCGAATGCTCACGCAAGCAGATCATAAGGGCCAGAGAGAGAGACAGAGAGAGAGAGTTCCAAATAGCAGTAGTAGGTCAAAGGTTCCAGTTACAAGCATGTAAGAGTTGATTGTCAGCAACTCGATGGGGTTTAATAGTGAAGGGGCTTCATGCATCTTTTGACTGTAAACGATGAGGTTGAAGTAGGCGATCAGGGCCTCAATTGGTAGGGTGCCTGCTGATTTCATGTAGGAATTCATTAGGGAGCAAAGAGAGCCGTGTTGCTAGCTACGGAAATGATTAGCAGTGTTGCTAGTTGCTGGAATGATTGATCTTTACCAGGCTCTTCCACATTGCATTTCGAAACGCAACCCAAATGGGTCTAGTAAAAATATGCAAAAAAGTTGCCAAAAGACGATTGGCGCCATGGCGGGTGGTTTATGGGCTGGGCTGATTTGGGAGCATGAGAGTCCCAAAATAGTGTTCGAGAAAAATGCGTCTCAGCTTAATATCATGTCTCACCTCTTGCATTCAAATCTTACTATCCTTTAACAACATTTGCATCCACTACAACTCTAATTAGGAGCACAATCAAGGACCATGGGTTGCTGATAGCTATAATGGCCATGCATGTGTGTACAACTCCAATATACCGTCAATTGGTAAGCGATCATGAAATTAATGTCTAGGAGGCATCTTGTTAGACCTATAACAAGCAACTCCTCATCAATTGCCCGATAAATAGGTCTTCATGGCGACTAGCTGTAGGGTCAAACCTAGGATTGCATGGATTGGCAGGCTTCAATGTGATTCTAAGCACCCCTGAGTAGCTGCTATCGCAGTGGCAATCAGTCAGAGCACATGACGGCCTATAGCATAAAGTTGCTATCTTCTTCTGTTGGCCGACCTACAACAAAGAAGCTGTGTATACCGATGGCAAGAGAGAATGTCTGTGTAGGTGGCATGGGCGGAGGTGGTATGAGAAGAAAGAAAGGAGGTGCTAGAGGGGATTGAAGCTGGCCATGAAAGCTTCCACCAGTACGTGCAGGAAAAGAATGCACCAGATGAAGTGGTGGAGGGGACGGTGCAGTGCAACAAGGGAGAGGTGGAGGTCGCAGGGAGGAGGAGGGGATGTGTTGCATCTTTGCAAATATGTAGCTCTCAATGCAACTTTAGACCTAAAATAGCGATCTACAAGTTGAAGTCGGTGCAACTTTATGCCTAAAATGGCGACTTACAAGTCACCTTGCTCAAGCATCCATTGGGTTGTGCTTTGAGTTCTATTCATTGGAACATAATCAATTTGGTATTATCCGGATTTGAGGGTGTCAAGGGGGGCCTTGGGCCATGGCAGAGCCCCATGACAACACTTTCACTTGAACTGAAATACGATGCAAACCATCAAGGACTTTTGTATTGCAATTAACGGAGCCTTTACCTAAAATCTCCTCATATGGAGGTGTATTCATTTGTAGAGTTGTCCCATGTAGGCTTTGTCTTAATGTTGGGAGTGATTGAGTTTGTTCCATCCAAGAGGGAAGCGAGAGCAAAATGGCAACAATGGCTATGGTGTGAGAGCCTCTTGTAACATGTCTGACCTTCTAAAGACGGGCCTAGACTCTTGCCTCTATCTTTCTTTATGACTCCCCTCCCTCTGCTCGTGTGAGTACCCCTACATTCCATGTGACCTACCGCGTCCTGCTACATTTGCTTTCCACCAATCACCTGTTGTGCCGCTCTATTTACAAGTTACACTAGGTAGTGGACAAGCATCCTTGGCATTGAGATGGATTGTGTTGTCACGGCCAACCCAACCCTATTTTTGAACAACCCTCCCACCTTGCTACTAGCTTGTGCCCAATGTAGGTCTTTCCTCATCGATTGGCTATTCAGCCTACGACACTGCAAATCGCTCATAGTCTTTTCATGTTGATTTTTTAAGGGCATCCTCTACGGCCCACTTTAATCCACGTCACACATGACAATCTATCATGTGTGATAAGGGCCTTAATGGTTAAGCACTCTAGGTAGATGAGGGATGTTAGACATGAGTGTGTGCAATCCAACATTTTATTTTATTTTCTGGGGGCGAGGGGGGGTAGCCTACGATTGTTTTTTAGTATGGATGCCAACCAACACCATGTCCGCCGACTCAAGCTCACACACATCAAATACGTCTCTGAAGTAAAATTTTCATTTTCCATCAATGTGTTTGTAAATTGTTGCTCATTCATTGAATTTCTTTTTTCATGGTTGTCCGACAATGTTTGTGAATCCACCCTTAGGCTTAATAGTTCCCACAATTTTCTTATGAATATATCATAAGCTTCCCCATAGTAAACACCCTAGATGTACAAGTAGATTACGAGACCTCACTTCCAACTTATCTCTTGGTTCCACTAAGGAAACCAACTTAATCACTTCCAAAGTTGACCTTCTGCTTGACAAAAACTCTATAGAACATCTCTACATGTGAATATAGTTGGAAACTTGGGATGTCGTGACCCTCTTTGACCCCCCCATCTTCTTCAATGTTAAGATCTACTTTCAAAACATTCTATGTGATTGTGTCAACCGCACTCTGATAAAAAGTTCTTCCATTCATACGTAAGCTTCCAAGATGAGCTTTCTCCTCAGTGGCACCACATATCTAGCTAGGTGCAATATGGGAACATTGAGATGTAGCCCTAAAGGGACAAAGTTGACAGCTAGGTGAAAAAAGTCCTACATATAAGAACGTGATAAAAATATTTCTGATGGAGGTTGGTATAGCAAAAGGTTTCATAACTTCTTTATGATAGCGACAGCGTGTCTCACATATATAAGAAATGTTTTATTGTTAAGTATTGTGCTAGATAATAATTTGGATTGGGCAACGACCAAGTACCTAGATTTTTTGTTAGAAAGTGTGTGTGTGTGTGTGTGTGTGTGTGAGTGAGAGAGAGAGAGAGAGAGAGAGAGAGAGAGAGAGAGAGAGAGAGAGAGAGAGAGAGAGAGAGAGAGAGATGCTTTTCAACAATGTCAAGAGAACATGACAACCCTTTCAAAGAGAAGATAAAAACCCCCTCAAATGTCTTGTTCATAGAGTAATTAGCCTTAAACAAAGTAATTAAGTAGCAATTGAAATCTAGTTGTGCTCATAGCGCATATAAACACAAAGTAAAAATATGACATAACATGCATTCCACGAACACCTTCCTACACCAAGGTCTAGATCTATATTCCAACTTTTCAACGTCATTTGTGTTATCCTAGATAAAATCCTCACATACTCTTAGAACATCTTGATTGGGATGGGTCATATGTAACCTTATCATTGCTTTTGTTTTCAATGTGTCACTTTACATCAATGGAGCTTAGTGTCAACTTTGCTCAACTTTAATAACATGATGGCTAGAGTATCCTTGAAGCTTGTAGTGTTGCTTACTATTCCAAGGAATTCAATAATCAATTGATAAAGTAATAGCGGTAATCAATTATGTGTCTTTTTGTGTTGTAATTGATTAAAGGCTTTTGTGATCAAGGTATTGGAAAACTTACTCACTACTTGCTACTCGCTTTTTTCCCCTTGCTCACTTTCCATCGCTCTTTAAATGATAGCACCCCTTTTTTTGTGATGCTGGAGCAACTAGGACATCTGTGAACCTTTCACAATTAACCCCAACTTCTCCCGTGTGAATGTCACACAATTCTTTCTTAGATCGTGTGTGGCCAGAGTGGTTTCCTTGGAGGAGAAATCTACAGGTTGTTGCTGGACAAATTGGGTATACAACATCTTTGCAAAGTAAAAGGCACAATTTGTGAGAAATTTTCATTGTGTAGGGGATTCCTGAACACCTCTAAGTAGGTCTTTTTGCCGTTTTCTCTTATCTCTTGATGTTGACACTTCAATGTTTTCCACCCATCTTTCTTGATCTCGGAGTCATCGCACGGCCATATAGCCTTTATCATTTCTTTTGCCACTTCTTTGTTGATAACCTTCCATTGTGCATGGTTTGGACTTGCCCATTTGGATAGTTAATGGGCTGTATTCATTTCTTGTTGCATTGACATGCCATGTGCATGCAGCTTCATGCACTGAAATGCATTGATGGTGCTTGATTTTGCTTGGCCATATTTCACGTAAATTCTAGCGATCACAAATTATATAAGTATTAATCATCTTTATTTGTATAATAAAGGTTCTCTCAAATATGTACATCTTCATGTCTTAAGTTGACGAGCCTAGTTAGACTATGGTTAGACCAAAGAAAGTAGATTGTGTTCATTGTCCATAATAACGTACATGTAGAGACAATTCACTGAGAAACGCTTCAATTCGCTTAAACAGACGCAGCGTTCAAAAATAGAGAATGCATAGATAACCATAGATAGTAAACCAATATAAGCACCCACTTTGCAATAAGCAATTATAATTTTAATTGTCACACCGAATAAAAAGTCGGCCATAGTTCAATTAATGGTCGTTGAATAAGGCTAGGATTTGTTTTTAATTGCTCTTTAAAAAATTAAAAAATGTTCTTTGATCTTTGCACTCCCTCAACCTCATCCATGTGTCCACTTTTTGTTGTATAGCATTATTTGCATCCTAGTCTAGATGATGAAATACTTCATTTTTGAAATACCCTCCTACTGCATGCCAAACATCTAACATCATCTCTAGGAGATAACCAAGGGCATAAATGTCACTGGACTTGGTGTATGCATCATTATACATCAAATCATATCTCGCAAGTGCAGTCCATGGTCTCTTCAAAAATTCTTCTTTGTTGGTATACTTCCAATGCCCACCTCTCTTAGTTTTTCCACCACAATATATGTTGCACAATTTGTAAGGCCCCCATATGAGGAGAAGCCAATGGTGCACGTATATTTGGTGGATTTCAGCTTTGCATGCTGATGAGATTTTTAATTGTGATCGTGGATGGTATGAAGGAAATTCAGGGCCAACTTCAAGACTTTCTATTCATCGGAATATTTATTTTCTTTGGAATGTATTGGCCAGTTGACGGTCGAAAGACAATCGAAAAATGACTGTACGGTATCCAATGGCCAGTGGTGTTTGGCCGGTGGCTAGATTTCAATAGCCAATGGCCGAGTTCTAGGCAAACTTGTCTTCCCAAAAGCGGCTACACTTGGGCACATGGGAGAGTCCTACTTGGACTTGGTTACCTAACGACGGCTACACATGGGCATTTAGAGGCTCTCTTACATCTAAATAAGGAGGCCTTCTCCATGAGTATTTTCAGCACTACACATTATGCCATCACTATGTAATAGTGTGCTAGTCTAAAGTTTTTCATTTGACACTAATCTACTTTGCATCATGTATCTCTCTACTCTCCTTGCTACTAGATCCTTATTGTATTCCGTTTCTTACATGCTTTTCCTCTATCCTTTGCTTCCTTGACTGCTTCTGGGAGAAAAATTGCATTGCATATATAATTATTTGTTTCTTGCTTACTTGAGGTTATAAGTAGCATGCCCTACTTGATAATGCCGACACAAGGTCGATTTGTTTGTGTAAAATCTAGCATCACATTAAATGGGTGCAGATCACAATGCACGATGCTAGTTGAGTGGGTGGTTGCGATGTCCTCTACCAATACATGCAATTTTTTTTGACATTTGTTAAATCACCATTCTAAAACATGCATGCTTTACCTTTGATGTCTCTAAATTTGGTGCTGGCAGTGATCTCCAACCATCTTGGAGCCTATGCTTATGGGATCGAAATGTGCTTTCTGAAAATGGTAGCAAACACACTATGTCTTCAAGAGAGACTCCATTGTAGTATGGGAATAGAGAGATCCATGGAGCTTCTGTGGTGAACCCAATGCATCACACAATGGAGGGATGCAAGATTTTCATAGCTTGGTTTGTGTGGAAGTTGTCAAATTTTTCCTATGCTCCTTCTTTGTACCATTTGCCAACGTAACTAATATGATCAGGAAAAAAAGAAATACTTTTGATATTGTATAGACTGCATACACCAAATGATCCAACACCGATTCTTGAGCCTTCCACTAGAGCTTCATGGGGGATGTCAATAAGATGTGCACACCTAGCATTTAGTGCCATGCGTATAATTGTACCAGTGCCATTGGCATCTGACCTCCCACCAATGTCTATCAACGCATATTATGCAATCTTTACTCACTTTGGTAGAGCGGATTGATCATGAAATTAATATCTCTTCATCTTTACTTTTTGTTCTTGCCATTGTTTGTCCATAGCTTCATCTTTTCCATGTTGCACATGGGAGGAATGTCTTCTTTTAAATCTTAGCAACAAACTTTCATGCTGCTCAACACTGTCCTAATCTTGTGATGGGGATCAAATTCTCTGATAGTTGAATGCACCAATAGTTTGTGGTGGCCTTCTTTATGAAATCTGCGCTCCGTATTTTCTCACATAGTGCTAATAAAGTTTTTGATGAAAATATCACTTTCCTTGATTTGTTGAATTTTAGTTTCGGCACAGAGTGAGATTTTGTATATGCACTCTTTACGGATTGCATGCACGATGAAATTTTTTGTTTAAGCATCATCTCTGTAAAGGTTAATTAAGAAAGAACACATATACATTAGAAACATATCTCGCTTGAAAAGACATTTATGTCCAACCATACACATATCTCAGTTGAAAAGATATGTATGTCTAACCATACACATTAAAAACATGTCATACTTAAAACAACCGCACCATGAACCACCAAAACATATACATTAAAAACATTACATGCTTGAAGAGACATGTATGTCCAACTATACACATTAAAAACATGTCATGCTTAAAACAACCGCACCATGAACCGCCATAAACATATACATTAAAAACATTCCACGCTTAAGAAAACATGTATGTCCAAACATATACATTAAACATATCATGCTTAGAACAATTGCACCACAAACCATCATAAGACATATACATTAAAAACAATTCAATCTTAAAAAAAGTATGTCCAACCATATACATTAAAACATGCCATGTCTTTAATAGTGAGGATCACTTTGTTTGGGTTTTTTTAGAGACATATAAATGAGTGTGTGTGTGTGTGTGTGTGAGTGAGTGAGTGAGTGAGAGAGAGAGAGAGAGAGAGAGAGAGAGAGAGAGAGAGAGGATTGAAAATTTCACAATATTATTGTAGGTTTAAGGAGATTTGTTTAGGTTAGAGAGATGAGTTTAAAAAAATTATAGAAATTTGAAGCATAGTATACTGAAAAATTTGTAGAAATTGAAAAATAAGTTGTGATTAGTTGGTTTTACATGAGAAGTATCTTGAGAATTATTTTTAAAATTTCAAGAGTATTTTACACATTTTTAGATGATTACAAGAGATTTTTACACTACATTTTTGTCTCTAAAAATATTTGTAAGATTAGTGTTAAATAATTCAAAAACTTTGGAGAAAATTGCAAGATAATTTACGAAAGCTCAATTAAATATGAGAAGTATATTGACACTCTTTTATATTTGAAAAGAATTTTGGTAATTTTTATAAACTACAAGTGAAACTTGGTGAAATTTGAGGTTTAATATGATGCCCTATTATATATATATGTATATTATGACATAAAAAATATTACAAAATTTGATAGACATGATGGAAATTTATACACAAAATACTCTCACACGATCGCGTTATTGACTAAGTGTTTCTTGTACACACTCCACGTTTATAGCACTCAATTAAACATTAAAAATAAATACATACAATTTATACGGCGTTCATATGACCGGATAAATGACTTGAACGTCACTTTTATGCATAACATGTGCTTCTAAATGAGCGACACCTTTTCAGTCGCGTTACTGATTGAGTGCCACTCAAATCTAAAGTAATTTGAGAAATACGAGCATCATATGGCCGTGTTATAGATTGATGCCCATATATATCGTCTATTTCAAGGGGAATGAAAGTTGACTCACTGAAGTGATACTTTAATTGTCGTGTGGAGTACCCATATGGTGCATCAATACGTACCACAAGGACATTATTTTCCTCGTGTAACAGAGGTAATGTGCTTGTGGTAAGCATTGTTTTGGAGAACGGATAACACACACAACCTCATTGTGTGGCCAACTACTCATTATTGATGTGCCATATGACACAGGGCACGCTACCACACAACGCACAATACCCAACACACTTAAACATATGGGTTGTGTGGTATGCTACTGTCATGAATTGTGATGTAGAGCATGCTTCCACACGACCCCCTCACTCTCTCTCTCTCTCTCTCTCTCTCTCTCTCTCATGGCGATGTACCTACGGAGCAAGGCTCTCTCTCTCTCTCTCTCTCTCTCTCTCTCTCTCTCTCTCTCTCTCTCTCTCTCTCTCTCTCTCTCTCTCTCTCTCTCTCTCTCTCTCTCTCTCGTCTCTTGGGATGGTTTCCTGCGATGTTAAAACTCTCTTCTTCTCCTTCTTCTCTAGATGAGCTCTCCAAATGATGTTTTTTTGGGCCCAAGCACGAGCTTATTTATTCTTTTGCGGGCCCGTTGGGATTTTGTTTTTCCTTGTGGGACCGCTAGGCTTTAATTGTTTTTTGTGACAGGCCTGTAAAGTAACAACAAATTTTCTGTTGGTTTCTAGGTTTCCACCAACCGGCTTGGAAGTGATTACATAACTTGTGATCACGTCAATATGATAATAACACATCTTGATCACAAGAGATTTTAACGTGATTGCATAAATATTAAACCCTTGACTGGTAGAAACCATCCTGGCACTAGTGGAAGCCACCTTGGACATGCAAGAAATGATTCTCGGGATGGGTAGAAACCATACCCCTAGGATGGGTAGAAAGGCCAAGCAGACATGCTAGAAACCATAAGTGGATGCACTTTAAACCAGTAAAGTCAAGGGTAAAAAACATTGACTTGGTGGAAACCTATGGAAACTTGTAAAAAGTAGCTGGGTTTAAGATTTTTCAGTGGGTACGTCAGTCTTGGGTGGTGAAAACCACCAATACAATGGTGAAACACCCAATGTAGTGGTGGAAACCACCAATATAATGCTAGAAACCACCAATACAATGTTGCAAGTCTTATATGTCTCTTGTGTAGGTGTTCTTGAAGGCTCACAAGTAGGGTCATCACAAAAGGTTTTTGGTACACAACATTCAAGAGTTTTCATGACACCCAAAGAATTCCCAAAGTGCAAGGTGTGAGTCCCAGTGGCACCCCAAGTAGTCTTTAATGCAAGGTTTGAGCGCCAATGAAGCATCAAGCCTAGCAACTAGTGATGGCTTCGGTAAGAGCAACATGGAGGTTGGTGAGAAATATTTGGATGCTATCATCGATGGCATTGAGAAGTCATGACAGCACGCATCATATGAGAAGAACCAAGAGTCTCCCATTGATGTGATTCTCTAGAGATTATTGTCCTCCAAAAATAAGTGCACTAATCAAGTGAAGCATAATGGTACTACTAGTACTCCACCCTTTCTAAATCCTAGAGCTTTTCAAACTATATTATGTACTTACTGCTGTCTTTTTGTCCATACAAAGCCAAAACATAAGAGACAACGCTTGGAAGTGGGAGATGCAAAAACAGTCACTAAAGAAGGAGATCCCAATCTCATCCCAATGAAAGGGAGAGGCCATATGTGGAGATGGTTGAGAAGTCATCACTAGACGTTGGTGAGAAAGATTTGGATGTTGTTGTCAATGGAGAATTCAACATAGCAAACATCATGTACAAAGGTCCAAGAATATCCCATTGATGTGACTCTCTAGAGATTTTTGTCTTGCAAGAAGAAGCACACTGATCAAGTGTAGCATAGTGGTACTACTCGTAGTCCACACTTCCTAAACCCTAGAACTTTACAAATTGCATTATGTACTTATTGCTATCTTTTTTGTCCATGTAGAGCCCCAAAAGAAGAGACGGGGCATGGAAACAGGACACACAAAAATAGTCACCGAAGAAGATCTCAAACAAAGGGAGGGGCAGATGTGGAGATGGATAACCTGGGGGGTCCACTTAAAAATATGTAAGTGTAGCATGTGAGTTCACCCAGAGTTTTTTTTATATTCCAAAGAGTTATAGAATTACATGTACAAGAGGGGTTTAAAAATGAAAATTTAAAAAAAGAATACAGGTTTATGAAGGAAGAGGGGACTTTCGTAAAAAGCTTTCCTCATGAGCATGAAATGCTTGTAGAATCTCAGTACACAAAAATATGCATAGATGTGCAACTCAAAGGCCCTATAAGCATAGTGTGCATTAGCATGTGAGCATAAAGTACATGTTGTGATATCAATACATAGTTTTTGTATGCCAGTGTGAAACTAAAACGCCTCTTGTAATTCCAATGTAGCACCTACTACCTTTTGGAATTGAATATTGCTTTTTGTCCATTTCCTTTGTTTGACTCAAGTGTTCTTAAATTGGTATTTAAAATTTATTCTAAATAGTTGGGCATTTTGGTTGTTCATAACACGTAGATCATGTGATTATTCAGTTTTTCCATACTGGTGAAGGTGTAAACACTAAATTATGCAAGAAATGATGCTCGTAAACATGCCATTACAAAGGAGAAGAAACTTGCATTGTTTCCCAAAAAATTCTCAAGGTGTGGAAAATTAGAAAGGCCAAGAGGCTCAAAAGATAGAGACTTGAGTCCAAGAAGTTCCTAGAGCATTTGATAATGTGCATGAGGAAGATTAAAGAGTACTTTGATAACATACATCCCTCTAGGGATGTCATTTTGTTGAGTGGTATCCTCTACCGCACCCAATATGGTGCCAAAGCTGAAGGAATACAATAAGCGAGCCCTCATACTTGATTTGAATGGCCTATTGGTTACCATTGTAGAGACCCACTTTGGTGAAAAGCCTCTTGCATATGCAGGAGAAATGGTAAATTACACATGTAGCCACCGCTCCTGAGAAGTGTATTGTCGCAAAGACAGCCATAGGTTCTGGGATTGGTGCATTAGATTTTTTGATGTGTTTATATGGAGCAGTTGCATGACCCCTAAAGTGAAAGGAACTCTAGATAGTGTCTTTAAATCATAGCGGCCTTGTCTATCAGGTGTTATGTCAAAGCCAAATTGCACAAGTGTGTCTTGGGCTGATGCACAATAAGCTTTTTTTCTTCAGAGACTTGAAGGTATTTTGGAGAAAAAATCCACATTTTAGGCCCGACAAAACTCTTATCATTGATGATAGCGGATACAAAGTGTGCGTGAGAACAATTAAGGAACTTGGCTTCTTGCTCTCAAGTTGGAGGAGAGGGAAATGGAGGCGACCTAGAATCTAAGAGGCATGAGAAGGAACGGCTAGAGAGGGAGAGAGTGGAGAGGGAAATATCTGAGCATCTAAGGTGGGAGCAGGAAGTAGAGGTTCAAAAGAAAGAGAAAGCAAAGATTAATTACAAACACTCATGATAAAGTAAAAAATCAAAACCTAAGCAAAAATAAAAGACCTTTTGTAAACTCATCTTTCAAACTCCAACAAAAACATGTTGTAAACTCAACTAATTAATTAATGTAATGATGGGAATCACCCTTTTAATATGAAAATTTTTACATCATGTTTGTGACATTTTTGAGGGAAACCATTGTAGCTTACTAGAAGGTTTGTTGCTTTCTTCTTTTTTAGGTGTTTTTACATAGAAATCACACTTTTAATTATTGGTAGAAACCTCCCACAGAGTGATAGAAACCATTCTGGATTGGTTCAAGCCACCTTGGACCTGCTAGAAATGATCCTTGGGATGAGAAACCATAAGCTTGGGACAAGTAGAAAGCACAAGAAAATCTGCTAGAAACCACAATACCCGAGTGGTATAAAGCAGTGAAGGAAAGGGTAAAAACCATTAACCTAGTAGAAACTAGTATAGGAACCTTATCACGACATTTTTTCTACCACTGCAATCGTAGGAACCAACAAAAACTATTTTGGACATGGTAGAAATCTAATTGCTAGAAGAAAAAATTATGAGCTGCCTGAAAGCAAACGAAAAGGGTGAAAACCATTGACTTGGTGGAAACTAGTCTAGGAGCCATACTATGGAATTTTGGACATGGTAGAAATCTAACTTCTACCACTGCCATGGTAGGAACCAATAGAAACCATTTTGGATATGGTAGAAACCAATTGAAACCTATAGACAGTGTGGCAGAATGATGAAGGAATTTGGCTTCTTGCTCCCAAGTAGACTACACAAGAAGAAGGGGGAGGGTTCGGAGAAGAAACAACGTATATGTTTGAGAAACAACGAGATTGTGTGAGAAGAGAAGAGGCAACAACCAAATTTAATACATTATTATGAATGAATTTAAATATCTTGTCCATGTTTTTCAACACTCATCCTCCTCAACAGCCACTCTATCGTGTAGCTAAAGATCTATCGGCATGCTATTACATACATCCTCATAAACTTATAATGACATCCTTTATAGACTATTGCAACTCTCCACTTCTTCCATAGTAATTTTGATGGCTCTCACAAGATGTGAGTACAAAAGAGCAAGTGGCTTTTACTAGAGGAGAGTGTATGTTTTTCCATCAACTACTCCAGCACATCCCATTACAAAATAGCACCCCCTATCAATAGTATATCCCCATCCATCTTGCATGTGCCTTTTGGCCCTCTGTTTTGACCCAATGCACTTGAGAATGTAAAACTCTCAACCTTCATCATTGTCTCGTTATGCATTGACTACAAAGATGTCTTCAATTGAGATTCAACTCTGAGAGCATCACTCAAAGGCATCGTGATGGCATGTGTACAAGGGCTCATCAGCATCCTCTTCACCATTCTCGTTATGCATTGACTACAAAGATGTCTTCAATTGAGCTTCAACTCTGAGAGCATCACTCAAAGGCATCATGATGGCATGTGTACAAGGGCTCATCAGCATCCTCTTATCATCAAGTCATAATGGATCAATGGGGAAAATAATGTGATGCATCCAACTTCCAACATAAGTCTTGTTTTTGCATCTTCTCTAGACCCCCTACAAGCACCAAGTGCAGAAGCATTCTAGCCATCTAAACCTAAGCGCCTGGGCATTGCAAGAATCATATCCAATAACAATATGAATGGAGCAAGAATGAGGAATAGCTTCGCAATCCCACCTGATGTTATGGTCTACATCCCCTTCTTTGATCTCCAAAAAAACCCTACCTTCTCCATTTGAACCTGAGTACCTAGAAAGGTCATGACATCTCTTGCATATTTCACAAGTACACCATCTACCTTGAGCTACTCCTCTTTCAATGCTCTCTTAATAACTGCACCTACTCCATCATGTTCTCCCTTGACATGACCTAAACAAGAGAAGTTCCATAGCATTTTAGTACCTGTGAATTGCTGTGGAATAAAGTAAAATGGTCGCTTTGCCTTGAATTGGGATGATGCTCCATCTGACCACACCCAATGATACTTTGTTGCCAATCCTTGTTCTTTTAACCATTTTTGATGCAGCAGTTATCAATGTTGAACAAACAATGTATCATGCTTTTGTCATTAGATATATAGAAATAAAAAACATTTTTCACCACAACATTCACCTTGAAGTGGTTTATATGCACCAAAATTGTGACCTGGAAGGAGTGCCAATGCATGGACTCAACTTGATTTCTCTTTAAAAGTGTAATTCTTGGCAAAGTCAATGATGGAAACATATGTATGCCAAAAATCATTGAACAGACTCCTTAAATTGTTTAGCTTTCCATCTATAAATGAAATTGTGTTTAATGAACTTTCAAAGGTGTTGGAAAGGGGGAAGAGGGAAAGAACCCAACACACTCCAAACCTGCCTCTCTATAGCCTAGGGATTAACCGGCACCCCTAACCACACAGAATCACACACACCAATACACACCTGCAAACTGCAATTGCACACACTCGCCTTTGAACACCACTAGCTGCACACTCACACATAAACACCTTAGCACCACTAATCCAACATCATACCATCACCCACTGTGAACATGCTCACATCGTAGGGCCACACAAGCCTCGACCACACCCAGAATAGTACACCAATCTCCCTCTCTCCCTCTCTCTCACACACACACAGTCCCGGAGCCACCGCTACCACGGGCATATGTCAAAAGACGAGATGCAGATGAAATTGATGACAAACTCGACAAAAAACAAAAACCAACTATGTATCACATATACACAATCAAATACAATGATGGTAACTGTCAACTGCATGCCTTGGTGCAACCTGATACCCTTCCTCGGCTATTGGCTACCCATATTGGTGGGCTTCCCCTGCTTCACATCTAACGGCTACAACTTTGGAGAGACACACTCTTTCGTTCTTCACTTCACGTCAGAGCATACACTGCTCATCTCTCTCAACACATGACCCAAGAGACCTTCCAAAAACAAGAGAAGAAGCCCTTGTTTGCTACTTCATGACATATAATTCAAGCATTTGCCTCGTAGCCATTGTATGGCTTTCCACGGTAGACTCCAACAGCTTCTTGCATCCCTCGCCTTCACCACAGCCATTCATCTTCCTGGAATGCTCCTTGAGCTCTCAAACTATCGAAGGCCACCCCTTCCCATGTATCCTACCCCTGGCTGCTCCTTTTGAAACTTGAAGCCCTTGATCACCTCTCTACTCCCTTCTGCTACCTACGCTAGACCGTGGCTGCCCCTTGGAACTCCTTCAGGTCGGTGCCCCTCCTCCAATCAAGCCCTTGGTGACTCTCAACATGGCTTCCTGCACTGTAGCATGAGCCCCCCCCCCCCCCCCCCCCCCCCCCCCCCCCCCCTCTCTCTCTCTCGTACTGGCAGCCCACCCTCATCTGGCGGCTCTCCCTTGATTCTGGCCTATCCCTCCTTCCAGCTCTCTCAGGAGCTCCTCCCTCTTGTTCTTGACGTCTCTGCACCCCTTGGTGAGCCTCCTCCTTCTTGCCTTTGGCATGCCCCGGCCCCCTGTAGCGACTGGTCCCTCCTCAATTTGTGATGCTCTTCACCTTCCTTCCTCCTGCTCCACCCTATTGGCGAGTCTTCTCCTACCCTGCAAACTGGCGGGCCCCTCTCTTTCCATATCCAGCCCCTGCACCAGATGGCACCTTGCCTCCAGCATGCCTGGCAGATGGCGGCCTCCTTTAGAAAACGCCACCACCTGTCCTCTTGCTACTTTGAGTCGCCTGTGATGGCTAGGCTAGCGCTGCCTTCATACTATCACCCACTGCATGGCTTAAAAAATTAAAGCTTATCATTAGTTTTTCTTCTTTTTGTGGAGCATTCCCACCGCATTGGGCTCGAGCATAGCATAACCCTCCACTCTATGTACTACTTCCCATCTTCATGCCTCCTTGCCATAGGTTCAAACTAGTCGCATCCACCACCTTCGACCATGTCATTTCTGTCATTCAATATTCGACCAAAAGGTCTGAGCATATCTTTGTCGAGTATAAAAAGGGCCTTCAGTAGCCTCGAAGCACTAGCAATTTCAAGAAAATTTCTTGCACACTGTCAAATAGAGTGCCCTACAAACATCTCGCTCAAAATCCCATATCATAAATCTCATAGAACCTGTATCCAGCATCCCTTGTCTCATTCCCAACCTTATGATATCAACATTTGCTCCTATCACCTGTGATAGAAAGAAACAATTGCAATTTCTACTAGAGAGTGCTCCATCCCTGTGTACCTGTCCCTTAGCCGCACCAAACGCACCAAATACCTGCTCAATGTCCCTGCCATTTACTTGCAAACTGCCATGCATAGGCTTCTTGCACTTCCATAGGCCGACCATCTTCAGCTATACCATCATTTCCCAACCCCTCATTGAGCATTCATGCTCAACCATAGCATTGTTTAGGTATCAAAAAACTGCATAAGAAGCGAGAATATGATTTCATAATAAGAAGCTACATGTAGTATGTAGAAATGTATAGATAGATAGAGAGGGAGATCTTATCAACTGCATAAACCTCCCGGATCAAATGGAAAGCCTTGAGATTTCCCAAGCGTAGTGTAGGCCCCTCCTGGGTCAAACTGATGTCTTTGAGCATTACCACCCATCTGTAAAACATATACAAACCGTTCCCGCTTTGCACCTATAAATCTGTAAGCCAACCATGCATGTAGTTGTCAGCACCATAAACCTCGAACAACCTGGATCCACAAGCCTTCCTGGTACACAAAATGAGTATGTTCACCCACCTCCAAAGCATCTGAACCATACATCATTATGCTCTTACTTGCTAGAGGGTTCTCTATACCATAATCTGCATCCAAAAAGCTTTGCAAACGATGCAAAATTGCTTGTAAAGCAACCTTCAAAAGTATATCTATCAACAACATGGCACCAACCTTTGACACCCTATCATCCCGAAGCAAAAGAGGGTTGCCCAACCCCCTGGTCCGTAGAAGGCATCTCTATACCTGTCTCATGCTTCTCTGTGACCACCTCATCTACATGCATAATATCGTAAATATCATACCTTGAGGAAGTGGAGTCCGTCTCCCATGTGCTATCTCCATCGAAAGAGCTTCCGCCACTTGATTCATGCTCTTACCCTGTCTCAGAATATAGAATCTTGTCCATCACTTATCTTGTCCATCACTACTACTTCAATCTTATCAAGAAATCCTACTTGTCGGCCATGAACACACTCCCCAGGGATTTGACCATCCATAGCTAAATCTGCCAACATATTTCCCTGGCTTGGAACCATTATCACCTCTTCAACAATTGGATCTTTCTTGTCTGGCATCCGAGGCATAGGAATAACCCTGTCTCTTTGCACCCATAATATCTTTGGCTCTACTTGCATATGCATACCCTCTAGCATCGGCTGTGCTTTTATCTCCTTCACTTCAATTTGCTTTGAGACTATCGAATTGAACTAGCCTTGCCTCGCTTGACGTTTCTTCAAGAGCTTCTTTGTGCGACCTTTTGCAAAGGCCACTGCCTCCGCATATGAACCGGTCCATCGACTTCAACTTTATCACGAACATCCACATGCAAGCACTCCATGAATTTGTTTAATTTCAAAAAGTCAGTATTCGCAGCCACACTTCTGCATCTTCAACACCTGTAAAAGTTGGAAAACCCGACCACATCTTGCTTAGCAGCACTTGCTCTTTGAAACCGGTAACACCGCAACACCGTCTTTGACTTCACCGAGAAGCAATCAGTAGCTCCTTAGTGGGGGCACCACTGATGGAAAGGGGGAAAGAACCCAACACACTCCAAACCTGCCTCTCTATAGCCCAGGGATTAGCACCCCTAACCACGCAGAATCACACACACCAATACACAAGCTGCAAATTGCAATTGCACACACTCGCCTTTGAACACCACTAGCTGCACACTCACACATAAAAACACCTCAGCACCATTAATCCAACATTATACCATCACCCACTATGAACACGCTCACATCAAGAGGCCACACATGCCTCGACCGCACCCATAATAATACACCAATCTCCCTCTCTCTCACACACAGTGTCCCAGAGCAACCGCTACCACGTGCATATGGCAAAAGATGAGATGCAAATGAAATCAATGACAAACTTGACAAAAAACACAAACCAACTATGTATCACATATACACAATCAAATACAATGATGGCGACTGTCAACTGCATGACTTGGTGCAACCTGATACCCTTCCTCGGCTATTGGCAACCCGTACTAGCGGCCTTTCCCTGCTTCACATTTGACGGCTACAACTCTGGAGAGACACACTCTGTGGTTCTTCAGTTCATGTCAGAGCATAAACTGCTCATCTGTCTCAACACATGACCCCAGAGACCTTCCAAAAACAAGAGAAGAAGCCCTCATTAGATACTTCATGACATACAACCCAAGCATTTGCCTCATAGCCATTGTATGGCTTTCCACGGTAGACTCCAATAGCTTCTTGCATCCCTCACCTTCACCACAGCCCTTCATCTTCCTGGAATGCTCCCTTGAGCTCTCAGACTATCGAAGGCCACCCCTTCCCATGTATCCTACCCCTGGCTGCTCCTTTTGAAACTTGAAGCCCTTGATCACCTCTCTACTCCCTTCCATTGCCCACGCTACACCGTGGCTGCCCCTTGAACTCCTTCAGGTTGGCGCCCCTCCTCCAATCAAGCCCTTGGTGACTCTCAACATGGCTTCCTTCACTGCAGCATGAGGCCCGTCCTCTCTCTCTCCCTCGTACTGGCAGCCCACCCTCATCTGGCGGCTCTCCCTTGCTTCTGGCCTATCCCTCCTTCCAGCGCTCTCAGGAGCTCCTCCCTCTCATTCTTGACGTCTCTGGACCCCTTGGTGAGCCTCCTACTTGCTCTCTTGGCATCCCTTGGCCCCCTGTAGCGGCTGGCCCCTCCCCAATTTGTGCTGCTCTCCGCTTTCCTTCCTCTTGCTCCACCCTATTGGCAAGTCTTCACCTATCGTGCAAACTGGCGGGCCCTCTCTTTCCATATGCAGCCCCCACACCAGATCATGGCACCTTGCATCCAGCATGCCTGGCAGATGGCGGCCTCCTTTAGAAAACGCCACCACCTGTTCTCTTGCTGCTTTGAGTCGCCTGTGATGGCCAGGCCAGCGCTGCCTTCATACTATCACCCACTGCATGTCTTAAAAAATTAAAGCTTATCATTAATTTTTCTCCTTTTTGTGGAGCAGTCCCATCGCATTGGGCTTGAGCATAGCAAAACTCTCCACTCTATGTTTCTGATCTTCATGCCTCCTTGCCATAGGTTCAAACTAGTTGCATCCACCACCTTCAACCATGTGATTTCTGTCATTCAATATTTGGCCACAAGGTCTGAGCACATCTTTGTCGAGTGTAAAAGGGCCTTCAGTAACCTCAAAGCACTAGCAATTTCAAGAAAATGTCTTTCACACTGTCAAATAGAGTGCCCTACAAACATCTCGCTCAAAATCCCATATCATAAATCTCATAGAACATGTATCCAACATCCCTTGTCTCATTCCCAACCTTGTGATATCAACATTTGCTCCTATCACCTGTGATAGCAAGAAACAATTGCAATTTCTACTAGAGATTGCTCCATCCCTGTGTACCTGTCCCCTAGCCGCATCAGATACCTGCTCAATGTCCCTGCCATTTACCTGCAAACTGCCATGCATGGGCTTCTTGCACTTCCATGGGCCGACCACCTTTAGCTGTACCAGCGTGTATGAAACATATGGAGAAGCTCACTGTAGGAGGGTAGTTTCTTGTGCAAAAGATCCTTTATTTTCTTTTTCTCCTTTTTTGATTGCTACTAGTAACGTCATTAACATTGACCACTATTTTGACATCTTCAAATTCTTCTCAGTTAGCTCTATTGAACACACAAGTTTTTTTGGTGCCACAATCAACATAGTTGCCCATTAAACAATTGTACTTGTGATAAATTTCATCTATGGACTTGAGGCACAAAACACACTCACATAAAACTATAGTACTCTTGTATGCATGGTAAGAATCATTGCAAGAAGTAATGTGTAAATCATGGGCACACATTGAACATGTGCAATCACATGAAACTCCATGTAGGCCAAAACAATGCTACCGAATGTGATTTATTGCTTCCCTTAATTAGGTCATTTGCACATGCACAATGTAGCAACGTGTGATTCTTTCCTTCAGCTTGCACACAAAATATGGCTTCACATACTCAAAACATTGTTGTTGAATTTGAACGTCTAGATATGCAACCTTGAACCTTTCAAATAGCTCCACCTATAAAACAACACAATGATTAAATGCCAGTGGAGTGCTACAAACATGTCAAGGATTACTAATGCTAGAAACCAGGTAGTCCAATCACCAAATCATAGCAAAGCTACAAACCACAAAAGCACTTCTAGAAACCTCCTAAGCAGTGCTAGAAACATCCCAAGAAATGCTAGAAACCTCCCAAGTAGTGCTATTAAAAAAAAGAATATACGGCTACAAACCTCCCAAGCACTATTGTTAACAATTTAATTGCTACTTGAAACCACTAAGTCAAAGCTAGAAACCACATGTCACATTGCTAGAAACCACCTTGTCATAGAGCTACCAACACCTACTCAGTGCAACAAACCACATACTGATAGGTAGAAGCCTATCAACAAGCAGTACAAACCATCCATGTACTACTAGAAGCACCTACTTTCAATGTTCTCTACAAACCTGTCAAGGAGTACTAGAAAGCACCAAGTGAGTTGTTTGCGGGTCGCCACGGCGGACGTCCATAGCATAGCCTTCAGGCATCAACCTAAATATCAATACCAGGGAAGCTACTCGGATGAGGCATGGAAACTCACTAGGGTGTCAATCCTAATGAAGTGAACTCGAAGAGATGCAACTACTAACTCTACAAGAAAATCAAACGCACTAAAGCTAAGTAATCTGCCTATATCCTTCTACACAGCTCTACAGTCATCACGCATGTTTACCATGCAAATCATATCGGATTCGCACGAAACTTGAAGGGAAGCTACAGGGGACTATCACGAGCATATCCTATCACTGTCACAACATTTTGGATGGAAATACGGATCGTGATCGTTCGTTCCAAAGTACGCAAAAACAGTAAACGGATGATCCCAAAGGGTCGTTTTTGGGTCCCTAAAGCCTCTCCTAAGGTCAAAACAACATAAAATAAGCATATAAATACTCAAAACAACGATTTATGGCCACAACGGTTGCGTTTGATACCTACACCGAATCTTGAATGCTTACACTTGAATGAAAGAGCAGAGTAAGAAGAACACAAAGCAATGAACAAAAGTGAATTTGGATTATCGTAGCCACAATAGCAATGATTACAAGTTGGAGCCAAGAGGTCGCTCCCTGTGCGTACAGCAATAGTCCCTTATCTTCAAAAAATAATCCCTCTTTCACACTAACCTCAGTGTATTATATACCTAGGGCTTTCTAAAGTGGCCGACGGCAACCTTCTCATGGACCTTTACATACATCATTGGAAGAATTACATCTTTGACTTAGACTTGACATAGACGATTGACATTAGGCTTTTACAGGGTTTGATGTATTAAACATCGGAAAAATAACGTGACCACATCAAAACTTTGGCCGGTTGACCCAACGAGCGCCTTGGCTAGGTGGGCACTTGTATGTTGTTATCACCTCCAAACACTCCCGCCTTCCTGGCTCGTGTCCTCCCTTGACACAACCATTTGTAGTCTGGTCTTCTTATTGATGAGACTCCCCCCTTCCTTGATTGAGTTATATCTAGCATGTTTTGCTTGTTCAAATGGGGTGCCCATTTGCATTTGATTGATGAACATGTATTCTTTGTGATTTGGATGTTGTGGATGGGGAATTTGTGCATGTTGTTGCACATCCTGCTTTACCTTTCCATTTGTGCAGTTGGTCGATGATACCTGCTTCTTTGGATACTTTGCCTCCTGGTGTAGTTGACTTTTTACTGGAGCTCGTATCTCAAAATGTTTGAGACTTTGACGTGTGTGCACTGGCATCTCCAATTTGATTTTCTTTGCCACTTTGTCAATAGAGCTTTGTTGGTATCTCTAAAGATAAGAGCTGCTCTTGTCGAAGCGTAGTTGAGAACAATGTGGCCCCGCTTTATCTCTTTGAAGATCGTGTAACAAATTCTTTATTGGTTTCATTTGATGGAAGGAATATATACAATAGAATAGTGATGGGTGTTTCTAAATTAGGGTCTAGAACCTGAATGACCAAAGGGAAAAACCCAGTGGGAAAAAATGCCTTTGGTATACGCTCTTATTGGGGTGAACACTTGGAAGTTGAGTACCTATTCATGCAAAGTGAGTGCTTGGCAGAAATAAAGTAAGAGTGCGTAATGCAAGTGACAATTATGGGACACTCTATATGCACACAAGAGTTCTTTCAAGAAAATCATGCGGTGTGAAAAATGAGTTGTTGGGTGCTTCAAGGAACAAATGTAGCACATGTGATATCCAAGGACATTTCAATAGCTTCCACATTTCCAAGAAGGGTTCTTGATGTTGAAGCTTCTCCACTCATTACTCACTATGCATGTGTGAGTGTCTTTTGGACTCTCTTCTTCACTTTACCAAACTTAAAATACATAGACTTGGACTCTTATGCTCACCTATACCAGCATGAGCGACACAGCATAAATATGCTCAACTCCTCCACCTTGAGCAGTACCTAGATAGCTAAGACTCTTAAACCACAGAGAATATTACTTGAAGCTTTGGACTAATGCCTTGCCCATTTAGTGGCTCAGCTGCCCGACTCTTGACTTTTATGCCATGTATTTTTAATGGTGACTTGGACTTACCTGTTCATGGCCTGAAAACGAATGCCATAAGTTCTTGAGATTAAGGCCTCTATCATTGCTTTGGTCTTTGGATGCCACCATCTTTTCAAGTAAGTTGGCATACTTTGACTCCTATAGCTTCTTTTGTTGCATGGGATGTTCCGTAAGGAGGCCGCATTGTTGTACCTTTACTTTTTCTTCTTTGTGAGGAGCCTGAGTTTTCAATAGTGGTTTTGGGACCCACTTTGTTCTTGCTTCATGAGTTGCTCCGTTGACTTGATGGACACTAGGCTTTTGTATCCCTACTTGGCTATTACCATTGTAAAAGCCTTGCTTTTGTAGTAGAAGACGAGGGATCCATTTTGAGGTTGTTTCTCCCTTGGTTGTGCTTAGTCTCCATTGGCTCTTTATTGTTGTTGATTGTCTTTGTGTGGGGTCCTTTTCTACTTGGTTGGTCTTAGTGGCTCTAGGTTGAGCAACTACTTTGGGTAACCATATTTGGGTGTTACCTTCATAGAATCCTTGTGCTTCAAGTAGCTTGATGGGAACCATTCTATTCTTTGTCTTCATTTGGCCTTGTTGGGTAGCTTGATAAATCTCTGACTTTGGTACCCATATTTGTTGTATTGTTTGTTTCTTTGAAGCTCTTTTCTTTTGCTTCTTCTTTCTCCTAGTTGAGTTGGTTGTCTTGCGTTGAATGCTCGGCTTGTTCTTTGTGGGGTTTCTTTGTAAAGGTGAGAAGTTCCATGCCATTACCTTGGGCTTTTTGGGCCAAACATCATTTGAGGCCACCCACCCTGCCACCTTTTGTTGTTGAGATTGTTCTTGAGAGTGTATCCAAATTGGATCTTTGACTTTAATGTGTTCCTTGGATACCAACACCTGCTTGAAATTTCTTTGCTTCTTTTGGGATATTTTTCATCTTTGGCTTCTTCCTCATTCTTCCTTTGATCTTGAGTTTATAGAACATCTGTTGATGTGGAGCTTTGCACATCTGATTCTTCCTGTAATTTCAACTCTGCATCATTTGAAGTTAGCTTCTTTGGAGTAGATGTTGTTGACTCTTCAAGTATGTCAATGATGACATCTCCACATGGTTGTATTGCTCTCCTAGTTTGTGTTTGTGTTTGTATAGCATCCTCCATGACATAGCTATTTGTCCCTCTATTTTCATTCTCACAAATCTCATTAGCATTTCTCAGCACTTTCAACATAAAACATGAAACTAGGTCATAGCCTTCTTCATCACAAAACTTGGTTGGAGTTAGCTCATTTACACACACATCCAAGGTTGCCAATATTTGAGTCCATCCAAATGGCTCAAATAATTTCTCTGGAAAGGGTTCCGGTATGTAAGCTTCATCGTCCATTGATCTTTCTAGGATGCAATCCTCCTTCACTGAGCTTCCACACTTCGAAGCACCACACATCCAAAGTTCTTGTTTGGTTTGTAGCCACACAGGTATTTCTTTCCCATTGACTATAGTAGAGTCAATTTCTTCTAAAGGAGTTCTATTCACATCTCTATAGCTATGATCTTTTATGCTTATTTTTGTGGTGATCTTTTTATGTCTCAAGTAGATATAGTCATAGTCCCAATCTTGAACCATCTTAAGCTGACGTATGAAAGGTCTTCCTAAAATGATATCAAAATTGTTCCCTTTTCCAAAATCTACTATTGCAAATGTATGTTCATATTCAATTCCACAAGAAGTCACAATAATTTGCTTTACGATACCCAGAGGTTTTTCCGTGTATCCATCTGCAAGTTGCAGCTTCATTCTAGTTTTCCTAAGCGCTGGTCTACCCCATTTTTCCCAAATGTCTTTTGTGGCTATGGCTACTCCAGCCCCACTATCAAGTATAGCCAATGTTTTAACTCCTTTGTATTCCACAGGTAAGGTGGTGTTTTCTTCTTCTCCTTCACAATATTCTCCCACCTTGCTTATTGGCACAGGTTTAGCGTTTGCACTTTCTTGTTGAGTTTTGTTTGATTGTTCATTTGAGGGTAGATCCTGAAGAAGTATCTTTAATCCCATCTTCCCCAAATTGTTACCTACTTCATCCCATACATGTGGTCTAATTTTAAGCAGTTCAGATAGAGTAATGGTGCATTGTATTGGAGCTGAAATCAACTCTTGCATACTCTTTGTATCCATCATCTTGGATATGGCTTTCCTCTGAGATGGCACCACTCTAGTCTCTGAGTCTGCCTCATGTTCTCCTATGTATGAGGGTAAGGTCTTCAAGGACTCTTGTTTGCTTTCAATTGAAACATCTGTCCCTGTATCTCCATTTAGAGATTGAATGTCTCCCTGATAGACTTCATGCCCTGTATTGACCTCAGGTATGGGTGCAGATTGGAAAGTCGCACTTCCATCTTTTGCACTTCTAATTGCTTCCCACAATTCATTTGGCCATGGCTCATCTATCTCTGAGATAGGTGCGATAAATTATGATCTTGACCTTGCATCATTAGTGGTGTTGGCCACTACTCGATCATCTAGTTGAATTTCTAGGTTGTTGGTTTCTTGTGTTGCAGTCTTTGCTTGCACATCCTTTTGTGATTCTAGCTCAATGTTTCTTTGAGTTAATGTTTCAAAAACCTTTGCCTTAGGCATTTCAAATCCAACACTTTTTGGTTTTGTTTTTGGAGATGGAATTGGTGCTTCAGGCTCCATCATTGCCTGTGCAATTTTTACCAATTCCTTACACATTTTCAACCTCTCAGTCTCTACCTCACCATGAGGATATTTCATCCCTCGTTGCTCTAGGGTTTGGTTGGGTTTCAATCTAGCCTCATATGCTTCCAGTGCAACATCTAATGGCTCTAGGAATTTGTCTACCAACACAGATCCTCCGGAAGATGCCTTCCTTGGTTTCTTATCGCTCACCACCGTTTTGTTTTCCCATTCTTGTTTTAACTGATCCTTTGTCTCTTGTAATTTTGTTTGTAGTGCAGTTTGATTTGTAATTGTTTTTGCTTTAATTCTGTCTCTTTTGGCTTTCCAAAATTTTCTCCCAGCCCTCACTGACACACTAGTTGTTTCCCCTTGTTTGGGTTGTTGATATTTCTCCTCATTAGCTTGGTCCTCAGCATTTTATTTTTCTTGGGCTCTAGTCACTACCTTCACAGGAATTTTGGGTTCTGCCTCTGATCCACTTGGAGAAGGTAACACTCCCACAACATTCATTGTTGTTTTTCCCTGTTTGTTTGGGTGTTTTGGACAATTTGGAACAACGTGTGTAATGGCACATTGCAAACAAGATCCAATTATCTCTACACGAGAACAACTCTTGGCCCAATGATTACCTCCACACTTGTAGCATGGTCCATCTTGTTGAGTCACTGGTGGCACAACTGATGGTTGTTCTTGCTTAGCCAGTATGGTCTCTGGTCTACGCTCTTGCTTGGCTATGAACATCAGAGTGTCCTCATTCAATGAATAGAGTTTTCTCATAGGTTCTTGCCCTAGCCTAGGTTGTGATACCTCAGCTCTTTGTAAAGCCCTTGATACAACCCTATTTTGAAATAATGGATGATTTGGTAATGGCATTTGTTTTTCTATTTGATGTCCAAATAGTATCCCCCTCGTGTAGGTTTGATTATAGTAGCACTCACTCATCTCATGATTGGTCATTAATTGAGACATAACCACTTTCCTTGTGTTGGTTTCACTAGATGCTAAAGGAGCATTATCCATAGTGATCTTTGTATCACCAATTTCCTCGCCATAGGTTTTACAATTGTCAACTAGGTATAACGCTTCTCTCGTGACTTGTTCAAAGGAAGTACATCCTTCTAAGTGCAAATCTTTCTTGAGAGTTTAATTTTTCAAACCCTCTATGAAGAGAATTGATAATCTTTCATCCTGTGGTAACTTGCATTCCGGACATCTCTCTATATATTGTTTGAAGCGTAGAGATGCTTCCTTCACTCTCTCATCTTCTTTTTGCTTGAATGCATAGATTTGGGACACTGTGTTATGCTTGATCTCCCTTTTAGAGAACTCCACAACAAATTCTTGCAAAAATTGTTCAACATTTGAGAAGGAATTTTTGTCCAATGGTTGGAACCAATTCAATTCTATCCCTTCCAAGGTTAAGCCAAATCCCTCATACTGTGTATGAAAATAAAATACTTGTTCGGCTCTTAACACTTGTTTGAACAAGGATGCATGTACGTATGGATCCCTTAATCCATCATACTTCTTATTGACACATTTGGCCAATTGATATGGTCTCATTGGTTCTGGTTCAACCATGTATCTTAACGTGCTGGGGTCTCTCACAAAGACATCCCTCGTTCCTTCTTCTCGTCTTGGAGCAAATCTTGGTGGAATGCCCTTTGAGACATGTTTTGGAAATGATGATGGATTTGTAAGTCTAATTGGTGGTCTCTTGGTTGCACTCAATGAGGTAGGAGCTACACTCTCGTGAATAGCTATTTTGGATGTTTGAGGTCCATTTGATCCCATAGTTTCAATGTTAGCTTCTTGCAAATCAGTCTCCAACAATTTCCACTTTTGCTCTTTCAAACTCCCGCATTTTAGTTGATTGGTTTGGCTTCCATTGAGCTACATGATCACTTGAAAAATATCCATGAGCCATGCCTTGAGGTTTAACTTGATATGATTGATAAGCCTCATGGTCTTGTCTCAACCCTTTTGTTATAGGTGTTGCAGTATTTCTGGCTGTTTGTGTAGGTGGCATAGCTTTGAGTTGAGTGGGAAACCCTAATGATGGATGAGTTGTCATGTTTAAGCCTCACTCAATACTCTCAAGATGGTCCTTGATAAGAACACCTTGGCTTAGTGCACACAATCCCTTTTTGCCCCTAGTCAAGTCTCTAAAAAGTCAGGCTTTGGTCCCCACTGACCTTTGGATACTGGTTTTGGGTACCCTAAAAGTTTGTAAATGGGAATCCTAAAAAATTTCACTCTAAAATAGAAAAAGCACTCAAGATAGCAAATTTCCTTATCTCACAAACTTTTTTCCTAGCTATAGGAGACTCAGTTTGGAGTTGTGTGTCAAAAGTTAGAGCAGTTTTGGTAAACTGCACTTGAAACAACACTCAAAACAGTTTCAGGATCAGGACACAAAGATATTTTGTGCTTGTATCTTGGCTTCCAGAGGGTATTTTTCACTCAAACTTGAGATTTGGGATGTACTCAAGTAGATATACAAACTTATGAAGTCAAATACCCTCACTATGTAGAGGTACACCGATCGCGATCGTTGACCCCATGTCACAGATTTGGAAGATTTTTGCACAGTAGCTAGCCCTTGATGTCTTGATACCAAGTGTCTTTGTATTTTTGAATTTGGAGATGTTTTGACCAATGAAAATCCAAATCCCAGGTGGTTTTGCGGTTATTGGCCTGATTGTGTAACTGGGACTTTTGACCACTTTCTTTTGCTTTTTTGACCTTGCTCCTTTTGGAAAATATGTTGCACTAGATGTCAGCTACCTACTCATAAACTTTCAATCCAAAATTTCACTGGGGTACACCGATCGCGATCATAGTTCTAGCTCCTTTATGCATGAAATTTTAGGAGTTGATAGACATGGGTATGATTAGTCTATTCCCAAACCCATTTTGCATTTGGATTACAAAAACTTGAATTTTCTCAAAATTTTGGTCTGAAGGATCAGTGTTTGCCCTATTTGACAATTGTCTTTTGGTTTTTTGACCCTGGTTCTTTTGAGAAAGTTGTTTGTCTAGTTATCATCTACCTACTCACCAAGTCTCAATTCAAAATGTCATTGGGGTACACCGATCGCGATCGTAGTTTGGAGCCCAAATTGGATGAAACTTCACCAGCTTGTTCACTAGGGTATTTTAAGACTACCTTCCATACACTTTTGTATTTGGACTCAAAAAAGAATTTACAGTTTCTTGGTCTGAAGTGCCTGATTTTCCAATTTTATCAGGTTTGATTGATTTTGATGTTTGATTTGGGATTTGAAAGATACCTAGGCTTGTCCTATGCACAGGCTATCCCTCTACATGGTTTCTTTCTAGTTTTGATGTGTTTTGGTCTCCGTGGAGCAAAAAGAAGACAGGCACAATTTTCTGTGTGAGTAGCATGGAGAGACAACGACAACTGACCGTGGCCGCCTCACCTACGCCCTCCACATCAAGCGACCAAGGCAAACTCGACCGGCAACTCGATGGCACCGAGGCTCCGAAGCTTTCGTTGGCGCCATTGGCTGCATGAATAGGAAGGCCCGCTTAACCCTTGCATGAAGGAGGGTTGAACCCACCCCATGAGGGTAAGTGGCCAACACTTTACCATCAAGCTATTGGCCCTTGTTTTGTATAACAAGGAAAGATAGTCTGCTTGTTTTGAAAGGAAAACTAGAAGGGAAGGGAACGCTTCAAACTTCAAGGAAGTAGCTTTACCCTTCCTTTTCACTTCTTGGAGGAAGTCAAGTTTTCCTCCAATTTTTTTTCCTCCCCCTCAAGGAGGTAGCTTCAAAGTGAAGAAAAGCCTTCACAAAAACGAGGAGTTTTTGTGAAGAATCATCAAAGGTGTTCTTACAAGGAACGACAAGTGAAGCCTCAAATTCCCGCAAGGCGAGGTTCGCATGCAGCACAAATCGCGGAGCATACAAAACACAAAGACTTCAATTTTTCAAGGTACAAGTTGTCGTTTCTTTTTCTCTCTTTGCATTAGTGTGTGTCTACCATGGCCAGTGAGGATATCCCACCTACACACACGTTTGATTTTGAGCACTTAGATCAAAATCAGGACACCACAGGTGCTACTGACACTAATATTCATGATGATGATGATCTAGGAGATCATGGGCTTGTAGATATGGCTTCTTTCAAGGCTTTGGAACATCGCCAAAGCATACTTGGAAGAAACCTCTCTGCACTCAATGCAAATGTTACCAATCTTACAAAGTTACTTGTGAAATTTATGAATTCACAGACAACTCAAGGAGCCACAAGTGGCACGGTTCAAGGGAACTAAGCTCGCACGACTCAAGGAGTCTAAGAGACAAGTGTTGCAGAAGATGCAGAAGGTAGAAATGCATTACTTAAGAATATCACCATTCCTGAGTTTCATAGGGAAGAGTGTGGTCGCAACAAGGATGCGGTCAATACGTTCTTACACAAATGGAGTGATATTCATAGATTGAGACACACCCCGGATATAAAGACGGCTGTGGAAACAAGTCTATCTCTTAAAGTCAAGGCCTATAAGTGGTGGATGACATTTCCAATAAATGCTCGTCCTCCATCTTGGGCTGTGTTTCAAGGTTCTTTCTCCAAAGAGTTTTTGGAATCCAATGAAGAAGATAAGAATCGGTTAGCATGGGATGCATGCCGCATGTCTAGCCTCTCTTTCACACAATACCTTTCAAAGTATCGGGAAATCATATTAAAACTAGAAGGTCTAGATGAATTCCAAAAGATGCGGGGTTTTAATAAGGGTCTTGACAAAGACTATCGTCTTCATGTCAAGACCCAATATCCAAAAACTTTGGAAGAATCCATTAGTCATGCACAAAGATATGATGATGACCAAGAGAGGAAAGGAAATGTTCCCTACTCTAAGAATAATTTTGCTAAGAGCAATGTGGCTAAGAGCCAAACGAGGTAGATCTCCCACACGTTCCAAGAGGAATAAAGAGACAATCTACCTCTCCACGCCCACAAGAGGCTAAGAAGCCTAAGCAATCATGAGATACTCCGTGTGGGTCTCTCAACACTGCTGATTTTGAGCGTGCAAAAAAACACAATTTGTGTTTTAGATTTCTTTTGAACCAACATAACAAAAAATATTGTCCTCTTTTGCAAGGCAAAGAAAAGGCCATGCACATGATGCAACGCTTCACATTAGATTCATCTCCTAAATATTGTGTTGTAGAGGTTCTTCATATGGAAGAAAAGCACAAGTGTTGTGTGCCTGCTTCAATGTGGCAACCCACCTTTGGCCCCCATGATTTGATTCACATGCATGGCACTATTAACGGACAACGTGTTCGTATTTTAGTGGATGATGGTGCAACTCATAACTTATTGAACTATAAGCTAGTCAAGAAATTGAAGCTTACACAGACTCCCTGCTCTCACAAGTATGTGGTGGAGCAGATGTCTGGGGATGATAAAGAAGTATGGGACACGGTAGTTCAAGGGGTTGAGCTTATTATTCAAGATCATACGATGACCCTTGACTTCCAAGTTATGAACATGGACCGTGCTGATGTAGTTTTAGGATGGGAGTGACTGCATGGTTTAGGAAACACATTGCACACTAGTTATGAACAGAACTCCTTATCCTTTATGGCCAATGGTAAACATGTGCTTTTGCTTGGTGAGAAAAATATACCATCTGTACCTCTTATATGTACAGCCGAGCTTTCTATTTTGCAGAAAGAAAATTTAATAGATGAAGTCTTTTTGTGTTATTGCTTGTCTCCAAGTCTTGTGAATTCTCAAGAGCAAAGTGCGGTGAATTCTAGTAATGGTATGCAAAGTGCAATGAATTCTAGTAATGGATGCAAAGTGGAATGAATTCTAATGGTATGCAAAGTGCAATGAATTCTACTCATAAACAAAGTGTTAACAAATCTAACGAGCAAAGTGCTCTCAACTTTAATTCTATAGAGCAATGTGCAACTGTTGTAAAACAAACATTACAGGAATTACAAGATTCTCCATCCCAAATAACTCTAGTTTACTTTCTCCTTTTGCACGGAAAAATCCGACTCACTTACTCACGGAGTAGTGATGTGTTCTGATTTACCACTGGGTTTACCGCCTACATGTGATGTGCAACATGGCATAGATGTCTTGCCAAGCACTAAACCGGTGAGTAAACCACCTTATCGTATGAGTGCTAAAGAAGACAAGGAGGTTGAGAGTCAGTTGGCCGACTACCTCACTCGTGGTTTCATTAGACCTGGCACTTTGCCTTGGGCATCACCAATTCTATTGGGAAATTAAGAAATATGGTACTGTGTGTTACAGCATAAGCCGCAGTGTGGTCCTGCGGAGGTCTAGACATTGCGAACTAGGAGTCATGCGGCTTTGGGGCAGTTATTCACAGGATATCATAAGACAGAACGGGGGTTTTGCACCGTTCCCGATTTGCGCTGGAGCAGTGGTTGTATATGGGGGGCATACATGTCTTTGGAAATATCTCTAATGTTCATGTTATCAAATGGATCATCTATCTTGTACTCTGTGTTCAACTATACACCAATGAAGAAGGCAGTGTTCTATTTGTTGTAATCTGTGTTATGTTCTATCTTCCTATGTTCTGCTGTTTATATAATGTAAGACAATGTGCGGGTAATCATTCCCGTAATGCTTATTGCTCCTTTGTGGGCAATAGACATTACATCTGGAGACCACGATGCGCGATGGGCGACCTGCGGTGAACATGCATGCGCACTAGGTCACAGGGTCCTCCTGACCCGGTGGTTCCAATTGTGGGGAGACGTCGGAGGAGAGGCGGTTCGAAACAATTCATTTTTTCTACATCACATGCACGCTGAGGAATATGTATCTCCACCACCAAGTCCGGTGCATGGTAGACGCATTCGGCATGTGTGGCGTACTCCATGTAGCCAGTCATGTCCTCTTGCCGTGCGTTCACCCTCACCTACCCATGTTGCTCCATCACCATCTTTGGTAAGCAGTCCTGGGGTTTTGCCGCCATTGTCCCCACCTCCTAGTGTTCACCAGCTTTTTCTAGGAGGGGGTACAGTTGGGCAAGGGACGATGGCACAACCTCAGATTAAGTATAGCCGTTTTAGAGGTCTTTCAAAGGAAGACCCAGATGCACATTTGCGATAATTCAATAAAGTGTATGGATTAAATCACCTTAGGGTGGTGATTCCTCTTCATCAACAATCAATATTTGAGAGTACACTTTCAAGAAAAGCTGCCAAATGGTTGTCGGAATACCCTGATGATCACTTCCAAACGTATGACAAAGGATCCAGAGCGTTCTTACGATGGTTCAGAATGGAAAAGACGGTCCCTCAGCATCTAGAAAATCTTTGTACGCTGCGTCAAAAGTCGTTGCCAATGGAGGACTATGCTGCAAAATTTCGGATGCTTTTGCAGCGGGTACCTCAGGCACAAAGGCCGGCAACCGAGATGTTGAATGATTATTTTCTGTGCGGACTCAATAAGGATCTTAGAACTGCTATGGCAACAGTGGATAAGGCAACTACTCCACTGGATAATGTAATTGCCAAAGCTGTTGTAGCAGAAGAAGCTTTGGAGGATACGAAATCCCCAAATAAATCAAAGAAAAAAGAGCGGAAGAAATCTCATCGTAAGCTCAGGGAAGTGGTAGTGATAGTTTGGAGTCTGCGACTGTAGACTCAGATTCCTGAGACTCAAGCAGTAGCAATTCGGGGAAAGAATCGGAGGAGGCACCTCGGAGAAAATCCCAGCGTCAAGGGAAAGGTGTTCCATCTGGCCCGTCAGAATTTGCTGCGGTGGTTAAAAGTATGAAGGAACTATGGTGTACTAGTGTCGAAATCTGGGACATGCTGCTGAAGAGTGTGCAATGAATAAAAAATGGTGTGCGATCTGCACGGCCAACACTACAATACAGTGGAATGCTATTTCAATGGTCGGGGTCGTAGGAGTCGGGATTCTTCTACATGGCACCCACCACAGTCAAGGCAGGAACAAGAGCCTGTGGTGGCGATGGATCTTGCTCATACATTAGAAGCACCCTTTCAAGGACAAGCAGGGGGATGGGGTCAAGGAGGGGGTCAAGGTAGCGGAAGAGGTGGCCAAGATCCTAATCGACCCAAGACCTGCCTTTTCTGTTTGGGGGATGGGCATTCGCTGTTAGAGTGTTCAGAAGCTATGGAATATGCTCAGAAGAAGTAGGAATGTGCTGCAAGAAAACAGCCTAGTGTGGCTATGGTTCAGATTGAAGGGTTGGAGGAGTCAGATCCGGTGGTTTCACTTATCACGCGATTTGGTAAAAATGTGGTTCCAACAGCCGATGTTAAGCTTTCGGATTGGGCGACTCAAGAAGATGTACGGAAAAAGACTGTGACCTGGATGCCACAGTCAACATCACCATTGAAATCATCAGGACCATCAACCCTTGGTCTGGAAACAAACGAAGGGAAAGACAGAAACAAGGATGATACTAGGGAAGGGGATAATTGGAATTTAGTTTGGAAAGAGGTCCTCAATTCGCCAATACAAGTACCTTTGTGTTCATTACTGTAATTGGTTCCTAATTTTCATAATGCCTTGCTAAGTAAGAAGTCCAAAGAGTCGAGGGAAGTGGATAGTGCGATAGCTGAAGGCGAGGGCGAGTCAGCCCCGTTGCCGGCAAATAGCATCATGGATACCCGCATTCTGGAGCTTTCAGTTAGATATCATGGTACATACATCGACAAGGTACTATTAGATGGAGGAGGGGGAGTAAATATTATTACTCAAGCAGCTTGTGAGAAATTTGGACTCAGTGATTGGGAACTTGCACCCTTTGTAGTCCGCAAGGCAGATCAAAGAAGAGTGCAGCCAGTAGGATTACTTCGGGGCATTGTCCTGGATGTAGCTGGCTTATCTTTTGCCGTTTCTTTAGTAGTCTTGAATATCGAGGATCATTACCACTTCGTCATCGTCATTTTGTTGTGTAAGTGCATGGGTGGAACACAAATCGTGTCAAATGCAAATGTCCAATGATGGGACATTATATATGCTTTCACAGATAGATGCATGGGAAACAATATGCGGTGCGAGAAGATTTTGAATGGGTGCTTCCAGGAGTGAACATAGCTAGAGAAGCAAAAAATATATTTGACTTCAAGAGCAGCCATTACTCACAAGAAGGGTTTTTGTCGATAAGGTTTTTTTCACTCTCCTCACTGTGTTCATGTGCGTGAGTGTTTTCAGGACTACTCTGCCACTCCACCATTGAAAATAGTAGACTTCGACTCTTATGCTCACCTATCCAGCATGAGCGACTCCATTTTACAATATGCTCAAATCTTCCAGCTTGAGCTATAATCTAAATATCTAGACTCATAGACCACAAAAATATTAAGACATGAAGCTTGGGTCTGACGCTTGCTTGCTTAGTGGCCCAACTGCCCGACTCTTGACTCTTATGCCATGATTTTTATGGCGACTTGAATTCCTCTTGGGAGCTTTCAACCAAGAATAGGTTTTGAAATTCAAAACTCCCATCCTCGAAGAGAGGATTTGTAAAGGACCATACTGGCAATATTGGTTTCTTTTGCCATACCTGGGTGACCTTGGTTGTCAAAATTTCTTTTTGTTGTTGTTGGTCCCTTGGTTGAGAGGATTGGCTCGCTCCATTCTCCGTAACACTTTGTCTATCATGTCTTGACATTTGTTGAGAGCTAGAGATGACTTCAATCTTCTTCGTTATGTTTTGTTCTTTTGGCACCCATTTGTATCTGCATCGTGTGATTAGTGTGTCTTTGAAGATATCCTTTGCCTTGAGTGTGACATTGTCCTTGATTTTTCCTTCAGTGAAATTGCGATTATTTTCAAGCTGAAGTCGTTTGCTTGAAGAATGTTTACCTGGCATCTTTGGTAGCCATATTCTCCGATTTCCTTGATAGTAACCTTGTGCTTGAAGAATTGTAGATGGCACTTCCCATGATGTTTTTGATGTCGTATTGAGATGTACAAGAGTGCCATTTTGGGATTATTTATCGATGAAGTTTTATGTTGGTATGAAGGACTGTTGGATTTGCAATTTCCTGCGTACCTTTGGCGAGCCTTGTTGGTTGGTTTCCTTTGGCGATATAAATATGAGCTTTGTTGCTTTTGGGGATTCTTTTTGAAACCTTTATCCACCGCATAAGCTAAGGTCTGTGGTTTTGGTAACCAAAGTTTCTTTTGACCCTCATAATAGCCTTGCTCTACTAAGCTGTAGTGGGAGGCTATCCATCCCATGTGTTTACCGTTCATCAATTGGCTTGTATCAGCGATCCATATTGGGTCCTTAAATTTGATCTCTTCAGCTTTAATGTAGACTTTTGAAAACCTTTGGCGGTGGTGATCTCGCAGTGTAGGGTATTTCGGTTGAAAGATTTTCTTTGGAGTCTGCCTTGGGCGTGGAAGCGTATTGACTGTTGATGTAGAAGCATTATCTTGAACCTGAGTGGGTTGGACCAAAGACTTTGATTTAAGGGGCTTCTTCTGTTGGTAGGACATTTGTGGGCTAACTTTAGCTTTTCCTTTGTTAGGAGCCGATAATCTTGGAGTGGTCGTAAGCTGGCTTTCTTGAGAGCTAGTTGTGATGACCATCATTGAAGATTCAAATTCTTCTTCAAGTGTTTTTGCCCATAGCTTGGACAAAATCAAATGTGTACTCATTTTGGAGGAATCCACCACTAGGAATTTGTCTTTGATTACCTTTGACTGTAGTTTAAGGGTAGCTTCTGCAATCCCCAAACTTGTGACGGCTATTCCATGTGATATAGGAACCTGTACCTGAATTTCATACAGTTCTGACTTACCTAGAAGTAACCACAGCCCATAAGACATGACATTAGTCGTGGCAGTGCAATCTATCTTTGATGTAAAATTGAATTTTAGTTTCTCATGCACATCCAACAAGAATTTAATCTTCTTGTTGGCTACCAAGTAACTGATGTCCTCGTTGCTTTCGGTACTTTTCTTAGACTTTTGTGCCTTGAAGGCTTTGTCATCCTCTTCTATGTTGAACTTCTTTGTCATTTGACTGGTTGTAGCATGTCCCAAGTGCTTACTATCTTCTGCTGTAGCTGCTTGTTGGCGTTCATTGCTAGTTTCTGACTGTGACGCCTTGATTCTTAAATTCAGAAGCTCTCTGTCACTATTTACTTCTTCTAGCACTTGAAGGTCATTCAATGGTGACTTTTCTTCTGGGAAATGTTTTGAAGCTTGTGTAGCAGGATGTTGAGGTTGACTCTCTTCTTCTGATGCAATGGTCGCCGTGGCCTTTGATTTCCATTGTTCCATGGGTTTTTGTAGAGTCTCTTCTCGAAAATATTCATTCATATCCTGTATTGCTTGTCCTTGGTAGTCAATCTTGGACTCAGTCATTTCTTGTTCTTCTGTGCATTCTATGTCTTCAGTTACATCTTCTTTTAGCTTCTCATACTCTTTGATTTGTTCAATCACCAATGAAGAGTTCACAATGGAAAATTTATTTGGTAGACTTTCAGCTTCCTCCATTGACTCTATTTGCATGTCTTCCACTTGTGATGCGGCACTAAGAATTTTTGTTACCTCTGCCACTTCTTCTTGTGTTGGCTCACTATGGTCAGAATCTTGGCTTCTTTTGCTCTCGACCCTTGAACTGCGAGCTTCATCTTCATCACCTTGTGGATGCTTTGACTTGTCCTCACTGAGGTTTCTTAAACGATCTTGAATCAGCTGATTCAATTAATCTTTTTTGAAAGCCTGATTCTCTATGATAATGTCGTTGACACCCTTGACTTCAAGCAACTGTGTCTTGAGCCTATCTTTTGTGCTCTGCGACAAGATCTTCTTCTTTTCCGGAGATCTTGTTGGGGATTCTTTCTTCCGTTCCCTTGTTGTCACTGTCTGAACTTTGCTTTTGGCTTGTTGCTTCTTCTTTTCCATGTAGAGCTTTGCTAGGCAGTCCTTCACTAAATGACCAATGGCACATTGGTCGCAATATGTTGTTATCTCAACATGTGCACCCTTTGGAGGAGGCAGCTCTCCATAATACTGCTGATAATGGTTTCTTGTGGTATCTAGATACAGATATGACCTCTTCTTTGCATGCCTGAACCTGTAGATTACGACTGACTTAGGTGTATCCACTGGCTTCGTCTCTTTATCCTTCATCATCTTGTCCTTGAGAAGCTGAAAATAGCTTCCATTATTGCTTGCATACAAGATCAAATCACTATCCATGCTTTCTAGCAGTTGTAATGCTAATTCTTCCATCAATATATGTTCTTTGACGTGGGGCTTCTGCATAGCCTTAGGGCTATGTCTCCGAGTTGATTTTTGCGAGTTCTGCACCGAGGGTGAAGATCGAACCGAATCTTTGTTTTCCGTTTCCCTTGATGGTGCTTTTGGACGGGGTCCAAGTATGTGACTTACAGGTTTCCCACAATTGCTAAACTCATCCATATTTTTCACATCGGCTATTTCATGGTGCCTATTGTATTTGTCGACCACAATGACATCTTGACCTGACCTTTTACATTGGGCATTGTGAATTTCTAGTGGTCTCTCCTCCAGCTCGGCATCTTCCAATGCTTCTTGAAATTCCACTTGGACTCCTGAAAAGGACACTACTTCTTGTAAAACTGGACTTCTTAATCCCACTCTTGAAGAGATAGGGTCTCTTTGTTGAGTTTGAACTCCCCCCATCCGAGAGGGTTCCATATCTGATGTTGGCATCTGTTTAATGCCTGATGTGATATGACCTCTTGTTCTTTGTTAAGTAGCTCTTGAGACCGAGCTAGTTCTTTTTGACGTTGTGCTATCTTCATAGCGAGTACTTCCGACGTATTCCCTGTTTGTGCAATTTGGTGTTCTTGTGCTTTGTCTTGTGCTGGTGCGGTGCACGAGACTTGTACCATGTCTTTCCATGTTGTGCCTTGTGTTGTGCCTTGTTGTGTGTCATGCCGTGCGTCACTCATTTGTGTAGTGACATTTGTAGGTGTCAATTCTTCCAGGTGCGTAGTTAGAGGTAAACCCATGACGAGATGGTATACATTACCACCTTTAGACATGTAGTCTTCTCCTCTTGACCCAAACGCTTCTGCTGCAAAATAATGACTGTTTTCTACAGGAACTTAATGACTTGTGACAGCCCTGTAGTATCGACCGTCTTCGTCTCCATAGAGGGTACCAATTTTCCATTTTCCATCTTGTGCTTTGTATAAAAAACTACTTGGAGAATATGTGTAGATATCTGTAAGTTGATCTTTGTACAACATTTCTATCTCATTGTCGATGTATTTTTTGTGCCTCATGTAAATTGATCCCAGATAGTCTTCCATGAAATCTGGCTGTAGGTGTAGTACATTCTTCACTGTTTCAACTTCCACATATTGAGATGTCCGACTTTCCTTTGTATCTTTCTTTGTCTTGATGTAAAAATTATGATTGACATCCTCATAGCACGACAGTCCTTTGTAGTGGCCAATCAGATAGATCCAAATTTGCTCTCTTGTAATTTCTGTGGATGTACTTGAATCTTCGTCTCGGCTTGTCTGATTCCTTTGAGACGCCATTGCTTTCGTCTTGAATCCCTTGTTGTACCTATTCAGTGATAGCTCTAATTGCTTGCCTCAATGCTAATAAAAAATATTAGCACCCTTGTGCCGGTCTTTTTATCTTGAGGTCCTTCAGCTTTTGTGGATGTCTTAATCTCTGAGTTTTCTGAATTGGGCTTTGCTTGCACTGCTTGAACTTCTTAGCTCCCTTGCTTGCCAAGGCTGATACTGTCTTGTCTGGCTGCTTGCTTTTCCTAGAGCTTTTTAGCAGGCCTCAATCTAGTGGAAGCACTGTGATAAGTTATGCAACTTACCACTATACTGCAACGATTGTTCCCTTCGTATAGATTCTTGAGTCGAGCTAACCTGTGTTCACTTTAGCACACAATCTACAACATTCTATTTAGCTGGAAAACTTTTTCACAATGAATGCAAAAATTCTTGATGTGCCTTTGACGGCCACACTTGTTCCGTGGGCTCGGAAGTGACTTTCAAGTTTGCTTTTTGCTGAACTAAACTTAAGCTAGCACAAGAGAATTATGCACAAGTTGCAGTGATTTGCTAGCAAAAATCTTGTGTTAAAGTTCTCCAAAACTTGCGACTGTTGTTGCAAAATCAAGAGTCCTTGTGTATGGTCTTACTGCTACCAGATTTGTGTATGGATGCTCTCAGGCTACGTTTTGATATAAAAACTTTTCCGATCCGATACCGTTTGTGAAAGTTATGGACTAAACAGTGAATTGCAGTTTAGAATGGTCAAAATCAGTCCAAATTCAATTTTGAAAGAAGATTTGGAATCTCTGTGACACTGTGAACACTCTTGTATGGTCAAAATTACAATTGGACCCTAAAATTGGCCTAGAGACATCCTACGCGTAGGATGTCTATATGCTCAGAATTTAACAAAATTTGGTCCAGAGACTCCCCTTAAGTCCAGCAACACAATGGTATGATCAGAATTTCATTTGGACCTAAAAATGGCCTTGAGACATCCTATGCATAGGATGTCTTTTTGCTCAGAATGACTTGAAATTTTCACCCCAGCTTCTCCTTGATTTGCTAAAATCACAGCTATTTTTACTTTTTGATTCTGACACCTATAGGTTGGTCAAATGATCAAGAATCTGTTCCAAAAGCCTGATGTCTGTTCTGATGAATTCCCAAGTCAAATCAACTCCAAATTGGACCAAATTTTCCTAGGAGGCTTATCTAAGGCTATATGACAGCATGGTATGGTCACAATAGAATTTTGGTTTCAGAATTATGCAGTAGACATCCTACGGGTAGGATGTATTTTTGCTCAGAATGAACCCAAACTTGGACCAAAGATTCCCCTAGTCTTCAACAACCCAATGGTATGCTTAGATTTGAGTTTGGATGTCAAAAGACCCCAAAACTAGCTATTCTTGCCTTTTTCAGTCAAAAATGCTAAAGTCTATTCAATCTTCCTTTCACTTACCCAAATGAGATGAAATTTATCACATGCACTCAATAAAACATTTAGAACATGCCTTTGGAGTCATCCTATGGTTTGGTCTCAAAATTAGGCCTTGGATACAATTTGGGTAGAATGTCTGGCAATTCTCGTCTTTTGGCTTTAATCTGTCAAAATTTGGTCAAATTTTCACTTTCGAGGTGAAAAAAGGGTAGAACCTACCTTCTAAACACACTGGTAACCTAAGATTTTCCAAAAAGTGCCCAGATCACCCTGTAGACATCCTACACGTAGGATGTCTACTGCTTATTTTTTCAGACTGAAGTGTCCCTGATGCTTCCTTATGCTCTCAGCAAGTGCAAGTATGCTTCACAATTACAAAAATATGAAAAAATCACTCAATTTAAGTCTTTTCTGAAATTTTACGTCTTTTGACTCCGCCTTTTGGCTTTTGGTCAACAAAAATAGGGAAAAACACCCAAGTCAATATGTTACTAGGGTAAAACCTACCCTCTGAACCCAGTGGTAACCTCAGTTTTCCCAAATTCCCTGCCAAAAGTGCCCTAGAGACATCCTATGCGTAGAATGTTTACTGTCTTAAAATGCAAATTTTTTCTGGTAGTAGTACTCCCTATGCTCTATAGAGCTCTCAACAATAATCACAGAAACTTTTGGACTTCAAATCAACTTCCAAACACAATTTACCGTCTTTCCTACTTAGCGTTTTCCACTTCTTTGATGAGCCTAACAACAAATAAGACATGCATAAAGTACTCTAGATCAGCAATCAAGATATCCTACTTACCCTACTCCTACTCATCATGTGAGATGGTGATTTTGATGTTTTGGTTGCTTCTTGGCCTCACACGGACTCTCAAGTCAACCTACCACCACATCTACCACTCCAACTCCTACTCTCTACACCACAACCTACTACTACCTTATACTACCTAAGACGGAAGATCCACGCTAGACACACGCTCCCTAGACTCCTCCTAAGACCTAGAGAGTCCACCACCCTCTGATCCTATCTAAATGTAAAACAGTACTCTGGCAAGCCAGAGGGACCTCTATCCTCAAGGACTAGTCTCGGTCACCTACTTAGGGCCCTCCTCCTCGGCAGCGGCACCAATGTTGGACGGATACGCCGCGATGGACGTCAGCACAGCGAGAACTCACCTAACATATAATGTCAGCTAAGGAAGAATCTCGATCCGCAGGCACGTGGAAGCAAGCAAAGGGTGTGAACCTCTACTCGGCCGACTAATGACTACTTCCTATAGAGATATCAAATCTACATGCCATCGGTTCTGTGAATATGAGAGTCTCTTATGATGCTACCGCAAGCCAAAAGCCCATTAGACTTTCTCAAAAAGTTACGAAACATGAGGGATATCCTATCAACACCAATAGGCCACTCTCCCTAAGGTCCGTGACCAAAAAAACCTACCCAATACCCTTCGCGCAGAAAACGCGTAGGATGTCTGGCCGGTTTTTGCAGGTCAATGTTTCCAAAAACTAAAGTGCCTAATGTGTAGCTCTACTCGCTTTGATCGCGTGGATATGCTGAAATGCAAAAACGGACAATAGTTACTCACCGAAACTCCAAAAGTAGCTCGCAGGTGAATCTGCCAAAACACAAACGAATGCGCGTGATGTAAGCATCAATACATAGCTCTCCTCGTGGGCAACACACTGCTCTCCGTTTGCAATTCCGACCACCATATCTCCTGTAGCGCACACACACACACACTCTCTCACTCTCTCGTAGACTTCCAACGACACAGAAGATCAGAAGTTTAGAAGTCTCTTACAAAGGTTTAGGTTTTGGCTTATATACTAAGCCTTAGAAAACCTAATGTCCGACCAAAATGACCTGATTTGTCCCTAGTCTTCTATAGAGCTTAATTACAACACTGTGAGCTGGCTTTGCTCATCCAACAAGCATCTCTGGCCAGAATACAATTGTCGACTTAACATATGAAGTTCCCGAAAACATTACAAAAGTGGCCGTAATGGCTCAAAATAATAATAATGGGATATTCGATGATGTCCATGAGCTTGTATCTTCACATTAGAGCATCCATCTTTTTCTTAACACTTCATCAGCATCTTTATTTGGAATCTTTAGAGAATCTTTAAGGAATATTTATGGAATCTTTGTGGGAGCGTTGTTGAAAGGTTGACCTTTCAACAAAGACTGTGACCTGGATGCCATAGTCAGCATCACCATTGAAATCATCAGGACCATCGATCGTTGGTCTGGAAACAAACAAAGGGAAAGACAGAAACAAGGATGATACTAAAGAAGGGGATAATTGGAATTCAGTTTGGAAAGAGGTCCTCAATTCGCCAATACAAGTACCTTTGGGTTCATTATTACTGAAATTGGTTCCGAATTTTCATAATGCCTTGCTAAGTCAAAACTCCAAAGAGCTGAGGTAAGTGGACATTGCGATAGCTGAAGGCGAGGGGGACGACTCAGTCCCATTGCCGGCAAATAGGATCACGGATACCCGCATTCCGGAGCTTTCAATTAGATATCATGGTACATACATCGACAAGGTACTATTAGATGGAGGAGCGGGAGTAAATATTATTATCAAGTAGCTTTTGAGCGTTTTGGACTCAGTGATTGGGAACCTTCACCCTTTGTAGTCCGCATGGCAGATCAAAGAAGAGTGCAGCCAATACGATTACTTCAGGGCATTGTCCTGGATGTAACTGGCTTATCTTTTGCCGTTTCTTTAGTAGTCTTGAATATCGAGGATCATAGTCAGGATTATCACATTATTTTGGGGAGACCATGGTTAAGACAAGCCAGGTAAAGCACAATTGGGAGGCAAATATACTTACAGTTAGAAAGGGTCGCAGGAAAGTTCGGGTGATGTTGGGAACATGTAGGCAACCCGTCAGACATCATGGCCTGTGATAGCAGAAATAGTAAATATGGTAGAAGTATTAGAAGAAGATGAAGAGGAGTAATTTCTGAAAGCTAATCCGGATTTAGTTTCTTTATACCTTGCCGACATTTCTATGATTCCGGAGGGAGAATCTCTCGGGGCTACAAGAATTTCACCCAAGACAGGGGTGCAACAGAAAGCTTGGCCTAGTACCGAATCATTGGAGGATATTATTAAGCAAGAACGTGTGTTTGAAGCACAGATGGGGAAAGTTAATTGGGTGAAGGAGGATGAATTGGAGCAGGTCTTTCTAGAGGAACAATCGGAGTCTCAATCCATTTATATTAATAAGCAGCTTGAGGCAAGTTTTCGAGGAGACTTGATTGACTTACTGTCAGAATTTAAGGATGTTTTCGCATGGGAACATGAGGATATGCAAGGATTTGATCCAAAGTTTTATCAGCATACTATTAACCTGAAACCAGATGCGGTGCCAGTGAAGGAGCATTCTTATAGGATAAATCCGAATGTGGGAAAGCAAGTTAAGGTGGAAATTGATCGTCTTTTGGAGGTGGTTTTATTACCCCTATTGATAATCCTGAGTGGATTTCTCCCATTGTGGTGGTACCAAAGAAAAACAAGCAAATTCGAATATGTGTAGATTATCGGAATCTGAATGGAGCTACAGTTCCGGATCCTTTTTCTCTTCCATTTTTGGATTCTATTTTGGATGATGTGGTAGCGCATGAGATTTATACTTTTCTGGATGGGTTTAGTGGAAATAACCAAATTCGAATGGCATTGCGTGATCAGTCTAAAACAACTTTTATCACAGCAGCGTTTTTGCATGCACAGTGATGTGGTTCGGATTAAGGAATGTTCCCTCAACTTTTCAAAGGGATATGTTTCAAGTTTTTGGTCCCTATTTGACAGATTTTATGCAGGTTTTTTTGGACAGTGTTTTTGGAGCACAACTGGAGCATTTGAAACAATTGCGGCTATGTTTTATGAAATGTCGAGAGGTAAAATTCATTTTAAATCCTCTCAAATGTGCATTTGCAGTTATAAGTGGAAGGTTATTGGGTCATATAATCTCTGAGGATGGCATTTGCATGGATCCGGATAAAATAGCCGCAATCATGGAAGTGCCTCCACCGGTGAATTCAAAACAGTGTCAAGTCTTTCTTTGGGTCAAGCCATTGGCATGAGACACATTTGAGGTTTGTCGCACATTTGGCAATCCCTATTACTTAGGCAACACATTCTAAGGATTTTGAATGGACGAAGGAATGTGATCTGGCTTTTTGGAGATTAAAACTTCAGCTGTGCAAAGCTCCGATTATGATCCCTCCGAATTGGGGTCATGATTTTCATGTATTCGTGGATGCTTTGGACCGGGCCATTGGCAGTGTGCTGATGCAAAAACAAAGTCAAGGGTGGTTCCAACCTGTCTACTACACCTGTAGAAGATTATCATCCGCATAAAAGAATTATTCACTGACAGAAAGAGAATGTTTATTGACGATCTCTTTAGTAAAATAATTCCGGCATTATCTGTTGGGCCGGCGATTTTTCTTTCATGTGGATCACTCGGCTCTTTCATATCTGGTGCGCCAACAGAACTTGACAGGCAGATTGGCCAGATGGGTGCTCTTGATGCAGGAATTTGATTTTGAGGTCATACATCGCCCATGAGCCCAGCATGCGGTGGCTGACCACCTAACCAAGTTAGATTCCGGTGAGCCGCCGGGGGTAGCTGATGAATTTCGAGATGCATCTCTGTTTTTAACTGGAGCTGTTATGGATGATCTTACAGTTTTGCAACAACCAAGGAGCATCCCTAGCATTCGATGGACTTGGTATGAGGAGATGTTTCATTTTCTCAACAGTGGAGAGATGACTTTATTCTTGTTCAGTCATCAAAGGAAATGAATGGCTATCAGAAGCAAGAATTTTGAGATTATCATTGGGAAGCTCTATTATCGCACAGTTGTGGAGGTCTTGCTTAGATGTATTCTACCACAAGAACGAGAAGCGGTTTTGGAGGAATTCCATACCGGTATTGCAGGGGGCCATTTTGCAGCCTTGATCACGTCTAGGAAAGTTCTACAATCAGGATTATGGTGGCCTACATTGTTTCAAGATGCGAGAAGTTATATGCAACAGTGTGATGTGTGTCAGCGGTTGGGACAATCCACTAAAATGTCCAGAATGCCTTTTCAGCCGATATTGCCTTTGGAACCTTTTCAAAAATGGGGATTGGATTTTATTGGACCTTTTAAACCAGTGGCAGCTCACACGGGTAATAAGTATATTTTGCCAACCACGGATTATTCTACCAAATGGGTGGAGGATGGCCTTTGAAAGATAATACTGTAGTTTCTGTGGTTGGGTGTTTATATAAGGATGTTTTTTCCAGATATGGATGTCCTATTGAGCTGGTTAGTGATAGGGGAAGCCATTTTTTGAATAAGGTGATGGAGAGGATGCTATGGTTTTACTTTGTATTGCATAGGAAATCTTCTCCATATTACCCTCAGGTGAATGGGCAGGTGGAATCAACTAATAAGCAATTGGTTCGTATTCTAACAAAGTTTGTGAATATGCATCGAACGGATTGGGATGTGAAACTTCCTTCCGCATTATGGGCTTATCGAACAACTTATAAAGTGGCAACAGGATTGACCCCTTTCAAGTTGGCATTTGGTGTGGAGGCAATTACCCCAGTGGAGCACGTGGTTCCGAGTTTGCGGATGCTGATTGCGGATAAGATTCTTTCGGAAGATTTCATAATTTATCGTTCGTATGTTTTGCAGTAATTAGATGAAGAGCTATTGCGCAGTTTTGTGGTGTTGCAAGATCTGTAGTCTAGGTGAAAGAAATGGCCGGATCGCCCTAAAGCACGACAATTTTTACGGGGACAATTGGTCCTAGTATTTAATTCTCGCCTCGGGAAGATGCCTGGGAAGCTAAAATTATGATGGTTGGGACCATTCTGGATTTTTTAAGCATGCGGGCCCACTTCTTTTTACTTGGTAGATTTGCAGGGGGAGGTGATTTCTGTGTCGGTGAATGGATTTCGACTACACCGTTATTTTTCACCTACCTCGGTTCAGTGTCCCTTTGATGTGGTACAAGAGCTGGAAGCCGCCTTAATCGTGATTGAGAATTCTTTTGCATGCAATCTTGGAAAGCGAGAAAAGGGCAATGATGATTGCAACACTGTGGCACACTCTATTTTGAGAACTCTTTGTGAGTGGTTTAGTGCATGCAATAGATAATTTATACTATCCTCATAATTTTTGCATCGCACTCGCAAGCTTTTGCTACCTCATTTAGCTCTCCTTCTGTGTCTTTTCTCTACCATGACGGCTTCCCTGCTGCAATGCATCCCATTTACTCTAGTGCAGCAGCTAGCTCTTTGCAGAGTGGATGCTTGGCTGCAAGATTTGCGCCTGCAAGTCGCCAACCGGAATTGGCGAGGAATACTTCGCAGAGTGGATGCTTGGCTGCAAGATTTGCGCCTGCAAGCCACCAACCGGGATTGGCAAGGAATACTTGTCCACCCGCAGGCCACAACATTGATCGAGCAACTCGCTACTGGTAACATGGTGCAGATTAACAACCAAAAAATTCAGTTGACAGTAGAGAGAATTTCAAGATGTTCCTGTTTGCCCAATGATAGTGTTGTGCGAGCATCACATGTGATCACTGCTGTAGAGGCCAAACAAGAGTTTGGTTTGAAAGTTAAAGGACAATACAAACTTTTAGGGCTTATAGATACAACGATAAGGGATGCCTATCGTTGGTTCCTTGAGGCAATTTGACTGCAAGCCAAAACATATACAATCTCGTCCAAAGCACGCAATGTTTTACATTCGGGAAACTTTTGACCAGTCGCGTGGGCAGAGATTGTCAGAGAGAAGTTGCTCGCAGAGTGCCAAAGAGTGGTAGCACAGATGGGGCAAAACACGCCAACAAATATGAAAGTCGGCCAGCTACTTACGTTGGTGTCTCCATTGAGAGAAGTTTTCCCTCTTACCCTGCGTCCTCTGTGTCATTTTGAAGATGAGAGATTTGTAGTACGTGGTACTGCAACACCCTTGCCACAAACTCAGAGTCAGGAAGTGCCTGATGTTTGGGTAACTCAAATCCCTGCTCGCATTGTGGATATGCCCGGGACATCAACTGCAGTGGTAGCCCCTAGTGCAGAGGAGATGGCCACTGCAAGAATATCGAGCTGGAAGCGTGGTCGGGAGGAGAACTTGTTTTCCACACCACCTGTGCTTAAGGATTCCGCTGTTGCACGCTGGAGACACAGAATGCAGGAAAGAGCGGCAACCATTAGGCAAAATTTGGACTCACAAAGGTCCCTTTAAGGAGTTTGACTTTACCTCTCTCTACCAAAACGGGCGCATGGATAAATTTTTGCAAATAAACTCCAAAGTTGGCGGAGGTTTGACAGTTAGAATATCCTCTTCAGGATCTATCTACTGATATATAGCATGCCATGAGATTCCTCATATTTTAGAAGATTCTTTTTTTGATTCACCTATGATGTGACAACTCTGTCGGAATCTAAGTGAATCAAAAAAAGAATCTTCTCATGGCGTGCTATATATTAGTAGATAGAGCTTGAAGAGGGCATTCTAACTGTCAAACCTCCTCCAAATTTGGAGTTTATTTGCAAAAATTTATCCATGCGCCCATTTTGGTAGAGAGAGATAAAGTCAAACTCCTTAAAGGGCCCCTTTGTGAGTCCAAATTTTGCCTAATGCTCCACTCCGGCTGGGATTGGCTCTGTGGGTGCGGACACTTCCTTGCAACCAAGAAATTATGGAGTCACTAACACAGCTTCTTTGATGGAAGGCACCCTTTTCGCAGTTTTTCCTTGGGAGGCAATGGCCACAAACCCCTCGGACCAACTCCAGGCGTGTGGCACAGTTTTTGCAGCGTCTTGCGGAGTCTATTTGTTCGGCCTGGCCAGCTCCCGCAACTGAGGCACGAGTCACATAGCTGGAAACACAGGTAATGGCTTTGCAGGCTAGCATCGCCGATTTAACAAATCAAAATGTAGAATTAACTATGGCAGCTCGGCGGCAAACTGCAGAAATACAGGCTTTTAGGGAGGCTAATACTGTGTTTGTGGCTTCTATTCAAGATGAATTGCAGAATAGCCTTGCCACTTATTTAGCATCTCATCCTGGTGATGTGATGATCACCATGAATGATCTGGATGCCTTAGTAGTGGAGATGCAGCGGGGACCTCCACAATTTTTTGGAGACTCAAATACAAAGTTGGAGAACAAGGCTGTGTGCTGAGGTGATAACGCAGCAAACAAATCAGCAGGTTGTGGTGAGGCAACCTAAGCTATGGAATACTGACAGAACGAGTGATTCATCGCCTTCGTAAGGAGCAGTGAAGGCTATGTTTCTGGGTGGAGAATTTGGCTCATTCCTTCTCCCTCAGTCTCCCGCCATGTCCTCCTTTTTGACCTGCACTAAATAGATACCTGTCTCGATATTATCCTCTGCATATGCCTCTTGCTCCCTTGCCGTAGGCACCTCAGTCTATTTCTTTGCCAATAAAATTTATTCCAAGGGATGTGTGTAGATTATCGTGGATTATTGCGGATCAACTATGCGCATGTGCGTAGATTATCGCGGATGAAATGCGATAACCATCAAGAATAAGTATCCTCTGCCTCGAGTGGATGAGTTGTTTGATCAGATCCATGGGGCAAGATACTATACAAAGATAGATCTTTGTACGTATCCTACTGCAAGATATCCCCAAAACTACCTTTAGAACATGGTTCGGGCATTTTCAATTTTTGGTTATGCCTTTTGGTCTAACCAATGCTCCAGCTACATTTATGACACACATGGATAGTGTCTTACGTCCCTATCTTGGAAAATTTGTTGTGGTTTTCCTTGATGATATTCTCATTTACAGTAAGACTGAAGATGAACACATAGAACACTTACAATTAGTGTTTGAACAGCTACGAGCTCACGCAGTGTATGCTAAGCAAAGCAAGTGCGATTTCTTTATAACAGAGAAACATTACCTCGGTCATGTGATCTCTTATTCTGGCATCAAGATGGACATTGACAAGGTTGTTGCCATTTTTCGATGGCCACATCCCATCACGATTGAGGAGATTCAAATATTTTTAAGCATGGCTGGATTTTATCAACAGTATATCCGTGACTATGCCAAAATCACTGTGCCTATGACGGATCAACTTAAAGCAAAAGGTAAGACCTTTTCTTGGGAAGAAGCCCAAAAACGTAGTCTCGAACAGCTCAAGGTAGCTATAGCGAGTGCTCCCATCCTAGCAATCGTCTACCCACTTAAGCCGTTGGTGGTAAAGACTGATGCTAGTGATAAAGCCATCGGTGCGGTACTTCTCCAAGAGGGAAGACCTATAGCCTTTGAAAGTAAAAATTTAGATAGAGCTCAACAGAATTATTTTGTCTATGAGAAAGAGCTCTATGCCATAATTCACGCTTTTACGAAAGTGGAGACACTATTTATATGGTGCCAAGTTTGAAGTAGTTTTTGACCATGAGAGTATCAAATGGTTTACTACTCAAATAGACTTGAAGGGCCGTAAAACTAGATGCGAAGAAATCCTTCAAGATTATGATTGTAAGCTACGATATCGCAAGGGGCGATATAATGTAGTAGCGGATGCACTAAGTCGGATGCCTCAGATTAATTTACTTGCTTTCACGGAACTAAAGAGTGGATTTTTGGAGTCATTATGTGTCAAGTGTGGACAAGATCAATCATATGTGAAAGTATGGAGTGAAATTTTAAAAAGGGATCCCTCACACTCACATGTCTCTGAATAGCCAGATCAACATGTCTCTGCATGCGCAGATAGAAATTCTAACACACAGAGCTCCACCCCTACTCAGGAAGAGCTTAAGCGATGGAAGAATTTTTCCATTGATGATGGCTACTTACTCTAGAAAGGTAGAGTATGTGTGCCAAAGGACTCAGACACTAGGTGCCAAATCTTATTTGAGTGTCACGATAGTCCAAGTGCTAGTCATCCAGGTATCCGTAAGATGTATGCCTTAGTTCGACGGCAATTTTATTGGCCAGTGGGCTTACATCATGATGTTCAAGAGTACGTACTAAACTGCCAACAATGCCAAGTTAATACGGCAAAGCGCCTCAAGGTAGGTGGCCTTTTACATCCTTTAGAGATTCGAGAAGGTAAGTGGGAGAGTATCTCTATCAATTTTGTAGTACGACTACATACTACAAATCGTGGCCATGATGCCATTTGGTAATTGTAGACCATCTCACAAAGATGGGTCGATTCATTCCCACTAAGACTACGGTTAAGACACCGAAGTTAGCGCGGCTATTTGTAGAGCATATATATAAACTCTACGGTCTTCCATCTAGTATCATTAGTGTCAGAGATCAAAAGTTCGATAATCACTTCTGGAGAGCTATGTTCCAAAAGTTGGAAACTAAACTTAATCTAAGTACGGCTGATAATCTAGAAACGGATGGTCAAACAAAAAGAGTTAATCAAGTGCTAGAGGATTTCTACGAGCATACGTTAGCAAGAAGCAAACCAATTGGGAAGACTACTTACCTATATTGGAATTTGCTTATAATAGTTCAAAGCATGTGACTACAGGGTTTAGTCCATTTATGCTTTTATAGGGATTTCAACCTAGATCACCCATTACGGTGGGGTTGGCGAAGGAGAAGATACAACAAGTGAAGGATTTTCTCCAAGACCATTTTGACATGCTTCGAGTTGCTCGATAGAATGTTAAGCAAGCTCAAGATCGATATAAGAAGTACGCAGATGAGCATCGACATCTTGCTACTTTTGAAGAAGGAGACAAGGTTTTCCTCAAAGTTCCGGAGCATTCAAAAAGTCTGAAGACGGGAAAAGTTGCTAAACTTTCACCACGCTATTGTGGACAGTTTACCATTCTCAAACATATAGGTCAAGTGGCCTATAAGTTAGCTCTTCCAGAGCACTCGGGAGTTCATCCTATTTTTCATGTTATCCGTTTACGAAAACAGCTAGGACAAAATGATAATTTCATTGACACAGGTGTGTTGGTTGAACTTATCGCACCGCCAAGCATTCCTCATGAGCCCGAAAAGATTTTGGATTCTCATGAGCTTCGCACCAGACATCATGTCAGATGACAGGTGTTGGTAAAATGGCTAGATAGACCTGAAGAAGGTTCTACATGGGGGAATGTCTCCGCACTTAAGAAACATTTTCCTACATTCGTTTTCGAGGACGAAAACGATTATCCAGAGGGGGGGGGGGGGGTAATGTAAGGACATGGGTCCTATGGGCAAGGCCGCCGACATGTCCGGACAACGTGTACGCTAGGGGGAGGCTATAAGATAGCACGGTTGGGTGGAGACTAGCCTACGCATTACCACTGCCCTTTCAGTCTTGTACCCAAAATCACTACAAGAGGTTGTGTGCTCTTGTGACGCTGTTAGCCACGGAAATACACTGGGTTTTTATAACCCCCGACGTCGCTAAAACCATCACTAATAGCGTCGCTACGAGAGCGTCGCTATTTACGTCGTTATATGCGTCGCTATATAGAGACGCTCATAGCGACGGTTATAGTGACGTTTACACAGAAGTCTATAGCGGCGCTCATAGCGACGCTACAGAGCCATAAATAGCGACGGTTATAGCGACGTTTACACAGAAGTCTATAGCGACGCTCATAGCGACGCTACAGAGCCATAAATAGCGACGGTTATAGCGACGCCCGAGAGATTTTTTTTTTTTTGGTGACAGGGCATTGAATGCCCTGCCACCCATCAACCATATTGTACTTGATTCACTTTTTTAAAAAAGTGCAAGGGTAGATAATAGACCCAAAATTGTCACCCACAAGACACATTGTTTGCAAAATTGACAAGCGTAAAATTGACAACTGTACACATCATAGGCAAAATGAATTGATTGGCAAATGTAATAATGACAATTGTACAACATCATAGGCATAAAGAATTGACTAGCAAAATGAACTGCGGTGACAAATGTAATAATATACATGGTTCAAAAAGACGTATAAAATCCGTCTCATGATGTAATAATATACATGGTTCAAAAAGACGTATAAAATCTTGGCGGTTGTTCTTTTGGGGACAAGCGCGGTACGCATGCCCTTGTTCGCCGCACTTGAAACACCGGTTATCTTTACGATAACGCTCAAGCTCTTCAGGAGAGAGTTTATTCTTTCCTTTGTAAACTCCCTTCTCTTTAGCTTTGTTGGAATTGCCCTTAGGAGACTTTTGGACATTGTCCTTCCCCTTAGGCTCATTGGAACCCTTGTTTTCCGGGGGCTTATTATTTCTTTTCCCCCCCGTTTGGAAATTGATTCGCGAGGCCACCATAGTATGGTGTATTACCGCCGATATGGTACGTGGCCTTTGGGAGTTGACATACTCCGCCATTTCTTCGGTTAAGCCCGCACAAAATTGTTGCTTTTGCTCTCCAAAATCCAACTTTTTGAAGACAGTGGCTTTGAGTTGTAGGTCCCAAAACTTGTCTACATATTTGTGGATGGATTCATTTGGAGAGAGCTTTAAGCTTCGCCATTCGGTGAGTACTTTGTCTTTGGCATTGGTGGCCAAAAACTGCTTCATAATGGAAGCTCTTAAAGCCTTCCATGTTCATGGAGCTTCACCGTTGGCTCGTAGGCTAGACCACCATTGTCTGGCGGACTTTTGAAAGTGCATAGCTACATGGCGTAGCTTAGAGGACTCCGTGAAGCCCTCATCTCCAAACGCCGCATCGAATTGCTGGATAAAGGCCAAAACTTTGTCTGTAGCACCAAAGGTGCCATCATAGGTAAGGAAAGAGATGCTCTTCCCTCCCTCTTTGAATTTCTTCAGCTTGGACGACCTCTTCCATGTGGCATAGGATTTCCTATGGCCTCTTCTTTTTGATGGTTCAAAAGTTGCACCATCACTTGCTTCAGAAGATGAAGAATTTGAAGAAGGTGGAGAAGAGGGTGACCTCTTTCTCGCCTTTTTCTTGTCTTGATCTTTGTCGTCTTCACCATAGCTTTCATAAGAGGAAGAGGATGAAGAGGATGGAGAAGAGGGTGTCCTCTTTCTCGCCTTTTTCTTCTCTTGCTTTTTATCATCCCTCTTTGAATTATGGCGTGGAGAAGAGTGTAATGGTCTTCTCCGCTTTGGTGGTGATGGAGAGCGTTTAGCCCGCCGTCTTCGTGGAGCCATCTCCGCCGAGGTGGCGAGAGACTCGCTTCTTTCTCGTTCCTTCAGTGGAGGCTCTTGAGTTCTCCTTTGGGAAGGAGATGCATCATCAAGAAGTAAGTTCTTGAGCCCTTCATATGGATTCTCTTCTTCTTCCCGAATCGGAGAGAGACCTCTTTTGGTAGTCTCACAAGGAGGCTTCCTAGGTGTTCTCTCGTCATGGTGATGAACTTGGAGAATCCCGTGAGCACGGAGCTGCCGTTGCACTTCACTTTGGAGAGATGGATTGCCCATGGCTTGTTGAAGCCTAGAAACAAGATAATTAACAAGCATTGAAGCATCATTAGTAGCTTGCTCATGAGCAAAATCAAAGTTATCAACATTAATTTCACTCTCTTTAATATTGTCAGCCATTCTAACAACTTTTAGGTGTAAACTTTTTAGGTGTACTTTGGCACTTCAAGCCCTAGTTGCTACTCCTCTTTACCCCTTTAGAAAAAGCACTCAAGCTACTGTACCCGCGGCTCGAATACCATTAATTGCAAGGAATAGAAGAGAGGGTCTTTTGACACCAAAACAACACCGGCTCCTGTCAAGCTTCTAATAGCTCAATAGTGGTTAAGCCGTAGGCAAGCCCCGTAGGACTCCACTATTAAGACCATAGCTCTCGACGGTGATGCCCTGTTAACTGCACAAAGGCAGGCGCACTGAAAGGCTGAAAAATCCCTATTCTACTTACTCACAGGCAATTAATAATACCAACCATTTGTAGCTAGCTTGAGGACCTCCCTTCTTGAGCAAGAAAAGAGAAACCTTGAGCTCTGATACCAATGTAACATTTAATGGCCTAAAATATTATGTGTAGCGGAAATTAGCATGAACATAGTGGGCATTTCATTAGAATAGATTCCTAATGAGAATTACAAGAGTGCTTGGGTGGAGAGAGCAACTAAAAGCATAACACCTAGTTAGATAGCATCGACAATACTTTCAAAAGAGAGAGCAATTAAGCTATTGACAATAGTTGAGGACCAGATTTGCATGGAGCCGGTCCCCCCTCCAAAAGGCTTTGTATTATGGTTTCTCCCATCAAGAGAGACATTGTACAATACAATTCTTTGTGTTCCTTCAAGACTAGCTAGTGCAATGAAGATGGAAGCTTCATACACCAAGCAAAACACTTAATCAAACACAACTTGAATTATCCCCGTTCTCAGACCCAAGACCTCACACACCTTCGAAGATGGTGAGAGCTAGCAGGGTATGAGAGTAGATTGAGAGGAAAAAGAAGTATCTTACGAGAAAGAAGTACATCTCCTCACATAATCACTCATATTAACATAGCTTAGCTTAGTAATTAGCTTGGTAGAGAAGATGAGCATGCATTGAAGCTTGGCTCTTGGTTGGATTTGCATCCACATGCCAAGAGAGTGTTGATGTAGGCTTCTATCTCACAAGCTTGGAGTAGGTGATGAGCTCTCCATTAAAGCTTGGGAGGAGATAGAGTATTTTCCCTTCACACATGGTCAAGTGTGAGAGTGTGTGTGTCAATGCCAAGCAAAAATCAGCCCCCCCTCTCTCTTGGGCGAGCCCTAGCTGCTAAATTAGTCTGGCTTTTGCCTCATTGGACCTCCCCAGGTCAAGCCAATAGGGATTAAGCAGCATAAGTGATAGCCTTCTGACATGTGTCCCCCTTTCCCCTTTTGTGAGAGCTTTAGATAATTAAATAATTAAACTAAAATCTCATTGGACCCCTTTGCCTCCTGGCCAATAGGAATCAGGCAAGCCATGGGGCTCCTGAATGCTCATTGGACCCCTTGGGAGACTGCCCAATAGTCTTCTAGGACACTTAATTCTTATTGGTTTCTTTTATTAAATGTTTTTAAATTAATTAAACTAGATTTACTCTAGCTTAATTCTCATTGGTCCACTTCAAGGGTCTTCCAATAGGCATTGGGCACACCTTGTGGGCATCTGGCCTAGGGAGCTGACATGTGTCCCTCATTCCCTTTGTGTAAAGGGAGCCTGTGTGTGTGTGTGTGGCTTTCTCTCTCATCCCCTAGCTTTGGGGCTCGCCCCCTCCCATGTAGGGATATAGAAAGACTTTTTTGGCACACACTAAGCATCCAATTTTCCCTAGGGTTGACCTTTGGACACAACCTTTGAATTTTGGAACCTTAGCATTTTGGAAGTCTTAATGGGCTGAACCTTAGGGTCTTTTTGGCCCATTGTTTCACATGGCTCTTTTGCAGATGGCCCCCCCTTTGGATCCCTATTTTCCCTCCTTTGGATCCCTACTGTGGCCGGTCTACTAACTTAACCAATATTCTAGCTTTTTCTCCCTTGGCACTTCCCCACATTAAATGATCAGTTTAATATGAGAAAATCATTTAGGAGAATTAGATATTGATTATTATGACATGAAGTATGCTGATGACTCTGTTTTTAAATCACTTGGTACTTCACTCCATTTGTTTAGTATGTAGTGTCTAAACAGCTGAGAGAAAAGACCACGCATGCGCGAGATCACCTTCTTGCCGTCATCATCCATGATGATGCCGCTGCTGAAGTCGACGGAGTAAGGCAAGCCCTCTGACCGGTGACGCGTGAACCTGGGTGTCCCGGCAGGGGTCTCTAGCGGCGTGTCGATGGGGGTACGGATGTAAGGTGTCTCCACCGGCGTCTGGGCCCCGAAGCGAGGAGTGTCGAGTGGGGTGGCCCCTGGCGGAGTAGGTAGAGGTGTGTAGCTGCTAGGAACAGTCAGCCGTGCAAAACCTGGCGTAGATGGCGATGCTGTGGCTGGTTTGGGGGCGGGCAAAGAAGGGGAGGGTAAAGAGCCTCGTCGAACACGAGGCGGTGTGGAGGCATCGGTGGCGGAATCCCCACAACAACCGCCACCGCCACCACTAGAGCGCCGGTGTCTAGACGAGTGTGAAGCTCGTCTCGTCGACGCCGAAGCTTTGGAGCGCGCCGAATGCTCCGAAATAGAGGGAGATGCGGATGGAGTAGGAACGCGCGATGATGCGCCAGAGCGATGACGCTCCACGTAACACTGTCTCTGCTGCGGTGACAAAGAAGAAAGAAACTCCTCATCATCCATACCTGCATTAAACACACGAATATTTAAACTTAATATTGAATGAATAGAGTAGACAATGACGCAAAGACCATTAAATACAATGACATACTGACGAATATAAATACAATGACGCAATGAATTGAGTGATAGAAGAGGCAAGTCGAAAACTTAGAATTTTCAATCAAAAGATGTGAGCGCCATGGAAGGTACTTAGAGAGCCAGAGCTTTTACAACCTGGAGCAAAATTGTTCAAATACAATATTTGTGGCTTTAAGAGATCTCTCTCTCATCCTCGCATAACTCAGCATAACTTCCTATATCTATATAGAGCTCTCCGTTTAAACACATATCCTCTGTTTCATTTTGTAGCTCCTCTGCATGCACCCCATATAGAGTAGTAGCATCTTGATGCTCGTCTGGCACCACCGCAGCGGCTTCTGATTGAGCATCTTCTCTGATCTCCTCCATTGATGCCGTTGTGATTGGCACATGGTAGCCTTCATACGTCCTTGCACTATGAGGGGCTACCTCTATGACGTACCACCAGTTTGATGTAGACTTTGTAGGATGAAATATTACCTGCCAGAGCCACATAACTTACATGAGAGCTTTCAAGCACATAACTTGTAAAAGGGGGATGTTAACTATTTACATACTTACTTGTTCACAATGCTCTGGTAGTACGAAAGTGTCTCTTAGGTCAGTCCATTTCTTAGTAGAATCCACCTCAAGAAAACCAGACTCTCCTCTACACACAGTAGCGTTGCGACCCTCCATGATTATCTTGAACCATTGCACGTCGAACAAGTCGACAAAAAATCCTCTGTAATCGATCCTCAAAATCTCTTGCAACGTGCCGAAGTAAGTGAGTTCCGCCACCACAGGATCTGCATCAGAGGAACGTCGTCAACTAGACTGTTCAAATTTTGCCATGATTCCACAATCTTGAGTAAAACGCTTTTTGTCGACTCGTTCCACCCTAAAATGTCGACCTTTACACCATGTTGTTGTGTATGACTTATACTACAACGAACAAAGATTATGAGTGGCCGTTCAAACGTTTAGAAATAAAGTCACTAGCATGTCGTACATTGCAAACTTACCTTGGTCGCGCAACCCCGAGAGTACTCCCACTCTTCCTCAGTCACTTCATCACCGTATTGTTGTGCGCTTTTCAATTGGTTGTGCAACCATCTTAAGCTCATGAAGGTTGGTAGGCTCTCCAGAACCGTCGGATAGTGCATCGGTGGTCGTCTTCCCCGTCTCCACTCGATTCGTGCCCTTTGTCGCTCTTGCTTTGCATCCTCATATTGTGAAATCCACTTTTGCATCACTGGATTGTGAAGCATGCAAAATCGGTTGATTTTAGCCTCTAGATCTTCCGTCATCTTCTTCTCAACACCGAGATTGCACATGACAATCCCAGATATGCGCTGATCATCTATGGTTCGCCATAGCGTGTCCCGGGCTTTATCAAATCCGTCTAGCCACTCTCCAATGTACACTACGGACTCTCATACCAACCAACCTTCTGCCATGCTACCCTTCAGACCTGCCTTTTGACGCACATATCCCTTAAGCGTTTTCATGAAACGTTCTAAGAAGAACATCCATCTGGAATGAACTGTGCGAGCTATTTCCACCTCATCAACTATGTGAACAAGAAGATGCACCTGAATGGTTAGCATGGTAGTAGGAAAATGTTTCTCAAACATGCACACAAGCTCCGCAGCATTTAGTTTGGCGAATGGTATGGAGTCTACGTTGATCTCCTTTTGTGAGATCCATTGCACCAGCTTTGCAAGTTTGTAGATTGTGTTACGGATGTCGAGAGACAAACATCCCTCAATGGCAACCGGTAAAATAAACTGTAAAGTATGTGCAACAATGATATTAAAGTCCACATTTTATGCAATGATATTAAAGTCCACTATGAACATACCTGACACATTTTATGCCAATCGTGTGACTTCAAACCGGTAAGCTTTCCTTCTTTAGTAAAACACGTTCGGAGCGAGTGCATTACGCCAGTGGGGGTCCGCAAAGATCGAATGGTCTCTTTTACTTTGCGTTCTTAGGCTCCTGTGAAAATCCATGGTGCTTTAGGGAGTTTTATTGATCCATCAGATGCTGTTTGCGGCCAATATTGCTCCATACGATCCACATTTCTAAGGTCAACTCTGGCTCCCAAAGTATCTTTCTTACCGGTCAGATGGTCCCATAGTAGATTACCCACATTCTTGAATATGTGCATTGGATCGAGCAAGTGATTGATCATGAGTCGGGGCCAGTATGGTAACTCGTACCATAGAGATAGTCTCTTCATCCCTGGAGGCAATCCGTCATCGCACATCTCCTTCTGCTCTAACCATGCTTGTGCAGACATCCTTGGTGGCTCTCTTCCCAAAAAGCCGTCGCGTAACACATGATTCTCTGGAAGATACGCTTGATGACCTTCGTAGATTTGCTTCTTCAGTGAGGACGCCCTACGTGCATTCAGTCTAGGTCCACATGTGACACATGCTCTGTATCCGCTTGTTTGAAGCCCTGCATATATACACATGATAATAGATCAACTATGGGAAAAAACAAGATTTACAGTGTCTGAGTGAGGAGTGTCAATAGATCACCTGAGCATTCTGTTAGCCCGGGATAGTCATGCATGGTCCACATTAGAATGCCTCTAATCAAAGCATTCCGCCGTCCTGTGTGTCGGCTCATATCCACCACCTCTATGCCAATCCACAATTGTTGTAGCTCTTCCAATAGTGGATGAAGATACACATCCATATTCCCCACTTTATATCGCCCTGGCACAATCAAGCTTAGCCATAGGTGCCCCTTCTTCATAGTCAACCACGGGGGAATGTTGTAGTTGACGATGACAACGGGCCATACACTGTAAGATGTTGATCTTTGACCAAATGGATTTACGCCATCCATAGCCAGGCCTAAGCGCAAATTTCGAGCTTCCCTGGCAAAATCCGACCATGTTCCATCTATATGCTTCTAGGCTGCGCAATCTGCAGGAATTCGTAGCACACCATCCGAAGATTTATTCTCCTCATGCCATGATGCTAGGGCGGCCATGGACTTACATTCGAAGAAATGCTTGATGCGAGGAAGCAGAGGAAAATGTCACAAAACCTTTTGTGGAATTTTTGTCCCGTGGAGATCTACTCGATATCTTTCGGAATCACATTTCGGACACTTCTCCATGTCTATGTATTCCCCTCTGAAAAGAATGCAGTCATTAGGACAAGCGTGGATAGAATTGTAATCCATCCCCAAGTTTCGCAAAATCTTTCTTGCTTCATCTCGGGAATCTGGCATCACATTGTCAGCTGGTAGTATGTGCTCTTTAAGCAATCTACACAACATAAAAATACGATACAGTCGTGTAAAAATCTATCAGATCATTATACATTTAGAGTTTTATTAAAGTAAACTAATTGCAATAGATCACCTGAAAAGCGCTGTGACGCTAGTGTCACTCCATCCAAACTTTGCCTGCATGTTGAGAAGAACCAGGAGTGCTTTCAATCTAGACATACGTGCTCCATTATACAATGGCGTATCGGCTTCACTTTTCATATCATCATAGATAAGCCTTTCTGAATCCATGATCGTCTCGATCATTTCATCAATCTCGGGCTCAAACATTGCCTCGTTGGGAATGTGCTCTGCATGATCATCCCCCGAGCTGTCAGAGGCTACATCTTGTGGCCTCACATATGCTGCTTGACCAAAGCGCCTACGAACACGTCTATTGGGTTGCAAGATTGCTGCTTGTTGGCCAGCGTCAGAGTCCGACGAGTAATAATTGGCAACAACTCGATCTATAATAGATGGATCAAACTCGCCAAATTCACGAACGTGCTGCAAAGAAACACGTATTGTCCGTCGCACAACATGCTTGCATTGATTACAAAGACATAAGACCCTCGTTGAGAGATAGGTGTTTCGGTTGGACGGTCCCACATCCTCGTCACTACTCATAATGAGGATAAAAATCTTATAACCTGGACAACAAATTTAATATTCTATTGGAATTCTTCGTCTTATCTCTCTCTCTCTCTCTCTCTCTCTCTCTCTCTCTCTCTCTCTCTCTCTCTCTCTCTCTCTCTCTCTCTTTACCTCACATTCTCTAGTCATGTCCAATCCCCGCACACCTCGGTCTAGAGGTGCACGGAGATCAGAACCACCGGGTTATAATCTCGTCTTTATTGGTCAATACCTATATTTGTGGGTACAAGAAATCTACAGACCCACGTCTACATGATACTGCACGTAGTGGACAAAACCCCTTTTCCTCTTCTCTAGCTGTAGCACTTCACAACATCTTAACATCTTTTCACAGTAGATCTTTTCACTGTTCGTCTAACTCTAAACCCTAAACCGTAAGTGATTCTTGCGTGGACTCGATCTAACGTAAATAAGCGTAAATCTAAATAAACGTAAATCTAACTAAAAATAAATCTAAATCTAATTTAACGTAAATCTACATCTAACCTAATCTTTAACGTCTTTTGGGATAGTTTGCTACGACGTTAAAACTCTCTTCTTCTTGTGTGTGTGTGTGTGTGTGGGTAAACCTAAATAAACCTAAGTCTAATCTAATATAACATAAATCTAAATCTAACGTAAATTATGTTATATCAAAAACAAAGAACTAAACTAACAGGGATTATAAGAACCTTAAAACTGATTTAACACATAATTTTTCACATAACTCGGCAAGAGTTGGCATTCTCATCACTAAAGATGTGAGAGTTAACTTCCGGCGGTGACGCTGCCTCATCTCCATCCACATCTGACGACAGCAATTGGCTCTTTAAACCGTTCTTGCTCTTGTTACTAACTTTGAAGTTGCTGTTGAATGACTAGAGGTTGTCTAGATGGTCATTGTGTCGGGGATGTAGTGACTCTTGCCGCCCTAAAGATCCACCTTCTTCCCTATCTTCTGAAGACATTTCACCAGTACTTTTGGATCGACGGAGCCCACCATGAGTGAAGGCAGCAATACCCTATATTCCATTGAGGGCTTTCTTCACCCGCTTCATGCAGGCATCGCAGTCTATGGAGACCTAAATCTAATTTAATATAACGTAAATCTAAATCTAGCGTAAATAAACGTAAATCTAATTAAAAATAAACCTAAATCTAATCTAATTTAACTTAAATAAACCTAAATCTAATTTAACGTAAGTCTACATCTAACCTAATCTTTAACGTCTTTAAGGATAGTTTCCTACGACGTTATAACTCTCTTCTTCTTGTGTGTGTGCGCGTGTGTGGATGTGTGTGCCAATAAAAAGAGATAAATGGTATAACCTTTCTATCATCCATGCCAAGTATGATAGATTGGTTATGCCATTTCCCTCTTGAATAATAGGTCTTGAGTTCAACTCCTCGTCGGCTAGATCTTTAGGTCTTTTAATTTTAATTAGTTTCCTACGACGTTAAATTAGTTTCTCTCTCTTTCTCTCTCAATATGTGTGAATTTTTTTGGATCGTATGCATGTTTTCTCTCTCTTTTCCTCTCTCAATGTGTGCGTTTTTTGTTTATGCATGTTCTCTCTCTCTTTTCCTCTCTCAATGCGTGCGTTTTTTGTTTATGCATGCTCTCTCTCTCTCTTTTCCTCTCTCAACGTGTGTGTGCATTCTTTGTTTATGTATGTGTGTGTGCGTTTTTGTTTATGTTTGTACTCTCTCTCTCTCTCTCTCTCTCTCTCTCTCTCTCTCAAAAACACTATGTGTGTGTGTGTGTGTGAGAGAGAGGGAGAGAGAAAGAGGGGAAGGGAACATGAGAGTGAGGAGAGGGAAGGAGCATACCTGGCTCTCCTTCCTCTCCTCGTGTGTGTGTGTGTGTGTGTGGAGAAGAAAAAGAGAGAGAGAGAGAGAGAGAGAGAGAGAGAGAGAGAGAGAGAGAGAGGGAGAGCATTACCTGCTCCTTGCTTGAGGGCGCCGAAAAACTCAGATCTGAGATCTGAGTTTTTGGGCACGATCTGTTATTTTTTTAGCCCAGTCGGCGTCGCTATGAGCGTTGCAAATTTACAAAGAAATTTGCGACGCTCATAGCGACGCCGGGATTTTTTTTTTTGAGCGTCGTTGTGTGAGCGTCGCTAATATGAATAGCCTCTTGTAGTGAATGACCAGTTAATAGCTGTGAATGTCAATGAAAGTGGAGCATAATTTTGATGCAGAGCAATTAGAGATGCATGGCACACTCTATGCTTTGTGTTGGCCTCTTTATTGGATCAGGTGTGTAAGGTCTCTGACCCCGACCAAAAAGAGCACCATTATACCATGGAATAAACATAATGGAAAAAGTTACTATTTTTAGCAGTTTTCCAAAATTTGTCGGTGCCATGATGTTTAGAATCTTATAAAGCTTCCAAAAGTGAATTAAAATAATTTTTGTGAAAAAATTCCAAAAATAGTAAGTTTTGGGTCACCCGATCCGTCTAGTTTTAACCGTCTCGAAAAACTGCACCCGTACCCCGAATTTGAAAAAATGCATTTTTGGACACCGGGGGCTGCTAAATATGACAGGTAGTCGGACAGGTACACCTTAGTATAGCAATTTATGGCATTAAATTCTGATTCGTATCGCCCGTTTTAGCATAAAGTCAAAATTTCCTAAGGCTGTGCGGGGAGCACCGGGGCTCTGTGGGAATAGGTTCCAGGCCACTGGGAGCTTGCTTTAGCAGCTAGGGGGCGCCCTCACACCTCTAGGGGCTTGTGGGAGACTTGCCATGCTTGAGAGAGAGTTGGTAAGCATGTAACTGAGTTGCCTTGCATGAGTTGAGTACTCCCGCAGATGCATTTAGCAACATGGTTCGATTTTGAGCCTGGGAGAGACTATATAAGAGTGTGCTCAGACACACACACACACACACACACACATGCTCACTCACACACTGAGTACACACACACTCCTACACACACACATACCTTGGGAAGGTGCTACCGGCGGACATAGTCTTTGGAAGAAGAGCTAAGGAGGAAAGTGCTGCCCGTTTCTCGCCTCAAGGAGGCCCTTGCATCAGAATTTCGAGAGGAATTCAGTCGTAACCTCGGTAATTCTTGATTTAATTCACGCTTGTTGTAATTCCCTCTCTATTATCCTCTTAATTTCACATCTAGTATGCATAATCATAGCCAAAATACACATTAGATACTCTCTAAATCTCCGTATCCATGATGTATTGCTTAAATCTTAATCTAATTAGTAATCATGCAAGCAGAGAGTCTCTCTTAATCATAGATTAATGCATGATTAAGGAATCAACCGCTAGTCACCATCGTAATTAAGAACAAGTCGGCATTGAGGTAGAGATGATCAACTTCTTTCTGTTGCCCCACAATGTTTAAACAACTAAATTAGAATCAATTAGCTCATAGATTAGGATGTAATTAGTGAAATTAATCCATCATTAGTCACTAGGAAGGGAGAAAACCCTCTCACCTATGCATACGGTAAATCTGCAAACCTCTACTTGCATTAGTCTAAGGTCTCCGACCCCGAGCTAAAAGAACACCATTGTACCATGAAACAATCATAATGGAAAAAGTTACTATTTTTAGCAGTTTTCCAAAATCTGCCGATGCCATGATGTTTAGAATTTCATAAAGCTTCCAAAAGTGAATTAAAATAATTTTTGTGGAAATTTTCCAAAAATAGTAAGTTTTTGGTCACCCGACCTGTCAGTTTTGACCGTCTCGAAAAACTGCACCCATATCCCAAATTTGAAAATAATGTATTTTCGAACGCCGGAGGCTGCTAAATATGGCAGGTACCCAGGTTAATACACCTTAGTTAGAGCTTAGTATAGCAAGTTCCGGCATTAAATTCTGATTCGTAGTGCCCGTCTTAGGTGAAAATTAAATTTTCCTAAAGTTGTGCGGGGAGGAACCGGGACTCGGGGGTTGTGTGGGAACTGGCTCCAGGCCACTGCAGACTGAGTTTGGCAGTAAGAGGGCGCCCTCACACACTCACAGGGCTCGTGGGCTACTTTCCATGCAAGAGAGAGAGAGAGACTAAGTGAGCTCTTGAGCAGGTTGGGACACTTGGTAAGTATGCAACTAGAGCTGCCATGCATGAAGTGAGTACTCCTCCAGATACATATAGAAGGCAAATTCGAATTTTTCAACTTGTGAGCTTATATAAGAGCATGATCACACACACACACAAGCACACATATATGCTCACACACACACACACTAAGTACACACACACACACACACACACACACACATATATGCTACCGGCATACATAGTCTTTGGAAGAGGAGCTAGGAGGGAAGGTGCTGCCCGTTTCTTGTCTCAAGGAGGCCCTTGAATTAGAATCTTGAGAGGAATTCAACCGTAACCTCGGTAATTTTTGATTTAATTCATGCTTGTCGTAATTCCCTCTTTAATATCCTCTTAATTTCTCATCTAGTATGCATAATCATAGTCAAAATACTAATTAGATACTCTCTAATTCCTGGTTTAAGGGCTATATTAAGGAACTTGTGAACCGGAACTTAATCAATCAACTTATGTGTTGAAAAACCATGAGTGGTAGTAATTAGGTAGCAAAGGAAGTGTGAGTATGGGGTGGAAAGTGGGGGCTTGGCTCGGGTTGCCAATGCCTATGAGAAGGGTGGTCCCGATTGGTCGAGAACTCTTCGTCCTCATAAGTGCAATAAGAATGTTAGTATTACTGATTGCCCCTAGAGCAGTAAGGTCTCCCGTGTACGTGCCTCTGAAACATGGGGAAAAAGGAACTCTAGACTTCTCTCCTCTTGGAAGGTGGGTCTTAGGATCGCTAGATAAGTTAATCACACTTCCCCTGCGGGGTGGAACTAGATCTGGATGCTAGTAGGCTCGAACTCGATTCACTTTGTGATAAGAGATCGTCCGTTAGATGAACCATAAACCAGGATTTGTTTGCTTTCGCTGTAGATCTAGTGGCCACCAAGTTTACCATCAGATCTGTCGTTTGAGATGACGGGGTGGGGACCTCACACCTGGTATCAGAGCTATAGGTTTACGAATTGAAAAATGATGTTGTTTGAAATTTCTAAAAAATAAGGGATAGTAGAATAGCTCGTACTCAAAGCTTGAGCATGATGTTAATGACATTGGATTTGTCTAGTGGATTGTCTCCTAAGTGATGTTAAAGAGTTTTACTCGTTGAGCTTGTTGGGATTCAGTGGGTTCCACATGATGTTTTTTGAGAAGTCGTTCGTGCGACTAGTGCTGCGGGCAGGTAGCTTGTTGATGCACATGAAGTTATAAGTATGGATCAAAGCTCTCAAGTAAAGTTTTTACCATTATTTATCGGACAATTTTGGATGTAATCAATGGAATTTAAACTAATGGTGGAATGGTTAAATCCTTTGTGATAGCTATACAGATTAAGTAGTCTGGTTAAGCCCAAAAAGTTAAATTTCTTCTTAAGTATGGAAAAGCCTAGGTTCATTTGAGAAGAGTGCTATAGTAATGAGTTTTATACCATTGGATAGGTACCGTGTACTGCGCTATATACCGCCGTTCAGGAGAAAAAGCTTCTCCTTAAGAAAGCTCAACCTCTAACCTTTAAAGGCGAAGGGGTTAATGTGGAGAGAGATGCGGAAGTATGGATGGAAGCAATGGAGGACTATCTCGAAGCTGCGGGAACTCAACCCGAGAACCAAACCATGCTTGCGATGTTCCGCTTGTCTAGCGATGCCAAGATCTGGTGGAAACAACATTTGCAGGGATTTGGATATCGAGAGATCTTCCCAGTCATGGGAAGACATCAAGGCTGCTGTGATGGAGCGATACTTACCACCCGCTCAGAAAGCCTTGAAGATGAATAAGTCTTTCTCACTTCAACAGAGTTGACTTCTTCCATCGAAGAATACTACTCGAAGTTCGTCACACTTTGGAGATATGCTCCTAGGATGACATTGGAATAGCAAGTAGCGCGGTTCTACGAAGGACTCATTGACCCCTTGAACAACCGACTAGAAGCTCTCAAGCCAACAACTCTGCAAGATGCCTTGCTAAGGGCCAAACTATTAGCTAAAGAGATTCAGAGGACTACCCAAGATAGTCAATACTATTTTTCAAAGAGGGCCAGGCCAGACAACTGGAGTAACAGACCAATCAACCCTGCATACAACCATCGTCCGGTAGTAGCTACTACGGCAGCTATCGAGTTTCCCAATATAAGATGCTTTGAGTGCCAGGAATATGGACATTACAAAAGCCGATGTCCAAAAAGGATTTCCCAAACATCCGGTGTTAATAATGTACCTCTGAATGTCAACGGGCGAGGTCAACCAAACGGAATTCATCTCTAGGAAATAGATTGAGAAGAAACTTGTAATTCTTAACTATCTAGGCCAAATAATTAACCTTAGGGCCTATTCCCATAGAATAAGTATGGTACTATCGAGATTCTCTATGTCTTGAAGTAAATCTAACCTCTTGTACAAGGGGATTTGCTTATTGAAACTAATCTGTCATTTTGGTCGTATGTTACTCTCGAATGTTAGCTCTCTTTTTCCAAGTTGTCAATTAAGTAGTGAGTATAAAATGGCCCCGGTAAAGAGAACTCGTTGCGGTGGTTCCCATGACCGCGAGGCGGGGACAAGCAACACGAATGGGAAGGGGAAAGCTCCCATGGACGACCAAGTATCGGCCAACTCACAGATCAATGACGAGGAAATGGAGGAGGTAGGTCACATTTTAATTCAAGTTTGTTTAAGTTAACATTGCATATGATAAGTTAGGAAAGAACATATCCCTAAACATGTTGGAGAAGTCCAACGAAAACCTCGGCAGTTGAATTGAAATGTATATTAAATTCTAAGTAGGAAAGAATGGTTGTTGGATATACTGTTTGAGATAGGAAAGAATGTCTGCTAGGAAAAATTTAGCTTGGCATGTTCATTTCTATTTCCAATGTTGAAACTAGTCCTGATCCCCCTACTGATCATAGGGGGCGGCTCGCCCTCGTCACCAATTGACACCTCCATTTGGAGGTGGGATCAATGGCTCCCGATCACCAGTTGATCGTGACCGTTGGATTGCCTACGGAATGCAAAAGATTCCCACTTTCTCGGATTCGGGACTTGAACCCACCACCCTCTCTCCCACGGGATTGACTCTAACCACTAGGCTAAAGCGCGCTCGTTGAAAGGTGTGTGTGGGATAAGTTTTTAGATCACGGAGTCGTGGACAGGTTTACACCTAGTTCACACCTAGTTCACACCGAGTTCGCATTGAGTTCACACCGAATTTGGTGTGGTGTGCAGGCCCTCCCCAGTTCACACCTAGTTCACACTGTATTCACGTCGAGTTCACACCGAGTTCACACCAAATTTGGTGTGGTGCACATATCTCCAAGTTCACGCTTAGTTCACACCTAGTTTAAATGTCGATCGAACGGCCCGGATTGCACCCGCCTCGCGACGCCTACTGTGGGCCATTGATCCCACCTCCCTAGGGAGGTGTCATTTAGTGACGAGGGCAGCTCGCGATGATTTCGCAGTAGCTAGAGTTACTAGCTTAGGGCCTCTATCCACAACTTGCGTTCTTTGCGGTGGATACCCACGTCTTGCGTTCTATGTGGTGGGGATGTCCATGTCGTGTGTTCTATGCGATGGACATACCTAGTTGTATGGGCATCTAGGCGACAACGGGAGGAGTAAACTCTCGCTGGAGAGGGGATGTTGTACCTCTAAAACATTGGAATTTTAATGAATAAGTTTTGAGTAAAATTTTTACTAGAGTTACTGTCTTGGTGCCGCTTTGCAATACTGGTTGAAGGGCTGTATTAAAGAACTTGTGAATTGGAAAATAAACAAGGAACTTATGTGTTGAACAACCATGTGTGGTAGTAATTAGGTAACAAAGGAAGTGTGAGTATGGGGTGGAAAGTGGGGGCTTGGCTCGGGTTGCCAATGCCTATGAGAAGGGTGGTCCCGATTGGTTGGGAACTCTCCGTCCCCATAGTGTTATAAATCGACACTAGTATTACTCATTACCCCAAGAGCGACGAAGCCTCAAGTGTACGTGCCTATGAAACATGGGGCAAAAGGCACTCGAAACTTCTCTCCTCTTGGAAGGTGGGTCTTAGGATTGCTAGATAAGTTAATCACGCTTCCCTTGTGGGGTGGAACTAGATCTCGATGCTAGTAGGCTCAAACTCGACTCACTTTGTGATGAGAGATCGTCCGCTAGATGAACCATAAACCACTTTGTTTGCTTCCGCTGTAGATCTAGTGGCCACCAGGTTTACCATCAAATACGACGTTTGAGACGACGGGGTGGGGACCTCACAAGGTGATGTTTACTTATGTGGTTTCTATGGCCATAGCCAGAGCTCATGATGTTTACTTATGTGGTTTCTATCGCCATATTCTGAGCTCTGCAAATTAAAGCATTGTAGTTACTACTATATGCAAAGATTTGATAGACTTTTCTATCACCATAGCCAAAGCTGCAGAAGGCTCCCTTCTCCTAGCTCTGACATGCACTCTCAAGTAGTCTCTAGAGTGAGGAGAAGGCAAGCCATCCTCGTCGCGCTGAGGGATTCAAATCTACGGGGTTTGTGTGTGTCAACAATGACAAGTCACTTATAAAGGTGGCAGAGAGGCTAGAAAAAGTAAACAAGATCGAAACAATATGGAGAGTGCCGAAAGCAATGACGTGCAGAGCAGTATTGAATTCAAATTACGTGTTGGCTTGTCTGGTGCTGAACGTCAAGGAGGACACGAAGGCAATGGCGCTCACCTGCTAGGCGTGGAGCAATCTTGTTGCCTATAGCCGTCGTCCGACAAAAGCGATGCACATCCAGCTGCACCCCATAAGTGGCAAGAGTGTCTCTAGAGAGTTGTTTGCGGGGCGAGGAGAAAGAATTGAGAGGAGGAAGCGGGGGACGTTATTTGTGGGAGGCCATAAAAATAGGAGAAGGGAGGGAGATGAGGAAGAAGGGGGAGAGGGTGGTAATGGCAAGGAAATTAGAAGGAAATAGGGCATACGATGCCAGGTAGAAGAAGTGAGAAAGGCACCTTCCATGAGCAAGGCTAAAAAATACATTTTTTTGAACCGGAGAGAATAAGGGCAAACCCGGTTTTTAGGTCATGCACATGAAACTTTTGCCAATAATTACACTCAAACTTGTATAGATTTCCAAGTTTTGACAAGCTCAAAATCTTTGAGGGACATTACAATTTTAGCCGGTTGAAATACATTAGACCACGGTTGTTTCCAAACACTAGCCATGAGCTTAGGCTATGGTGGAGACTTAAAATAATTCAATTTAATTTTTAATGTCCTAATCTAATTCAAGGGGTCTTGTCCCTCACATTCTACATCTAGATCCTTGACATGGAGAATGGTGTATCTCACCTCCAATTGTCAACCCTTCAAAGATGCTAAGGTTGGGTTCAGATTGCCATGAAGACCAACTGACATCATAAACTCATGTTGTAGCCTCTCCCCCTTTGTTTCCAACTTTGCTTCCCTCTCTATGAAGTTTCTATCATATTCTCACATGTTAGTGCACCAAAGATGCAAGGTACCTCAAAATTCAATCCTGATGATACAACTTCTAAAGGAGAAGCATTGGCAACTACGTCATAGTGTGTATTTTCCCCTCGTATAGTCGCTCCAACGCACAACCTTGCATGTTATTTTTGAGCCTTGTCCAAAGTTTGTGTGGTGACTGGGATTTAAAAATATCCAAGGACCCACTCTCTTTGTCTGTCATTTCTCTAGCAGCTAAGACATGCATACAAAATGCATGCTTTGTTTGATAGCATAGTAGTGCTATATTCTCACGTTTTTGCAATATGATTGGATTAATGGTAGCCATACACTACTCTCACTTAGTCCTTTCTTCTTGGAAGATATGCCTTAGAGAGGGGCTGCAGCTTGTTGATACTTGCATATGGATGGCCATGAGAACGTCATGGAGGATGTGCATAGGAGGACTAGTGTGGCATTCATGTATTCTCCACCCTTAAATTTTTTTTACAACAATTTGACATTGAATCAAAGATCTTGTGTCACATTGCACTCATCATTTTGCCTATCCATTTACCTAAGGTCTATTGCAAAATTATGTCCTTGGTGTGGCCCCGCACTATCGTATACAGTGATTAAAAAGAACAATTTTGAATGGCAGGGATCGATGTTGTTAATTGGTATTCTTTAGAATATGATATCCAATCAAAATTAATTAGAAATGGTGCTTTTCTTAAAGTTACATTTCAAGCTACTAAGAGATGTGCATGAGCTAGTAGCATTCTCAAGCACTTGACTTGCATCATTCCACAACTTCAAATTATGATCTAAGGGCATTGCAATTGACTTACAATCAGCCATACCATACTTTTTCAACATATCCAAAGAATATTGCCTTTGTGACAACCATACACCCTCTTCTATGTGAATAATTTCAATGCCCAAGAAATACCGCAAGTCTCCCAAGTCTTTCATACCAAACTCCTCTATAAGTAGAGCCTGCACGCCCTTTACTTTAGCCACATTATTACCTCCAACATTCAAATCATCCACATAGATGCATATTACCACAATTATTGCTGCATTATTTCGCACATATAATGAATGGTCTGCATTAGACATCTCAAAGCCCAATGAAATGAGGAATGCCACAATCCTCTCATACAAAGCTCTAGGTGCTTGATTCAACCCATATAATGCTTTCTTTGACCTACATACAAGGTCATATAGCTTCATATTTGCATAGCTTTGTGGCTCCTCCCTATACACAACTTCCTCCAAGTCTCCATTCAAAAAACAACAAAGTGTCCCAAGACTCCTTAGGAGATTGAGCATCCTGTATGGGCCCAATCATAGTGTTGTGTACACTGACAAAAAGCAAATACATGACCTTTGGAGCTCCATGGTTCCAATCTTTAAATGTCTTAATTTATGCAGCACTTCCACCTTCCTATGGAAATGGTGGTGTTGTCTCATGCTCTCCATCAATGTAGTCCCAATAACCTTTTCCCATAAGGAAATTTGTCATTCTAAACCTCCGAGCATGGAAGTTGTTATTTTCTAGCTTCTCATTGACAACCTGGTTAAGCCCATCATTGTTTGAGGACATGTTCCCAACCCTTCACACAGTCTGCTAAAAATAGTTGATTATCACCTATAACCATAATCTGCATACATACACCTATTTCAATGTACTAAAGAGTATATGTGCACATTCCACCCAAATCAAAGCTTTTTGCACCACCTTTATGCAAATCTGCAGAATCCCAAACCTTAGCATTTTTGCATGCGAATGCACTCTAATTTGGGGTCAAAATGTATTCAAAAAGAAAATCCGGTTGCACATTCTCAGCCCAAAGGACTATAAAGAACCCTGAGATGCACACTCTCCAAGTGGAATCACCTCAATCAGAGATCATTGACGATGGCTCCCAGAATATCGAAGCCGCTTCCTAAGCTGCTCCTACTTGCTACTCCAAGCTCCTCAAACACAACCAGGCTTTGATACCATGTCAAGAGAGAGATAAGGAGAGATTTTGAGATCTTGCAAGTGTGCTCGCATGCGTGCCCACACACACGCACACACACACACACAGATGGAGGCAAAATAATGTACTTCTTCTTCTTCACTAACTCAAGATAAGAGGTCTACAAAACATAAGGGAAAATACAACATAAAAGGGGAGTTAGTACAACAGTCTAGTATGAACTGCTAGTGATTGAGGTGAGTAGATAAGTGTGCCATCACTTTGGTAGGTAGACTAGCTTGGTGTAGTACATTTGTAGTATCTACCAAGGCATGCCAGTGATGATGACTGTTGGTAGTCATCCAAGAGTTGAGCTTGACATCCCAACATTAAAGATTCCACGATGGTGGTAATTGGTGAAGATATGTGTATCCACCAAGGCATGCCAATGATGATAAATGTCGGTGGTAGTCATCCAAGAATTGATCTTGACATCTCAACATTAAACATGCCACGGTGGTGGTGACTTCTTGTTGCAATAGTAGCCTCAAAGGGACCGTCAGTAGAGAAAATTGTGGTGCTATGTCCCTCCAGCTTCACATAGCCATGGCTTGGAGAAATGCTTGTTGGGAAGATACTAGCTAGGTTTGCAACAAGGGACATACTCCTTAGCTATGTCCTTGGACTCTATTTCTAGTGCTAACTACCCCTTGAGTTCTTCTTATTCTTTTGTTGATCTTAGATTGCTTAGTAGGCTTCACATACATATATCATTATCTATTTGTGGTTGATTTGAAAAAACTTATACTCGTAGTTGGCTAATTGTATATTTTTTGGAATCTTTCTCAATTTGTCTCCCTCCCTCTTCCTGCTATTAACTTCTCATTCTTTCAATTCCACTACTCTCAAATTGAATAGGCAAATTCCATTACATTGGTATCAGAGCATTTGGTTTCTCTTTTCTTGCTTAAGAAGAGAGGTCCTTAAGTAGCCTATAAATGGTTGATGTTGTTAATTATAATAGAGTAAGTGGAACTGGGATCTAATATCGGTTTTGTTAAGCCCACTATGTGGGGGATGGTGCACACCTCGGGAGCTTTGGAATTAATAATGGAGTCTTTTTAGACTTGCCTACGGCTTTACCATTATTGAGCCATAAGAAGTCCGAAAGGAGCTAGCCCTTGGCAACTCTGCTATGCTAGACCTACTCCTCTACTCTCTATAATTAACCACTTTGAACCGTGGGTGTAGATACTTAAGAACCGATTTTCAAAGGCTAAGAGGAGTGGCAACTAAGGTTTTGTATTGCCAAAGCATACACTAAGTATAAACATAAATTTTGTTAACATGGCTGACAATAATCAAGAGAGTAGAATGAACATTGATAGCTTTGATTTTGCACATGAAGGTGCTAATGATGATGCTCCCATGTTTGTGAATTATCTCGTCACTAGGTTGCAGCAAGCTATGGGCAACCCTGTTTTGCAAGCCGAAGTTACTCAACAACTTCGTGCTTATGGAATTTCCCTTCCTCTCCCAGAGGAGAGAGAGCTTAGGAGGCCTCTTGAAGAGACCCCCAAAAGAAGACTCTCTCCCATTTGAGAGGAGAAATCCAAAGAGAAAGAAAGCAATGAAAGTCTAAGTTCTTCTGAAGATGTGGCTCCACGAAGATGGCGGTCTAGACGATCGCCTACTCCTCCCAAGAGGAAAAGAGAAACTTATAGTCCTTCTCCTCATCACTCTGAAAGGCAAGAGAGGAAACAAAGGAAGAAAAGGGCTAGGAAGAGGTCACCCTCTTCTCCTTCTTCTTCACCTTCCTCCTCTTCCGATGAAAGTTATGGATATTCTCCTAGAGAATACAAGAGGGGAGGACATCGCAAATCATTTCCTGCATGGCGAAGGTCACAAAAGCTAAAGAAGTTCAAGGAGGGAGGAAAGAGTATCTCTTTTCTCACCTACGATGGCACCTTTGGTGCTACCGACAAAGTGTTGGCCTTCATCCAGCAATTTGATGCGGCCTTTGGGGACGAGGGCTTCACAGAGTCCTCCAAGCTATGCCATGTAGCTATGCACTTCCAAAAATCAGCTCGTCAATGGTGGGCTAGCCTTCATGGCAATGGAAAAGCCCCAAAGACATGGAAATCTCTACGAGTTTCCATCATGAAGCAATTTCTTCCAAGCGATACTAAAGATAAAGTTCTTACCGAATGGCGCGGCTTGAAGCTTCTCTCTCATGAGTCTATCAACAAGTATGTAGACAGTTTTGGGATTTACATCTCAATGCTACTGTCTTTCAAAAGATAGACTTTGCCGAGCAAAGGCAGCAATTCTGTGAGGGATTACCTGAAGAGATGGCCAAATACATCAACTCTCAACGGCCTGGTACTATTACCCTGCTATAGATTCACATTTTGGGCCCACAAGAGGGCTACTACATCACTATAATTTTGGTGTCAAAAAGTACGCGATCTAGCTAGAAAGATGCAAAACCTTGGCTATGAGAGTTTGGATGAGAGTCACAAACACCTTATGACAAATTATTCATTGAATTCATCAACCCTTCTCCTAAGGATGGCTTAACATTTAAGAGATAGGGAAAACACAAACCCTCTTTCCTATTGTGCTTGGAATCTTCTTGTTTTTGTAAGTGAGTTTGTGATGAAAGGATCACAAACTCACAACCAATTTTACTTAAAAAAGATAAATGAAAAACACTTAATTTGTAGCTATGAAATCTCAACTGAAATACAAGCACAAATCCCATTCAGAACCCAAACCTAAACCTCTTTCATGGAATCTTGTAGCCTCTGCACCTCTAATTACATATTTATAATCTCAGCACAAATGTCATTCAAACCCAAACCTCTTTCATGTAAACTTGTAGCCTTGTAGTCATAATTTCAAATTGTTGGAAGGAAACTAGAATCTTCCATATTCCCATCAAGCATTCTGTGATTTTTCATAGAAATAAGAGCTTCCATATTGAATCCCACATACCATTTGGTGAAGGAAACCATAATTTACTATCTATACAAGCATATATACAAGATAGTAGAGAGATGGGACTACACTACACATTCATAGAGCAACCATGAAGTGAATACATACACTACAACATGTCACGTGAAAATTGACGTTTATCTTGATGCAAATAAATGAGGTATAAAACTTTTAGACAATAATATAGGCGTCAGACTCATATCATTAGTATATGCATAGGTATACCAACACTTATATTGATGCGTATATTGATGCCTATATAGACACCTATACCAAGGCATGTACAAATGCCTATACTGATGCCTGCACAAATGCCCATATCGATGCTTGCACATACTTTTTTTTTTGAAGCAGAGAGTAGTATCATTTGTAATTCCATGTATTGCAGTAACAAAGGCCAAACCTTTTTGCTCAAAATTAGAATGTAAAAGTAATCACACTTTGCGTTAAGATAGATTGATATTGCATCATAAAACAATAAACAAGAATTAAGCAAATGACCATAAATATGAAACACTCAATATAGAACTTACAATAACCAAAATCATAAATATGGCAATCATAACCATTACCATTGCCATAAATAAACCCAAAACTATAAATATAGCCATAATGATTATCGTAAGACCATAACCTTAAGTTTATACATAATCATTGACATTGTCAATTCCTTAACCATAAACAACACTATAATGTTAACCAATTCCAATGGTATAATCATAAACAAAATCATAAGCATTGCCACTATCATAACCATAAACATAAGCATAAGCATGACCATAGAAGGGTGACAAAACCATAACCATTGCTACTTACATAGTCATAAAAAAACCATAACCATAAGTGTTGTTAAAACCATAACCGTTGCCAATATCATTAGCATCAACATAAAAATAACCATAACCATTGTCACTAACATAACCAAAAATAAACCATAACCATTGCATAACAAAAAATAAACCATAACCATAAGTATTATCAAAATTCTAACCATTACCTCTGTAATAACCATAAGCATAATCATAAAAATAAAAGTAGTTTTAGAATTATAGACATTGCCATCATCATAACCATAAGCTTAAGCATAACCATAAAGAGTGGTTGTGCACGTGTGTGGTTATGCATGTGTGTGTAGTCATACGTGTATATTTATGTGTATGTGTGCATGCATGCATGAAAGAAAAAGAAAGAGCACTCAAAGGATGATTCATGGGAGGTGGTGGATTGTCCTAGCATAGTCAATCAAGCTTTGTTGGAAATTGTGGATCATGGAGAGGATTTATGTGTATGTGTGCATGCATGCATGCAAGCAAAAGAAAGAGCACTCAAAGGATGATTCATGGAAGGTGGTGGATTGGCCTAGTATAGTCAATAAAGATTTGTTGCAAATTTTGCTCTTTGGTTGGTTTTTTGGATGTTGATCATGGATGTATTGATTTCTACATTATGTTGTCCTAACATTAAGGCATAGATGTCATATTTTGGAATAGTTTCTTTTAAATATTTTTAGGCTATATTGGTTATATTGAACATATAGATTTTTCACGGTATGTTCCCATGTCATTATGTATGCATTGCACTCTGAAATGGCTTAGTTTTTGTTTTGTTTATGGTTGATCATTGGCACATAGATTTTTTCAATATTTTATCACATATTAATACATTTAAAAATAGTAATAGTAATGTATTGATCTTTTTTTGTCTTGCTAGAGCATGGATGCTCTAACTCTGCATCCATAGACATGTCATGAACAACACTTTAGAGTTTATCCATGAAAGATATGTGTCTAGTCTCTCACTGATTGTTATAAATGGGAGCATAAAAGACCCAACAAAATGCTAAAAACAACATACTTCACAATATAAAACAACATATTTGTATACTTGGTTAATCCCACGACACATAATCAAACCTACACACACACACACACACACACACACACACACACACACACACAGAGAGAGAGAGAGAGAGAGAGAGAGAGAGAGAGAGAGAGAGAGAGAGAGAGAGAGAAAATGGGCTGATGCACCTCCTAGACCAAAGTGCTACACCTGCACAATGAGAGAGGAGAGAAGAATAACACAGAAACTGGTTGCAATCTCCCCCATGCAAAAGTTAGCATCTTCCTCTTTTTAGATTTCTTGAATGCTCAAAATGGATTTAGACTACTCAACCGGACATAATGACTATCATAGATCTTGAATAATAAAATATACATAAATGTGACTTCCTTTCGCATAGACCATATCTAGATTATGCTTTTTTCCAGGTCTACCAGCTGCAGGTAATAACTATATATCAACTCCCATTAGATACCTTTCTATTGGAAAGCAACTATCCTCAATTGTTAAGATAAGAGTCTGCAAATCATACTTATAAAAAACAATGGTTAGTATTTTGTGTCAAAAATATCATATATTGAAAGAAAAATTCATAAAGTACATTGCTTATGCCTCTCGTCATCCACATACATCATATTCTAGTGTCCCATACCATTAGATTAAGCAGTATATGCTCGGGGGGTTCATTATGTGTAAAGCTACCATATCACGTGCATTCAAGACATATTTGTAAAACCCCTTATTTGTGAATTTTTTAAGGAATATAATGTACCCTTTTCTTTTAAAATCTGTACGTTTTTTCAAATTTGAAAAAATAACGCCCTTTTGTATATATATTTCTGTAAGTTTCAAGAACTTTAAATACCCTTCTGTTGAACTCATGTGATAGGTTACATTTTTATTAGGTGACCTCCCCGGGAGTATATACCATATCATGATGTATCAAAATATCATTGGTCACACTCATCATTGGATAAATCATTTTTCATTAATCTCAAGTCCAATTCCATAACTGCTATCACGACAGAAAGTCATCATGTACCAAATTCAAATATAAATCCAAATCTAATTATCTTTCATTTTATATACCCAGGTGACAAAATCATACTAGGAATAGTGGTGGCCAACTACAACAGCATGTTTTTGTGATCATTGTGCCTTAACCAGAGAATCTACTACAATGAGACATTCTACCTAAATTGGCAAATTTGCACTAATGATGTCTAAATCGACGGATTTGAATTTAGTTTTGTGCTACCTACGTTGGCGAATTTGCACGTCTACTGCCTAAACCCGTGGATCTGCACTTAATATTGTTTCAAATAAGGAATATGTAGTTTGTTGGCGGTGTGTTGCCTAAATTGGCATATCTGCACTCGTGCTACCTAAACCTATGGATTTGCATGTACAACTAGTGTTGCCTAAATTGGCAAACCTACACTAGGATGCATATCAACACACTGCCTAAATCGGTGAATCTGTGTGCAAGTGACCAATGGACTAGACAAGGCATTAAAAGCAAAGCATTTCTTACCTGTTTGGTACCAAATTGAAGTAGATTGGAATGCTAAAGTATTTACCAAATATTAATGATCATCTTAAATCAATTGAGCTGATGTAAGTGGTTGTATGACAAGTTATCTTGGATATTCCAATCAATGTAAGTAGAATGCCATGACATTAGAGTTTATTGAATTTATAGCTTATAACGCAATGTAGACAAGTAAAAGAGCTCCGTCTTCTAAAAGTGTCCTGTGGTATTCGGGTATAGCCACATGGAAATATCTGCAAAGAGAGCTAGTCACTTAAAAAAATCTAAATATAATGAGCATTAATTTATCAAACCAATATTAAACTAGGGGATTGTTGTGTAAGAAGATGTTGTAAAAGGTGGAGGGAAAGTAAAAGATATTAAGATAAGAAAGGAGGTGGAATAAGCACTTGGGTCTTGTATTTCATTTATAATATATATATATATATATATATATATATATATATATATATATATATATATATATATATATATATATATATATATATAATATAGGGCATTTGGGTGTACAAAGATACATAGACAGATCTTACTGAGCAAAAAAATTGAAATGATCTTGGTAGATGTATATTATCAAAATGCATTGCAAAATTTCATACTTGGAGGCTTTTTAAAAGACAAAGACAAATTATTCAAGATGATTTCTTGTTAAATTCAACAACAATTTAATTGTACACAAACAGTTTAAAAGCTGATAAAATTGATACACCAAAGTTAGAAAGCTAAACACCTACAAACATATCCTTTCATTGGTAAATCACTAGAATAGTACGAATTTTGTTTAATACAGGTGAATATGTTAACGAGAGGTGTTAAGTTTAGATAAATGCTCATCAACCATACAATATTTATTTATTTTCTTTTTAAATAAATAAATCAAACAACATGAAAGATGCCTCATACCCTTCACAAGGCAACTCATTTACAAGCAATGGCATGGTTGCCTTCACATGGAAATAATTCGCAAGCAAGGGCAACATTTGTCTTGAAAAAATCTAAGAAAAACTTGATGTGAAATTGACCAACCGTTTGGACCAATTAGGTGCTTTTGCCTATCTATTCTATTCGATTTTAATACCAATTAGGTGCTTTTGCCTATCCATTCTATTCGATTTTAATACCATCTTTTTCAAATCATAGGTCTGCAAATCAAAATATTTAATGGGCTTGATGGGTCATGCACCATTGCCCGACGATATGTAGTTTTAACCCTTCAAAGTTCTTGAGCTCTAAGAATTTCCATTGATATAAGTAGCTACTACAATCTTTGATCGATACTAATGCTGCGCTTGAACTAATAAAGTGGGCATCATGAATTTCTAGTGTTTCTCTGATAACAATGAGAAATTATACCCTCATCTTAGCTCCACGACTTAGTCTAAGATATGATCTAATAGAAATCTTCTGGATCTCTTCTGCTTTAAGGAGAAATAATAAACTTTAACTTTCAAGAAATGATTTTGTGAACATGGCGAGTTGACATAATTGAAGATAGCAACATAATCATAGCGATTAGTTAACTTGGCATAGACAATACTTTTGCAAGAGAGAGAATTTAGAGAACATGACAACAATTGAGGACCGGATTTATGTGGAGCCGGTCCCCCCTCCAATAGGCATTTGTATTATGATTTCTCCCATAAAGAGAGACTTGTTACAATACATTCTTTGTGTTCCTTGTGACCCAGGTGACGCAATGAAGATGGAAAGCTTCATGCATCACCATCATAGCATAACCTAAACTTGAAGAAATCTTTAACTATACCAAGCCTCAGTCCCAAGACCTCAAACACCTTCGAAGGTGGAGAGAGCTAGCAGGGAATGAGGGTAGGGAAGAGGAAGAAGAAACATTTCATAGGAGAAAGAATTAGTTCCTCACTTATCATACTCTTGTTGTTAGCATATATAATAGCATAGTAATGAAGAAGAAATAGATGGCAAGCTCAAGCATTGAAGCATGGCTCTTGGATGGATTTGCACTCCATAGACAAGAGTGTTGGTGTAGGCTCTCAACCTCTACTTGCTTGGAGAAGGAGAGGGAGTTCTTGCACTTTGCATAGTACACAATGAGAGTGTTAGTGAGTGTGTGTGGGTGAGTATACCCCCTAAGCACCCCCCTAGCTTGCTTGGGTCGACCCCCCCTTGTAGCTCATGCTTGAAGCTCATTGGACCCCTCCAGGCCTAGCCAATCACAAGCAGAAGCCATTACAAGCAATAGGGATAGCCTTGGGACAAGTGTCCCCCTTTCCCCTTTGAGAGAGAGGACTTGATAAATGCAAAAACAATTAGATAATTCAAGTAATTTATCATTGGACCCCTTTGAAGCCTAGCCAATAGGCTTCAAGCAACACATGAAGGTAACATGGGTAGGGACCTGACATGTGTCCTTGCTGCCTCTTCAAGCTGGGGCTTCCCTTGTGAGTGTGAGTGTGTGTTCTTTCTCTAATCCCTAGGAAAAGGGCTGCCCCCCCCTCTTGTAGGGATGATTTTGACTTTAGGAGCTCAAGCACCTTTGTCATCAAGCATGACAAAGCACTTGGACTAGGGGGTATTCCCACAAGCATCTAAGGCAAGCATGTCAAGGCACCTCAAGCACCTTAATCAAGCGTCAAGTCAAGCACCTCAAGCATAGAGTAAGTCAAGAACCTCAAGCACCTTAATCAAGCACCTCAAGCAGGAAAAAAACCTCAAGCACGACAAGCACCTCAAGCAGGACAAACACCTCGAGCTTGGGCCGGGTTCCCACCTCAAGCTCAACCCTAGCTTACCTAAGGTCAAAGGACTTTTACACACATTACTGGAGGTCTTCAATGAAGCTAACCCTAAGGTCTTATGCTCCATTGGTTAGCCTTGCTCTTGATAGACCATCTCCCATTTGGGCCCCTTTGCTATTGGCCCCGTGTTGAGATAGATCTATAAGCACATATCTATATCTTAACACTTGTTCCCGTTTATTCTTCCACGTTAAGTGATCAATTTAATATGAGAAAATCATTTGGGTTGGTTAGATTTTAGATTTTATGACACCTGATCACTGAACATTAATCTGATAATCTTCAAATAAGCTCAACATGCATTTTTCTAGTATCTTTCTTAGCATGGGAGCAAAGCTGCACGACAGCGGCAAGACTAGCCCTTACCAGATGATCAGCGAGATTGAAGGAAAGTAGGTGAATCAAGGAAATAGTATCGAAGGAAGTTTGGTTTCAGAAGCTGAAGACAAAATCAGAATGTGGATACTAAAAGAAATCCAAGAAAATCAAAATACTCAAGAAATTGCAAGCCCATTGCCCTTAGGGACTATGCAACCAATGTTGAAAAATCTAGCAAGAACAACTTCAAAAATTGAAAAGGAAACTTTTTTTTAGAGAAATTAGACAATTGGAAGAAATTATTGACAAGGGAATTTATGATGATCGTCTGATGCTTTATTAGAAGCACCTATTTTAACAAAGGTGGGCTGATTACTGAAATTAGTCGTGAGTTCATCCATCAATTTTTTGAAAAATCAACCGATCAAATCAAAGATGAGGATGAGAAAGAAAAGGGAAAAGGAGGGAAATTGATTTAGCTTAGATTGATTGTGAAGATCTAGCTCTAGTTGATGTGGGATATAAAGTTTCTATGGTCAATATTTCCACCTAAAAGGTCCATCTTTCTAGAGTATTAGTAGACAGGGTTCATGCCAACACCTTTTCAGTGTTCTTACCCTATGATCTTGGGTAGACCATGGCTAAGGGCAGCCAAGGTACGGTGAAAACGTTCTGGAGTGTAAATACAATTGTGATTAAATAGGGGAAAAAGAAGGTAAGGATGGTACCAAAGAAGATCATTTCACCTAGATTCAAACCTTTGTATGTGAAAGGGATTATCATGGGATACGCCATTGAATAAGATGAAGAGAAGGAGTTTCTTAAAATAAATTCAACAATAGTCCCAATTTTTGAAGTAGATGTGCAAAAGATTGTAGATACAGTAGAAAATCAAAAGCACTCACCTGAACTTAACCTGAAAGAAGACATGAAGAAAATAGTAAAGAAAACTAAAGAGAAAAGATTGAAAGAAGAAAAGGAAGCCTTTGAATCCATTATTCATGAAAAAATAATGTTTCAGGAGAAAGTGTCGAAGAGTTCCAGAGTTAGAGAGGATGAATTGGAAGACATGATGTTGGGAGATGAAGATAATCCCAAAATGGTGAAAGTATCTTCTAAATTTGATATTGAATTGAAACACGAAATCAAAGCATTGCTAGTGAAATTCAAGGATGGTTTTTCTTGGTCATATACTGACATGAAGGGAGCAGATCCACCTGTATGTCAAGATACCATTAGCTTGAAGATAGTTGTAGTACCAGTGAAACAACAGAGATATAGGATGAACCCTAATTGTGCCAAATTGGAGAAGGTATCTGGTTTTATATACCCATTAGAAAAATGAACATGCCTATCATCAATTGTGGTAGTCCTAAAGAAGAATGGAGAGATCATGATAAAAAACTAAATTTTGCAACCATCACTGACCCACTTCTTCTACTATACTATGATACAATGTTGGATGCAATTGTTGGTGAGGAGATATACATCTTTCTTAATGGAATTAGTGGGTACAACCAAATTAATATGGACTTGAAGGATAGGGATGGAACTACATTCAATACTGAATGGGGGCGTATGCTTCCATAGTTATGAACTTTGGTTGGAGGAATGCACCACCTGCTTTTCAAAAGTGCGTTGTGGAAGTATTTTGTCCTTACTTCATAGCCTTTATGAAGGTATTCCTAGATGAATTTAGTGTATTAAGAGAGAAGGAGGATCACTTGAAGCATTTGAGATTATGGATTGAGAAATACAAAGAATCTAGACTTCCATTGAATCCTACAAAATGTGCCTTTGGTGTGAAGAGAGCTATTTTTTTGGGGCATCATGAGTAAAGAAGGGATTGCAATTGAATTTTGAAAGGTGAAGACCTCCTGAAGGCCTTACCCCCAAGGACAGTGAAGCAAATGATGAGATTTACTGCTCAAGTGAAGTGACATATCAAATTCTTGAGATACATGGTATATGTGTGTTTACCCGCTCACACAATTGACAAGAAAGGATCTCAAATTTTTGTGGAAAGAGGAGCAGGAGACTGCTTTCAACCTATTAAAAAAGATGTCGATGACTACACCAATATTGATTTCAGCAAATTAACACTATTCCACCTATTTGTCGATGCATCCCATGCAGTTGTGGGAGAAAATTTCAGCAAAAAATAGAAATATATGGTTCGAACCAATCTATTATGCCAATAGTGTCCTTACACCAACATAGAAGAACTATACAATGACTAAAAGAGATTGCTTAGGTATGATTTTTGGATTGCAAAAATTCAAGCACTACATTAGGAAGAGAATGGGGTCTAGGAGGGCCTCTTTATTTGGAATTTTAAGGAAGTCAAACCTTTAATATTAAGAAAGTAAACAAAGGAAAACTTTTGAATTCAAACATGCAAAATGGCTAGTTTATTTGAATTCAAAGTTTCCGCCCAAAATGGAATTTAAAATCTAGCGGGTAAAGCCATATCATGTAGCATATCTATGGAAAGATATCGATGTGTAGATTGCAGATCTATGATCTCCACTCAAGTTGCAGATCATATGTAAGAGTTATGGAAGGCCAAAACTCATAAAAATTTCCATCTCCTTTTTGGGGGGAAAAGTGCATCCTTTGACCACTCTCACACATCTCTTACACACCAACCATTCTTGCACACATGGCATACACCTATTTGTCAAAATGTTAATCGCCTCCATAAGCTCCTTGCAAATAAAGAGGCCCTCCTACACCCCACCATCCTCTTCCTAATGTTTGTTGGCAAACAAAGTAGTGATCCATGTTGATCATCAAGCTTTGATATATTTAGTCAACAAACCTCATCTTTCAAGAAGATTAGATGGGTTTTGTTAATGCTATATTTTGACTACTAAGTGATCCACATGCTAGGTCAAGAGCATGATACAACTAATGGAGAAGATCCAACTGGAAACATTTTTTTTTTGTAGAATTAGGTGTACTCATAAGATGCTAATTGATAGAAAGAAATGTTACAATTTCTACAAGTTTTAGGAGTTCTCCCCAAAGAGATGCTAGTTGTAAAAATGAAGAATTGGCTTGAAGAAGAAGAACATTTGCAGCCATTATGGGTGTTCTTTAACAAAAAAAGGAATCAATTAGATGATTAGAAGGTGTGTTCTAAAGTTTCAAGAAAGAGTGATTTTTGTTGAAGCCCATGTTGGTGATGCAAGTGGTCCCTTTTCAAGAACAGATATTATAAATAGGGTTTTTCAAGCTCGACTATGGTGGACATCAGTTCTCAAAGATGCTCAGGAGTGAGTAACGACGATTTTGATATGTCAAGACCATTGGATGTAAATAGAATGCCGTTGTAGGCAATCATTCCACTTGAAACATTTCAAAAGTGGGGCCTTGATTTTGTGGGACCAGTGAATTCAATTGCAAAATATAGAGGAAATAAGTATCTTTTGGTGGTAATACCAAATGAGTGGAAGCACAAGAAAGGATAACAAAGTTGAGAATGTGACAAAATGTTTCTACAAAAATATAATGACAAATTGGTCTTTTATCAGGGAGGTCATTTCATCAATAAGATGATTAAGAAGCTAAGACTAAATATCACCTAATACTTCATAAGAAGTCTATAATGTATTATAGACTTCAAGTCATTTCACCAATAAGATGATTAAGAAGCTAAGAATAAATATCACCTAATACTTCATAAGAAGTCTATAATGCTTGAGGATAATGTATTATCCTCAAGCAAATGGTCAAGCTGAATCAACAAATAAAACTTTGATCAGAATGTTGAGGGTAATGGTTTCAAAAAACCAAAAGGATTGGAATAACAAGCTAGATTCTACTTTGTGGGAATTTAGGACATCACACAAAGTTAGCACAAGGATGACCCTTCAAGATGATATATGGTCTATAGGCTATTGTGCCAATGTAGCTTATTATTCCAAGCTTAAGGGTTGCAATACAATACAAGTTATCAATGGAGGTCCTTAAATTTTCAAGAAAAAAAAACTCTTGAAAACTTGAGGAAAACAGGATACAAGCATCGTATGTTACTGAAGAAACTCAAAGGGGAAGAAATATATGGGTTAATAGGAATTTAAAGCATAAAATTTTTGCAGATCAGGGAGAGTAGTTGTTGATGTACATAATGGTAGATTGGGTAAAAAACCTAGAAAATTAAACTCATATTTGGGACCTTTTCAAATTAGCAAGGAGATTGGGTAGGCGTTGTCAGGCATTTTTTGGATGAGCATATAAAGCTAGTAGATCATGCCTAAAAATCTTGCTAACTAGCCTCATGTATATATGTGTACATAGTGCTTCGAGTCTTGGGAGTGACCATGTAAAAATTCATGTACAAAGGTTTGGTTTTTTTGGGCTTTGGTACTAGTGTTTTGGGTTGTTTGAGTCCCAAAACATGGTTTTCAATAAGTATTTTCAGCCGTGCTTTATAGCTTGTGAATCGGACTTGTACATCATGAGTTATGTGTGTCCGAAGTGGGCGATCTTGACTTGGAAAGTGGGTGCAAATACATGCGACAAAGACAACTGGGCCAAGTTGATGATCTAAAATTATAAATGCTGAGATTTTAAATTTTTTAAGATATCTGAAGTAATGGGCTACGAGCCGTGCTATACAGCGTCGCATTTGGTGGCCAAAGCGGTGCACTATGCTCCTGGGAAGTTGGTACTGAGAAGGGGTCAAGCTTGGAATTTTATGTGGGAAGGAGGGAGTTGGAGAAGTGTGGGAGGAATGTGCCATGTGGCAAGGAAATAATCCCACATAGGGGAGCTTGGGCTCAAGGCAAGGGGATTAAGAGGGGGAATGGGTGCCCATTTGGGGTGTATCAAAGGAGAGAGGAGCTTGGCTATGAGGGCTTGTGGACATTGGGGGAGAAGGGGGTGCCATTTTGGGTTCCCACCTACTGCCTAGGCACTTGGCCATCTTTTTGGTCCCTGGACATTTGCTCCCACCCCCTCCCTTGGCCCAAAAGTCACCGGCTGCCCATTTCTTACCCAAATGAAGACAAAATTGAACCAATTAAATGAAGCCTTCTTGAAAGAGAGCCTTGTCGGTCGAAAAGAGAGAAGAAATCTTTTGGAATAAAAGATGCAAGAGAGGCCCCATTTTATAGCTGCAACACCTTTCTAGAGAGCTCATTTTTGAACAAGAGAAAGTACACCCTGAACTTCTAGTGGTCATAACTCTCTCGTATTTTATCTATTTTTAGCCTATGATGCTCTATGGACATCTACTCGAGATGAGCTACGTCTCTTTGTCCTTGGTTCTCCTAATTCCAAGTGTGCTTCATACTAGAAGGGTTCTTCATGAATCTTTACAGGGGCTTATCACAGGTGGTTTCGATGGTGCAATAGTTATTCCTTTTGATTTTTTCATGCAGTCTACCTGTTTATGGGATAAATGGGCCCGAGCTTTGGGGAATGAAATCCCTCCAACCATGTTAAAGAAGGACCATTTTGTGGAAAACTTAAAGGACAGTCTGAAGTTCAAAGTTGAGTTGAAAAGGCCTGCTACTTTCAAGGAAGCAATCACCATCGCCAGGGATAAAGAATGGAAAGCTCAAAGACTCAATGAGTATGTGAAAGCAGTCCATGTGCAAGGTAATGGTGGCCAAAATGAGGGAAATCAGGTAGAGGCTGAAGGTGAACCTGCTCAAAGGGTTGCGAACAGTAAACAATTATAGCAGAATATGCAAGACATGATGACCATGATGCAAGAATTGCGGCTCTGTGTTCTTGGAGGTGGTCGTGGTCATGGTAGAGGAAGAGGAATGGACCAGCCATATGAAGCTCAGCCTAATGCTAATGTAGGTCGTGGAAGAGGTGTCTTTGAAACACAAAGGAGGTCTTTACCTACCAGTTATAATTGTGGTGAACTTGGTCATATCGGCACTCATTGTCCAAGGCCAACAAGGATGGGAGGTGATATGTTTCTATTTCTTTAGCAGATTCCTAATAGGGCTAATGATTATGTAGTGGATATATGGGAAGATCAAGGTATTGAACAAGAAAATAAGACCTCAACCTCTGGTGGTCATGTGGGTATTGTGCGGGCTGAAAAGAAAGAAGCAGATAGGATGCCTAATAGGGCTAATGATTATGTAGTGGATATATGGGAAGATCAAGGTATTGAACAAGAAAATAAGACCTCAACCCCTGGTGGTCATGTGGATATTGTGCGGGCTGAAAAGAAAGAAGCAGATAGAATGCCCGTAGGCAAAAGAGAGAGGGAAGATTATGCTACTCCAGGTCCCAGTAAGAAGAAAGGTGAAGAGAAAGAGAACGAAGATGTGAAAGTTAAGAGGAAGAGAAGACCTCGTGGACGGTTTGAAGTAGCAGATTTACCTTTGGGAGAAGGCCAAATAGCTTACAGTTTACAGGAAGAGCCGATTGGGAGGAAAGTATATTGTACTTTTGGACAGTTGATGAATATGGTGCCCAAACTTAAGAGGCAGTGGAAGTCATTAATGAATCCAGAGAAAGAGCCGAAGCATGGACAAGCTAGAGTGTTGGCTATGGGAGAGTTACCCGACATTTTTCTTGTGGTGAACGCTTGGCACAAAGGTGTGGGCATGGGAGAGGCCTACATTGATGGAGGTGCTCAAATTTGTGTGATCACACAGTCATGTGTCAAGAGACTGGGTCTCATTACAAATGGAAGCTCTGGGTTCAAGATTCAACTAGCAAACCATGCTAAAGTGAAGTGTTTGGGGCTGATTAAGAATTTGGAAGTTGAAGTATTCAATGTGAAGGTTATAGTAAACTTTCATGTTATGCCAACTGCCCTAGGAGCTTTTCCTCTCATTTTGAGATGACCTTGGTTGAGAGTTGTTGGTGTTGTGCAAGACTGGGGCATGGGCACAATCTGCGTGTATGGTAAGAAGGGTGAGAAGAGGGTGTTTGATATGACTACCAAGCAACCTTTGGCACTAGAAGATGTAATTGAAAATGTTGTATCCGAAGTTACCAGTGAAGACAATTCTGAAGATTCAGAAAGTAGCACTACTTCTAATTCTAGTGATGAGGGTGAAGTGTCATTCTTGTTATTCGTTGGGAGAAGAGAGAAATTGGTGAAGTATTGCAAGTGTCAAGAGATATAAATGCTTTGAGCCATTTACAGAAACTTGAGGAGTTGATGCAGCCTAATCAGGAATTGCCAGTGAAGAAGGGATTAATTCAAAACATGCAGGGTACTGATTTGACACAAAGAGAAAGAAGAGAGTACTTAACACTGTTGAACAGGTTTTCAAATATTTTCATCACTTCATATCAAGAAATAAGGGTTTTTGTTGGAGATCCTGTGAAGATTGAACTAGTTGAAGGGAAAAACCAATAAGACAGAAATTAAGAAGGATGGGTAAGGAGTAGATGAATTCTTTAAAGGAAGAAGTGGATAAAATTTTGGATGCCTTGAAGTAAAGAAAGGATGGCTTTATAGAGGCTTAAAGAATAGGATAATTTTTTTGCATATATAGGATTGTAGCTAGTCTATAATTTTTAAGTTTGACATGGATAACAATTGATAGGTTCTTTGACACCTCTTATACGTAGCCAAGTTTAATAGATCACTTTGACTTGTCTATATGGATGTACGTGAGAACTGTATCTTTACTTAAAAAGGTTAAATGTTGTTGTAATCCGACTCTAAAGATTCCTAGTGATTCAACATGGATGACCTTGATAGATCTACTACTTTTGTATGAAATCATTGAAATTGTGCCACATTCTTATTATGTTGTGCAAAAATGAATCTAAGGCATGAGTCATTTTTGTTCCAATTGTATTTTGAACATTCTTTTGTGTATGTGTATTAAGTTTAATATAGCAACACACACCCACATGCACACTTGCACACACAGTGCTTCCACCTAGCCTTGTACCAAGGAAGCTCCATAGACACAATCCTCTCTCTCTCTCTCTCTCTCTCTCTCTCTCTCTCTCTCTATATCTATATATATATATATATATATATATATATATATATATATATATATATATATATATATATATATATATAGATAGGCCTTGAGATCACAAGGCTACATAGAGACATCCCTCTCTCTCTCCCCCCCCCCCCCCCCCCCTCTCTCTCTCTCTCTCTCTCTCTCTCTCTCTCTCTCTCTCTCCCCCCCCCCCCCAATATGAAATGGACAATAACGTAAAAGAATATACCTCAGGTGACTCATGGGTACTCTGTATTAATGTGATGGAAGGCGGTGCAACCATCAACGAACATACACAAATACATTTTACCAGCAATTCCATTGAGACAAGTCTCACTAGTCAAGCTATCTTTTCATATTTATTGGTTGCAAAGAAAGAAAAATAGAGAAGCAAAAAAAGGCATTTTTCTTTTGCACATGGATTACTAGTAGCAAGGTGAAGAAAGAAAATTTTCATAGTTGTGGCATGATGTTGGCACAAGCAGACTTAATGGGGCAGTGAGAGATACCCCTCCTTGGGGGTCTATGCACAAAATATACAATTTACACCTTTATGAAGTTTTCAATATACATCAAATTTGCGAAAGCATTTGCATAGCGGAGGAGTTATCAGTGCCCGACCAAGCATGGAGTTTAGGCCATGAGGAAAACTGCATCCAGAGGTACCTAGAAACTAGTGCTACCCCTAAATGTTATGAATGAAAGAGTACTCAAGAAAAATATAACATTGTGAAGGGTGAATATACGTGTACACCACGTTGTAGAGAGAGAGAGAGAGAGAGAGAGAGAGAGAGAGAGAGAGAGAGAGAGAGAGAGAGAGAGAGAGAGAGAGAGAGAGAGAGAGAGAGAATATAGTGGAGGGTGAAATAGAGTGCATAGAGACATGAGAAAATGACAACAATGGATCTTTAAATGCCCCCTCTAAATGAAACAGGAAACCATGTATTAATGCAATGACAAAATCTAGGTATACCATAACATCAAAAAGTTTATGACAAAATAACTATTAGAGCATTGGACCCAGTATAGGGATCGACCGGTCCATCCATCCACTTTCGCTCTACTACAAACAAAGAGAATTTCACTTCGCTGGAAGGGAGCCAGAACACCTCCAACCTACCTGAGTCAGACATAAGCTGAGGCCGCTTCGTCTCCCTCCACGAACCCGAGCTTTGAAAGGATCCCAAGTACCACTAGGTGGTAGGGTATCAACACCAACCATATCAGTTTAGGCGCCACACCTCTTCGATGCCTAGCACCGACTGTTTAGGAAAATCCAAGGAAAAATCCCCGACGTGTTAGCCGTGTAGGTCATTCAACCCCCAACGCACTAACCATGTAGATGAGCCTAACACAAAGAACAAGACCTAGGCAACACCCCCGATCCAGCAAAGCCCCAGGTCCTAAACCGTTTAGTCTAAGGGTAAGAGATCTAGGTGATCCTAGTTTTGTAGAGATGCCACCATGAGAAACATCACACATGAGTCCAATCACAATAGCACTTTCCACATGCACAAACAATCTTTTCCAAGTAGCTAGAATGTACATGGTCTCTACCCTTACACGTCTACCATAAACCATCTTGATCACTTCATGATCCAATCCAAAAACCATAAACCATAATCCAATCACATCACATGGGTGAGCACTCCACCCTACTTGGGTGAGGCACGACTAATCCTGCATAACCACTTTAGAACATAACATGGCTGCGACAGCATTTCGGCAGCATAACCGAATTTAGAAAGAAAAACCATAAGCCACACCGACTTCCACCATAAAATTTCAACCATAATACATGAGGGAATGTCAGCCCTTACCCATAAATCATAGTCATACTAAACCAACTCCCACACTTGGAGTTTGACACATCCCCTGCAATCAATCGTAGTCCACACACATGTGACCCTTAAGACGTGATTCTTTCATGCATAAAAAGAGTCCGACCAGCAACTAATCATGATATAAAAATCCAATTTTGACAACATCTAACCATGCAAAGTTGATGCATCACATCTGCACTTCTGCGTAGTAGATAGAGCTAGTTTTGACCTAGAGAGGTGGAAAGCAATCATAACTATGTAGAGGAGGCACCTACATCAATCCATGAGTTCCCATACATCATATGATAACATTATAACAACATAAACATGATGCAAAACAGCTCCGACATTTAGGTCAACCATAAAACATAACTTCACACATATGCAAAAAACAAATTTTTGACATTTTTGGGAGCATGCAAAACATGCAAATGAAAGTATTTGACCTCAAACCAATGCATCAAGTTCAGATCCATAATATAGACTATCATTCTATCACATCACTTTGACCATATGGTACTCACACAACAAACGGTAATCCCAGTAGAAAGCCGCTTTAATCAAATCTGCCTATGCGGTTTGGGATGTTTAACCATATACTCTCACATAAGTTTATGGCCATCTAATAGTTGAAATCAACTCACCAAAACAAACCATAAAACATATAAAAATAGCTCGATCAACTCTGGTCGTCATATGGTACCCCCCCCTTGGTAGCACCCCTATGCGTGTATGTAAAACCGGTTATAGAACAATTAATATCTCGCATTCGGAGTCAAAAAATTTGGTTGTGTAGTGGGCAACAAGCTATTTCTGACCATATCTCTTATCTCTTGCGTGTTTTTCACATAATACCAAAGAGTGAAATTGTTCTAAATGATGTGTTTTATCTTTGGGATAAAGGGTTTGGGCTGTTTCATAACGGTTTGTGATTTATGACCAAAACAATGTCTCTACCACCTCTATGACGTGAAACAAAAAGCGCTTTTTATGCACGCACGTGATCATAAACACATAATGTGCATAAATCAGTGTGTTAAACATGATGAATAATCATGGGGCAACTTCGTATGTACTCGGTCAATCCATACATGCACTTGTATGCGAAAAAACAATCACCGAGAGGGTGATTACGAAAAAAAACGACATAGAGAGAGAGAGAGAGATGATGGCTATGAAGTATAGAGCTTCTCACCCGGGGAGGTCACCTAATAAAAATGTAACCTATCACGTGAGTTCAACAAAAGGGTATTTAAAGTTCTTGAAACTTACAGAAATATATATACAGAAGGGTATTATTTTTCAAATTTAAAAAAAACTTACAAATTTTAAAAGAAAAGTATATTCTTAACAAAATTCATAGATAAGGGGTTTTACAAACATGTCTTGAATGCACGTGATATGGTAGTTTTACACACAGTGAACCCCCCAAGGCTTCTCATCGTGCTTTAGAATTGATTAGGGACTGGCAAAAGGCTTCTGGCTTTTCCACAAAAGAGTGGTGATGAGAGCTACGTAGAGGTATCCACCACGAAAGCTTCTGGAGAGCGCGTACACTGTGAAACGAGAGGGAAGATAATAAGCAAGTAGAGAGAGAGTATCCTTCTTATTCTTCTTCTTCTTCTTCTTCTTCCCAAGAGAGAAGAGCTTATGGAGATGGTGATAAGAAGCTTACACCACTCCGTATAATCGATACGTATAGCCTTGTGGTAGTAGATGCAACAGACGACACTGAAAACTAAGCACTAATTGGAAAATTATAGGCAAGTGCAGCAGGCTGGAGTGTGCCCCAAGCAGAAAGATGGCGCTACCTCTCAACCTGGAATAGCCCCTAGCTTTTGGGAAAAAACTTCAGTCTTTTCTAAAAACAAGCCTTTGCTTTTGGCGGTCAACTCTCCCACTTACCATTAAATTTTTACAGCAACATTGACCATCCGAGCATTATCTGGCCAACTAATGGAAACCATAGCTAGACTATGCCGCACCGTAATGTCCCGACAGACTTTCCCGTACAGCCTCGACGTATTTACGATACCGCTTATTATAAAAATATTTCTCATAAAAATCCCGTCTGTTACCGTTTTTGCTCCAGGTGATCATTTTTAAATCCGAGCGAGACTAAAATTAATGTTTTTTTGTTTAGGTCATCATAAAAAGCACATTACTTTTCAAAAACGCCGAAAAACACGAAAATCTAAAAATAGTGTTAAAAAAAAAAAGCAAAATTTTCTAAAATTAAACCACGGGTTTTCCTCGTCCACTAGAATAAGAAAGCGGACTCGCTTTGCACTAAAAAGCACTAGAAATCATGAAAAGCTATAAATAGCGTAAAAAGCACTCAAAAAGCAATTTTTTACAAAATTGAATCATAGCTTCCTTGGAACACGTAGATTAAGGATCTGACCTTACCTAAAACCATAAAAAGAATGAAAAAGCTAAAAATAGCGGATTTTTCCAAAACTAAACCAAACGTCCATTTAACCTACTGGAATATGAAAATGACCTTGCTTTTTACTTTAGAACCTTCCAATACTGTCAATCAAACATCTTAAGTAAAAATTTGGCAACATAGATATTGAAAGCTATTTTTCTTATTTTTAGAAGAGACCCAAAAATTGGGGATCTTACATCCTCCCATACTTGAAAAATTCGAGGTGTCCTCAACTCGATTTGAAATCTGGATAATTTAGTCTCATTACATCATCACGTTCCCAAGTGGCATCTTCTTGAGGACACGTAGACCATTTAACAAGGTGTTCAATAATGGTCCGATTACGCAGAGGTTTGGTTCTACTCTGAAGTATTGCTTTGGAATATACTTCAAAAGTTCTGTTAGTAGATGTAGATAATAGAGAATCATCAAGAATATGTTGTGGATCAGGTACATACTTCTTGAGCAAGCTGATGTGAAAAACATCCTGTGTGGTGGTAACAAGAGTCTGTAAGGTTGATCATTAAACCACTCTGTGATTACAAAAGGTCCATAATATCTGGCACTTAACTTCTTACACTGACCCATTGATAAAGAACTACGTTTGGGTTTCACCCTAAAACATGCCATATCGCCTTCTTCAAAAACTTTCGTACATCGTTTCGGATCAGCATAACTCTTCTGTCTATCTTGAGCAGTCTTAATATCCTACCGTATAAGATTGGTTGTATTTTCATTTCATCCAACAATTCTTTGGAGGCCTGAACTCGTATGAGAGGGTCTATCCATTTCAGTGGAGTAAGACACTCTTGCACATTCAATGCTTGAAAAGGAGACATTCCAATTGAGCGTTAGAATGAGGAATTATACGCAGATTCAACCAAATACAAATATCTAGTCCATTTACTCTGCTCATGCATACAATAAACTCTTAACACGTCTTCAATGATTTGATTTGTTCTTTTTGTTTGTCCATCAATTTGAGGATGATAAGCAATACTAAACGCTAACTAGGTTTCTATAGCTGAGAATAACGCTTTCCAAAAATTAGAGGATCACGATCAAAAATTATTTGTCGATGTAAACCGTGATATATGAAAACACCTTTCATGAAGACTTGAGCTATATCCTTAGTCATAAACATTATCTTGACTGGAAACAAATGGATCATTTTTGTAAGCATATCAACAACCATAAAAATAGAGACATATCCCAGAGATATAGGAGGTCTTGTAATAAAATCCATGGATATGCATTCCCACTTCATTTTTGGAGCATCAATAGGTTGAAGCTAACCAAAGTATTGAATTCGTTCAGCTTTAATACGTTGACATGTTAAACATCTTGTAACATAGTTCAACACATCACACTTTAATCATGGCCAAAAGAAAATCTTTCTTATAGTAGAGTAAGTCTCAATGTGTCCTGGATATCCTGCTATAGGTATATCATGAGCTTCCTATAATATCTGAAGTTTGATTCCACCTTGATTTGGAATACAAAGATGGCTACTATCGAAGTAAAGGTCATCACCTTCAACATGAAAGCCTTTGATTTGCCTTTCCTGCTTCTTGTGCGATTTTTTGGGTTCATCAAGTACTGGTGTTTTATGTAATACAAGTCGTTAGTCATACCTTCTTGAATAAGGTCAATTAAAGAAGTAGTAGAGGTTGTGATAGCCACTACAATACTCTTCCTACTTAAGGCATCGACCAAAAGATTTTTCTTCCCAGGTTTATATTCAATCCCAAAATCATATTCGCATAACAACTCCATCCATCGTCGTTGCCGCATATTAAGGTCAGGTTGGGTGTAGATCCACTTTAGGCTTTTATGGTCGGTATGTAGTTCAAATCTCTTTCCAAGAAGATAATATTTCCATACTTTAAGAGCATGCACAACAACCAATAATTCCATGTCATGTGTAGGATAATTCAACTCATGTATACGTAACTTGTGAGATGCATAAGCTACTGGTTTTCCCTCTCAAGACAGAACGCCACCAATTGCTTGTCCACTTGCATCAGTGAGAACAGTGAATGTCTTCGAGAAGTCTGGAAGCTATAGTATTGGAGCATTCACCAAAGCTTGAGCACGTTCATTCCAAGTACACACTTTAGCCTTCTTAATCATATTAGTCAATGGAGACAATACCATCCTGTTAAACAGAGGAGGCCAAGTACTTCTCATATTGATTTTGGTGTAGGCCAAGATATAATAGCTTTGATCTTACTTGGGTCAGTAGAAACACCATCTTTGGATACAATAAACCCCAAATATTCCACCTTGTCAGTGAAGAAGGTGCATTTGCTACATTTGGCATAAAATTGATTTTGATGGAGAAGTTCAAGTACTCGCCGCACATGTTGTTCGTGTTCTTCTTTATTGCTTGAGTAAACCGGGATATCATCAAAGAAAACAAGAATAAAATTATCAAGATGCTCTCAAAACACGTCGATCATAAGACGATTAAAAGTTACAAGAGCATCAGTAAATCCAAAAGGCATAACTATAAATTCATAATGTCCAAAACGAGTATTAAATCCAATCGTTGGTATGTCCTCCTCCTTGATTCGGATTTGGTAATACCCTGATGTAAGATCAATCTTTGTGAAGATAGAAGATCCATGTAATCGATCAAGCAGTTCATCAATATTTGGTATTGCATATTTATTCTTGATTGTTACCTAGTTCAATCCGCGATAATCAATCAAAAGACGTAGAGTACCGTCCTTGTGTCGATTAAAGAGAATAGGAGTACTCCATGGAGAAACGCTGGGTTGAATGAAGCCTTGTGGATAAAGTTGAGTGAATTGCTCCTTGAGTTTCGTAGATTTAGGTACTGACATTTTTAAAGGTCTACGAGCAATTGGTTGAGCTCCTAGAGTAAGCTCTATTACATTATCAACATCACAATTGGGTGGTAATTGTGAAAGTTCTTTGAGAAATACATTATCAAATTCTGTTATCCATTCGGGTTCAGGTGAATCTATCTTCTTCTCTTTAGGTTAAGCTTTACTGCGTAAATTCTTTCATTTTTCCTATGACTCTTCATAAGTTTGGTACAGTTCACTAGTCTTAGCTTAGGCTTTCCCCATTTCCCAGTAACTATAACTCTAGGGTTTTGATCATTTTGAAAAGTAAATGAAGCGCTGTCAGGAGTTTTTTGGAGCAAGGAATTGCGCATATGTACATACACATGCATGGTGCATCAAATAAAGGATTGCCCATTTTCCAGAGCCAGGTGGTTATGTGGGGCCCACATGTGTACAAGTAGGACAGGGTGTACATAATGCATAGATTTTCAATATTACCAGTACCAGTGTGTTTTTTATACAATAAGAAGGAGTTGGTAGCGGGTAAAACTTCTCGAGGAAGCTATTTGTGGGCCGACGACATGAGGTGAGCAGGTGCGTCAAATGGCATCTAGTGGCGTCAGGAGGCCGAATGGGGTCAATACTTGCACGTGGATAAGTACAGACACAACGTGGATGTTTTCTTGTGATACTTATGAAGAAAGGTCATCATGAGGACCATTTTTTGGGGCCACTTCACGTGGTTACGAGACGCATTATTGAAAAATGTTGAGTGCCAGGTGTGCGGATGATGCAAAAAGGTCACAACTATGCACTGCGAGGTCAGTTTTTGGCCTGTTCGAGGTCCATTTGAGGTCAACTAAAAGGCCAAGGGTGCCCAAATAATAAAGCTAAGTGTGGGAACTGAAAAAAAAGAGAGAAGACCAGAAAAAACGTGGAGAAGAGAGGAGGAACAGTTGCAGGTGTGTTTTTTGGGGTTTTTGGAGCCTGTTTTGGCCGTAAACTGCTCATCCGAGGTCGGATTTGAGCACTTTGACATTGTAGATTGGGGTTTTGGGCCGTTCCGGACGTGATGGCGCTGTCCATTTTGCCAAATTCCTCACTCTTTTTCTGCTGTTTTGGGCTGTGTAAGTTTCTCCTATGAGCGAAGCTTCTTCTCCAATTTGTGATTGTATCTGGCATATTTTACCCATATTGTGTGAGTTGTTTGCCCCATTGGTGTTGGCCCAAGCTCATTTGTATCTAATTATAAAAAATGCTCCTCTTTTGAGCTGAGTTTTTTTGGGTGTGTGTGTGTGTGTGTGTGTGTGTGTGTGTGTGTGTGTCTGTGTGTCTGTGTGGAGTGGGCAAGTGGATAGTCTCTCTCCTCTCAGTCCATCGGTGTGTTCCCTGTCTCGGCTAGGTGTGTTGTGTAAGCCGAGTGGTGCCCCCTAGTGTGTGTGTGTATCATTCCAAGAGTGTGTGTCGGGTCCTTATAGAGGCTCTGTGTGTGTTTTCATCCCGCTCACATTCTTTTGGTGTCCCCACTGAGGATCTTCTTCGAGTACCTTCTGCTTCGAGCTTCAAGCTTCGAGATTCGGGATTAAAGGTTGCAGGTTACAGGGACAGGTATAGGTACAGGTGATTCACACAGGTACAGGTAGCTGGAGTACAGTGATATACTAGCATTGGTGTCACTTGCAGTTGTTGTGGGTATGCATCACTTGGCGCCTATTTGAGCGCATTGTTTGCTGGATTGTACGTTACTTGTGGAAACTGCCATTGTACGCATTTGTGGAGCCATACTTGGTTGTATTTGGCAGTCCTAGCCATTTCTGAGACTTGGTCTGGAAGATAGTCATTTCTGAGACTTGACTATACGCGATTTGCATTAGCCTTCGTGTGAGGGTCGATAGCATGAGGTTTTATTGAGCTGGGGGATTCTCAAATGTGGAGATCCTTTCAGTGATACAAGTAGCTGGAGCACCCTTTTCGTGACCTTGCCATAGGCTATGTACTAGTGATTCCTAATTGATGCTCGGGTTCTATTGTTGACAGTTTATGCATACATATACAGTCCATATTTTGGGTTCCTACTGCTCTACTTCTGGGGAAACTCTGTCAAAATTTTTCCAAGTTGTGATGGCTGGTTTTTTGGTCTTGTGAGCCATTTATGCTGTTATGCTGCTGAAATTTTGGCAAAATTAGAGGATAAGACAGGTGTGCTTTCTTGGGAGCTTCATGGTTGGCTTTAATGGATGATCAAAATGGCCCTCAATTCACTCCTTTTCATTTAACTCAGAGAATCCAGATAAATGTTCATGTGTCCAGGAAGATCTTTTTCCAGTAGCGCATAGTCTTTATGTTCGGGCCAAGAAGATTAAGGGAGATACTGGAATGTCCTTTGCCTGTTGTAATTCCGATGATCAACTATGAAAACTCATTTGATGTGCATGTGTTTGTCCTTATCTAAAGCTGAGCTCCATTGACGTTTCTGGGGATTGGGTAGTCAAAAGTTTTGGATTCTTGCACGTGTGTTCAAAGGGATTCTCAAAGCATAGTAGCTTGGGTAGCCATGGCTTTCTCTTATCCGGAATTTCAAGGAAGAAGTGGTGAAGATGCGAAAGACTTTCTGGAGCAAGTCGAGGTGGCATGCATAAGCAACAATATGTGTGATGAGGACAAGATTTTGAGGCTATTTGGATTGCTTTTGAAAGATGAGGCCCGTGTTTGGTTCATGAATTTGGAAGCTAAAGAAGCAGTGGCTTCCTCTTATGGTTTGAGTCTTGACAAGTTTATAGAAGCTTTTTTAGAGCGTTTCCAGTTTTTTAAAGATGCAAATGCAGTATGGAATGAGCTCAATGCTCTTAAGCAAGGTTCTTGTCAAGGTGTTGATGCCTATGTACAAGGTTTTATAGATTTATGGACTCGTTGGTGTGTTTCTCTTAAGGATGAATGCTTTGTCCACATCATAATCATGGTTAGCACCACTATCCATAGCTTCTAGCATGGGTTCATCAGTCTCCAAGAATACAGATCCCTGCTCTAAACCACAATCATGCTCACAAATCGGTTCAATCACTGCACATACATCAAAATATGGCTTCAAAACAGGCTCCACATCCAACAAATCCACAAAATGACTCTCAACCTTGCCCTCTTCCCTAATTTCCAAGGAACTAGTATCCAAAGATACGTGCTCATCATCAATAACCTCAACCTCACACTCACACCCAGAATCACAAGGTACACAAGCAGCCAATGCATCCTCTTCAAGACTTTTCAATCCTGTATCCAAAGCATTACTCACATCCTTAAGAGCAACATTCATCTTCACCACTTTGTTGAGTAATGCTTTGGATACAGGATTGAAAAGTCTTGAAGAGGATGCATTGGCTACTTGTGTACCTTGTGATTCTGGGTGTGAGTGTCAGGTTGAGGTTATTGATGATGAGCACGTATCTTTGGATACTAGTTCCTTGGAAATTAGGGAAGAGGGCAAGGTTGAGAGCCATTTTGTGGATTTGTTGGATGTGGAGCCTGTTTTGAAGCCATATTTTGATGTATGTGCAGTGATTGAACCGATTTGTGAGCATGATTGTGGTTTAGAGCAGGGATCTGTATTCTTGGAGACTGATGAACCCATGCTAGAAGCTATGGATAGTGGTGCTAACCATGATTATGATGTGGATAAAGTGATGTGTGATGATGAGTATGCTTATGATGATGAGAAGGGGTTTGGCGTATATGAGTCCAATCTCAGCTATGTGGATGCCTATGCTAGGGATATGTGTGCTGCAGGGATACTTTTGTGCTTTGGATATCAACAACTTTACCTTCACACAATGCTTTTAGCTACTTGGGTGCAGGATTTGCACGTTGTTTCTATGGCTGGTGAAGCCAAGATGCCAGGTGATGAGTCACTTGAGTTGTCTCTATCGGTTGAATTGAATGTGGCATGCAATATTTATGATTTTGGAACTCTAGACAGGGCGGATGTGTTAGTTGGATATGCCTATGGTGCATTTTGGTTGATTGTTGACAAATGTAGGTGTGGTGTTATGATGCTTCTTGTGAATCAGGCGATATGCCTTTGGCCTTTTGATCCAAGTGGGATGAGCATCTACTAGTGCTACTACTGAGCATGAATGCTCTAGCAAGCTAGGGGGTGGGAAAATTATGTCAGGAGTTTTTTGGAGCAAGGAATTGCGCATATGTACATACACATGCATGGTGAATCAAATAAAGGATTGCCCATTTTCCAAGGCCAGGTGGTTATGTGGGGCCCACATGTGTACAAGTAGGACAGGGTGTACATACTGCATAGATTTTCAATATTACCAGTACCAGTGTGTTTTTTCTACAATAAGAAGGATTTGGTAGCGCGTAAAACTTTTCGAGGAAGCTATCCGCGGGCCGAAGACATGAGGTAAGCAGGTGCGTCAGATGGCATCTAGTGGCGTCAGGAGGCCGAATGGGGTCAATACTTGCACGTGGATAAGTACAGACACAACGTGGATGTTTTCTTGTGATACTTATGCAGAAAGTTCATCATGAGGACCATGTTTTGGGGCCACTTCATGTGGTTACGAGATGCATTATTGAAAAATGTTGAGTGCCAGGTGTGCGGATGATGCAAAAAGGTGACAACTATGCACTGCGAGGTCAGTTTTTGGTCTGTTCGGGGTCCGTTTGAGGTCAACTAAAAGGCCAAGGGTTCCCAAATAATAAAGCTAAGTGTGGGAACTGAAAAAACAGAGAGAAGACCAGAAAAAACGTGGAGAAGAGAGGAGGAACAGCCACAGGTGTGTTTTTTGGGGTTTTTGGAGCCTGTTTTGGCCGTAAACTGCTCATCTGAGGTTGGATTTGAGCACTTTGACATTGTAGACTGGGATTTTGGGCCGTTCCGGACGCGATAGCTCTATCCATTTTGCCAAATTCCTCACTCTTTTTCTGCTGTTTTGGCTGTGTAAGTTTCTCCTATGAGCGAAGCTTCTTCTCCAATTTGTGATTGTATCTGGCATATTTTACCCATATTGTGTGAGTTGTTTGCCCCATTGGTGTTGGCCCAAGTTCATTTGTATCTAGTTATTAGAAGTTCTCCTCTTTTGAGCTGAGTTTTTTGGGTGTGTGTGTGTGTCTCTGTGTGGAGTGGGCAAGTGGATAGTCTCTCTCCTCTCAGTCCATCGGTGTGTTCCCTGTCTCGGCTAGGTGTGTTGTGTAAGCCGAGTGGTGCCCCCTAGTGTGTGTGTGTGTATTATTCCAAGAGTGTGTGTCGGGTCCTTATAGAGACGCTGTGTGTGTTTTCATCCCGCTCACAGCGCCTTTACAATGTATGTGAGCATCATTGGCTTTAAGCCAATCCATTCCTAGAATTCCATCGTAACTTCCTATGGGTAAGACTCTGAATTTTGCAGAAGTATTATGACCATCCAAAACAAAATTCAAGTTACCCACTGAAGTGGAAGATCTAACCTTCCTACCCGTAGATAATTCTATTGTAAGGTCTGTATTAGGGTGTTAAAACAAAATGAGGTTTTTGATGCACTTAGGAGATATAAAAGAATGTGTACTCCCTGAATCAATCAATAAGGTAAAATGGTTACCTTGATACTCCACCGGGGTTTGAATTATTGAAAATTGTTCATTCACTCCATGACACATGGACTTTATGTGATTTGCCTCCTGGCCAAAAGGCTATTGGTACGAAGTGGGTTTACAAGTTGAAACGCAAGCCGGATGGTGAGATCGATCGCCATAAGGCTCGAATTGTTGCAAAGGGTTATGCACAACAAAAATTCATAGCTTATGAAGAGAATTTGGCTCCCACTTGTTGTATGACTACTGTGCATTTTCTATGTGCATTGGCAGCTCATTTTGGTTATGATGTACATCAATCAGACATTGTTACTGCTTTCTTGAATGGTGACATATTTGAGGAACTTTTTTAACACAACCTCGCGGCTTTGTTAAGAAAGGACAAGAGGACAAAGTGTGCAGATGTAAGAAGGTTTTGTACGGGTTGAAGCAATCTCCTCATGCTTGGTATGAGAAAGCTAACACTCATTGGTCACACAAGGCTTTCGTAACAGTCCAGCACAAAGCACATTGTATGTAAAGCATGAGGGTGATGTACTTCTCATTGTGGTTCTTTACGTAGATGATTTGTTGATCACCACTGAACCCCGATTCCCTTCCACTATAGAGTTATGATAATTTATACCTTCTTCATCCCATTTATAACCTACACGTTGCCCCTCATACAATTATCATGAAAAAAGTTGGAGTTCCATCTTGAAACCAAGTGTGAATCCTTATGGAGAAATAAGCTGACTACTAGTAGACCCTGGCAATGGGGTAGACGAGCGGCTATCGCCAAACAAAAGGCTCAGGGAGGAGTGGGCATACTTGACCCTATTACTCACGACGTTGCTTTATGTGTTTTTTTTTGCACTCTCATCAATCTAGATGAGAGTTGGGATATCCTGGCTAGGGAAATGGTAATGACAGCCTGCATGAATCTAGAGGAGAATTATGGTCCAATCTCAAACTACAAAAAAAAATTCTTTCCCCCTCCACACATCCCCATCAACCATTCCCTCCTAATGCTCATTGATCATCCCTCCTCGTTGTTCATCGTTCATAGATCAGCAGTGGCGACACCGTCACACCTAGGTGGTCGTTCCACTTTACTCTGCTTGGTTGTCGGCAGTACAGACCAAGAACATGATGATTTTTTTTCAAATTAGATACCATTAGGAGTTGTAGATTATTTCATTTTTTTCTTAATGTCTCTTTCTTCCAAGTCCTCTCTCTCTCTCTCTTGCTTGGCCTGTTTGGCCTTTGACTTCTTCTTCATGTCTTGCATTATGTAGTCTGCTCAAGTGCATCACAGCATGGTGAAACACCCCATTGCCCATACACTCAGTATAGCTATGAGGGTGACACATGAATGGGTTTGCTCCGAATCCTAAAGTTGGTAGAGGGATGTAGCTTTGCGAATGCAAAGAAGGGGGGGGGGGGCATGAATATGGGAGAGAGGGGCTAGAGTAGCCCTACTACAGAGAATACATGGTGGGAAACACCATCCAATAAACCAATCTACAAGGGGAGCAAGGAGAATTAGTGACAAGATTGGATGCATATGATCAACAAAAATATTGTGTAGAGTAGACGATTGGGTAGTACACTAAAAACGGAGAGTTCTTGCCATACCAAGGAGGCTCAAGAGGGTGGACCCACAATCAAGCCATCAATAGGAGACAAGAAGCCACCTCTCTAGCCCTTCAGAAGAGAGGAGTAGTCACTTGGATGCCCAGATGGACGAAGTCTACCAGTCTGGAGGCCTGCACCACATGGGAGAGAATCCTTCTCCTATTCCTCTCTCTCTCTCTCTCACACACACACACACACACACACACATACACAACCTCTTAGGTTAGCTGCACTAGTGTACTTTCAATTAGCCTCTCATTGATCCCATAATGAAATATGTGCTACCAGTTACTGTACTCACTAATTTCCCTAAATTGGATATGTTTGCAAAGAGAGAGAGAGAGAGAGAGAGAGAGAGAGAGAGAGAGAGAGAGAGAGATGTGGGGGGTGGTGAGGGAATGACAACGAGGGAGAGATAGAGAGAATGGTACATGTGTCTTGAGGACATGTATACTTGGTACATGTATGAGTCATCCATTCTTCTTGAGACATGCGGTGATAGCCCTTTTTCGGCTCTCCATAATTGCCATAGTAAGTTACTTCACCCTACCAAATTCACCCAAACGCTATGGCTATCCCTACCATTTCCCTGTACATAGGCGTGTGTGAGTTACGGGGCTTTTCCCATATCTTCTTAAAAACCCTCAGCTAGCTAGTCACTGGGCTAGTTGAGCCAAAAAATTTAAAAAAATAAAAAAATAAAAGTATATTATGGCCTCTTTGTGTGTAAATATTTCATTGTATATATGGCCTAAATATAGGGATTTTTTATAATTATTTTGGTATTTTATTTAAATATTTCTACTTAGGTGTGTGTTTTATTAAACCTATGTACACCTTCTTTCATCCTCTTACACCATAATGATATTTTTTGCCAATATATACATACTCTAACCTCATATTTTTCTTTTATACAAATCACTCCCACATTTTCACCCTCACCCTCGTGAAAACAAAAAATTGATTTCTACTCATTGGTTACTTTTATTATATTATTTACTTGCATACCTTTTCCTCTTTCACCCAAAATAATTCAAGGAGGGACCATATCATATGATTCCAATATCTTTCCATATCCATAACTCCTCCATATTTTTATTATTATTTTTACTCATTATTCTAACACCATGTGCTCATTGAGCTAAAGTCCATGAATAGTCCATACACTAGTCCCACCATGTATATATTTCTTTATTCACCAATAATCCTCCTCCATGCATGGGTCAAGGGCAACTTGGATGCTTTGTATTATAATATGACAAAGGAGGGGCTCACTCTTGGATGCATTGTACAAATTCAACAAAGGAGGGGGCCACTAAAAGACTTTTGCAGGCATAAAAAACAGGCTCTTTGGTGAGAATTTTGGCACCTATCTCCACTCCGAATTTGGAGCGGTGGTCAAATGAGAAAATGTAGCCCACACTCTGAATAATCACCTCAAATGTTTTCATGATTTTTAGAGCTACCAGCGGTGAGCTATGATTTTTTGAGTGGACCCCAGTATGCCCAGTTTTCTCACAAGTAGCCCTTAGTCTTCTCTCACCCTTCCACACACCTACTCACTCTTACACATCCCTCCCTCTCCTTCCCTCACTCAAACCTGCAATTTCCATGGCTTCTCCCACCCTCTTCACCATTACCCTTCTCTCTCATCCCTATAGTTCTTTTATGAACCTCTACATACATACACCCTCTCCATGTCTCTCTCGATTGCTTCTATGTTACAATTTCATTTACCTCTCCTAAAAATATCTAAAATTCAGCATCTTAACCATGATAACTTCTGCAAATTGAGGATTTTTCATCAACAAATCCTCTTTTCATCGTGGTGGTCAACCGTGGCGGCGGCATAAAGAAGCGAAGAAGAAGAAGACCAGCGGTCATTTTTTCCACAATCTACACAAGGGTGAGTTCAAGCTTCTTCAAAGCTTCACCATCTCAATGATTCTCTTTTAATTCACCCCTGTTCCTTCATCAAATCAACTCATCCTACCCATTGTAAATGCATCACTAACAATTCTAGTGATTATTACCACTAACAACTAACTTCTCTTGTAAAAATGCACCCATACTATCAACATATGGAGTAGGCAACCGCACAAGTAAACCAAATTCACTGACTCCCATGGAAGTTTCTCTCCTTTCACCACATCAATAATTCTCTTACTTGAGCCCACATCCATGTGACTCAAGAGAAAAGAGAGACCCCATTCTCATTTGAAATTCATAAAAATTCATAATCCTTGATCTTTCCTAATAAAATTGATTAGGCTTAATCCTAATCAAGGCTTCTAAAACCTATAAATAGAACCCATTCCTCCTTGTAAAAGACATCACTATACCATTGCACACTAGATTGAGCGTAGCACACGCCACTTCTATCTTGGTTGTAAAGAGAGAGTAAGCTTTCTATACACCATCACCTTGGTGCATAGAAAAGCTTGAGCTAGTCTGAGTGAGTGCGAGTAGAAGATATTCTTCCTACCATTATTGTATCTACCCCAACATCAATGAATTGGTAGTTTTGGGTGCAATTCATGTCCAAAGGCTCACGCTTCTCCTCCAATTTGGCTTGGCAAACTCATTCAGTTTCATAAGGTGACTTGTTTCATTGAAGGTTGTTGTTTTGTTGCTTGTGATTCATTGGCTATTGTTTGGCTACCATTGTAAGAGGGTGGATGGTGACAGGGCTCCCATAACCCTAAGACAATGTGCTAGTGATGCTATAACCAAATCTTGTCACTTGATTCCGCAAGCTCTAAGTTCCTTTTTGTGCAAAATATAAAGTTGAAGCTAAGTTGTACACCATCTCTCTCTCTCTCTCTCTCTCTCTCTCTCTCTCTCTCTCTCTCTCTCTCTCTCTCGTGTTTTAGTATGTGAGAGTGTTCCATTGGTGTTAGGGTTAGTGTAAATTCCTTACTTGTTTGTGGGTTGCTCTAATGATTCTCCTCTTTTGCGTCCTAGTTCGCTCTTAAACTAGGTGGTGCCCCTTGTGTAGTTGGGATTTGGCTGTGGGATTGTTGTTTTGGTTTGTGTTGTGTTGTGCCCCAGCCCCATTGAGCAGCACGGGAGCCTTGAAGGGTGTTTAGAGGTTGCTCTTCTTGTTGCCCGCCCCGGACCTCCTCAATTTTGGTGCCCCCACTGAGGACAGGCTTGTGTATGTTTTGTGAAGGCTCAACCTTTAGCATAATCAAGTAGCTTGCATGAATCACGAGAATTTGTATGATCCCTTCATTCCCATTGCAAGGCAAAAGGTACACATAATTGTTAGTACTAAGTTGCAATTTCAGCGAGTAATTCGTAGAATTTTAGGTCCTCTTAGGTTAGTAGAGATAAACGCATCAGTAAATCCTTTTATTTTGTCTCTCATTAGGTACGACCTTAGTTTGGACGTCTATATTTTTGTTTTGTTTTAAGAATTAGGTCATGCATAGACCATGGATAATGGCCCAGGAATACAGGTTTTTCCCTTTCATTTCACTCCACACATTAGAGTAAACATTGCAATTAGTAGAAAAATCCATTTTCAACAACGTATGGTATTCATGTTTGGTGCCCAAAGAGTAGGAGAAATTCTCGCGTCACCAAACCCTGTCATTCTACCTCTTATTGATTATCATAGGTCATTTGATGTGAACATTTTTATTTTGTTGTAGAATAGATTGCAATTTAGAGAATATTATTGTGTAAATCTTTTAAAGAAAGAAAAAAACAAAAACGCGTCACTTTGAAATCATTTCAATGGAGAGCCAACGCCAAATGTCTGGATATCCTCTTTTCTTTGGAGAGCCTGGAGAGGATGCAGAATTATTTCTAGCGAATTTCAAGATGTCTTGCCGTATCAAGAGGATAGTAACTGATCAAGAACGTGTAGAAATGTTTGAGGTGGTCCTTAGGAAAGATGCTAGCACTTGGTTTGACTCTTTGCCTGAGGAAGTTAAAGGGAATTACATGGAAGTTTTGAATCGTTTCAAGAAATACTTCTTTGATCCCCAAAACACTCAGAAATTATGGCAAGACATTGTTTCTCATAAGCAAAAAGACTTAGATGACTACTACTTGTACAAGCAAGAGTTCCTACGTCTTTGGGCTCTATGGATACGAAATGTTGCTAACCCTGGTGATGGTGCAGAATTTCTAAAGAAGGAGAGGTTCATAGCCGGACTCTTTCCTGACCTTAAGGTAAAAGTTGAGGTGGGTGCACCTGCTACCTTTGATGCAGCTGAAACTAGGGCTTCTAAGAAATATAGGAAACTCAAGTGCTTAAGGTGGGAGGTTCCAATAGAAGGTCTTAGACCCAAAGGTAAGTCATAAGCATCAACATCTAAGGAGCTTCCTGAGGTAACGGCGGAAGTGATTGAGAAGTTAAATGAATCTTTAAGCAGCTTGTCAATTCACCTTGCACAAGCTGTAGGTCCAAAGGGACAAGCAAAGAAGTCTGAAGAGCGAGACCCACGACCTAAAAGAGTCTTGCAATGTTGGAATTGCGGTGAGTTTGGACATGGGATGTATAATTGTCCTTGGCCCCGTGGGGAGCCAGGGAGACCTAACTTGAATTACCCAGTGATTAATGCAGGTGAAGGAACTAGTCAGCAACCACGGCTTATACAAAGGCCAAATGGAGCAAGACCACCTCCACAAGGAGTGGAAGGAGTTCCACCTTTGCCAGACCCAAACATGCATGTGGTAGAGGTGAAAAATTCAAGAGAGGTTGAAATGGAAGCAAATGGCATTAAGCGTGGCCGAGGGAAAGGTAAGGAGAAAGAAGGAGTTACATCACAAAGTGACCATGGACGAGAAAAGAAGGCAAAGGAGACCAAGGAAGCTAAGAGGACTCGACGTCGTATCAACCTCCAAGACTTTCCTCTTGGACATGGAATGGCTCCATACAACCTGTTGGAAGACATGAGAGGTAAGGGTCCTGATATCTCATGGCCTCAATTTCTTGCATTATGTCCACAAGTTAGGAGGGATTTAACAAGGGCAGTTAGCACTAGGAGAAAGGTAAAAGAGAGTGTGCCTGTTGTAAAAATTGCACAAGCTGAAATGAATGAGGACATTACACTTGTGCTAGATTGTTACATAAAAGGGAGATTGGTTAGGAAAGGTCTAGTGGATGGGGGTGCACAAATTTGCATCATGACAGAGGGACTCATGCAAAAACTAGGCATGCACATCCATGAGACACCTGAAATTAAGGTCAAGATGGCAAACAATAGCAAGGCTAGGTGCGTAGGCATTTGGAAAAATGTTTTTGTGGAGGCCTTTGGCATTAAGAAGGCAGTGGATTTCTATGTCATGTCTACCAAAGGAAATGGTAACCCATTTATCCTAGGGAGGCCATGGCTAATGAAAATGCGAGCTTTGCACGATTGGGAGAGTGGAAAGCTAATTTGTAGGAACGAAAATCATAAGAAGGTTATCTTTGACATGAAGGAGCAACGCCAAGAGGAGCTCCATGAAGAATCATCTCAAAGTGAGACGGAAGAAGGTTGGACCGAAAACACTTCAGAAGAAGAAAGTAGTGGCAGCATTACTGAAGAGGAGTCTTCCATCAAAGTCATGGGGGTAAGGTTTAAGCCAACCAACCAAGAGAGCTCTTGTCAAGGTTTGGAGGAGGTAGGTTCCCAAGAGAACCAAAAAGTGGAAGATGAAAGAATGCTAGAAGGTATGCTATCTACAACACTTACAAATGATGAAAGAGAGGAGTTCAAATGTGTGCTAAGGAAATTTCCTAGGATTTTTGCTAAAGACTACAGCGATGTGCGTGGAGTAGATGCTGTTCAACACAAAATTGAGTTGAAGCCAGAGGCCACACCTAAGGCTCAGAAGCTACGAAGGCTAGGAGTCATCAAGGAGCAGGCTTTACTCAAGGAGGTAAGAAAGCTTCTAGCAACAAGTTTCATTTATCTAGTGGAGAATTCAGAGTGGGTCTCTCCCGTTGTTGTCACTCCTAAGAAAAACGGAAAGTGGAGGGTGTGTGTGGATTATCGTCCACTCAATGAGGCAACAAAAAGAGATCACTTTCCCCTCCCATTTCAGGATGAGATACTAAATGAGGTAGCTGGTCATGAGAAGTACACTGTGTGTGATGGCTACTCAGGCTACTTTCAAATAGGTATCGCATTGGAAGATCAATTGAAAACAACCTTTATCACTCCTTGGGGTTGTTATGCTTTTAGAGTCATGCCATTTGGTCTGACAAATTCTCCTGCAACATTCCAAAGTTTCATGAACATGGTGTTTCAAGCATTCTTTGGAAAGTCAATTAGGGTGTTCATTGATGATTTCTGCATTTATAGCTCAAAATCATTGCATCTACAAAGGGTAGAAGAAGGTTTAAAGAAGCTCTACAACATGGGAGGTCAACTCAACCCCGACAAGTGCCACATAGGTGAGGATGAAGTGATCTTGCTCGGTCACAAGGTTTCCTATAAAGAAATTGAGGTGGATCCTTCGAAGTCAAAGGCTCTTATTGAGCCCCCATCACCGAAGAGTCTTAAGGAGGTCATCTCTTTCATTCAGAAGGTGAAGTATATGTCACGCTTCATTCACTTAGCCTCGGAGTTGCTTCATCCTTTGCAAAAGTTGACACAACAAGTAGAATTTGCATGGTCTGATGAGCTTGAAGAGTATTTTTGTAATATTAAAGTCATTTTGTCAGAGCTACCAACACTCATGCCTCCTTGTTGGGAGTACACATTCTTTGTTAGCTCTAGTGTTGGAAGGGAAACAATTGGTGTTGTGTTGCTACAACAAGATCCCCACAGTACAAGGATGCGACCCATCTACTTTGCTAGTAGGGTCATGAATGCTTTGGAGAGAGACTACACAGAAGTAGAACTCATGATGCTTTCTCTCATGTTTGCGGTGAGAAAGTTTAGATCCTACCTGCTACCAAAACCTTTTGTAATTCTCACTGCAGAAAATTTGTTCCCTTGGGTGTCATCTCAAATGAATCTTAGTACTAGGATCTCAAAGTGGATTATGGAGTTGCAAGAGTTCCAATACTCTTTCAAGGTAGAAGATAGTGTGCGTGCACAATTGGCAGGGATTCTCACTTATAGGGTACATGAGAAGGAAATTAAGGTGCCTCAAGTAAAGACCCTACCATTGCCACCACCAAAAAGTATTCCCAATGCTTTTACCTTGTTCTTTGATGGAGCTTTTCGACGAGCCACAGGGAAAGCAGGGGGAGGGCTAGTGTTGCTCAACCCAAGTGGAGAGGTGGTCATGAAAGAGAAGGTCAATCTACCAGGTTCAACTAGCAACAATGAAGCAGAATACGACACACTACTTCATGGTTTGAAGATGTGCATTGGCCAAGGGATAAAACATCTCATGGTAAAGGGAGATGCACTTCTCATTGTTAAACAGATTTTAGGCATTTGGGCATGCAAGAATGAAAGATTAAGGACAAAAGTTCATGCCATTCGTAAGATGTTTAATCAGTTTGAAGAAGTGCAACTATATCATATTCCGAGGAAACAAAATGAAGATGCCAATTTACTTGCACAACAAGCAGTTACATGTGTTGAGAGAGAAGTGCAGGTCATCATGGTGGCAGCAACTGTCAAACAACCAAGATACTAGGGATTGGAGTCATTGGCTCCCATTATTGGCTACATTTTGGAGGGTGAGTTTCCACAAGACTTCATGAAGGCTCAGAAGAGGAGACTCATGAAGAAGGCAAGTTTCTATCTCTTCCTAGAAGGCTCCCTCTATCAAAGAGGGAAGGATCAAGTGTGCAGAAGAGTACCAACTATCGAGGAAATTCATGCCATTCTAAAAGGTTTGCATGAAGAGGCATGTGGTGGTCATTTTTCCCAAGAATCAACTCTGAAGAAGATTTTGCTTGCGGGGTATGTTAGGCCAAGCTTGCATGTGGATGTTCAACATTGGTGTAAAAGCTGTCACAATTGTCAGATAAATGGAAATAGAAGGTTGGTGCATGGCCCGAGGCAAATAGTGCTTGCAAATGGACCCTTTGAAAAGTGGGGCATTGATGCTATGGGTCCTCTGCCTAGGACAAAAAATGGTAAACTCTACATTCTAGTGGCTGTAGACTATATGACTAGGTGGGTGGAAGCTCAAAGTGTGGCAAGAGTGAATGAGAGGACAATTAGCAAGTTTGTGTACAATCACATTTGTTGCAGATTTGGCACACCTTTGGAGATTGTTTTTGATAATGGTCCAGGGTTTAGGAAGGGCTTGCTCACAGAAGTTTGTGAAGAGCTTCACATTCTACATCGTCATAGCACACCATACTACCCACTGTCAAATGGTTTGGTGGAGAAGGCTAATGGTGTCATTGCAGGAATCATTAGAAAGATGGTGCAAAACAAGACAAAATTATGGGATGACTTCTTGGATGGTGAAGAGCTTCACATTCTACATCGTCATAGCACACCATACTACCCACTATCAAATGGTTTGGTGGAGAAGGCTAATGGTGTCATTGCAGGAATCATTAGAAAGATGGTGCAAAACAAGACAAAATTATGGGATGACTTCTTGGATGGTGCCTTGTGGGCATATCGAACCACATATAGGGAAGCCACGGAGTTCACACCATTTCACTTGGTCTATGGTCAAGAGGCTTTGCAGCCTATCGAGCTCAACATTCCAACAATGCGACTTCATGGCAAAGGAGCACAAGATGATCAAGAGGTATGGATGGATCGACTTCTTACGTTAGTGGAGCTTGAGTGGAAAAGAGAAGTAGCATATGAGTGCTACAAGAGGAAAGCCACACAAGCGAAAGAAACGCACGACAAGAAACTGAAGGACAAAGGCATCAAGGAAGGAGAGCTTGTGCTAAGGTTTGACAATCGACTTGACAATCATTTTGATGCCAAGTTTGAAACTAGATGGCAAGGGCCATACATAGTCAAGAAGGCTTTCAATTCTAGTTACTATCAGCTTATGGACTTGAATGGTAAAGAGCACTCCAGGAAGGTAAACAGGTATCGCTTGAAGCCCTATTTGAGTCGCCTTCTACCAAAGGATCCACCAAAGATCTGTCCAAAGGACGCTGTCTCATGTAAGTATTGTTACATAAAGCATGAGTGTAACTCCAGCCAAAATTCTGAGGGGCCAAAGAATGAAGATCTCGTCAAGGACTCTGAAGCACTCTCTTTGGAAAAGATGCTCTATGATGGTACATGAATATACCATCATCCTTGGGGAGGGCTAATGATAGCCGTTTTTCGGCTCTCCATAATTGCCATAGTAAGTTACTCCACCCTACCAAATTCACCCAAACGCTATGACTATCCCTACCATTTCCCTGTACATAGGCGTGTGTGAGTTAGGGGGCTTTTCCCATATCTTCTTAAAAACCCTCAGCTAGCTAGTCACTGGGCTAGTTGAGCCAAAAAAAAAAAAAAAAAAAAAAAAAAAATTATATTATGGCCTCTTTGTGTATAAATATTTCATTGTATATATGGCCTAAATATAGGGATTTTTTATAATTATTTTGGTATTTTATTTAAATATTTCTACTTAGGTGTGTGTTTTATTAAACCTATGTACACCTTCTTTCATCCTCTTACACCATAATGATATTTTTTGCCAATATATACATACTCTAACCTCATATTTTTCCTTTATACAAATCACTCCCACATTTTCACCCTCACCCTCGTGAAAACAAAAAATTGATTTCTACTCATTGGTTACTTTTATTATATTATTTACTTGCATACCTTTTTCTCTTTCACCCAAAATAATTCAAGGAGGGACCATATCATATGATTCCAATATCTTTCCATATCCATAACTCCTCCATATTTTTATTATTATTTTTACTCATTATTCTAACACCATGTGCTCATTGAGCTAAAGTCCATGAATAGTCCATACACTAGTCCCACCATGTATATATTTCTTTATTCACCAATAATCCTCCTCCATGCATGGGTCAAGGGCAACTTGGATGCTTTGTATTATAATATGACAAAGGAGGGGCTCACTCTTGGATGCATTGTACAAATTCAACAAAGGAGGGGGCCACTAAAAGACTTTTGCAGGCATAAAAACAGGCTTTTTGGTGAGAATTTTGGCACCTATCTCCACTCTGAATTTGGAGCGGTAGTCACAAGAGAAAATATAGCCCACGCTCAGAATAGTCACCTCAAATTTTTTCATGATTTTTGGAGCTACCAGAGGTGAGCTATGATTTTTTGAGTGGACCCCAGTCTGCCCACTTTTCTCACAAGTAGCCCTTAGTCTTCTCTCACCCTTCCACACACCTACTCACTCTTACACATCCCTCCCTCTCCTTCCCTCACTCAAACCTGCAATTTCCATGGCTTCTCCCACCCTCTTCACCATTACCCTTCTCTCTCATCCCTATAGTTCTTTTATGAACCTCTACATACATACACCCTCTCCATGTCTCTCTCTATTGCTTCTATGTTACAATTTCATTTACCTCTCCTAAAAATATCTAAAATTCAGCATCTTAACCATGATAACTTCTGCAAATTGAGGATTTTTCATCAACAAATCCTCTTTTCATCGTGGTGGTCAACCGTGGTGGCGGCATAAAGAAGCGAAGAAGAAGAAGACCAGCGGTCATTTTTTCCACAATCTACACAAGGGTGAGTTCAAGCTTCTTCAAAGCTTCACCATCTCAATGATTCTCTTTTAATTAAACCCTCTTCCTTCATCAAATCAACTCATCCTACCTATTGTAAATGTATCACTAACAATTCTAGTGATTATTACCACTAACAACTAACTTCTCTTGTAAAAATGCACTCACACTATCAACATATGGAGTAGGCAACCGCACAAGTTAACCAAATTCACTCACTCCCATGGAAGTTTCTCTCCTTTCACCACATCAATAATTCTCTTACTTGAGCCCACATCCATGTGACTCAAGAGAAAAGAGAGACCCCATTCTCATTTGAAATTCATAAAAATTCATAATCCTTGATCTTTCCTAATAAAATTGATTAGGCTTAATCCTAATCAAGGCTTCTAAAACCTATAAATAGAACCCATTCCTCCTTGTAAAAGACATCACTATACCATTGCACACTAGATTGAGCGTAGCACACGCCACTTCTATCTTGGTTGTAAAGAGAGAGTAAGCTTTCTATACACCATCACCTTGGTGCATAGAAAAGCTTGAGCTAGTTTGAGTGAGTGCGAGTAGAAGATATTCTTCCTACCATTGTTGTATCTACCCCAACATCAATGAATTGGTAGTTTTGGGTGCAATTCATGTCCAAAGGCTCACGCTTCTCCTCCAATTTGGCTTGGCAAACTCATTCAGTTTCATAAGGTGACTTGTTTCATTGAAAGTTGTTGTTTTGTTGCTTGTGATTCATTGGCTATTGTTTGGCTACCATTGTAAGAGGGTGGATGGTGACAGGGCTCCGATAACCCTAAGACAATGTGCTAGTGATGCTATAACCAAATCTTGTCACTTGATTCCGCAAGCTCTAAGTTCCTTTTTGTGCAAAATATAAAGTTGAAGCTAAGTTGTACACCATCTCTCTCTCTCTCTCTCTCTCTCTCTCTCTCTCTCTCTCTCTCTCTCTCTCTCTCTCTCTCTCTCTCGTGTTTTAGTGTGTGAGAGTGTTCCATTGGTGTTAGGGTTAGTGTAAATTCCTTGCTTGTTTGTGGGTTGCTCTAACGATTCTCCTCTTTTGCGTCCTAGTTCGCTCTTAAACTAGGTGGTGCCCCTTGTGTAGTTGGGATTTGGCTGTGGGTTTGTTGTTTTGGTTTGTGTTGTGTTGTGCCCCAGCCCCATTGAGTAGCACGGGAGCCTTGAAGGGTGTCTAGAGGTTGCTCTTCTTGTTGCCCGCCCCGGACCGCCTCAGCGGCATGTTGACTTTTTGTGTGTCGTGTTGTAACGTATTTGTGTGAGCATTCATGTCTCCAAAGACAATGACTTCACCCTGGTCTTTGTGATGAACAACGTCTTCCTCTAGTTCAACAAAGGCCTGATCTCTATCCATATCCAAGCGAGCATAAAAGTTGGAGTCATAGTGAGGAATGTAGCAACCAACCACAAACATGAGTTGACTATCTGGTGAACTGATTTTCAGCCATAAATAGCATTTATACTTATCTTATTTAACAATGGAAACATCTTTCAAACCCTTTTTAATCATACATGCTACACCTCCTTGGCCTCTATGCTGCTTTGCATTTTTGGCCGACATCAAAGAATGCACATCTTGTTTGTCAAATCCAAGAATGTGTTGCACATCATGCTCCCATGTTTCGACAAGAAGTATCACATCGGAGTCATTGGTAAGCTCATCAATGCCAATTCCCGTATTCCATGGATACTCGTTACAATTCAAAAAGCTTATTCGCAAGCGTGAGTTGGTCTGATAGATCATGTGTCCCTATCTGTTGGGTGGACTTGCATCCTCAGAGAGAGAGAGAGAGAGAGAGAGAGAGAGAGAGAGAGAGAGAGAGAGAGAGAGAGATGTGAAGGGTAAACTAGAGTACATAGAGGCATAGGAGAATGACAAAGGAGAATATTTAAATGCCAAATGAGAAACAAAAAACATGAATCAAAATAGCACTTTTCATATGCACAAACAATCTTTTCCAAGAAGTTAGAGCGTACGTGGTCTATACGCTTACACATCTACCATAATATATCAAAACAATTCCATAATTCAATCCACAGACATTAAACCATGATCCAATCTTATCACATGGTTGAGCACTCCATCCTACTCAAGCTGATGCACATCCAACCTACAAAACCACCTTAGTACATAACATGGGGTCATAAGTTTTGGCAAAATTTTGGTAGCACAACCATAACAAAAAACATGATTCAAGAGCCACACCATGCCAGCTTCCACAATCAAAAGCACAAACATAACCCATGAGGGATCTTAGCCCTTGGCCATAAACAATAATCGTGAGTGAACTAACTCCCACACTTGGAGTTTTTACTATACATGCTGCAACCAAAATGAGCAACACACATGGCCCTTAAAGAATGAAATTTTATGTGTAAAGAGAAGTCCAACCAACAACTAAACATACCCTCAAAATCCCTTGATAATGTTTAACCATGCATAAGTGATGTACTATGACCACACCTCACCCTCCTTACACATAGACCTAGTTTTGACCTAGAAGGATGGAAAGCAGTATGCCCATGCGCATGAGATATCCATATCCATCCATGAGGTTCTATAAATCATATGATATCACCTCATCTCCAATCATGATGCAACACAGTCTCATCACTGTGATGAAATATATATCATAACTCTATGTATATGCAAAGAACAACTTTTTTCTATTTTTGGATAAATGTATAACATGCAAAATACAATATTTGATCTCAAACCAATGCATCAAGTTCAACCCCATAATATATCTCATATGAGACTCATGCATACAAGTGTGACACAAAAGGAAAGCATTTCTATCAATAAATGCATGTACAGTTCGGTTTGGCTAATCATATTATACCCACTTCTTAATGATGTGTTTAATCTATGGTTAAAAGGGTTTTACTTGATTCATTTTAGGAGGTATGACCAAAATAGTGTCCCTATTGCCTACGTTACGTGAAACGAACATCATCTTTTATGTAACTGCATGATCATAAACATATCGTATGTATATATCAATGAGCTAAACATGATGAATTAATCATGAGGAATCCTTTTACACACCAAGAAAGACCATGAATGCCTATGTATACAAGAAAGCAAAAATCGAGAGGTGGCTCCTCAGAAACAAATTAGAGAGAGTAAGAGATGATGGCTATGGAGTTTAGAGCTTCTTAGCATGATCAATAAGTGAATAGTAGTACTAGGCTATAAGGCTTCTTGATTTACTGCAAGAGAGTGGAGATGAGGGATACATAGAGGTTCTTGCTACAAAATTGATAGGGAGAGCATGTGAAGTTCGTGAAAGAGAATATATTATAGTAAGCAAGTAGAGAGATAGAGTGTGTGTTTTTCTTCTTTTTCTTCCCACAAATGAGAGACAATCTCTTAAGGAGATGGTCATGGAGAGCTTTTACCACTCCATATAATATGCACATATAGTGTTGCAGTAATGTATGCAACTGTCGACACTGAAAACTAAGTAGAACCGCTCCCTATATGATAATTCTATCAACTCCACGTGTGTTGCAAGCTAGTAGCTATCGCCCCTTCTCAGCTAGTTATAGCCCCATGCTTTTGGGCATTTTGAAAAAAAAAAACTCTGCTTTTGGGAGTCAAATCTCATCCCTTTTCCTTTAGATTTTGGTGCAAATTGATTAATTAAAATGGTCATCTATTGGTAGTAGGTAGGCTCTCCGCATAATTAGTGATCAACAACCGTGGCTATAAATGCTCAGGGACACAAGATACACATGTGTTCTCCTTACTATCCTGATAATTTAACTTTGCTATTCTAGGAACACTACTAGATCTCTCTAGAGTATTACTAGTGGTAGGTACATCACTAGTATTAAGTTAAAGTGGGGAGGACGCATTGCCTTGCTATATCCTTGATATAATTTGCTAGGTTTGGAAACCTTGGGTGAATAATGGCTTGAATTCACTGAATAAATCTAAAAGGATACTAGAGGGTGGTACCTTTATGGTACCTAACCCTTGTAGTTAAAAAGGGTTATGATCATTTGGCGGGTCTCCTCGCTCTGTAAACCATGTCATTTTTTGCTTAACTTCACGGTGGCTCCCTCTTGATGGTCTGTGCTACTGCACCACTAAGTGCTATCTCATTCTCTCTCTCTCTCTCTCTCTCTCTCTCTCTCTCTCTCTCTCTCTCTCTCTCTCTCTCTCTCTTCCCCCTTTCTCCCCCTCTCTCTCTGTACTAGGAGGCGCTACTATTTACCTCTAACTCTTGATGATGGGCCCACCTTACTGCGCTAGAGAAATGTGCCACTAGATCCAAACACTATAAAGGGTGAGCTCCCATGCTCATTTAACATTGGTACTGTATGCTTTTTGGTGTATGTGTGTACTTGAGAGTTTTTGTCTGTACATTGGGATTGTGAGGGTGTTACTCACAAGAGGTGTAGTGTTAAAGTTTCTGGCTCTATGGCAAAAGACAAGGATAAGTAGGCTATTGTGGAGCTGGCTGCTCCGACTCAATCTCAGGTGACGTATGGCATCGATATAGACTATTATCCATACTGTTTGATGTAATATGATTCACTTGTTGTTATGGTTATATTCTTCATGCATATGCCGAAATATACATGAATGGAAACTTCTACTGTAACATTCATGGCATTGATTTTTTTCACCGTACGGGTTTAGGGAAGGTTTTAAATTTTTGATTAACTTATCATTGGCATACATACGTGAATCCTTTTGTCTGTGACTTTGAAATTACCTTTGAGGTTAGGGATACCTCGCAATGCATATCTACGAGATCTTTTATGCATGTTTTTAGAATAACTTTAAAAGGTGGTTTCCTCTTGCATACAATGGATAATTGTTGCCTTGATTTGCTGTTGTAGCTAAAATATAATGATAGAAGCTCTTGGTGAATGGCCCTATATGATAGGGTTGGCCCCTTTTTTGGGGGCAATCATATGGCTTGGCTTACTCTGTTATGGCTGGCATGGCTGGTATAATACTGATTTTGCACCTCTGAATTTGTTATCAAGCTTACCATCACCGCTTGGTTTTGGTCTATACTATTTTAGTGTTGTGGATATAGAGCTTTAACATTTGCTCACTTAGCCATGAATGGGTGGTTGTGTACTGGGTTATGATTGTGGCCACAATGGTTATTCTACTGATGCTATATAGAGGGGTTGATTGGTGTATGACCCTATATAGTGGGGATGACCCACTTGTGGGTGTAAGACATCGGCTTGTATGGTCTGGAAGGCTGCCGTGGTGGTTATACTAAGGTTGATGTGACTCTGGTTGGTTATTGTGCGTACCACTCTTGCTCGATTACGGTCCATGCTATTCTGTTTATGGATGTTGGGGAAAACTGATTGAATGCGCCGAATGATTGGTTGGTTATGATGGATGGTGGTAAAATATGGTTATGGTTAGGATGGGTTGTGAACTATGGAAAATATGGTTGTAAATTGGGCTGCTCATAAGGCCGTATATGATTGCTTATTACATTGATTTTATGGGAATTTGTGGCACACGTCCTTGGATTTTTGAACAAATAATGAAATATGGAATATAAGGTTTAACACTTATACTTACTACCGAGGTGTCCCCCTTGTTTGTCTGTTCATGTGCTTTTCTTGGCCACTTGCATTATCTCCCACCCCGCGGATCCGCCGAATGGTGTCCTTAATGCGATGAAGGGGATTCCTACCTATTGGCTATCCTTTCTTTGAATGGACCTGTGCTAGGCCATTGCTGCACTTTCATGACTGATGGGCTTTTGGTTTCCCCCTGCCTGTACCTCTTCCACTATTAAAAAAAGGTGAGGTATTTTACTCCTCCCTCACTTAGACTTGGTGTAGGGGCTTGTGTGTTATTTGAGAGAGAGAGAGAGAGAGAGAGAGAGAGAGAGAGAGAGAGAGAGAGAGAGAGAGAGAGAGAGAGAGAGAGAGAGAGGTCAAAAAGATGCTTGGCTATGCAATGGTTTACTTCCCTTTCTACTTTGGAAACTATTGGGGCTTATTCTTCTTTAAAGGTTCTATGTATTGTCCAAAGTTACCATCATCCAGATGAGGCCGACTTTCTCTATCATTAGATATCAATTAAGGTATTGGACTGTAGGTTGTATAGGATTGTGCTGTATTGACGTTTCTTATTGATGGCATTAAATGTCTTCAATACTTGGGGGGTTGTGTTTTTACTAAAAAATTAGGGGGAATTTCTCTATTACTATTACCTATACTGGATGGCTTTCCATGACTTGAAAATGGACATCGATTATTAACTTCTATTTACTTCAGATTTGTGGGGAGCTGGCTTTCTTTGACTAGCAAGATGTTTTACCCTTAGCCTTGCTGATTTTTGGATTATTGATCGGCTTCTAGTTCTTGGATTTTTGGCTTAAATTTGGTCTTTTTAACATGCTCAATAAGATTATTTGTCTTGGTAGGAGTTTATGACATGGGTTGCATCTAATGGGTAAGGGATGGAGTACTTTTGAAACTTATGGTTATCGAGATAGTGAATGGAAACTGAGTACACTCACACATACACACACACCAAATGAATATGAACTGGTTATTGCCTGGTTGCTTTAAGATTAAGCATGTGCATCATCCTTTGACTATTAACTGCTGATGCTTGTGGATTTTTTTTGGCTTAGGATATTTCATTAGGTGGATACTTTAACCAATCAGTTTGAATGATTTGACTGAATAGCTTGGTTCTTGAAACACTTTTTGATGTAGGCCAAATGGGGGTTTGCTAGGCTGAAATTAATATCTTTGAACTTGTTTGGTTGCTACTGATTGATTTACTGACTGCAGGCTGAATAGTCTTTTACTAACGTTACTTACTACTAACATTGGTAACTGCTATATGTATATAATACTTGAGATGTATTGTTTGTACTAAAAGTTTAGTGAGAAATTCTCTAATACGAGCACCTATACTTGGGGGCTTGCTATGAACTAAATATGTGCTCACATTGTACTGGCTTACTATATCTGGATGACCTCGAGAAGACTAATCTTCTCTGGCCTTGGTATGATTTGCTGCGACCTATTGGCTTGGGTCACCCTTTCAGGTGGTTACTGGGCCTCAAAGAATTTCGAGCAATAGTCATGGCTTAAGATTTACTGATTTGTATTGGTTTGTAAGCTTGCATATACCAACAACTTTCTTGAGTTAGATATAACATTCATTTACCTAATATTTTAGGTGATTTCTTATGGTATTACTCATTCTGGTAGTTTACATTTGCTGAGCTGTGGCTTGTTCTTGAAACATGAAATGAGGGATGCTGATTTCTTATGGTAGTACTCATTCTGGCAGTTTACATTCGCCAAGCTGTGGCTTGTTCTGGAAATCTGAAATGGGGGGATGCTTGTTCTTGGTTTGGGTTTCAGGTTTTGTTGATTTACTAACAGTAACTGATCTGGTCTTAGTATACACTTTTACTGATACTAAAGTACTACTTGAATTTAGTGTTAACTTAGTGGCTAGCAGTATCGGATATGATTTACTTGAGTTGGAAAGATTAATCCCAAAACTGGATTGACCAGCTTAAATCCCTAGAAGGACTAGCTTCTATATACTAAGTGGATATTGATCTATGTGATCTGGTTTTACAAGTGATAAGATTATTGCATCTGGCATTTAATGTCGTGGGTTGTATAAGATCACTTTGTATGACAAGTGTGGGAAAAATTTTGCAAATGCAGTTCTGGATTCAAAGGCTATTTCAGATGCAAAACTTTGGTATGCACGTTTTGGTCATCTGAATTTTGTCAGTTTGCTACATTTGCAGAAATCTGATATGGTTTCTTCTTTGATGCCCCTTGAAGCACCTGTCAAACACATTTGTGAAGGATTTATTTTGGGTAAGATGAAACGTTCTAACTTTCCAAAGGATGGTTCAGTTAGGGCCACATGCAACTTGCAGCTTGTGGATAGTGGGTGTTTGTGTGCCCATGCAAACTCCTTCCTTGGGAAATTACCTTTACTTCGTGACTTTCATTGATGATTACTCTAGGAATGCATGGGTATTTCCGCTTAAATAAAAGTCCGAAGTATTTACGTGCTTCAAACAATTTTTGGCTATGGCTGAAATGTCTTGAAATGTACTATGGGCACCATCTGTTTCGATCAAGGGAGGGAGTATATGTCTCATGAATTTAATGCATTTCTGGCTAGTCATGGGATAAAACACCAATGTACAATGCCTTATACAATTCAACAAAATGGTGTTGCTGAGAGGAAAAATAGGTCATTTATGAAAATGGCACGATGTATGGTCAAGAGTCAAACTTTGCCGCATTCTTTTTGGCTCAAGGCAATTACATGTGCCACTTATGTACTAAACAGGTGTCCTACAAATGCTTTGCATTCTACTACTCCATATAAATCATGGCATAATAGAAAGACTTCTATTGAGCACATGCATGTTTTTGCCTGTTTGTCATAAGCTTTGGTGCCCACAAACATAGCACAAGAAATTGAATGATAAGGCTGTCAAATGTATTTTTGTTGGTTATAGTGCTGAAAGAAAAGGTTATAGGTTGTATCATCCACAAACAAAGCGTATTCTCGTTTCACGGGATGTTGTGTTTGTGGAAGATTCTAATTAGCCCTTAGTGTCATGTACTAGAGACAATAATGTAAGCTCACAGGACATTTATGACACTTTGTTGCCTCTTTTAGTGCTGGAAGTACGAATGTAAATTCCAATGAGGCAAATGTACAGATTATGGGGGTTTCTAAAAATGTTACAGATTAGCCTATTACTGATGCGGATGTACATGATGTACTTGATGAAGAAAGGGCTGAAAATGAGCAAGCTAGAGGTATGCCAAAATGGTTCGTGCATACATTGTGTGATAGTAAATTGGATGCACCTTTGTCTAGTCGTACTCGTTCATATTCTCGCCATGCATCTTATGCATTGGATTGTTATGCTTTGGCTGTGTCTAGCTTACATGATGTTGAGGAACGTATGTCTTTTGATGAAGCACATAATTCAACAATTTGGATGGCTGCCATGAAATCAAAATATAATTCACTTATAGAAAATGACACATGGACTTTATGTGATTTGCCTCCTAGAAAAAAGGCCATTGGTACAATGTGGGTTTACAAGTTGAAACGCAAGCCGGATGTTGAGATTGATCGCTATAAGGCTCGACTTGTTGCAAAGGGTTATGAACAACAAAAAGGCATAGATTATGAAGAGATTTTTTCTCCCACGTGTCATATGACTACAGTGCCTTTTCTATGTGGATTGGTAGCTCATTTTGGTTGGGATGTACATCAGTCAGACATTGTTACTTCTTTCTTGAATGGTGACATATTTGAGAAAGTTTATGTAACACAGCTTGGGGGTTTTGTCAAGAAAGGACAAGAGGATAAGGAGTACAAATATAACAAAGCTTTGTATGGGTTGAAGAAATCTCCTTGTGCTTGGTATGAGAAGGCTAACACTCATTTGGTTAAATGAAGCTTTCGTAACAGTACAACAAAAATCACATTGTATGTAAAGCATGAGGGTGATGTACTTCTCATTGTGGTTCTTTATGTAGATGATTTGCTGGTCACTGAACCAAATGAGAGAGATATTATTTAATTTAAGGCTGATTTTAATGCTTCTTTCAAGATGAAAGATTTGGGACTGTTGCATCATTACTTGGGTATACAATTTAAGCAATGTGATGGTGGTATTTCCTTGTGTCAAAGAATTTACATAGATACATTGCTATGTAAGTTTGGAGTTGAGGATTGCAAACCTAATGACACTTCCATGTAAATAGGTTTCAAATTGAGTCTTCATGATGCTGTTGATCCTATAGATGTCACTCTTTACCAAACTGTTGTTGGATGTCTCATTTATGTATCCAACACGAGGCCGGATATTCAGTTTGCAATCTCACAAGTCAGCAGATTTATGCATAGCCCAGGGTCTAAGAATTGACATGCTATCCAGAGGATTTTTACTTGAGTGGCACTTTACATCATGGCTTGTTTTATCCCAAGGGGGGATCATTGTCTCCAGACTTACATGCTTATTTGGACTCAGATTGAACTGGTTGTTTTGACACATGAGTGTTCACAAGTGGTTTTTGTTTCATCCTTGGCACTTCATGTATATCATGGTTGAGCAAGAATCAAACTACTATGGACACTTCTAGTTGTGAGGCTGAGCACAGGGAAGTCTTCACAACTATGGTTGAGTGTGTATGGTTCAGACACCTTATGGCTGATTTAGGTGTTGGATAGGAAACTGCCAACACTATCTACACTGACAGCCAGAGCGCATTGGCAGTTGTGAGAAACCTAGTTTTTCATGCTCGCACAAAGCACATTGAGGTGCATTAGCACTATGTCAGGGAGAGGATCTCAACAGGAGAGGTCAGCTTGTCTTATGTGCCAACACAAGACAACCTTGAAGATCTTTTCACAAAGGCATTATCTCATGAGAAGTTCAAAGTTGTCCACAAAGCTTTGGCTTTACTCCACTTTGTGGGCTGATCATGTCCTCAGGGTATGGCACTTCCCTTTACTCTATGTGCCAGCTCTCGTTCACCGCATCACTCCAGGGAGGATTTACCCTATACATGTGGTAGTGATGTGTGTGAACACACTTAGGACCGTCAAGGAATTTTGTCCCTATCTAGGGGGTTTCCCCCCCCGTGCATTGTATATACGCCCATCACTCTAGGGCTAACTTATCTTTCCATTGCACATTAAGGAATACACTCTCTATTGTGTGCCTTGAGCTTCCTTCGTCTTCTCCAAGCTGTGTGTGTTTTCTTGCAACCCTAATTCCAACAATGTGTACTATTTGGGATTGAAATTTTGACTTGGACACTGCAACTTTGAAAGAAGTGGGAATTACTTAAGTTTTGATAATATTTTGAAGTAATATTTAGGACAATATCTAGTCTAAAATTTTTAAAGTTTGACATGGATAACAACTGATAGGTTCTTTGAAGCCTCCCATACGTAGCCAAGTCTAACATATCTGTTGACTTGTCTATATGGATGCAAATGAGAGTTCTACCTTGACTTAAAAAGGTTTAGCATGTTGCAATCTGACTCTAAAGAACCTTGATGATTCAACCGAGATGACCTCAATTGTTCTGCTACTTTTGTATAAAATCATTCTCATTCTTATTATGTTTTACATTAGTGAATCAAGACTGAGTCATTTTTGTACAAATCCTTGCCTCATTTTCTAAATCCAGTTGTCTTTTGAACGTCATATTCTTTTGTGTATATGTATTAATTTAATACCGCAACACAGACACACACAAGTAAAAAGATCTTACACTCATCAAAGTGAGGTAATAAGAGGTGGAGGGAGGGAGAGAGATAGAAAAATGGAGCTTGTGTAAGACAATCTTACACTCATCAAAGTGAAGTAATAAGAGGTGAGAGAGAGAGAGAGAGAGAGAGAGAGAGAGAGAGAGAGAGAGAGAGAGAGAGAGAGAGAGAGAGAGAGAGAGAGAGAGAGAGAGAGAGAGAGAGAGAGAGAGATGGAGCTTGTGCAAGACTTGTATTGTAACTTGCTAAGTGTTTAAACTTGCTCATACACTATCATAAAGCTTGCATGAAGACTACATTGACACATGGTCAATGCAACATTGAAATCATGCACCACACACTTTTAGGGTTGAAAGGAGCCCTCTCGCCACACTACCCTTTTATAATGTACTAACTAGGCAATGAAACACATGTAAACCACTTCTTCAAAAACACTCAAATGGCATAACTTGAAAGATACCTATCACCTTGCATCCATTGAATTGTGTCGCACAATTGGATGGAGGACAACATTGCAAGAAAAATCACACTTTTGGAGCACCAAACCCTCAAATTTATTGATGATGGTAAAGCGTGTATAATCTGACTTCAAGATATGGTACTCACACTCTCTCATAAACAATGTTTAGCCAATCAAAGCTTAGACATACCAATGTGTGAAGCTGAAAATATGGTGATTACACCTAAATCTATCCTCTTGTGTATGAGATCATTTACACAAGAAAGAGAAGAGACCTATTCATAGATTGGAGATCCTTCATTAATATCATTTGTTGCAAATCTCTTTTATGAGCTAACAATCAAGCTTAGGGTTTTGTGTATTATCAAAATAAAGTGGGCCTCTCTTGTCCCCTTGAGTCACATGGATGTGGACTCAATAGAAGAGAATTAATAATGGTGAAACAAGATGGAGAGAGAGAGAGAGAGAGAGAGAGAGAGAGAGAGAGAGAGAGAGAGAGAGAGAGAGAGAGAGAGAGAGAAGAGACCTATTCGTCAATTGAATATCCTTCATTAATATAATTTGTTGCAAATCTCTTTTACGAGCTACTAATCTACCCTTTCATAATGTCACAGAGATTCTGTGTTTTATTGGATATGGAAGAGATGGACTGTTTGGCTACTGCTAGAGATTGTATTCAGCTGTCATCAATGAAATGAAAGTAAGTAAACATATCTTTGCTGCTTATTCATCATCTCATGAGAATTCCACAAAAGATCTACAGCAAGTCAGAGAGGAAGCCAACAAGAAGACGAAGCAACTCAACAATGATATGGCGAATCTCAATGAAAAAGTACAACAGCAAAAAGAAAAGCAGGAGCGTCAACTAGAAAATTATGTTCAAACACAATACAATTCACAGAATGCATCGGCAAATTGATCATCTCACACAGATTCCTTTGGGCTACCACATTTGTAAGCACAAGAGACAAGTGATGTCCTTGCTATCCGCAAGTGGAGGAGCTCGAAAGAAATGTGTCCATCAAGCTCGGTAAGAATACGGATGCAAGCTTCAAATTTCCTACGGTTTTGTAGGTTGGTGTAGCATTAATTCAATATACAAGATCTTGGCTCAAATGATGATGGGAATCAATTCTCATGCTCAAACAATAGGACGTGCTCTACTGTAGTATATCATCAAGCCAAACAATTTGGTTAAGCTACTGGATGATCCATCCAATGCTGTCATTGCTAATATTTTGTGGCAGAAGTATTTCAAGGAGCATCATGTCGCCTCAAGAGATGATGGAGGTGTGACACAACGCAGGAATAATTTTCAAGGCCTATGAAGCTCTGTATAGAAGTGTCACAATCGATCATCGGACAAAAGGTTTGCTTAGGTTTTTGCCAACGTCTTACAGTGTTGCAAAAAAGTGCACCAATAATTATGTTGCAAGCTTTTTGGGCAGATTTCAATATGTGGAGGATGACATGTCATTAGAAGACAACAAATCCTTCCGCTAGAACGAGTTAAAAAATGTGTATTTGACTTGTAGAATCTCCAAGAGTCAATGACAAGATTTTATGGGTTGACATAGGAAGAGTTTGATGGAAAAGTGATATTTTTCATGAAGCTTGATGAGTGCTAGGTTGTTGAAGGTCAACGGCTCGAGAGGGTAAGCGTTACGTTGATGAGAAGAGCCTTGGCAAGTGTCGATGTTGAGATAACTGCCAATGAGAAGGAAAACATGTGTTTAGGTGTTCAGTCAGAGAAAAATATTTGGTGGCTGGTAGCTTTCCATCTCCCACATGAGACACATGAGGCCCTGAAATGGTATTTCAATCACACCACAATTGTTGGCGTCATTTAGCAACAACAAAAAGGATAGATATTCCATGTTTCAGGTCTTGGAATGTTCCAAGTTGATTGGCATTTGGCAGGAGACTTGAAAACACTCAAGTTTATTTTAGAATGCAAGCAAGGTGCAATGACCCTCTTTCCATGCATTTATTGCTACCACAATAAAGTCTCAATGGGAGTTGAGGGCAGGGGTGCAAAGGTAAGTGTGTAAAGAGGTAGTAAGGTTAAGGGTGGCAAAGTTATAGTCAACTCTGCCAAAGGTGTACCCAATACACAAACAGTGGGTAAAGCACTACAACAATGGTTTTAAGGTATCCTTGGTTGTGACTAGCAAGTTCCCCCTAATCGAAACATGGACGATCCAAATTGGGCTCCTATTCTTCTAATAGCACTTATAAAAGTGCAAGTGTGCACCCTTCATGCGCGTCTACCAATTCTTGACAAGTTTCTTATTCTCCATATTAATTACGCTTGGAATATGGAGCCTGCAAAAAGAATAGAAAAGTGTATACAAGAACTCGAATCTATTTTATCAAGCATTGGTCTACATGGGGGTGTAGTTGAGATGTCAAAGGACAAGAAGGCGTATGGAAGTAATAAGATCTCCCTAATAAAGTAGTAATGGGTGGTAGTAAAGCTAGGCATTTGATTTCAAACTATTTTGACTCCCAGAGTCCCAATGAGTTTCAACTGTGGAAAAAGATGTGTGACACTACCACCTACAAAGGTAACGAAGCAGCCCTAGGAATTAAACGTGCTCGAAGCTAACCAATGATGATGTATCCACCTTAAATCAAAGGTAACGAAGCAGCCCTAGGAATTAAACGTGCTCGAAGCTAACCAATGATGATGTATCCACCTTAAATCAATAGTTTCACAACACAAATGGTGGATTCTTGGGGGAGACACACATAACACATTACATGGTGTGTTGAACATTTTATTTTTGCAGTCGAAATGCATCTATGGGCAAAACTAAAGTTTGGTTTTTTTTTCAGCACATTCTTTTTACACATAGTGCATTTTTTCTTGACACTTATGGTTCAGTAGGAATCTAGAGCAGCCAAGGAATGGAGCGCTCACACTATCAAGAAAAAGCAGTGTAATACACGACATGGAGGTGGCATGAAAAAGAGCAATGCCCTTAACAAGATGTTCAATTTGTTCTACAATCTTTAGAGCACGGAGAGAGAGAACAAAGAAGTTTGAAATGTAGAATAGGGAAAGTGGTTGGCTTGAGGCAATCACAATCATACCATGCTTTGAGTGCAAAAGATCGATTTCGGCGCTCGTTGGAGATGAGGCGGTGTGATGACAGGCGTTGGATGGAAATAAAAGAATATATGACACTAACCAATTCTATTGGTAAACATGCATTGTCATTCAAAGTGATTTTTTAAGACTACAATTAGTAGTCCCATGGGTCAAGTTTGGTCTATTTTGGAGTCTTTTTTAATTTTGAGTGATTTTATTGAGTTTTCATTTCTTTTAAAAACTTTAAGTACTATATAAAGCAAAACTCACAACTTAAAGTTCATTTCTTTCTTGCACATTTTGGAAGATCCTCTCGAGCCCAAACGAGCACGCACTCATATCTTGCACAACATGGACGATACACAAGAGCACACCACTACATACACCAATGACACCACCGCCACTGACACCAATGAAAATCCACAGCCAGCACCTCGTACAAAATCCACCACTTCAAATCCACATCCTCAACCACAAGTGAATAACCCAACACAACAATCCGCTCCAAACACCCAACCGCTCCCCCAACCTCCAAATTCAGAGGATCAGAACACCATGCGGTATATTTTTGGTGATCTCCAACCACTACATCATGTGAATCGCACACCTCTACTGAATCTCCCACCAATCGCATCTCTAAAAAAACACACACAAGAAACAAGAGCAAGTGAAGAGGAATACCGGGGTCCATTGCTTAATGAGGAGCCCTCACCTATTGCCACAAGACCTGGAGCTCAAGCAACAGCTGGACCTGAAGCTTAAGCAATCGCTACAACACCACAAAAATTTCCCTCGCGGGTCAAACAAAGGGTGATCAAAGTAATACTAGGTGATCCTATTTCAGAAGCACGAGAGTCCAATAGAAGGAAGAGAATGAGAGAGATAGAAAATAAATAGGTAGCCGATAGAGAAGCACATAGATTGCAAGAATAACAGAGAAGACAGAGAGAGCAAGAAGAATGGAAGAGATTCGAGGCTGAGAGAGCTCACTTGGCTAACTTACAAGCACGAGCAGAGGCAGAGAGGAGAGTGGAAGAGGAGTGGAAGAGGATAGAGTTCATGCCACCTAACAAGAAAATGCTGGGAGCTCTAGACCTTCAAGAATTCCATAGAGAGAAAAACAATGTGCTAAAAGAAAAAGGACAAGCTCACACCCAAAGAGCAACATGCCCAGGAGGAGAGGAGAAAAAAGTACAAAAATGACCCTCCTCAATGGGCTAGAGAGGCAGCTCCTCCACCATCGCCAATAGCGTAGAGAAACGGTGATAGAAGCTAGACACGATTGCTTTATGTGAGATCCAAAAATATCAGAAGAGCACGGAGCCAATAATACCAAAATTAGCCTTCCCTCTGTGGTGAGAGATATAATGGATGAATATTTAGATTCTGTTACATGTATACAACATGAAACTCTATTGGCCTTATAGGATGCCATCGCGAGGACATTTTGGTGCAGTTGTTCGAAGATGGTGTTTAGCGAGTCACACTAAAAAATACAAATCTAGCTCTAGCGATCAATCTGAGAAATGAAGGGTGCCTCCATAAGAATTAGTTTACCCCATGTAGCCTCTTTTTATGAGATTTTTAATCTTTCCATATAATATGAATGAGTCAAATTTCTACCATTCAGTGCAATTGTAATAATTAATCGTGTACTTTTTGTTCTAGAAGTACTTCAATTAATCAACTTGCTAGATCTCAAACCTCTTGGTCCATCCAAGTACCCTACGGACGTGGGGTTCCTCTTGGTGAATTTTTTGCGAAACGGGGCCAATAGCAGACTTGACCCCTTGACCTAGGCTTAAGGCACAATGAGAGAGGACTGACCCTTGGTGCTTGCCTCCCGGCCTACCAAGATACACTTGTGAGCATTAAGGGTAAGGGAATCTTCAGTAAGGATGACATTGAATGTTTTGCACTTGAGCAGCTCCACAGAACCATGATTGGAGAACTCTGTGTGAGCAACTCAAATAATGGATGGGCCCAGGTGGCTAAGGTAGTGCAACAGGGAGCTATCCCTACACATAGGAACGTTGTACGAACCTCCAGTACGCATTGCGAACTTATCAACATGGTATACGGTCTGAAACACATTTTAAACAACTTCAATACTTGTTGTAAGGAACAATAGACTATCAACTAGGTTTAAAAAATGCTTACCTCACTTTCTTCATCCATCTCTTCAAGAGTTTTCCTTGTAAGGTTGATGCTAGAGAGATCTTTTCCACCCATAGTGATCAAGGGTTTGTGTGGATGGAAAGCGCTTTTCGGGATGCTTTCATAAAATGAGACACATGAGTGTATTTGCCACGGTTTGTACCAACTTCTGTTTGTTTTCACTAGGGACAAAAGAGAGGCTTGTTGGGAGACCTTGGTCTTGAAATTCACTTTGAAAGTTGACCTTCTCTTGCTTTCCATTGGGATCCTTCATGCACGCATAGATAGAAAGCACTGAGAGTGACTCACCTTCTCTGAGTCCTAGTGTCATTGCAATATTATCAAGGAACAAAAAGAGACAACCATCCACCACCACTACATGCAAAGTGAGAATTTGGAGGTTAGGAACTTCCTCCAACACCCCATCTCCCTCTATTATCCGATCTTCCTTCTAGTGGAGCTAGGATCATACAAGAGGACGAGTTCCATAGATTCTTTAGCTTGCTCATCAACCTCTTTGATAACTTCATTTGATTCCTCCACAATGGTCACATGCGGTTTTTGGTTGGACTTTTCCTTTAATTTTCCCTTCTTCATTCCCTCAAGCACAAGCAACATGTCCCAAGAGATGAATTGGGTGCCTATGCACCCCATGCCCAAGTATATGAGGTCATCCTCATTCTCTATCCTGTAGTTCCACTCAGTAAGCCCTTTAATAAACCTTAACAAGCAATAGCAAAAGTTTTTGTTGTCCACATAGAGGTGTTTGAGAAAATCCACTGGTAACCATGCCATGTCGTATCCCTCGAAGACTATTGCATATTCTTCCATATACACCATCATGTAGTCAAGAAAGCATTGGCATGCATGTCAATCGTCCCCTCAAACACACTGACTAGTTCATGTGTCCGATCTGCAAGTCCTATATTTTCTAGTTGTGTGAGAAGTGCATCACAAGATGTTGACATGGGTTTTTACGCGAAGAAGATGGGAAGAGAGCTGAAAGCTAGAGTTTTGTGAATGTGAGAAATGAAGTTTAAAACCTAAAGAGTCACTTTTATACTCAATGTCACTTTTTAAAAGCACTTAAATTAGCTTCAAATTAACCTAAAACTATAATTATAAGCAAAATCACGGGACAAGACATTGAAAGATGGACAACTAACATAAAGCAACTTGCTAAGGTCAATGTGGATGGACTCCAAAGTTCCTGTGAAGGACTCTATTGGCTCCCACTCTACAAAATTGGATGGGAAAACATCTGCAAACATGAACAAGCAATGAAAATCTTTTAGACACAAAGCAACATATACGAAAAAAATAAAAAATAAACAATCTAAAAACTTGACAAAGGAGTGAAATTATAGTTTGTAGGAAACCTCGATGGACCCACTACTATCTCTAGCTTCAATTGTGAAGCAACATACACATGCTATCATGGGTTTGCTTGAACTCCATGATCCTTCCCTTCCAATGGTGTGCTCGAGAAGCCATGTGTCTCCTTGAGACCTTGTGTGCACCTCTTAAGATGGGCTGCATTGTCACCCACATCAATCGTTTGAACTCCATCGTCACCCAATATCCGTTGTCATCTTGTACATTGCTCCATGAAATGGAGTCACTGACACTCCTAGGTTGTTGAGTACCTGATGATGCCATGGAAAATAGTGTCACAACCTGCAAACAAACACTTATGACAATGACCTATGCACATCTATGTTTTCAACTGCACAAAGACAAAGATTCTTGGTGGTGCACAAAGATGATTAAAGTCACTTACTATTGTATTGCTCCACTTGCAAGTTGGCTTAGTGGGAAAGATAATTTTGCAAAGCTTGAGAGGGAAGTATATCCTCATTATAGAGGTTAATGGATAAAGATCAGGAACCCAGTTGAGGAAGGAAGAGGGAAGATCTAGCAGAAGGATATGTTTAAAATCTTCAATTCTAGGTAAAGTGTTTCGTGAGAGTCGTGGAGTAATGGAGAACTTCAAGTTGAGTAGGATGAAATGAGCTTGAGGAGGGAAAGGAGGTTCAAACTTCTGTTGTAGAGCTTTTAGGAGGGAAAAGTGAAAGGAAGGAAAGAGAAGCAACTTGCAAGGTGGAGTCAAGAGAAGAGAGACATGGAATAGTAGAGAGAGAGGGAGGGAATGATCACCACGTTTTTGGGGGTACCCCCTTTTAGGAGAGAGGGGGGGAAGAAACTAGCAACCCACTACAGAGAGAAAGGACTGGGTTTTACCCCACTATATAGAGAAAGTTAGTTTTTTGAATTTATGAAATATTTTCTCTTTATATTTCATAAAAGAGCACAAGTTTGACCACTTACTTTTAGGCTCTGCCATACCCACCATTTTAGTCCACATGGCATCCACCCATTTATTCTTACCATAATCTCCCTTTTAATCCCATGGCAGATAAAGAGGCCCCCTTAGAACCCATTTCCTTCCTAATGTTAATATCCATATTTCCCAAAGCCCTAGTAGCACCAAGCCATGCATTTGCATGAAGCATTCCTGCACTTGTACAAAATTTGCATACATTATTGCATTGAATCAAGGCATGAATCTAAGTCTTGGCTGCAAAATTATCATAGTTTTATGGGGATTTTAGAAACTTCCACTTGTTGGTAAGACTGCTCGGATACAGTCCTTGTTCTCAACAAAAATTCTTGGTGGCTTCATGCTCTTAAAAAAATTGACCTCCTCTTTGAAGTCCAAAGATCATGGTAAAAAAGAAACATCAATACAAGTTACAATCATTGGCTATAGGTTGTGGCCTTGTTGTGGCGTATTGTGCCATGAGATTTTTATGAGATATGTTAAGAGTGTATCATTCTCATTTAATGCTTTGAAGTCTTTTTGTTTGACTAAACTATAATCTGCATCATAGACCTAATCCTTGTCTATATCTACCATGCAAACATTAAGTGTAGGATTTCAATGATTTGAACTTTTTTTGTTTGTTTGAATCATAATCCGCATCATAGACCTAATTCTTATCTATGTCTAGCATGCAAACATCAAGTGTAGGATTTGTGTGGTTAGTGGTGGGTAAGCCATGCTCAAAGTCAAGGTGGTGGGTGTCTTGAAGATCTGTACCCACATTGCACTCTTGTGTTGGTTTATCTATGCTATGTACTCAAAAGAAAATCTCTGACGATTTATATTTTTCCATTTTTTGCCAACTTTCTCAAGAGTCTAGCACATCCAAGAGTATCATTCATACAAGTGTTGTATTCTTTGTACAATGCGATGCCTCCTTTCATGTGCTATTACCAAAGTGCAATTTTCATAATAAATCTAATAGCGCTCCAAGAAAATTAACCACAAAAGTACATTCTTCTTTGTTTGCTGTAGTGCCTTATGTTTTACTCATGTTATCGAAACATAGTCTTATATCATCCACTAGATCTAGGTAATGATCTAGCACTTTTGTGGATACCATTATATCTCATCCATAAGAAATTTCAAGAGATTTCTTCCCCATCCCTTGTTCATGGTCATAGCCTCCTAAAAGTGAAATCTAAGAGACTATAGCTAGAGAGAAATGTCCACTCCCAGTTTTCTAAAAGCAGCCCAAATCTTTGGAAAACTGCCCAAATATGGCATATCGTATAATATAAATTTCAAGGTCTAAACACAATTCTTGTCAATAACTTGTTGGTACAATTAAAAGTTTCCGATTCCCATCAACTAGGTGAGACTTCAATGCTACATGCCCGCCACATGCCATTTAAGGATAAAAAATATTGAGATCTCTCTAGCCTACAATCGTCTGCCTTCAAATTGTTGGCCATATCATTTTCATAAAATGTCTCTTCATGCCTACAAGGCCACCCACCATACTAGCGAATACTATTTATGGTGGAGGATTTAATTTTTTTGCTATTTAGGGTACATAAGTTGGTTTAGAGACACCAAAATTGCACAGGTTTTTTGTTTGTGTAGAGTGGGTCATTTGACAAGAGAATGTGCTCATCAAATAGTTGAGGTAAAAATCTTTCATGAGATGTTAGTGTCACCCATGGAGAATGATGTTTATAGCCCAAGAGATAACAAAAGTGAGCACCCAAGAGGAGAGACTAATGTGAGAAAGATTGGAGGCCTATGCAAATGAGCTTGAATGCTTGGCCCAATCAAATTGCACATCATTTTAACTACCTGACTAAGGGCATGGTCACACGGTGCATAGTTATCCATTTAGATATCTATGCCCAACTAAGCTCGCCTCAATGAATGCAAGCATTACTTTGCAAATTAAGTGGTCATGTGAGGCATAGTTCTTCTAGAAAACTGGTGCGTGTAGGTGGAGTTAATAAAGGTGACCATGCTGCGTCAATGGAGAGAGTAAGCAATGGTTTTCTTGTCCCACATTTTTTGTGAAACAGATCGCATAAACAATGGTAACTAGACATATTTTGAACTATAGTTTTTTGCAAGATTCCAATGATAAGTACATTAAAGGCATGCTTTTGTTACATATGCAACTATGCTGAAATCAACATAGTAGCAACCTGATAATAGGAATGTGTGCATTGTGTGACCACAAGCAAGGCTTAGCTATTCAAAAAGATATTGATAAATATGCCTCGTTGTCATGCGGTGGCACGTGCATAATGTGAAAATAAAAATATCTACATCACTCTTAATGTTTTTGATGTGTGGGACCAAATGCTACAATATACATTGTCAGGACAAAGGCAAGGCCAGGGAGTCACGGACTAGGCCAGGGGCCAGGTTAGGCAGTGTGGACAAGGGGATCCGTCTAGGGCAAGAGGCTAGGAGCCTGCCTTTATATTGGGAGGTTGGGAGGAGGATCCTAGGTCTAGTCACCCAAGGCTTTACAATGGTGTCAAGAGCCACCCTTTTTTAGGACACACAAGTGTGGAGAGTTGTACTCTTTGCATGTCATGCAAGCCACAAGAAGCCAACAAGCAGGCATGCCCTAGGTATGGCCGCTTAGCAAGGGGTGTCAAGGTCTCTAGCATCACGGGATCCAACCCTATCAAAGCGGGTGAGCAGAAGCGAGGACGACCAAATCGGGAGCTCTTGGGATCGGTAGCTGCGCGCAGACCTACTGGGTTGAACTTGTCATAGGAGCCGCAGGTTTTGAGCACTACAGCACTCGCCATCTCTCTCTCCCTCTTGCTCGCCATCACCGTTCACTGCCCGCCATAGCCAGCCCTTGCAAAATTTTGGCCTTCCCAGATTAGGCCGCCCAGTTTTAGGGCATACCAATTGATAAGTTTTAGGGCAAGTGCCCACGTGAGTTACGGACTGTGGCTGCAGCCTTCGAGAATACTCGGTCACCATCGGCAACGGGCCAGGAAATTACCAATTGACACTTGCCTGCGTATAGCACTCAACAAGTCGACAATTCCCTGCGGAGTTGACAATTTTGAATTTGATCCATTGGAGACATTGTCCATAAAGCTGATTGCACTAAAGAAATTACCATTTGCAATCGACTTGACTACAACGTGTCCAAGCAGGGTACATGCACGGGTGGATCTATGGATTGATTAAATCTTGGACATCCAACGTAATTAGCACGACTAATTACCGATTGCAATGCATAGTACGGCTATAGGATTATTTTTTGAATCAAGGTATTCTTCTTTGTCTTCATTACACTACACGGTGTTGCCATGGATTCAATATCAATATGAATTTTGATTTTGAGCATCATACACCTGATCCTTCCCATGACGGCTCGCGGTCGGATACTCTCACGGAGGGTGCCCGTGATGCTACTGGAGGTGAGGAGGCTTATGAATTGCTCGATATTCAGGAATTTTGTGCACTTCAGACACGCATATAAATAATGGAAGAAAATTTTGCATCTTTAAATAAAAATGTCACTAAATTATCTACATTAGTGATACAATTTATGCAGGAGCAGGCCAAGGGCCCTGTGTTGACACACAATGCATGAGCACACTACTACTCAGGGGCAAGGCCCTTCTAATCATGGACAAGGTCCATCTCCGGAGTCTTTGCACACTCTCACTGCAAAAGAGGTGATGAGTTGTTCAAATACACCAAACCACCAACTTTTAAGGGAGAGGACCGAGATCGCAATAAGGATACAATGAATATCTTTCTCTCCTGAGGACTTTGATAAGACTAAAAAAGAGAAGTTATGTTTTCAATGCTTTGGGAAGTTCCCATGGAAAAAAGGATTGTCCCAACGGGAAATTTACTGCTCATGGCAAGGAGAAAGAAATGCACACGGTGCAACTGCTACCTCTTGAGTCTTCCTCACGATTCTCTACGGTGGAAGTAACACACATGGAGGTGGTGCATGAATGTTATATCATAGCTTCCATATGGCAATAGACCTTCGGTTCACATGAGTCACGTGCGTATGCACGGATCTCTACAAGGACACAATGTGGTCATCTTGGTAGATGATGGTGCTACTCACAATTTCATTAATTATGCATTGGTGAAAATACTCGAATTGCCTCAAACTCCGAGCTCCCACCGCTACAAGGTAGCAATGATGAATGGTTATGATGCCAAAATCTGGGATACTCATGTCCGAGTTGTATCGTTGGAAACACAAGGCTACTCCACATCCTTGGATTTTCAGGTTACTAACATGGAGAGGGAAGATGTGGTACTTGGTAGGGAATGGTTGCTTAGCCTTGGACCATCATTGAAGCGTAGCTATGAGCACAACAGCTTTATGTTTGAATCCCATGGCGCACATGTGTTGTTGTTAGGAGAGAAGGATGTGCCTTCCTCACCACCACTGATATGTACAACTAAGCTTATGCAGCTCGTTTCTAATAATGAAATAGATCAATTTTCTTGTGTTACTCATTATCTCATTTTATGTCTAATATTGAATCTGTTGAACTTCCTCAATGCTCCACGCTTCTCTCTCATCTCCTCCACCAACGGCTACTTCTCAACAAGCAAAGGTTGCTAGTGATTTAAAAAATTTATTAAAGAAATTTTCCGATGTTTTTCCCAATGATTTGCCATCAAGATTACCGAGAACACGATCGGTGCAACATAGCATCGATGTGGTTGCAAGCAGTAAATCAATAAGTAAACCACCCTACTGCATGAGTTACTCTGAAGCTATTGAGGTGGAACGTCAGCTTGCTGACTATCTTACCTGAGGGTTTATCCAACCCAGTTCTTCACCATGGGCTTCTCCTATCCTATTAGTGAAGAAAAATGATGGTAGTATGTACATGTGCGTCGACTATCGTGGCTTAAATGCGGTTACTGTTAAGAACAAATACCCATTGCCACATGTGGATGAGTTGTTCGACAAGCTCACTCATGCTCGTATTTTTACAAAAAATAGCCTTGCAGTCGGGTTATCACCAAGTACGTATTCAACTTGCTGATATATCCAAAACTGCATTCCGAACAAGGTTTGGACACTAGGAGTTTTTGGTTATGCTTTTTGGGTTAACCAATGCGCCCGCAACATTCATGACACTTATGTATAGTGTCTTGAAACCGTACTTGGGCAAATTTGTCATCGTTTTTCTCGATGACATTCTAGTATATAGTGCTTTTAAGGAAGAACACTTACAACATCTGAGGCAGGTGTTCGAATTGTTACGAACAAATCAATTATATGCCAAGGAATCCAAGTGTGATTTCCCAAAGGAGGAAATTCACTATCTTGGGCATGTTATTTTAGCTACTGGGGTACACATGGATCAATCCAAAGTGGATACCATTCGGTAGTGGCCTTCTCCTAAAAATTTGAAAGAGTTACAATTTCTTTTAGGATTTGCAGGGTTTTATCGAAGGTTCGTTTAAAACTATGCTAATATTGTTGTTCCCATGACGGACCGACTGAAAGGCAAAGGCAAGACCTTTCAATGGGGACCCGCTCAGCAACATAGTTTTGATACGATAAAGGATTCACCAGCTACAGCTCCAATTCTAGCTATTGTAGATCCTTTGAAACCATTTGTTTTGGAAACGGATGCCAATGACCATGCTATTGGAGAAGTCCTACTATAAGAAGGGCGACCAATTGCATTTGAAAGCAAGAAGCTTGATTCAACACAATAGACTTATTCTGCTTATGAACGTGAACTCTATGCAATAGTGCCTGCCTTGAAAACATGGACACATTATTTGTATGGCACTCAATTTGAGATTGTGTTTGACCATGAAAGCATTAAATGGTTTACACAACAAACCAACTTGAAGGGTAGAAAAGCTAGGTGGACTGAGATTCTTCAGGAATCTGACGCAAAGCTCCGGTATTATAAAGGACGATACAATGTGGTGGCTGATGCTCTTAGTTGTATTCTTGAGATCAATTCTCTCTTGTTCATGGAACTTCGTAGTGAATTTTTGGATTCTCTAAAGGGCACATGCATATGAGCAGGATGATGCATATTCCAAAGTGTGGAGCCATGTACAAATGAGGGATCCTTCTCACTCCAATGCTGGTAGTGTATTGTTAACCTCCACACACAATTCTCCTCTATCAAGTGATGAACTACAACGATGGAAGAATTTTACCATCGACAATGGGTACCTACTCCATAAGGGGAGAGTTTGTGTACTGAAAGGACACAAATATTTGGTGCCAAATTCTTTATAAATGTCATGATAGTCCAAGTACAGGGCACCCGGGTATTAGAAAGACTTATGTTCTAATACGACGACAGTTTTGCTGGCCAGGTTTACATGACTTTGTTCAAGATTATGTCTTGCATTGCCAAAAATGTCAAGTTAACAAAGCAGAGCGCCTGAAGGTAGGAGGACTCTTACATACTTTGGAGATTTCAATGGGAAATGGGAAAGTATCTCTATGGATTTTATTGTGGGTTTACCAACCACTGTACGAGGTCATGACTCAGTATGGGTGGTCATAGACCGGTTGACTAAACTATGTAAGTTTATTCCAACCAAATCAACGATTAAGACTGTTATGGCATAAGCTAGTGTGTGCCATGTGTTACACCTTGGCCATATTGGATGGTCTTGAACCTTAGAGGGGATTCCAAGGGGTGTGGCTCATGATGAGCGAGGGGACACGACAAACCTATAAGAATGGTCTCTTGTGACCTTTGTATTCATTCACAATAACCAATCTAATCAGTTATGGCTGCGGACGTGAATATATCTCTCTCTCTCTCTCTTCTGTGTGGAGGGATCTTCTTCCCCTCTAACATTTGGCGACCATGCGTGGAGCGGACTCCCCTTTGCTGATGAAGGAGGTGCGGGAATGGGTGTGTCGGCTGGTCAATGGAGAAGAAAATGAGGTAGGAGAATGCAAGCGGTTTATCAGAGTGAACCCACTATTTGTAGGAGTAGACTCCAGCCTCGCAATGCCAGAAGATTGCAGAGCGGGCCCTCTCCCCTTACGACATCAGAAACACGAGAAGCTTGTCAGAGACCCACGTCAGATCCAGCATGGCCGCCTGGGCGATTTCTTCTCCAGCGTGCCTTCTCTCAAACAAGAGATCGTCTCCCTCAAGAAACAGGTCGAATCCCTCACCAATGATAACGCTTCTCTCCGCAAGGCCAAACGTGATGTGGAAGACACCCTGTCAGTCACCAAAGAGGATCTTGCAGAGTCGCAGGCCAAGAATGCTGAGTCCGACTTTGCGGCAGCCGAGTCTGCGCCAAGATGGCAGCGCTGGACCAGGACGTGAAGAAGCTTTGCGAGCTCAGCAAGGTGTTGTCTCAAGAGAATGCGGCTTTGCATTGGCAGTGACTCTGATCAGGACGCAGTGCAAACAAGTGGGGATCTTGGGAAAGCATACGCTGAACAACCGGCTGCAGCGCCATCACCATCATGGCCACCATTTGCTGTGTCAAATGATAGGAGCAACAGGAGCTCTGAACGGATTCAACAAAACTTCTCGGGTGATGAAGTCGGTGAAAGTTGTGCCTTGGTCAAAGGGTACCCAGAGCTGTTGTGGCTTACGAGACCTATCATGGAGGAAAAGGTGGTTGTGGCCCCTGCTGAGAAGAGTACATGCTGAGAAGGGCATCACGGTGATGCTATGGAGGCCTCCAGTGATGGCGGTGGGCCTACTCAAGGTGCTGCAGTAGGTGTTAGATGGCCTTGTCTTGTGGTGGCCGGTTGCAGCATGCGAGTGTTGCTGCATTGTGCGGTTCTGCTAACATGCGGGTGTTGCTGCATTGCGGGGTTTATCCAGCATGCGGGAAGTTTAGGCATAGTCACAATATGAGTTCTCTTCAGATTGCGGCATTGAATTATCATGAAGGCAAGAAGATGATTGCGGTGTGTGAGGGGCGGATGATTGCAACAAGTTTCAAATGGATGCTGACTTGTCGATGTGGGCATACCTGCGGATTCCAGCAAATAATCATTACTATGGTGGGATTATACTAAACCTCGTTGTTTGTCGAGCACTGCTGCGGTGTCCAAGAGATGAGGAATGATGCGGTTACGGGGACATACCAGATCAAAGATTGGATGGAGCCCCTTTATCTGACATGTAAGGAGGCTTTGCAGCTTGTTGCGGTGAGGTGGCAAAAAAGATAATGAGGGATTACGTTTTGGTTGCTGGAGCTTCATCAAGTACTTTATTTCATCACTTCTTGCACTTGGGGTACTCTGCCTTGGCTATGCCTAAAACGTTTTGTAAAAAATCTTTTAAAACAAAGCACATGCACATAAGACACTTGACTTCTAACCAAGGGACTCATGAACACTGTGAGTTCTCACATGTCCATCGTGCATGCCAAGTGTTACGGCATAAGCCGGTGTGTGCCATGTGTTACACCTTGGCCATATTGGATGGTCTTGAACCTTAGAGGGGATGCCAAGGGGTGTGGCTCATGAGGAGCGAGGGGACATGACAAACCTATAAGAATGGGCTCTTGTGACCTTTGTATTCATTCACAATAACCAATCTAATCAGTTATGGCTGCGGACGTGAACATCTCTCTCTCTCTCTCTCTTCTCTGTGGAGGGCTCTTCTTCCCCTCTAACAAAGACTCAAGAATTAGCCAAGTTATTTGTGGACAATCTATACAAGTTGTATGGCTTGCGAAATAACATTGTGAGTGATCGTGATCCCAAGTTTAATAGCCATTTTTGGAGGGATGTGTTTAAACGATTGGGAACACAACTCAACCTCAGTACAACCGATCATCCAGAAACGGATGGTCCGACTGAACGAGTTAACCAAGTGCTAGAGGATATGCTACGCGCATACGTTAGCAACAAAAAAAAAGACTGGGAAGAATATCTATCTCTTCTTGAGTTTGCTTACAACAGTGCTAAGCATGTATGATTGGATTTAGTCCTTTCATGATCATGTATGGTTTTCAACCTAGGTCACTTGTTATGGTGGGGTTGGCAATTGAAAAACTCCAATAGGTTAAGGATTTTCTCCAAGACCATATGGATATGTTGAAACTCGCTCGTTAGAACGTCCGACAAGCGCAGGATCAGTATAAGAAGTATGCTGATGAGAAACATCAACAAGTTACCTTTGAGGAAGGGGAGGAATTATTTTTACGTGTGCTAGAGCATTCAAAAAGTCTGAAAACTGGGCCAACACCTACATTATCTCCAAGATATTACGGGCCTTTCAAAATACTCAAGCGAGTTGGTGATCGTGCCTACAAAATATTGTTACCCACACATTCTCGTATCCATCCGGTGTTTCATGTAAGCCATTTACGTAAGCGATTACATGGGGACAAAAATATCATTGACCAACAGATTCTGGTGGATTTCATTGAACCTCCTACCCTACCGCATGAATCTGAATGAATTCTCGACTATCATGATTTACGTACATGTCATCATGTATGTTGCCAAGCTTTAATCAAGTGGAAAGATCGACATGAGGAAGGTGCCACTTGGGAAAACATTAGTCCTCTTAAGAAGAAGTTTCCCACTTTTGTTTTTGAGGATGAAAACTCTTCCTTAAGGGGGGAGTAATGTCAGGACAAAGGCAAGGCCATGGAGTCACGGATTGGGCCAGGGGCCAGGCTAGGCAGTGTGGACAAGGGGATCCGTCTAGGGAAAAAGAGGCTAGGAGCCTACCTTAGTATATTGGGAGGTTGGGAGGAGGATCCTAGGTCTAGTCACCCAAGGCTTTACATACATAGTGTGATATATGCGAAAACAGATGCCATGGTTGGTGGCGTGTACATACCTTGTTGGGTAGGCGAGCCCAGGAACGTGGCACCATTGCATGTTTTATCACATTAAAGCATGCACAAGTTTCTTCAGGAATTTAAAAATGTCAAGTGTCTTGAAATGGCAGCTCATTTTACCTAGAAAGTCCAATGGAGGCGAAGTTGGCCAGAAATAGCAGGTTTCATGCGCGGGCGTAAAAGACGTGTCCAAAGTTCTTACCAAGTGGGAAAATGAGGTTCAAAATGAAATTTGAGCCCAATGGGATTTTCCAAAAAATTAGGGATTGTTTCCAGCTCGTTTGGGCATTCTATGGACAAAAAGGGGCATTTTTGGGCTTAAAATGACCAAAAAATGGTCAAAAATAGCCCACAAATAGCAACAAATGGCTCAAAATTTCACATCAACGATGGTTCCATCATTTTTTTTCAGATGGAAGTTTTAGAGCCAAGAATGAGCTCATTTGGGCATATAAGCTAGGAGATACAACCATTCCATTAGAGGGTGCTAGTGCAGCCCCTTGCTGCTTTCACTACATGTTCGAGGCTGTGAGGCCTCCAATTAGGGTCTCCCCTCTTCAAATAACTACTTGAGCTTCTCCAATGAAGTATTGAAGCTTCCATGAAATGGTCAGCAAAAGAATTGGAGCGTCAATTTAAGGTTTTTAACAGGTCAAAAGAGCACTGCATCTGTGCAATTGGGAGCGAGGCTACACCTAATCTTCACACACACAAGAGTTTTGATTTAACCTTGGTTCTTTCTCAAAGTGGATCTTTCATGGCTAGAGTTCTTTTTTTTTTTGACTTTGTTTTTAGCTTCAAATCATCTACGGCTTGCTTGATTTTGCTACGAATCCTCAAAGTCAGAGGCGTGACGCTTTCCTAGCCGTACTGCGTACTTCTTGACACATTTTTGGTGAACCCGACGCAAAGTAGGCTAGGGTGATGGTTCAAAATCTTCATTGAAGTTTTCAAAACAAAGGTTTAAATCTATGGAGCAACAAGAGCGACAAGGGGTTCGGATTGATCCAGTCACAATGTAAATGTTTCAAGCTTTTGCGGTATTTATGTAGTAGCAGCAAGCTGCGAAAAGGAGGGAGCTTTCATCAACCAAAGCGCTTCAATTTGTGGTGAAGAAAATGGACCAACTCAAAGGTAAAGATGTAACACAGTATCTTTGTGGATATGTAAAGGAGATGGAGATTCATCGAGTGCCCAAAGCAGAGATGGTACAAAGTTTTGAGCTAGCTGTGGTTCCTTAGATGAGAGAACATGTAAGGGGAATTAGAAATGAGCATGGGGAAAGATGGGAAGCATTCAAGCTAGTCCATTCTAGATGATGTTGTCAAGGGAATGCAAGAGCTCAAGTTAAATCTTACAAGGCTAGAAGCAAAGGGGCAACCATCCGGTCAATCTATAGGGCAACGACCTCAAACTAGAGAAGGCTTTGTCAATAGATGCATACGGTGTGATAGTAATGACCATGCAAGGAGGGGTTGTGAAAGTTTTAAAGATTCCTTGATGAAGGAGCTTGTTTTCTTTAAAGATGGTAAGATTCACTTAAGTGAAACAGGTAAGCTCTAGGGGACAAACTTTGGAAAAGGTTGGATGAAGAAACTAGTTGAGGACATGGCTACTAGCCATGCCATCTCAATGGTTGAGGCAGCCGCCTATGGGTTGAAGGTGGATCCTATTAAGAAAAAAGATTAGTCAAGGTTGGACAAGAGGAATCTAATGGTATTGGAGAGCTATGTCCATGCACTATAGAATCTGCTATGAAGGGTAAAATGACTTCAGAGGTTTGACATGAAGCTGGAGACTACATTCACCTAGAAACAAGTTGGAACGACCTTGTAGATTCTTTGTCAGTGCATGCATACATTGCCAAATGTCAATCCAATGAGGCCATTGTTGAAGAGAAACGTAGGCTTGAGAATGGGGATGAAGGGACTTCAAAATGGGCGACGAGGAGTGGAGGCTGAAATGATACAGTGCCTCCTAGATCACCTTCTCCGCAACAGATGCATGTCCCCAAAGTGCCTAAGCAAGAAGCCTCTAATGAAAAGAATAAGGATGCAATGAAATCTAAAGCAAAGGGTCCGGCCTACAAACTCCAATCTGACATAGAGGCAACAACTGATCTCAAATTTTTTTTGGAAGAGAGGATTTTGAACACTAAGGTGGAATTTACCTTGGGTGAGGTCCTTGGAATACCAAAGAGGGAGTTTCATGAAGAAATAATTGATATCATAAAGAGGAAGCGGCAGTCTCTTACTAAATCTATCCATGTACAGGGTGAAGAAGAGACTTTAAATGCACAAGGAGTACATGTCTATGGTGAGCAAGGTGATCAAACTATTGCTAGATGCTACAAGTCTAGAGGAGGAGTAAAATACGTTCGCTTCTTGGATGATGAAGATGAAGCCGAGACCACTCACGAGTTACTACTTGAACAATGACTGGGCAAGAGCAACTACTGAGACCCTAGTAAAAGTGGGAGATTTAGAAGAGCCATACATTGCGTTGATAGATCATGGGTCAGAAAATAACCTCATGTCAAAGAGTCTTTATCGAAAAGGAAAATAGATATAAATCATGGATGGATGATTCGTGCAGCAAACAACTCATTAGGGGAGTTGTACTGAGCTTGTCCAAATGTAAAGGTAACTATAGGGGATGTGAAAGATGACCAGAATTTGTATGTGCAGGGGACTTTACATACCCTCTTATCCTTGGGCAGCCATACATCACTGCTACTTGCATGGAAACCAAGGTAATGGATGATGGGTCAGCTTATACTAGGATAAGGAGTAGTGATGGAAAGCGTGTAGTACATTCCATTACTATTTGTGTGGATCATGAAAGGAATCGTGAAAGTCTCATAGAGCAACCCTTGCCAAAGGCAAATAAAGAATTCAAGGACTACAAGGATATGAGGGGTTTTGGCCATGTACCATTGTAGAGCGGGATTGCAGTGGTAGAAGAAGAGAAAATTTCTCGCATGATGTATATGCAAAGTAAAAATTTTCTACAAGTTTTGTAGGATTGATAGAATATGGATCTATTGATTTTACAAAGTGTCAGGACTTAAAGCAGGGTGAACAACAATAGGTAAATAGTGTACAAAGAGGTGTGAAGATGACTGGTTTGCTAGAAGATGATGAATCCATTGCAGGTGTGTTTGATGAGTGTTTGTTTGTGGATACTATGCAAGACTTGGAGTCTTTAGTGGATTGCAATTTGCATATGGGAAGTGAGTTTGGGAAAGTATGCTCAATATAGAAATGTACAAAGTCATTGATTATTTAAAAAATGCTGAAGGTGTTGATGTATGAGTGGAGATCAAGTACAAGTCTATGGCAAATAAAGTGAAACCAATGGCATTTCCTCTACCAAAAGATTGTACGGATAAGATGGAGCAAGCTACTTTGCAACCTAGCCTTTGTGACCCAAGCAAAATTGGACACAAGTTCATGCAGGATTCCTTGAAGGAGTTAAAGGTTGGTGCAAGAACAATTTAACAAAAGCTGAAAAGATATGCTTTGAAGACATGCTTGCCAAACACGAAAAAGCTTTTGCACTTGAGCCTCATGAGATAGGGTGTTTTGATCCATCCATTGTTGCTCCTATGGTGATCCTCACTATCCCTGATGTACTTTGGAACTTGAGTCCTATTCCGGTTCCAAAGGCCCATTTGCCAAAACTAATTGAGTTGCTTAATGAAAAGATCAAGATGGGTATTTTGGAGCCTTCTTGTGCTCGATATTCAAACAGGTGGTTCACAGTTTTGAAGAAAAATGATTCTTTATGCTTTAACCAGGATATGTAACGTGCCAACAAGGTTACAATTAGAAATATGGGTACAGGGCCAGTTGTAGATGAATTTACAGAGGCATTAGAGGCATTCGTAGGAAGTGTAATATATTCTATGGGGGATTTGTACTCAGGGTATGATCAGTTCCAACTAGAAATGGAAAGCAGGGACCTAACTACCATGAGGACACCTTTGGGTATGGTAAGGATGTGCACCTTACCTCAGGGAGCAATTATTTCAATTGCACATATGATGAATGGTATGAACAAAGTCCTACTTGACTTCATACCACAAACTACAATGCCTTTCCTTGATGGTGTGCCAATCAAAGGATGTGACGTAAGAAATATAGATGTCGATCTGGACTTGAGGGGGTGCCAAAAGTATGTGGCAAAGCATATCAATGATTGTGATAATATCTTGTCAAGGTCGGAAGAGGTGAACCTTACCTTGTCTGGCCAAAAGTCAGTGTTTGGTGTGAATGAATCTCTTATTGTAGAGAATATGGGCGGGCCATATGGTAGAAGGCCCTGTCCAAAAAATATTGATGTGATTCAAAGGATGAAAGAGACATGTACTAATATAACTGAGATTTGAAGGTTCTTGGGTGCATGTGTATTCTATGTTATCTAGATTCCACATTATGCGCATGTGGCAGAACCTTTGTATCAACTTTTGAGAAAGAACTAAAAGTTTCAATGGGAAGAAATGCATACCCATGCCATGAGAAATTTAAAGAAGTTGCTACCTATGTCTTCAATTTTGAGGAAAGCAAACTATGAATGTGGAAGACATGTAATTGTGATGGTGGATACTAACCCCACAAGAATTGGATGGGTGATTCGACAAGATGACGATGATGGCAAGCGATACGTGGTGAGATTTGGAGCAAAAGCCCTAAGTGCTCGTCAATGCAACTATCCACAGGTAGAAAGAAACTTATGGGGAGTAGTCACATCATTGAAATGTGACAAAAATTATTTGATAGGAGCAAATGTAATTGTGGAGACTGAGTGTCTACCCCTTCTTGGAATGATCACAAGCTGCTCAACTCCCGAAATTTCTATGTTGAGATGGATTGCCTACATAAAGTCCTCAAATCCAAAATTTTAGCATATTGTAGGGAAAGATAATCCATTCGCGGATATGCTTTCAAGAGCAAGTTATGAAAATGAACAAGACATGGTTGTTGAGGGCGATGATGTTGGCACACCGTTCTATAGTATCTCTCATGCCAAGGGTGATCATGTTTGCCTATCAAATGCACTTGATGAGTCATTTATAGAGGACCTATATCAAGGTGACTGGTTGCTCATTGGACGCTATCTGAGCACTTTGACAAGCCAAGAAGGGTGGACGGATCAAGAGTTCAAAAGAATACAGAGAAAGGCCTATGGATATTTTTTGAAAGATGGGTACTTATGAAAGCGTCCAAAACAAAGAAATGGAATGCAGTTGAGAGTCGTGAATGATAAGGACTCTCAAAATGAGCTTATGAAAAAGTTTCATGAGAGTCTTTATGCTGTACATAGAGGTGTATGGGACACCTTTACTAAAATGAAAGAGAGGTATTGATGGAAAGGTATGTATAAAGATGCATCTCACTTTGTGGAGTCTTGTGAAACCTATCAAATGTATTCAAATGTACGTCATCGTGATGGCCGGTTGCACCCTACTTACCCATTGGCCATGCACTATAACTAGGTAGTAGATCTGGTTACAATGCCATTGGGCTTATGGCAAATGAGATACATAGAGCTTGCACGTGAAGATTTAACCAACCAAGTTGAAGGTCGTGCTCTAAGAACAAAAAGCACAGAAGGGGTATGTAAGTTCCTCTTGGATGATGTAATTAGCCGTTATGGCTATATTGCGAAAGTAACAGTAGACAGGGGTGAGTTGGATGCTGACAAAGAAAGGGAGATTTTCTCTAGGTTGGGCATTAAACTTTCTCTCGCAACTGCATATAATCCTGAGGGAAATGGCAAATCAGAGCGTGGGTATCCTCCTATCACTAAAGATTTGGCTAAGTCCTGCAAAGGTAAAATGGGAGAGTGGCCTAGGTTATTGCCTTATGCTTTATGGACTTATCGTACAACTCATAGCTCAGTTACTAGTTATATGTCTTTTGAGTTGATGTATGGTCAGAAACCTATAATGCCGATCGAGGATGTAATTCCCACATGGAATGTATTGCCTTGGGAAGATGGAATGAGTAGGGAAAACCTTCTTGCTTTGCGCATACAACAATTAGAAAGAAGGCCCCAAGATATTGAAATTGCAGTAGTATGATTGAAAGATGCAAGGTTAAAGGATAGTGACAAATTTGATAAGAGGAATAGGCTCATACCTAAAGCTATTGAGGAAGGTGATTGGATGTTGGTGTATGACAGCAGTCTTGACAACCAACATTCAAAAATAAGAAAGCTTTCAAAGAGATGGTTTGGTCCTTATGTGGTTCACCATGTGCATGCGAATGCAACTTATACCTTGCATGTGTTGGACAGGACAGAAATGAAGATTCCCATGGTAGGGAAAAGAGTCAAATTATTCAAAAGAAGAGGTGATGAAGATCCCTTTGATTCACAGGAAATTCAGAATGAAGGCTCTGATGAAAATGGTATGGATGTGGATGAAGAACGAGAGGATGATGCATTAGATTTTGTTGAAAGAAATGATGAAATCGACATGTATGTGGACTTAAGTGAAGATTGAATCTGCTGCAAAAAGATGTGTGTCACATGTCGCAGGATGTGCAAGTTTAGAGGGGGTGGATGTCCTGATGTGGCACGTGCATAGTGTGAAAATAAAAATATCTACCACACTCTTAATGTTTTTGATGTGTGGGACCAAATGCTACAATATACATAGTATATGAAAACGGATGCCATGGTTGCAGGCGTGTACATACCTTGTTGGGCATGCAAGACCAGGAACATGGCACCGTTGCATGTTTTATCACATTAAAGCATGTATGATTTTCTTTAGGAATGTACAAATGTCAACTGTTTCGAAGTGGCATGCTCGTTTTGTCTAGAAAGTTCAATGTGGGTGAAGTTGATTAAAAATAGCAGGTTTCATGTGCGGGTGTAAAAGACGCGTCCAAAGCGCTTACTAAGTGGGAAAATGAAGCTCAACATAAAATTTGAGCCCAATGGGATTTTCCCACAAATTTAAGAAATTTTTTGAGCTCGTTGGGGTATTTTATGGACAAATAGGGACATTTTTGGGCTAAAAATGGTTTAAAAAAACTCAAAAATAGCAAAAAAAGGGCTCAAATGGCACATCAATGATGGTTCCATCGTTGATCAAGCTGAGGGGAAAGTTTTAGAGTCAAGAATGAGCTCATTTGGGCATATAAGCAAGGAGATATTGCCATTCCATTAGAGGGTGCTAGTGCAGTCCCGTGCTGCTTCCACTACATGTTAGAGGCTGTGAGGCCTCCAATTAGGGTTTCCCCTCTTCAAATAACTACTTGGGCTTCTCCAATGAAGTACTAAAGCTTCCATGAAATGGTCACCATGAAGAATCGAAGCGTCAAATTAGGGTTTTTAACATGTCGAAAGAGCATTGCATCTGTGCAATTGGGAGCGAGGCTATACCTAATCTTCACACACACAAGAGTTTTGAATTAACTTTGATTCTTTTTAAAGCTGTGGAGCTTTCATGGCTGGAGTTTTGTTTCTTTTTGAGTGTGTTTTTAGCTTCAAATAATCTACGGCTTGCTTGATTTTGCTACAAATCCTCACTGTCAGAGGCTCGATGCTTTCCTAGCCGCACTGCGTACTTCTTGACATCGTGTGACCATTGTAGACATGTAGTAGTGTTAGTGTGTATACGCGCTTCACCAGGGGCACTTTTCAACCCCCTGGGTTTTTCCCCCTGGACATCTGGTGTGAAAGGACACCTTATCTCTTAGGGTTTCATATAAGCTTTGTAGCTCTGAGTTTGTATACACTATTATTCTAATACAGAGAGAGAGACTACAGAGATCTCGTACGCAAGCTCTGTGTCTTCTCCTTCTCCATCTTCTTCCTACTCTGAGTTGTTGTCTTCCTTCTGTTTCCTGTTTCATCATCTTCAGGCAGTTTTCGGAAAATTTGCTCGTGGGAGCATCCTCGACGTTCCGGGAGTATTCTAACCAGGTGATCTTGGGTTTTACCCCCCTTTCGAAGCCGTTCGAGCCCTCAGAATTTTGTTCTGAGCAGCGTAGCAGAAGTTACTTTTCGGAGGCGTTTAGATCAAGAGGGTGTGCTTTTTGATAGATTTTCTTCAGATAAACAGTTCTTTTGGGAAGCATCTTGTCTTAGCTTTGTGCTGAGATTTTGTGTAGAGTTTTGCTTGGATTGTAGAGGAGATTTGTGAATCTCTTAGAGGTTCTTTTGCTCTCTTGTGTGCATCCACAATATGGCTCAATCTACGGAGAAAGAGATTTTTGGTGCGTTTACATCCGAAGACAAATTGGATGGTACCAACTATTCTCTTTGGTCTTTTATGGCCAAAAATATTTTGGTTGGTAAAGGATTGTGGGATTATGTATCTGGAGATGAAGTTCGTCCAGGTAGCATTGCACTTGCCACGCCTGGTCGTGGTGCAGCTGTTGGTGCAGGACCCTCACAAGTCACTCCAGAGCAAAAGAGATGGGATACTAAAGATTCACAAGCTATGGCTGTGATTTCCTTAACCATAAAGAGGACAATCACACCACATATCAGATCTTGCAGAACTTCTGAGGATGCTTGGAACACTCTGCAAGCTATGTTTGGAGGAAGAAACGCTTCCAGAATAGAGTTTTTGAAGAAACAACTTGACAAAATACAGATGGACGAAGGTGACAATATCGTCGAGCATCTTACAAAAATCAGGGATCTTAAAGAGAAATTGCTTAGCATTGATGAAGTGATTCCAGAGAAGGACTTGGTTTCCAAAACACTCAATTCACTACCACCATCTTATTTGACTTTTCAGACTTCTTTGACTCTGTCTTTGCGAGCTAGTCATGAGCCTCTTCATTTTGAAGAGTTAGTGGCTTTGCTATTGCAGGAGGATCAATCACGTAAGAACAAGTCTTTACAGGTGGATAGTATGGATCATGCTCTTGTTGTACAGAACAAAAACAAGGGTAAAGAGAGTGCTCATTACTCCAAGTCTAGTGCAGGACAATCTTCAGAGAAGTCTAAAGGTGATTCCGACAAGTCCAAGAAGAAAGGTAAATGTCACTATTGCAAGAAACCTAGTCACTACATTAGTGAGTGTAAAATGTGAATTGCTAAAGAAAAGAAGAAAGAGTCAAGTTTGGTTGTTTCAGCTTCTGGTGATTCTTCTACAGCTAAAGAAGAGTCTGCAAACTTTGTGCAGGATTCTTATGCTTTTGTAGTATGTTCAGATTTTTCTGCTTACAGTGTTGACAAGACACAAATGATTTGGTACTTTGATAGTGGTGCATCCAGGCATATTACTTCAAGGAAGGATTTGTTTTGTTCATTGGATGCAGCTCCAGCAGGAATGAAGGTGACATGTGCAAATAATGCTTCTTATCCAATCAAAGGCGTTGGTAAGATTTTGATTACCATTTTAGATGGTTCAGATTTATGCTTACCAGATGTCTTATATGTTCCAGGGATCAAGAAGAATTTGTTGTCTGTATCCTCTCTTGCAAAAAATGGTCTTCGGGTCATTTTTGAGGATAACAAATGTGTTGTACGAGATCGAGAGAATGGTTATTCTCTTATCACTACAGGTACGCTGGAAAATGGACTATTTGTGCTAGATCGTTATGAAAAGCAGATTCAGGTATGTATTGCAGAAACAAAGACTCAGGCCATGCAGGATGCTGAGTTGTGGCATGCTAGATTCGGGCATGTTAGTTATGGCAGTTTGATGACTTTACAACGTCATAATATGGTGCGTGATTTGTCTTTATTGGAGATGCCACCAAGACATGTATGTGAAGGTTGCGTTCTTGGAAAGATGCACAGATTTTCATTTTCGCAGGATGGTTCAGTTAGAGCGACACGAAAGTTGCAGCTTGTACACGGTGATGTATGTGGTCCTATGAGGACGCCATCTATAGGAAACAACCTTTATTTTGTGACCTTCATTGATGACTTTTCTAGGTTTTGTTGGGTGTATCCACTCAAAGCAAAGTCAGATGTGTTTGCAGTTTTTCAACATTATGTCGCCATGGTGGAAATGAAACAGGTTGCAAAGTACAGACTCTTCATATCGATCGAGGAGGTGAATACATGTCAGGTGCATTTAAGGATTTTTTGGGAAAGAAAGGAATTAAACACCAATACACTATGCCATACACACCACAACAGAATGGTGTTGCAGAAAGGAAGAACAGGTCTTTAATGGAGACGGCTAGATGTATGCTCAAGGCTAAGAGTTTGCCTCATAAGCTATGGATGGAGGCAGTTGCTTGTGCAGCACATGTTTTGAACAGGTGTCCTACTCGTGCCTTGAAGACCATTACTCCATATGAAGCTTGGTATGATAGAAAACCTTCAGTCAGTTATCTTCGTGTTTTTGGTTGTCTTGCTTATGCTCACATCCCTCAGCAGTTACGTGGGAAGCTTGATGATAAGGCAATCAAATGTATATTTGTGGGGTACAATAGTGGAAGTAAAGGTTATAGACTTTACAATCCTGCTACAAACAAGATTTTTGAAAGTCGTGATGTAATTTTTACAGAAACTACTGCTCAACCTATGGTTTCTTTTGATGTACCGCATATGTAGACACATGATGTATTTGAAGATTTGCTTCCTTCTTTTGTGGAGAATCAAGAATCACAACAGGTTGATAATCTTGATCAATCTTTTGATCAGCATGTGACACCTCATGATGTAGAGGAAATTGTGCGTGAAGAGCAAGAAGTTCTCAGGGAAGAAAGAACCTTGCCTAAATGGGTTCAAAAAACTTTGCAGGATAGCAAGTTGGATGCACCGTTGCCACGAAAAACACGTGCTGGTACTACTTTTGGCAGAGAGCAAGTAGATTTGGCTTGCTTTAGCACTCTTTGTGATGCAGATGAGCCTGATTCATTTGAACAAGCTTTAGAGTGTGTTTAGTGGAAAGATGCTATGCAGCAAGAAATTGATTCTATTCATAAGAATCATACATGGGATCTAGTGGCATGGACTTGCCTACAGGTAAAAAACCTATTGGTACAAAATGGGTTTTTAAGGTAAAAAGGAAACAAGATGGTACTGTTGACAGGTACAAAGCAAGGCTTGTGGCAAAAGGCTATGCGCAACAGAAAGGCATAGATTATGATGAAACGTTTGCTCCCACTTCTCGTGCGTCCACAGTTAGATCACTAGTTGCAATTGCTGCTCATCATGGTTGGAAAGTGCATCAGTTGGATATCAAAACTGCTTTTTTGAATGGTGATTTGCAAGAAGAAGTTTATGTAAGTCAACCAAGTGGTTTTATTGTAAAAGGTCAAGAGCAAAAGGTATGTAGATTGCGTAAAGCTTTGTATGGTCTGAAACAGGCTCCAAGAGCATGGTATGAGAAGATACATACTTATTTGATTGGCCAGGGATTTCAGAATAGTCCAACAGAAAGTACTTTGTATGTCAAAAAGAGAGATGGAGTTCTCATTATGCTAACACTTTATGTGGATGATATGCTTCTTACAGGAAATAATGCAAATAAAATTGAAGCGTTTAAAGATGCTTTGAGAAAAACCTTTGAGATGTCTGATCTTGGTTTGCTACATTATTACTTGGGTATTCAGTTTGTGCAATCAGAGGATGGCATATACATGTTGTAGGTAAAATATTTGCATAAAATTTTGGACAAGTTTGGTATGCAAAATTGTAAGCCAATCTCTATACCCGTAGAAACTGGATCAAAGTTGAGCATGCACGATGCTGGAGAACCTTTTGATGTACATACTTATGCAGCAGCGGTTGGTTGCTTGATATATTTGGCAGGCAACACTCGTCCAGACATTCAATTTGGGGTTTCACAAGAAAGCAGATTTATGCACAGCCCAGGTATGCATCATTGGCAGGCTGTGAAGCGCATACTTCGTTACCTTTCAGGTACCCCTAATCTTGCCATGTTCTTTCCAAGGGGGGATATGTATGGAAAGCACAGTTCTATGCAGCTTCTTGGTTACAGCGATTCAGATTGGGCTGGTGATTTTGACACACGACATTCCACAAGTGGCAATTGTTTTTTCTTGGGAAATGCATGTATATCTTGGCTAAGCAAGAAGCAACCCATAGTGGCTACATCAACTTGTGAAGCTGAGTACAGGGCAGCTTTTACGGCAACAATTGATTGTGTATGGATACACAGGTTATTGGCAGATCTTTGTGAGTGTCAACAGGCACCCACTACCATTTTCACTGACAGTCAGAGTGCTATGGCAGTTGCAAGGAATCCAGTATTTCATGCAAGAACAAAGCACATAGAGGTTCACTACCACTATGTCATGGAAAGGCTACATGCAGGGGAGATCACACTTACTTACTGTCCTACATAGGATAACATTGCAGATCTATTTACGAAGGCATTATCAGGAGAAAAGTTTGAAGCTTTCCGAAAAGCTTTGGGCTTACTCTCATACACATGATGATCTGCTACCTTGTACGGATTCACACTATCAGTACAGGGGGGATTTGTAGACATGTAGTAGTGTTAGTGTGTATACGCACTTCACCAGGGGCACTTTTCTCCCACTGGGTTTTTCCCCCTGGACATCCGGTGTGAAAGGACACCTTATCTCTTAGGGTTTCATATAAGCTTTGTAGCTCTGAGTTTGTATACACTATTATTCTAATACAGAGAGAGAGACTACAGAGATCTCGTACGCAAGCTCTGTGTCTTCTCCTTCTCCATCTTCTTACTACTCTGAGTTGTTGTCTTCCTTCTGTTTCCTGTTTCATCATCTTCAACAACCATTACCTTATAAGCTAAACAAAAGCCTCCAACTACCCGACTATTAAGGAAATAGTTAGGTAATGCTCACTAGCTAGAAGGCGATGAGATAAGTCCTGAGATTCGTTGCCAAAAAGGGCAAAGTTCCTTTGACACCAACTAATTCATACAAAGAGGTTCCTTCCGTTATTCCCTGGACAATGTTAGTGGACAAATTAACTGGATAAGATAAATCTATGATGCGTGAGACACAATGAGCAACAGTTCTTCTTAGCTCACTAAGAAGGAGATGAGATAAGTCTTGAGACTGGTTGCCAAAAATGACAATGTTCCTTTGATACCAACTTATCCATACAAAGAGATTCCTCCCAGGATATTCCCTGGATTTGGAATTATTTGTCGTGTCCTTCGAGTGTCCAAGGCACAAAATTATCCGGCATAGCGATTTTCACGATGCGAGAGCTAGCCAGTCATGAGCATATTTTCCTTCATTGCACTGCTTTTAGGCTGAGATTAGCGTAGCGGCTGCATTGTACACTAATTTTTTGGCTTTTTGATTCGCCGATTTGCCCCCTGTACACATAACTTACTGCAAATTTAGCTAGGCCTCTTTCCTCTGAAGAGATCAATGTCGTCAATCGGAGATGGAGAATCATTGTCAACATTTGATTGTGGCGAGGGAGAGAAATGATCTCGCATTGATGGAGAATGATTGTCAGCCAGCTGAGGCGTGAGTTTGAGGATGACCAATTATGGAGGTGGAAGCATTACTCGCCACAATTCACAATTATTGAGGTGGAAGCTTTACTCGCCCCCTCTTTATCGCGTGCTTCTCTCACTTTGGCATTTAGCCTTCATCTTGCAGATAGAGACACGTGTAAGGGTTACTACCTCCGCTATATTATGTTAGTAGATGTAGTCTGCTAGAAAACTCATAGCGCGTAGTAGGTAAAAATGCTCCATCATTTGATGGCCAACAAGCTCAAAGCACAAAAAGTTGATGTTGTGTATCCCTCATGTACACTCTATGGATAAGGAGATTTTTAGTTTGAGTTCAAACTAGGCAAAGCCAAAAAAGATGGCAAGAGCATTTCAACTTGATGGCAAAATTAGATTGGTTCCAAAAGAAAGAAGATGGTGTTCAAACTCACCATACGTGTGGGTAGTCCTTGGAAACAAGAAACTTCCATGCATTCCCCGATGGGTGACAATTGTTGGATCCTACAGCTGAGCATGGTACAATTGCAATGTGTATTGGTTAGTGGATTTGTAGTGAGCAAACACCTCCTAGGGTTGAAAGGAGAGGGGTTATAAGAACCATTATATGTAGCTCCAAGGTAGTGTGAATGCAACACAACTGAAGTTTTATCAACTCAAAGTATTTAAGGTCGAGTCTCATTCCCACCCCAGTTAGAGGTGCATTTGCAAAGCATTCGCAATTGAATTTAGGCATCGTAGTCACACTTTAATTAAGCAAGGAGTTTAAACATGCATGTTTTGAGCGAAGGATGTGTGGCATTTAACTTGAGTAGGAAAAGGGGTCATTTATTTCATGATGAAGTGTGTGTGTGTGTGTAGATGTCTTATAAAAATACCTAGTGAATGCACTTGCTATAGGTGATCTTTGGAAGGTGGATCCCATGGGTTTAACCCTACCACCACCAAGACAAAAGTGTTGGTGAGCTAGGTAGTATTTGTGTAAAATCATGGCCAGATGACAAATGAGCATACAATATCTTATATATGTAGACATAATCACCATCACCGTTCTCCAACCACCTTGTAGTTGTGGTAATATTTACAATTTTGAATAAGGATTGTTAGAGAGAGAGAGAGAGAGAGAGAGAGAGAGAGAGAGAGAGAGAGAGAGAGATTCTACTTGAAAAAAATATAAATCTATATAGGTTGGACAGGGTATACAAGAAATTATTTTTTCTAAAATTGTGGCTACATATGATAAACGTATGCTTGTATCTCCACCAATGGAATTCTTGACACAATGGACAACATGGACATCAACTAACAGATGGCATACACTCGTATCCGCACCAAGAAGATTCTTAAAACATGGAGAACTGACAACAACAAGTAGAGAGCAAGGCCTTAAGCAAAACTTGATAACAACAACGTTCAACCCTGGGAGACCTTTGGTATGTGTGTATGTAAATGCTATCTTTCCTACTAAGCTCAAGATTCAAATTCACAAAATTCTACTCTCCTTTCCCTAGTATGTTTGATTTTAAGGTTGGCTAGGCTCAAAGGGGGCCACTGCAATAAAAAATTACCGATTTCACGGATTCAACATTAGGAATTATTTTTTCTATATTTTCTCACATTTTCACATATACAAGGGTGTTAAAAAAATGATCTTGAACAAAAAATTACAGTTTGAGAAGAAAATGTTGGGTCCCTTTTATAGGTAAAATTTTCTTAACTAAGGGGTTTTATAAATAGTCATTGAATGCACACGCTATATAGGTTTTACATATAGTGGACCCTCCAGTGCCTAGAAATATTTCTTGATCCATTTGTTGTATCTTTGCTAATAAAGAGTCATGTTCATATCATAACTCTTGAAAACTTTGTGATCCAATATGTAAATACGATGACGCTGATCATAGAGCTTATAACCCTTGAGGAGGTCACTATGTGTAAACCTCTTATATGGTGTGCATGTAGGACCTCTTTTTAAAAACCCTTGTTTATGAATTCAATTTCAAGGATATAATAGACCCATTTCTTTTGAAATTTGCATTATTCATCAAAATTTGTGAAAGCCTAGTCCTTCTGTAATTTTGTTTATGTGAGTAGTTTAAAGAGATATTAATACGCTTCGGTTAAACTCACTTGATAGGCACATTCTTGGTAGTGACCCTCCCAAGAGCTAGCCTTGGAAATATCTAATACAACACACAACACATTGTTGAACATAAGGATTCATTGTTTCTTGTAGAGTTAAAAAAGTATGCATACATAACAAGACTTTTATTTGAAATAGTAAAAATTTTAATACATAAAAGATACTTTTATTATTTAAATGTGTTAGACAAGAAGGGTTTTGAAACCGAAAAAAACGATAGGTAAATGACTTTTCAAACACCCCTTGGACAGCGGTCCCCTACCCCCAATCGTACCTAGCTAGGTACGCGGCGCCTCTCGAGCAGAAGCTCATGATGTTATGCATTGTATGAAAAACACTGAAAAATACTCTGCTTTCCTACATGAGAAAATTTCTAAATCTTCATAGTGAACATTCAAAACTAATAAGCAACAGTGTTTACAATGCTGATGTATCAACCATTGTTCCAATCTAATCAAGGTGTGGGTAGTTCATAAAAAATGCTGTATACACATCATTTTCCTAATGTGGTAATGGTGAGAGTGATCCATGGAGAGCCCATATTTATAATAGAAGCTCAGCTCTTGAAGTAAACGGCAGACGTTTCATGGTGATTTGCAAGGTTGGGTCATTAAGGTTTAGGCTAACAGTGGTGCTCATAATCTCCTGATCATTGATTGAGTGACAGAAATTAGTAGTTTGCGGAAGACCATATCTCTCACTAACGGTGTACCAATACATGTTGTTGGCCAGGACGACACAGAGCGACTCTGCGTATTTTACAAGGTCTGAGGAGGGGCCATAGTGGCTGCGAATGTCTTCTAAGAGGCGAGCCACACGCTCCTCTTCTTCTTGAATCATGCCCCAAAACGTGTTGATGACGCTTTGCAGGTTGAAACTAACAGTCGATCTGGACTTGTAATGATCTTGCTGCTGTTGGCGGATGAGAAAGCCCAGTGCGCCTCGCCCGTAGACGCCATCATGGAGGACCTCTTTGCGAAAGGAGAGCAGGTCGTTCACCCAGATTAGGTGGTTGAGGACAGACTGTTTGAACTGGGCCATTAGAGGGGTAGACGTGAGTTGCCTGCCTAGGTCCATGTCCATACTGTACTCGACCAACTGGAGGAACACCTCGGCTCCTACTGCCAGCATCCGGCTGGCCATGCATTCCTCAAAGCTTCCATGGCTTGCAGCGTGCGTGTCCGCATCTGCATTAACAAAGTACTGCAGTACTGCCCTCTCCAGCCGCACACGCAGGCTGCGCGCCATATCCCGGCACATCTCATCCCACACGTCCTTTCGGAGCCTCCCTACAAGCGCTGCCATTTCCTCCTCTTCCGCAGTAATCCCACTACTCGAGCTCCCTTTCAGAGCCCACACGCTTGCCCGCATTAGCGCGGCCGCCTCCGCTGGCGCCATGTTCTCCAGCACGTCGTCGAAGATGAACCCAAAGGTGCAGAACTTGGAGAGCAGGAGCAGCCGGTGGCGTGAGCAGGCGAATGGAAAGAAGGCGGAACCCAGCACATGGTAGCGGCCCCGCAGAAAAGCTTCGCGCTCCGCCGCCGGAGCTGAGGAGGCCACGAGGGACAGCCCCCAGAAATCGCACTCCTCTTGCACTTGCTTGTGCTCGGGGTGCAATTTGAGGGGGAACCGAGTATGAAGAGGGGGCAGCTCAAAGCTTGTAGGTTGCTGGTGCGGAGGCGGTGGCGACTGCTGGCTGACGGCGGATACTAAGCCACGTACTCTGCCGAGCTGCCGCTGCTTAAGGCAGCATATTCCGGTGTGGATCAATCCTCGTCTGCTTACTGCGCCGGTAGCATTCAGGGTTTGAACCTGCACCGTAGAAGGAATGCCATTTGGGTTTACGAGCTCACGCTGGCCCAAACAGTACTGGACCTCCATGATATATAGCTCCACTGGTCTCCCGCTAAACAGAGCGTTTTTATAACTCGCTCTGGTCGCCGGCAAGTCGACATTGAACATTGAGACTTCCGTTGACAGACGATGGGCGCTGCACACTATGCCCGTTGCTCTGACCCACCACGTCTTGAATTTGGACGCGTCTCTGCCGCGTTCTCCCCTCCAATCACCTTCGATAATGGATAGCGGCCGGCCAGCGAGCACCATAAACTTCCTATCGAAGGGATCCCTTTTGGCACCTCGGTATCTAGCTCACTACTACGTTCATCATATTATTCATTACTTTTAAAGATTCCTCTGCAGATTCCCTGGTTTGCTGGTGTAAAAGCCAAAAGCATAGTAGGTTTCGAACTCGGCACCGCCAGCATGCATGATTGATATAGTTTGTAGTAGCCAACCAACACAGGTAGGAGATGCTATATTGTTCGTCTTCCTTAAATTTTTTTATGAAAAAAACAGTTCGCCTCCTTCCCATGGCCCACCCTTAGGACTAAGTGGCACGGGCATGGGAGAGTAGGATCTACGACCGGGGGATTGTGGGCCGTAGATCCCAGTGGCGGCGCCGAAAGTAATCTAGGATACCCTAGTTTACTTTTTATAATTAAAAAGTAAACTAGGGTACCCTATATTACTTTTTGTTGCCGCCCTTGTGCATACATGTTATAAGTAAATTAGGGTCCCCACGTTTCACAACGCGCGCATGGCGTAGTGGTTAGGGTGTGCGCCTCTCATGGGTGAGGTCACGGGTTCAAAACCCACATGGGTACCGTAGTTTACTTTCAAAACTCGGGTATCCTAGTTTACTTTCAAAACTCGGGTACCCTAGTTTACTTTTTACAAAAGTAATCTAGGGTACCCGTATTCCAGATCTACGGTCCACAATCCCCCGGCCGTAGATCCCACCCTCCCATGCCCGGGCCACTTAGTCCTGAGGATGGCCGACCTCGTTGCGTTCTTACCCTTCTCTTAATGCAGACAACCTGCAGGTGCTTTGGCCTCGTGCCCTGTTGTGTGGTGTGTTTACCCTTGCCTATGCGCGCGGCTCATTTGAGACGAAATCGAATATACCCTCTTAATTAATGAGGGATTTTTCCTCAGTCGGTACCTCCTACTCACCACCATTCAAAAATAACAGGAAGACGATCTAATGTGGCATGGAAGATGCCAAGCAACATCCATCTAGTCCATCATCTATGCGTGCAGGCACAAATTAAAATCATTTCTCAAACTATTTGTTGCTCTATTGCTCGTGCTTGCCACAAGGCATGTCACCCAAAAGCACCAAGATAGGCTCCAACTGATTCCAATCTCCAATTTGGTTGGTACAGCCACAATCTTTGACATCGATCAACACTTTAAGCCTGTCTCTTGGGAGCAGTATAGGCCTCACCTTGTCTTTAATTAAAAGCTTTTGGAGAGAGTGATTGTCTAGTTTTCCCACCCCCGCCACCATCATGTGCAATTGTCACCTCCCCATCTTGTGGAACAAATACATATGTCCCGCCTCGTCAAAAGACCTACTCAACACAACCCATCATCTCTACATGGACCAAAGCATGTATTGGTGGTACCAAAAAGTGGTGTATTGAATAGTCTTTTGGTAGCCTTTACAAGTTACGTTTTCATGTTTCAAGTTTGAAATTTGTAACCTTGTTATATACTAGTGGATAGCTTTTGAAAGTAGAATCTAAAACTATATACTTTGACAAATTTTGAGTGTTTTTACTATTAAAAAAAAAAAATCATGTTTCCATGTTTATAAAAGAAACCAGCAAAAAGTGCACTTGCACTCGTTGGTGAAGAGCCAAGGTCAATGAGGAGAGTAAAGAGCCAACAATCAAGGACAATGTAGGGAACTTTCAAGTAAGGGGACCATATCTTTGCAAAGGGCTACTAAAACCCACTACAAGATAAGGTAAGAGTCTTCATGCTTGGATAAAACATCCTCGAAAAAAACTGTACACTTTCGCATGTGCACTCCAACTTGCACTCTAGACTATTATATATATAAGCAGCTTGTCTATGAAGAGGCCCTTGACAAAGAAGGCACAGTGAGCTCTATGCGTTTGTCCTCAGAATGTGCCTACATGCAATGACCATCTCCTAATTGGTCTCCCTTCTGATCGTAGAGCCAGAAATGCAAGATTCAGGGGGAGACTTCTTAGTCATAGTGGCCAAGTGGGTACTATGAATTCAATCCATATTGACACCACCTCAGAATATACCAACGCCTACATTGATGACACCTACAAAATAGAACCCACGGGTTCATTTTTGCATTTTCGCCTCGTTTTTTTCTCTTCTCCTCTTGCTCCTTTGCTATTAACCTCTACCACAACTCTAGATCTGCAACTTTGGGACATACCTGGCTTAAGATTTCCAGTCACAACTCTCTTGCAACAAGAAGATAAGTTTTTTTAATAAAAAATAATGTTAGATTAATGCATATTTGTGTGTGTGTGTGTGTGTGTGTGTGTGTTTTTTTCTTGTAGGTTCCGCGGCTATCTCTCAATCTCCTTGTGCTCACATAGGTCGCATGTGAGTGCACTATCTATTTATTTTCCTGCACACACACACACACACACACACACACACACACACACACACACACACACACATGCACATGCACATAAACACATAAATAAATAAAAATGAACATATATCTACACATAAGTAAACACATTATGTATGTGCTTGTGCACATGTTTTAGAAAATTTATTAAAATTTGTTATTTTCAAAAAATTGATCGAATGCCATTTCTTGCTTGATGATCTCGTTGTCCTGCTGCAAAATGCCATGGAAATTCCCTATGCCGAGCTTCCAGTCCACCTCTTGCTTTGCATTTTGACTCCACCACGGCTTCGAACCGTGCACACCAAAACTGCCAAAAAACACCAAATCCTCCACGATCGCACCAACTATCAACTTCGACCAGCCATAAGTTCGTGCTCTAGGCTTTGTTTAACGAGATTTCACTTGTTGCTAGCTCCATATAATGCATACTACCTCTCCAAATCTTGTCGAGATCCAAAAAACACATGATGGCACACCAATCGAGGTGACCAAACTGACTCAGAATCGGCCCATAGCAAAACTTCGACTAGCCATGTCTTGGCAACCAGGGCTCCAATTGATGATCTAAAAAGTCCAACACACTCCACAAGAAGAGCATTTCACATCCGTCTACTGAAATTGGTTTTGATCACTTGTTTGTATCTGCCTGTCCATTGTAGATTTGCAATGCACTCCAAATTCAAACATCCATATCTTTCACCTTGTAACTCCGTTTGAGAAGTCGTCTGGACTAGCTTGTAGAAAACTTCAAGATCTACATTCAAAGAAAAAACCCATAACATCCTCACATCTTTTATTTCCATACCATTTGGCCCACTTTTGGAGCCCTTTTGGCCTAATAACCACATTAGACATACACTCGAGTTGTCACGTGCCTACCCATGCCTTCCATACCTATAAGCATACATACCGCTGCTTGTGCCCTCTACAATGGTCAACACACTTTGGATACATCAACGACTACTACCACAAACCATATACACATCACCAAGCCCACTTCTATCAAGAGACTAACATCTAATCTCCTCAGTGAGCAACGTGTTAGGAGCGTCACTAAACACTAGCTTCCCACCAGATGTTGAGCTATTTACAAATGTATTGAATGTATCCCATGATGATGGTAGAAAACATAGCAAGATGTCCTTCATCGCATCATCAAACTTAAAACCTTTGGAAGTAAGTTGCAAAAGAACATTGTTGAACTTATTCAAATGAGAGCTAACACTATGCCTTCTTTCATATTCATGTGCATAAGTTTCTTCCTTAGAAAAACCTTGTTTGAGGTACTTTTACCACCCCACGCTTCACATAAGGCATCCCAGAAATTTTTGGCATTGGTCTTATCCATGATTGTGAAGGTATAGGAAAATGGCTGCCATCTCTTTCCTCTCATGCAATGTCACTTTCAAACCTTTATTGATCATCACATCGTGCATACGCTGCTTCTAGATTGCGAATTTTGTGCCATTAAACTTCTGAATGTAGTACTTATCCTTGTCCAAAGAATTACTAGTAGCCATAATCCAAGAGAATGTGACAAAAGACCTATAGTGACATTTTTGGGAGAATTTCGATAGAGTTTCCCTTAAACAGGAACATATCCTCAAAAAAAAGAACAGTAAAATCACTATGTGAACAATTAAATGTGTCAAGAATGCATATGGATTACTCGCCAAGAGAAAAATCCGACAGAGTATCCTCTATTCAGAGTTCAAAATCTCAACCCAAAACGAATCTAAACCAACGCATTAACAAGATCAAATGCTCTCAAATCATGTACTAGCATAAAACGGTAGCATAAACTACTAATAGAGTACCGATGACCTCCAACTCAGCATCAAAAGCGCCTATACCTATCTATACATAACCTATGGTGAGGCCATGAAAAGGGATCTCCAATGACATAATCCACCTCACACTTGGTAACCCGGCCCCTAGTGCTTGGCTTCAAAAAACCTCATGCAACGACCCTCACAAAAAGGATATGCAGACTCAATGACCAGCTACAGTCTCAAAAAGGGCTCTTCCGGACTGAGTCTTGAAAATGTCTAGCTAACTGCCAGCATATCAAGCCATATCAACTCCAGAAAAGGCATATAATGGCAGTAACTGCAACTCAATGTACATGTAATGGTAGTCTATGCTAGTGTACTACGATCCGCGCACAAACAGGCACCAAAAGAGTGCAAAAAATTGAATAAAACTATGCTCCCTATTGGGAGAAACTTCACTTGAAACTAGTCCTGTAATTGGACGCTTAAGTGTCTCGAGACACTAAAGTGTCCTGTAATTGGACTCTTAAGTGTCCCGAGACACTAAAGTGTCCTGTTTTCCTACCAAGTTTTGGCAATATATTTTTCGAGCTAGAAAGAACTTTTCTACACCTTGCTTCTATTGTAGATTGGTTACTACGAGGGAAAGAAAACATTGGATTTTTCTCCATGTTAAAATACAATCCCTATGGAGAGAATTATGGTAAGCTCTAAGTCATAAATTTTAGTAAAATTTCAAACTATTTTGCAAAAAAAAAACACATAAAATTCTTATATCTTTTTGTAGAGATGACTTTTTTTATGTTTATAAAAGCCAAGTGCTAGTACTTAGTGTTACTAAACAATGGAATGCCCTTCAAAGACTAGTTTCCAAGTCACATGCAAGTTATAGACATAATTGCATACTTGAGCACATTCTGAATAAGAGCATAGTTTTGGTTTTCCAAAGGTCCCCTCCATTAGGAAGAGAATGGGGTTTAGGAGGGTCTCTTTATTTGGAAGTTTAAGGGATACAAACCTTTAGTATTAAGAAAGCAATCAAAAGACATCGATCTTTTGATTTCAAACAGGAAAAATAGCTAGTTTATTTGAATTCAAATTTTGTCCCCAAATTTAAAATATAGCATGCAAAAACATATCATGTAACATATTTATGGAAAGAGATCAGTATGTAGATTACAGATCTATAATCTTCACTCAAATTGAAGATCATATGTAGGAGTCATGGAATGCCAAAATCTGTAAAGTTGTCCACCCCCTTTTTTGGGAGGAAAAGTGCATCCTTTGACCACTCTTACATGTCTCTTACACACCCACCATTCTTGCACACATGGCATGCATCTATTTGTCAAAATGTTAATCACCTCTATAATCTCATGGAAAATAAAGAGGCCCTCCCAGAGCCCATCCTCTTCTAATGATGGAATTGGGGCTGTTCTAGTGTACTTTGACAACTATAAATGACTTTATATGTTGAGACCAAGAAACTACATATTTTTTTGGCTCCTTAACTCAGTTAAATCTCATTGCTTGAACTCTATCTTGAGTTTTCAATTGTGCAAACACTCTTAAAAATCTTGAGTTCTCCACAATAACATCGAAACCAAGGTTTTAGGCACCTCAATTGTGTATGTACCACATACTTTTATACATTTAGTTGATCTACATGAAAATTTTGATATTATTTGAGGTTTTGAATGCTTATGTCTCAAGAATGAAAATATCAAAGTTTTCTCTTATGCAATTCTGAATATTTAAACTAATCCAATAATTGTTGCATACCAAAGCCCTTCTACTTGCCACCTTGAGTCCTAAATGAAAAGGATAAGCAATGTATTACTTTCTAAAACTCACAAATACATCACAAACATATGTTTCTTTGTATGCCAAATCAAACACGTAGAACTTTCCATTATTTTATATACTCTAAAGTGATTTTTTTTGCACATGAAACTTTCAATTATCTATAGCACAATTATGAAAAAGTCACATAAAATTTTCTACAAAGTCGCTTCATTTTTTCTTGAGCTTATAAAGTCAATTTCTTCAAAGCATCAATCACAATCTTACAAGGGTCAACTTGATGACTATAGTTCTTGATCATGGTAGATTCTAAAATGCAAGGTTACATTTTTAAAAAGACCTTCTAGCTAACATATTTAAGCATATCAAGAGGGTTTGCTTAAATACACCATCTAATGCAATCAGCATTTAATTTAAATTTGTAAAAAAAGGACACAAGTGTCCAGTTTTGGTACCAAACTAGTGTTAACAGAGCACAATAGCACGACAAGTACTAATCACGCATAAAAACTGATGCAGGAGCTGTTGTGAAAACAGTCACTAGTAAGATTCTCCCACCGGTGTCGTGTAGCTCCACTTCGATGGAGGGAAAGTGAGAAGAAGGATGCAGATTAAGCTTCTTTGAAGGCTATGTATTTAGTGATCAGTGGTCAGGGCTTGATAACAAGCAAATTTTAAGCTAAAAGTATGTCAAATGCGGCTTTAAAGGGCCAAAAGTTACCTTGTTGATGTTAAAAGAGAGTATTCTTGAAATGGTCATATCTAAGAATTTATTCATTAGAACTGTAGAACTTGAAGGGCTCTATATTCTTGTCTTTTCAACTCGTCAATTGGAGCTACAGATAGGAAGTTATGCCAGTTTGAAGTTTGAATCGATAGGAGATCCGTACCGCATTGGGCAACTACTGATGAAGGGTCAAAGTTGATATGAATGCATGGTTCTGACGTGCTCACTTTGATGAGTGTGTCAGTCTTTTTAGTTTGTCAATCAGAGTTTTGGTTGTCAAGATATGGCCAGTTTAAGTTTCACAAGGGGCCAGTTCCATACCACTTTGGTAGCCTTGGTCAGTTCTTGATCCGAGAGTTTTGAGCTTCAGCCAGGTTCTGGGATTGATATGGATTTTTGAGCTTCAGCCAGGTGCTTCAATTGAATTGTATTTCATGGCCAGCTAATGAAGACATGAAGGATGTGCTTAGCATTGCCTTGGATGATAAATATGCTAAGTGGATGAAGTTTTCAAAGCATTCAAATGCTTGAGGCGAATTGATTGGGGGATATGCGGACCAAGGGTGGAGAGGAAGCTGTGAACTGAAATCCATCAAAATACAATCACCTATACTTGCATTTTGAGGGCATGTGGCACTATCCAAGACACTAAAATGTGTAACAAAATTCACGACGATACTCTCACCCAAGGGCCACTAGGCCGGTTGGTAAAAGTGATCCATGGTATGCCGGGATCATGAGGCCAGATCCTTTATGCCTCTCTCCTTCCACTTCATGCTGAAGCCTTGAATTATCTCCCTCCCACTGTGATGACAAGATCTCTCTCTCTCTCTCTCTCTCTCTCTCTCTCTCTCTCTCTCTCTCTCTCTCTTAAAACCAAAACTCATTAGCTTGATCATGATCAATCCGTATTAACCCATATGAAATCACTATCTATCTCTCTCGCCTTCATCAAAGGCAAGCTCATTGACTAAGCCATATATGGTATCCCTCTCTACTCGAACTCAAGATACCGTACTATCCCAAGCTGTAATCTCTTTCTCAATCCCAAGCTCATTAGCTTGGTTTTCAATAAGCCATAATTAATCGTATTACTCAAATTCTCTCTCTCTCTCTCTCTCTCTCTCTCTCTCTCTCTCTCTCTCTCTCTCTCTCTCTCTCGACCTTGATGAAGCAAAGGAGGAACGAAGGAGAGGAAGAGCATCATGCTGAGCTTGGAAGACCAATTAAGGCAAAGGGGAAAGCACCCTCATCTTCAGTACTATTATCATTGACTTCGAAATTATCATCATCGAGTTAGAGTGAAGTTTGATTTTCTCTATTATCACCTAAATTAAGTTAGTTTAAACCAATGTGAGGAGCCTAAACTTCTCAATTAGCATTTAATTTAAGTAGCGATGCTGTTAATAATCTGCTTTGAGTAATCAAGCTTTAAAATCTTGTTCAAGTTGTCAGATTCAAGTGTTTAATCTTCATTGATATTATCTGTTGCAACTCTCTTTCTCACACCTCTCAGAGCTAGAGACCCCGCGCCTTCTCGGCTCACGTTTCAAACACAAATCCCTTGACATTTTTGGGAAACTCGACGTGAAACGAGCCGGGGTGAGAGGTGAAGATGGAGATGTCAGAACATTGATGCAGTTTATTGAAGATTTCAATTAAAATGCATTTGATGGGAACCGAGCAGTTGAATATGTGCCAAAAATGTTGCAATTGGTTTAAAGATGTTTACAAGAAGTGAAAGCCATGAAGATGAAAAGGAAAATTGACCATGAAGAGTGTGGTATTTTTCAAGGACATGATCCGGATGGACTACTTGCATGCTATAAAGAGGAGATGAAGAGCCGAGGAATTCCAAACAATTAGATGATTTTGAATTTTGAAGAAGTCATAACCTCCAAATTTAAAGATAAGGTTCAACAACTGACAGACACATATCCCACCACAGTGGGACTATTTTTCATATGGGTTTGTTTATGAAAGCTCAAGGATTATGGAATTGGAAATAAAGGAGATTATCAAATGAAGCCAAATTGTCTTTGTTAAAGGAGAAGGGGATCAAATGGATTTCCTCAACTATGATGAATTCTGGGAACACAATTCTACAAGAGGTAAAGCCAATGCAAATACAGTTTTGTAGGTAGTAGATTCATGTTTAGAGAACCATATTTTAAGCAACCTAGCAAAGATAAACAATGAGTTTAATGCTAAAATAGAGATATATGATTATCTTTTTCAAAGATTGCTTGCATGGAAGCTACCTCCAATAATGGTTCCAATGAAGACTGTACAACAAATATTTTTCAAGCTACTAACCTTGGAATAGGATGTTCTTAAAAAGTCTATCATAAGGATGATCCACTACAGGCTACTGATGAATCTATTGGCACTATAGCTGAGCAGGACAACATGTTTACTACAGGTGATTGCATCAATAAAGCTACTATATACAAAATACCTGAATAAGTGAAGGAGGTTGATGAGCTGACACATGATATGTTTTCAGAAAGGGTGCCAAATGAACCTTTGTAGTGTTATGATGCGCTATTAAGTATCATGGATGCAGATGAGGAAGCAGAGGACTTCATTGATGAGTTTGAAGATTGTCTAGACCATATTGGTTGTGAGCCAGTTATCCCCATGGGGATTCTACTTATATGCGTATACATGGGCTGCATCAAGAGGTAAGTCCTACAGTTCTGATGAATGGTCTAGATTGTTCCAAGGTTCTTCACAATGGCTATGAAGCTAGAGGGGGATAATGATACTAAATCATTATAGGTACTAGAAAAGGTGCACAAGTTTCTTCATTTCCTTGGACAATATGCTGATTATGGTAGGATTTGGATGCTATTTTTTCTAGTGATGCTTATGTCAATGATGGTTTGGCTACCAATAAAAGGGAGTCAATGCTCTTTAAGTCTTGCTCGTAACCAACTTAAGTTGCTAGCAGTTTATGGGTTGTGGGTGTTGCACTATGTTTCAGGTGATTCTTTAATATATTATGGGTCCCATCAATGCTATGTTCTCTTAAGCATATTGATCCAAGAGATTCTAGGGATCTTCAAAAGCAGGTTCAATATGAATGGATATTGTTGGGTATACATTGTGGTTGCTTTCTCCTGGATCCAAGAATAGCATATTTGGAGCAGAAATGCTTGAAGTTGATTGATATAGGAAATGTACGCTCATGTGGATATTATGATGCTCCACTATTGGGGCAATTTCTTATTATCCCATTTGATTCAAGGGGCTACTGAAGTGCAACTTGTAGATTCAAGGACATCAGTTATTTTCTTATAGCAGGTTACTTGGCACTAGGTTTTGTTTTTGAATTTATGTTATGAGGGAGTTGTTTCTGAATGGGATCGGGGAGCACCACAGACGGAGAGTGAGAGAGAGAGAAGGAGACAGACACAATGTGGGTGGGGAGACTCAAAGAGTGAGCAGCCCCCTATACACTTATGCTATGTATAAGGTATACGAGTCAGTGGGCACCCAGACTCTGGGCTTCCGGGCAAGGCACAGACGCCTATACCCCAACAACCTCCCACTTAACGGCGATTGTGCCTTTAAGCAAGAGAACCTAGTCTAAAGACTACAAAAGGCAAGAGAAAACCGCTCTCAACCGATGCCCACTGGCTGGCTGTGATCGTGTGCATCCGGCTGTCCTACTCTCGTGTAAGTCCATACACCACCAGACGTACCGCACACGTACTGCAAGTATGTACGCAATACCTGCATATCTCCCTCGTGCACTATGCCATCATCAGTCAACAAACGACTGACAACCCCAACTGCAAATGCTCTTACTACAGCTGCGATATCCGGTCTCAAGATCAACATCTCATACATGAGACCACCGAATGCCGATGCAATGCTAGCGGGCCCTGCTAGCTCTACGGAGCATGCATCAACATATATATCCCTGGAAATAGGCACCTCTAACTGACAAGGCGTGTCAGCCACATGCATCTCCTGACTGTCCACAAAAGACGCATCAACCTGTCGTGCAACCTTAGAGCAAACTAGCTGCTCTAGGTGTCTACTGGAAGACATATCCTGCACAACTATATCCCCATGCTCACTGTCAAGCATAGAAAGGAATGATTGCATAATCACTGACGTCTCAGCCTCCTCTGCAATCATCCACTGCAAACATGACCACTCAATCTGTTGTGACTCACTAGAGCTCTCATGCTCTAACTCCGTATGCATAGACTCTTGCACAACGTCCTCCTATTGTGACTCACTAGAGCAAGACCGCTCTACCTGTCTATCCTGCATAGAAGTATCTCACACAACTGACTCTTTGCTTTGCTCAGTCACTAGCAAAGCATGCATGTCTGACTCTGTCACCTCTCTGTGTGACTGCTCAAGTCGTGCCCCAACTGTGTGCACAACGAGCTCACTACTCTGCACTCCATGCAAAGTACCGTGCAACCCATGAGCAAAAGAGACTCGCCTGCTCTCTCGCTCTCTACCTGGCTGCGTGATCACAGAGACAACACCGTCTCTCCCGTGATCCACATGCAATGGGTAACCTGTACCACTCCTGGCACCTCTCGCAATCACTAGTGAATCCAAATGCATCACAAAATCTTGCTCTCGTAGCGAAATCTGACATCCACTATCTCGTAACTGTCTGACTGAGATCAAATCCCGTCTCAGATCTGGCACATAACGCACATGACGCAGGGTAAATCTCATACCACTGGGCAAGGACAAACATACGTCTCCTGTACCCTCAATGGCATACACAGCACCATCAGCCATGTGCACACAACCAAGTCTCCCACTAGAAAACGTGCTAAACCACTCACGATGCGACGTGACATGGAAAGTAGCATCTAAATCTAGTAACCAATGTGAAGACAATGTGCAATCCGTAGACATAAGATTGTCTGAAGACAAGCTAGATGTAAATGTGACATCACCGTCACAAGCATACTCAGTAACCACCGTACTGATCTCACTAGCATCTGTCATGCCCAAATCTGCATCACGCATCTGTCGCCTCCGTTGTCTCAAACGCCTGAAACATCGACGCCTAATGTGCCCTCTATGTCCACATTGCCAACATGTCAAGTCTTTATGCCATCGAGACTTGCGTGTGGGACCAATCTCTCCCATGGACATAGAAGTGGGACTAGACTCCCCTGTAGACATGGATGTCGCGTACATAGCATGTAAACTCTGCCATAAAGCATGAGTTGTAGTCTCCCTCAAGACTTGCCAGTCAACAGACTCAACCAGATGCAAACGAATCGTAGACATTGCCAACTCATCAAGATCCTGCCAATCATCATCACCCATAGACTTGGGCTTCGCCGATAAACCACGCAAGGGTTTATCCTGCCCCAAATCCCCCAATGCAACAAGAATATGCTCCTTCCAAGCAACAAAATCTGCACCATCAAACTGTGTCAGACCATAACGCTGGAAGTCAAATGAAAAATCAGCCATAATGCTCACAAAAGATCAACCAACAATGAGTAGCAAATGTCAACCAAATCAGCGCTAAACTGGCTCGAATCGCATCAACAAAAGTCTACAAATATGGCTGTAAGACATGGCTGCAAATCAGTCCCAAAATAGCCCCAAAATTCAGCTCTTAAACAGCTGCATAAACAAGTAACAAACGTGTCCCAAATCAGCCTACAACTGAGCCATACATGGACACCTGCAAAGAGGAAACAATGGCTGAAAATTCAGCGCCCAAATAAGCCCTCAAACCCGCCTGTAAACTTGTAAACCTGTAAAACCTGCTGAAAAACCTCAAGCCATTAGTGCTCGAATCCGGCTACCTAGCTCGTAGCCACACAAGCATACATCACAATACTCACTCTTGTGAGTGTGCCAAGATAACTGTACGCCTGTCAAACCCGTGAGCTAATCACCAAGCCCACACTGTGTGGTATCGATGCATACACACGCACAAATCTCCCACCTGCAAAGAACACCGCACGCAAATGCTGAGTACAACCCGTAATCTCTACCTAGATCGCATAAATGATGTGCATAAAACTCCTGGGAAAATTTCGCCAGAGTTTCGTCAGTAAAACGGCCACAAAACCAGTAACCAAATTGACTGCACACTCAAAACCATGAGCAACCAAAGCGCATCAAACCGCACTCCAAACGCATGCACCAATCTCCACACTTTGCATACATCATTGCAAACACCTGCAAATCTAGTACACAAATATTTGCTCTACCTGTGACTGCTAAAAACATGCTCGAGGCATACATTGCCGAGCTCAAAATGCAATCACATTAGTCTCCCTGAGCATCAAACCACATAAGGCATACATTGTATCCTCCCACTTGTGAGGAAACTTGCAGCAAATATCACTCTCACATCTGAGAGCAAACCATGTGTAGAATCCTCGACACACAATAAACAACTGCTGCTGCAAAAAATTCAACGTTCAGAATTTTAAAATTCTGATATGACGAGCGCATTTGGAGCATGCCAAAACCTCAAGGTAGACTCCTGGATCACATGTATCCGAGTCCGGGTGTGAAAGCTATGCCAAAAACCTCCGTTTCGACCCAAAAACGCAGTATAAACTGTCAAAAGAGGGCTGAAAAATGCAGCTCCTCAACCGTAGCTTGAATGAGGTTTCTGATGGCTCGAATGGCTTCGAAAGGGGGGTAAAACGTCAGGACGCTTGGTGGAAACGCTCTCGAAAAGCTGAATTTGCCGATGCCGAAGTCGAAACCCTGTTTGCACTCTTAAAAGTGCGCACGCGCGGACACGATTTCGGGAATGAAACTGGCTCTCCATTGTCGTCGTGACTGTGCGCACACGCGCTCCCTCCGCACCTACGCTCTGATACCAATTGAAGGAGATCGGGGAGCACCACAGACGGAGAGTGACAGAGAGAGAAGGAGACAAACACGATGTGGGTGGGGAGACTCAAAGAGTGAGCAGCCCCCTATACACTTATGCTATGTATAAGGTATACAAGTCAGTGGGAGCCCAGACTCTGAGCTGCCGGGCAAGGCACAGACGCCTATACCCCAACAGTTTTTGTGTTTTATGGTCAGTAAGTTTACATGGCTAGCTTCCAATTGACTTCTTTGGACAATTGAAGAAGAATCTTCACATCTTTTGAGTTGTTTCTAGTGCCAGAACTTGAGAAGAAGGACTTGACGGCCATTTTGTGTGCAAAAAAACTAAGGCATACTTGAGCTTGACAGAGTTTCCTAAATCAATCTTGATGGTCAAGTTGTGTGCATAATTAACTAGAGCACTTGAGTCTGGCGGGCTTCACTAATTAGGTTTTTCATAATTGAGTGCTTTGGAGATATGACAGATGTGGTTCAAAGATTTGGGATGGATAGCTACCTAATGATTAAGCCAGACCATTGATGATAGGGTTTAAGCCTTGTTTTCTTTTACATGTACCTACTAGTTATGCAAACTTGATGTCATTGTGCTCAAGGTGCCTATACAAGAAAATGGATCAAATGATTCAAGAAGCAAGAAGGCGAGATTGTTCTTGAAGAACTATTAAGTAGCATGGATGTAGGTGAGGAAGTAGAGGATGACATTGATGATTTTGAAGATTGTCTAGATCATATCGGTTGTGAGCAAGTTATCCATGGGGATTCTACTTCTATGCTTATACATGGGTTGCATGAGGAGGTAACTCCTACAATTTTGATGGATGGTATAGATTGTTCCAAGGTTCTTCACAATGCCTATGAAGCTAGAGGGGGCGATGATACTAAATCATCATGCTGAAAAAGGTGCACAAGTTTCTTCATTTCCTTGGACAATATGCCAATTATGGTAGGATCTGGATGCTATTTTTTCTAATGTTGCTTATGTGAGTGATGGTTTGGATGTCAATAAAAGGAAGTCAATGCTCTTTAAGGCTTGTTGGTAACGAGATTAAGTTGCCAGGAGTTTATGGAATGTGGGTGTTGCACTATGCTTTAGGTGATTCTCTAGTATATCGTAGGGCCCGTCAATGCTATGTTCTCTAAAGCATATTGATCCAAGAGATTCTAGGGATCTTCAAAATCAGATTTAATACGGATGGGTATTTTTGGGTATATATTGTTGTTACTTTTTGTTGGATCCATGATTAGCATATTTGGAGAAAAAATGCTTGAAGTTGATTGATACAGGAAATGTATGCTCATGTGGATATTATGACACTCCACTATTGGGGCAATTTCTTATTATCCCATTTGATCCTAGGGGCTACTGAAGTGAAACTTGCAGATTCAAGGATATTAGTTATTTTCTTCTAGCAGGTTACTTGGCACTAGGTTTTGTTTTTGGATTTATGCTATGAGGGAGTAGTTTTTGGGTTTTGTGGTCAATAAGTTTACATGGCTAGCTTCCAATTGACTTCTTTGGACAATTGATGAAGTATCTTCACATCTTTTGAGTTGGTTCTATTGCCAGAGCTTGAGAGGAAGGACTTGACGGCCATTCCATGTGAAAACATACAAAGGCATATTTGAGCTTGATAGAGTTCCCTAAATCGATCTTGATGGTCAAGCCGTGTGCATAATTAATTGGAGCACTTGAGTTTGGTGGGGTTCACTAAACAGGTTTTTCATAATTGAGTGCTTTGGAGATACGACAGATGCGGTTCAAAGATTTACGATGGACAACTACCTAATGAGTAAGCCAGACCATTGATGATAGGGTTTAAGCAAGCCTTATTTTGTTTTACATGTACTTACTAGTTATGTGAATTTGATGACATGCTCAAGGTACCTACTACACGAAAACGGATCAAACTGTTCAAGAAGTGAGAAGGCTAGATTGATTTTGAAGATCTAAATTCATATCAACCTCTAGAAGATAATGTTATGTATGCATAAGACGATGTGTTTGATTATGATTTTTATTAAGCTGAAAGTATGCCACATGCGGCTTTAAAGGGCCAAAGGCTCCCTTGTTGATCCTAAAAGAAAGTATTCTTGAAATGGCCATAGTTGGGAGTTTATTGATTAGAATTGAAGTACTTGAAGTTCTCTAGAGGATTGTCTTTGTGGCTCATCAATTGGAGCTACAGATAGGAAGTTATGCCAATTTGAAGTTTGAGTCGATAGCAGATCGGTACTGGATTGGCAGTTTCTGATCAAGGGTCAAAGTTTATATGTTGTATGGACTTGAAGTTCTCTTTTTGAGGATCGTGTTGGTCTTTTTAGTTTGTCAATCAGAGTTTTGGTTGTGAAGTTTTGGCCAGTTTAAGTTTCAAAAGGGGCCAATTCCATAACACTTTGGTAGCCTTGGTCAGTTCTTCATCGGAGAGTTTTGAGCTTCATCCAGGTTCTGGGAAATGGTAGAATAAGTTCTCAAGGAGAATCTTGTTCATAATTTCATCTCTTGTAGTGCATTGATAGATGCTTCTTCAATTGAATTGTATTTCATGGCCAACTAATGAAGACACGAATGATGTGCTTAGCATTGCCTTTGATGATAAATATGCTAAGTGGATGAAGTTTGAAAAGCATTCAAATGCTTGAAGAGAATTGATTGGGGGATATGCCGACCAGGGGTGGAGAGGAAGCTGTGAACTGACATCCATCAAAATACAATCACCTATACTTTCATTTTGAGGGCATGTGGCACTATCCAAGACACTAAAATGTCCAACAAAATTCACGACAATACTCTCACACGAGGGCCACTAGGCCGGTTGGTAAATGTGATCCATGGTATGTTGGATCATGAGGCCAAATCCTTTACGCCTCTCTCCTTCCTCTTCATGCTCAAGCCTTGAATTATCTCCCTCCCACCATGATAAAAAGCTCTCTCTCTCTCTCTCTCTCTCTCTCTCTCTCTCTCTCTCTCTCTCTCTTGTAAAACCAAAACTCATTAGCTTGATCATGATTAATCTGTATTAACCCATATGAAATCACTCTCTATCTCTCTCGCCTTCGTGAAAACCAAGCTCATTGACTAAGCCATGTATGAATTAAGTAAGGTTAAACCGATGTGAGAAGCTTAAATTTGTCAATTAGCATTTAATTTAAGTAGTGATGCTATTAACAGTGCGCTTTGAGTAATCAAGCTTCACAATCTTGTTCAAGTTGTCAGATTCAAGTGTTTAAGATTCATCGATTGTGTCTATTGCAAATATCTTTCTCACACCTTCACAGTCAGAGGCCCGGCACCTTCTCGGCTCACGTTCTGAACACAAATCCCTTGACATCAGAGTACAAACCTATAAAGTGTGTCTCACTAGATATGCAGTGAGAAACGGCCTTCCATAACCTTTATGTAAATCAAACACAAAACTCATGCATAGGATCTCGTTGAATCTGCAAGAAACTAGGAATGGTGTTGTAAAACCGAGTTACTGATGTCAAGGCCAAAACCAAATAGTGAGATTTCACAAGCCCAAAACGGCATACAATCATCTTATACAATCCTCATAACCATCATGCAATATGAATAGATGAAAATGAAGTAACAAGGTCCAATGTCTAGTGTGACCTCACGAGCTTAAGGCAACCAACATGCAAACAACAGAAGCATAATTTGTCAAGAACCAAGTCCAGAAGTGGCATCAAGCCCACACACAAGAGCATCTAGAGTGTACACACAGATTGTGTGTGTGTGTGTGTGTGTGAGAGTGTGTGAGCACACCTTTACACACACATCTTAAACAAGAAAATATCGCTTAACTTAATTTCTTGTCGAACTGCTAGATTTTTGCTGGAGCACTTTTTGAGTCCAGTTTGGATGTCACCTACTCAATGCCTTGAGAAAAACCCTCAAGAACCTGCACTCACTGCTCGATTTTGTGCTTGTAGAAGCTCACAAGTCCCCACTTGCTTCCAAGATCATTAACTTTGTTTGACTTGATTTCTTGGCCAATTCCTAGCTCATTACTACTATCTCACAACAAGCTCTACTCACTATGTCCAATGCTAGTGAATGCCTCCCCTTTTTCCAATTGAGGTGCCTTCAATTTTCTTACTTCTACTTGTACCTGCAAATTTGCTTCTCATCAAGACCATATCAGAATGGTTGCCAAAAAGTCTTAGAAACCTTAGAGAAGAGCACCAATGTCTCTATATCAGCAAATAGATATTCACACCAAGTAGATGAGTCCGGAGATACTCTGTATGCCAAAACCTATGAAAGAAGCTCTACCCATGGTGCCAATGTAAAAGACTCCACCTCCGAGTGAGTGTGTGTAAAGGCCTCCATGATTTCTAACAAAAATCAACAAAAAAGCCTCAAATCTCAATCCCTACACAACCTTAAATTGCATCTTTGATCTCAAAATTTATGCACCCAAATTTGAGCACCTATTGTGTTTTCAAGAGTTCATTATACTTGCACACCACACAAAACAAAAAACCTGAAATTTTTTGTATGCAATCGATTTGAGCTGAATATTAGCAAATTGGAGAGAAATTTGCAAATAGTTTCTTCTGAAATTCTATAGGCCAAGTCAAAATGGAGGGAAATAGCAGGTATAATTTTTAGATATCCATTCTACAAGGAGAAAATGGTCTGCAAAATAGTGTTGTTGCGCATACACAGTTTTTAGGGTAGCACCTTACCTACATACTATCTTCTACAATGTGTTTTGAGCTTCCACAAGAGCATACATCACTCTCATCTCACAAGCTCCCATTATGTTAACACAAAGCTTCCAAGATTTCTTGATCTCTCCACCACCGAGAGCGATCAAGTTATCACTTCGGAGCTCTTGATGTTGCCATGCTCCCCGCTCCCCGCAATCACCATGCACTCTGATACCAATTGAATGGATGCGGGAATGTGGTGTGTGTATAGGTAGGGAGAAAGAGAGAAAAAGAGAGAACACATAGTGTGGGATCAAGCACAATGGCCTAAGGTATCACTCATTATTTACTATTCTATGTATATAAAGAATAAGTAAATGGGTTCGTGAGGTCCGTGCGTGGCAGACATTGGGCATCTGTATTGAGGCACGACACATTATGCCTTTACCCCAACATCAAACGGCCTTTGGTAGTATAAAATGTACTAATTATCATTCAATACAATCATTTACAATTGAAACAAAATAGCATTCTAGAGCTAGACAGTAGCAACACCCCATAAATTTGTAGTATTCAACAAATAACTTTTGGTGCTATACAAATTCATTGTCATGTAGTGGAGTACCAAATTTTATTTTTGTGATATCTTTATGATTTGACACACTATCTAGAATTGATGCCATGTAGATGAGTACACAAATAGGTACTTTGAAAAGGCTTTAGTACTATATAGGAATGCTAAATTGGTACTAAACAAAGAAACCAGTTTTGGTATTGTATGCATAGAGACTTTGATACTATACATGAGGCTTTGGTGCTACAAAGAGAGGCTTCAATACTATATAGAGTCTTTGGTGCTTATCAAGAAGAAAAATGTACTATATAGAGGCTTTGATACTATACAGATAGGCTTTGGAATCACTAGTTTCCATTTGAACAACAAATTTGGTTCTAGACAAGGGCTTTGGTTGTATAAAAAAAAGCTTTGGTACTAAAAAGGAATGGCTTGGTATTGTCTAGAACTTTTGTAAGGAGCTATACATACCTATTACCATATACTAGAGCACCAAATTTGGCACTCTCTTCACCAAATTGGCCTTAAGAATGTACCAAACAATTTACAATTGCAAAGGTAGTTATTATCTGAGAGTCATTGAGTAGATGCATAGCATGTTTGACAACACTTTTCCTTCCAATTAAATTATTGCACATGTTTGTCCTATAAGATTAAACTCTAGTCTTTGATGTTTAAAAAGCATACACCAAATCTATTGTAATGGAATTAGCCTATTCAACTTGAGAATAGCGGAAATTAATGAGAATACTTTCGAGAAATAACTTTGTGAGCATAGCGGGTAGACATAATTGAAGATAGCAACATAATCATAGCAATTAGTCAACTTGGCATGAACAATACTTTTGCAAGAGAGAGAATTTAGAGAACATGACAACAGTTGAGGACCGGATTTATGTGGAGCCGGTCCCCCCTCCAATAGGCATTTGTATTATGATTTCTCCCATTAAGAGAGACTTGTTACAATAAATTCTTTGTGTTCCTTGTGACCTAGGTGATGCAATGAATATGGAAAGCTTCATGCATCACAATCATAGCATAACATGAACTTGAAGAAAGCTTTAATTGTCCCAAGCCTCAGTCCCAAGACCTCAAACACCTTCGAAGGTGGAGAGAGCTAGCAGGGAATGAGGGTAGGGAATTGAAGAGGAAGAAGAAACATTTCATAGGAGAAAGAACTAGTTCCTCACTTATCATACTCTTGTTGCTAGCATACATAATAGCATAGTAATGAAGAAGAAGGAGATGACAAGCTCAAGCATTGAAGCATGGCTCTTGGTTGGATTTGCACTCCATAGCCAAGAGTGTTGGTGTAGGCTCTCAACCTCTACTTGCTTGGAGAGGGAGCTCTTGCACTTTGCATAGCACACAATGAGAGTGATTGTGAGTGTGTGTGGGTGAGTATACCCCTCAAGCAAGCCCCTAGCTAGCTTGGGTCGACCCCCCCTTGTAGCTCATGCTTGAAGCTCATTGGACCCCTCCAGGCCTAGCCAATCACAAGCAGGAGCCATTACAAGCAACATGGGTAGCCTTGAGACAAGTGTCCCTTTCCTTTTTGAGATAGAGGGCTAGATAAATGCTAAAACAATTAGATAATTCATGTAATTTATCATTGGACCCCTTTGAAGCTTAGCCAATAGGCTTCAAGCAACACATGAAGGTAACATGGGTAGGGGCCTGACATGTGTCCTTGCTGCCTCTTCAAGTTGGGGCTTCCCTTGTGTGTGTGAGTGGGTGTTCTCTCTCTAGCCCCTAGGACAAGGGCTCGCCCCCCCTCTTGTAGGAATGCTTTTGACTTTAGGTGATTAAGCACCTTACTCACCAAGCATGACAAAGCACTTGAACTAGGGGGTGTTCCCACAAGCATCTCAGGCAAGCTTCTCAAGGCACCTCAAGTACCTTAATCATGCAGCAAGTCAAGCACCTCAAGCATGGAGCCAGTCAAGCACCTCAAGCATCTTAATCAAGCACCTCAAGCATGACAAACACCTCAAGCACGACAAGCACCTCAAGCAGGACAAGCACCTCGAGCTTGGGCCGGGTTCCCACCTGAAGCTCAACCCTAGCTTACCTAAGGTCAAAGGACTTTTACACACATTTATTGGAGGTCTTCAATGAAGCTAACCCTAAGGTCTTATGCTCCATTGGTTAGCCTTGCTCTTTGATAGACCATCTCCCTTTTGGGCCCCTTTACCATTGGCCCCGTATTGAGATAGATCTATAAGCACATATCTATATCCTAACACTTGTTCCCGTTTATTCTCCCACATTAAGTGATCAATTTAATATGAGAAAATCATTTGGGTTGGTTAGATATTAGATTTTATGACATCTATGGTCTCATTGGTGATAGTGCTACCTTGAGGCAATTCTCTCCAACAAGCACTAAATGGTAAGACTTCATTCCCATGTTTATTATTTACCTAATAACTTCCTTCAATCGATAACCAAGACATTAGAAATTCTAGAGTAGTTCACTAAAGCTATACCTATGTTATTGTTCAAGATCATTTCCAATGAGTTTTTCTTCACAAGAATCTCACTTGCTAAGTGGGGAGCCTTAAGTTGAGTCAAAGTGTTGTGTATATCTAAGAGAATGGTGTCTTCCAACTTTGTTGAAATTTGAATTTTGCAGCTCGTAAAATGCTTGATGGTTCAAGATTTTTTGAAACATCTCCTTTTGTTCATTCATTGCCTACCTATAAGTCCCCAAATTTTTGGGTCTCTTCTGAAAACAAGAAAAATAGCTTTCAATATCTATTTTGTCAAATTTTTACTTAAGATGCTTGATTGATAGTATGGGAAGGTTCTAAAGTAAAAAGCAAAGTCGTTTCCATATTCTGTAGGTTAGATGGATGTTTGGTTCAATTTTGGAAAAATCCGCTATATTTAATTTTTTCACACTTTTTATGGTTTTAGGTGCCTTTTTGTAAAAAGCAAGGTCGGATCCTTAATCTATGTGTTCCAGGGAAGCTATGGTTCAATTTTGTAAAAAATTGCTTTTTGAGTGCTTTTCACGCTATTTATAGCTTTTCATGATTTCTAGTGTTTTTTAGTGAAAAGCGATCTTATTCCAGTGGACGAGAACTCGTGGTTCAATTTTAGAAAATTTTGCTTTTTACGCTATTTTTAGCTTTCGGTGCTTTTCAGCATTTTTGAAAAGAAATGTGCTTTTCATGATGACCTAAACATAAAGATATTAATTTCAGTCTCGGTCGGATTTAAAAATGATCACCCGGAGCAAAAATGGGACGAGACGGGATAGTTACAAGAAGTATTTTTATAAAAAGCGATATCGTAAATACATCAAGGGAGAACGGGAAAGTCATAATTATGTTGGGACATTACGGTGCGGCATAGTCTAGCTATGGTTTCCATTACTTGGCCAGATACTGCTCAGATAGTCAATTTTGCTGTAAAAATTTAATGGTAAGTGGGAAAATTGACCGCCAAAAGCAAAGGCTTGTTTTTAGAAAATACTAGAGTTTTTTCCCAAAAGCTAGGGGCTATTCCAGGATGAGAGGTAGCGCCATCTTTCTCCTTGGGGCACACTCCTGCCTGCTACACTTGCCTATAACTTGCCGGTTAGTGCTCAGTTCTCAGTGCCGTCTGTTGCATCTACTACTGCAAGGCTATACGTATCTATTATACAGAGTGGTGTAAGCTCTTCTCCCCATCTTCATAAATTCTTCTTCCCAAGAAGAAGGATACTCTCTCTCTACTTGCTTATTATCTTCTCGCTAGCTTCATGGTGTACGCGCTCTCCGGAAGCTTTTGTGGCGGATACCTCAACGTAGCTCTCATCACCGCTCTCTTGCGGAAAAGTAAGAAGCCTTTTGACAACCCCTTATAGATTCTAAAGCACGGTGAGAAGCTCTATACTCCATAGCCATCATCTCTCTCTCTCTCTCTATGTCGTTTTTGTGAGTAGTCACACTCTCGGTGATTGTTTTTGCTACAAACGGGAGCGTGGAGTTCCCTCTTAGAATGGAGTGCTATGCCTGGCATGCCGAGAGAGAAGAAAGAGAGGAGAGAAGATACACAGACACTAGGTGCAATCTCCCCCCGTACAAGAGTGAGCATTTCCCTCTTGCACGTATTTATTTATAGATTTCTTGAATGCCCAAAAATGAGTACAAACTGACCGACCGAACATAATTGGCCAAAGCTCATAAAGAGTAGTTGAATAATCAAATATGTAATATCCTTCTGCATAATCCATTATCTGCTGATGCTTTTGCCACCTGCCAGCTGCAATAGATAATGAAATATCAATTCTATAACATACCTCTCCGTTGGAAAGCAATTGTCCTCAGTTGGAAAGATAAAAATCTGCAAACAATACTTGTCAAAAACGATGATTAGAAATCTGTATCAAATAGCAAAAGAAAAATACATAAAATTAGACACATTCGTTATGCCTGCCGTCATCCATATACTACCTATTCTATTGTCCAATGCCATACCACTAGAATAAGTAGTATATGACATATCCTGATTAATCAGGATATCATTGGTCACACTCATTATTTCTCATAAATCTCAAGGACAATTCCACAGATACTGTTGCGACAGAAAATCATCATATATCCATTCCAATTCCAAATCCTATTCCAGTGCAAAATATATGCAACATATGCACATTTCACACTACAAGAGGTTGTGTGCTCTTGTGACGCTGTTAGCGACGGAAATACACTGGGTTTTTATAACCCCCGGTGTCGCTAAAACCGTCGCTAATAGCGTCGCTATGAGCGTCACTATATAGCGACGCGTATAGCGACGGTTATAGCGACGTTTACACAGAAGACTATAGCGACGCTCATAGCGACGCTACAGAGCCATAAATAGCGACGGTTATAGCGACGCCCGAGAGATTTTTTTTTTGGTGACAGGGCATTGAATGCCCTGCCACCCATCAACCATATTGTACTTGATTCACTTTTTAAAAAAAGTGCAAGGGTAGATAATAGACCCAAAATAGTCACCCACAAGACGCATTGTTTGCAAAATTGACAAGCGTAAAATTGACAATTGTACACATCATAGGCAAAATGAATTGATTGGCAAATGTAATAATGACAATTGTACAACATCATAGGCATAAAGAATTGATTGGCAAAAGGAACTGCGGTGACAAATGTAATAATATACATGGTTCAAAAAGACGTATAAAATCCGTCTCATGATACATAAGCTATGAGAAACCCTAAACTAATGCTATCTAGCTACGGCTAAACTGACGTCATCTAGTCAGACGTCTCATCGCGTCCAAGCGGCATATCTATCGGATTCTGCAAAAAAAGATAATAAGACAGCTTTCAGTAAGTATAAACATATAACGACATTTATAAAACAATACAAAAAATAGAAAAGAGTAAACCCTACTACTAACCATGCCGCCGCGAGAACTGAGAATGTCCATCAGGGCGTTTAAGCCCTTCCTGCCTGGGTACTCGTGCTCGTACGATGTGGGATCACGTCCTGTCATCGACCACTGTCAAAACATACAAAGATTTCATTATGTTAGAATTAAAAAACTCATAAACCCTAAACTATCGAACATAAAGATCAATGCGAAAACACTTACAAAATCGGCCTCAAATGATGCCCATCCACCGCTCCCCAAGTGGTCCGAGCTCCCTGCCTCTACTCGCGCTCTGGCTGCATCCTTTTGTTGCTTCCACTTGTCGGGATTCTCGTACGCTGCTTTCTTCGCATTCTTCCAATCTTCTTTGGCCAGCCAATCTGGCCTGTTCCACCCACTCTTGATTGCTTTTTGCACTTCGGAACGCTTGTGTTTGCACTCTTCATTGAAGCGCTGATCTCGTGTTGGAACGGGAAACTCATCATGAAGTATGCTGATGACTCTGTTTTTTAAATCACTTGGTACTTCACTCCATTTGTTTAGTATGTAGTGTCTAAACAGCTGAGAGCAAAGACCACGCATGCGCGAGATCACCTTCTTGCCGTCATCATCCATGATGATGCCGCCGCGGATGTCGACGGAGTAAGGCAAGCCCTCTGGCCGGTGACGCGTGAATCTGGGTGTCCCGGCAGGGGTCTCTAGCGGCGTGTCGATGGGGGTACGGACGTCAGGTGTCTCCAACGGCATCTGGGCCCCGAAGCGAGGAGTGTCGAGTGGGGTGGCTCCTGGCGGAGTAGGTAGAGGTGTATAGCTGCTAGGAACAGTCAGCCGCGCAAAACCTGGCGTAGATGGCGATGTTGTGGCTGGTGTGGGGGCAGGCAAAGAAGGGGAGGGTAAAGAGCCTCGTCGAACACGAGGCGGTGTGGAGGCATCGGTGGCGGAATCCCCACAACAACCGCCACCGCCACCACTAGAGCGCCGGTGTCTAGACGAGTGTGACGATCGTCTCGTCGACGCCGAAGCTTCGGAGCGCGCCGAATGCTCCGAAAGAGAGGGAGATGCGGATGGAGTAGGAACGCGTGATGATGCGCCAGAGCGATGACGCTCCACGTACCACTGTCTCTTCTGCGGTGACAAAGAAGAAAGAAACTCCTCATCATCCATACCTGCATTAAACACACGAATATTTAAACTTAATATTGAATGAATAGAGTAGACAATGACGCAAAGACCATTAAATACAATGACGTAATGACGCATATAAATACAATGACGCAATGAATTGAGTGATAGAAGAGGCAAGTCAAAAACTTAGAATTTTCAATCAAAAGATGTGAGCGCGAGTAGAAAAGAGCGTTATACACCATGGAAGGTACTTAGAGAGCCAGAGCTTTTACAACACGGAGCAAAATTGTTCAAATACAATATTTGTGGCTTTAAGAGATCTCTCTCTCATCCTCGCATAACTCAGCATAACTTCCTATATCTATATAGAGCTCTCCGTTTAAACACATATCCTCTGTTTCATTTTGTAGCTCCTCTGCATGCACCCCATATAGAGTAGTAGCATCTTGATGCTCGTCTGGCACCACCGCAGCGGCTTCTGATTGAGCATCTTCTCTGATCTCCTCCATTGATGCCGTTGTGATTGGCACATGGTAGCCTTCATACGTCCTTGCACTACGAGGGGATACCTCTATGACGTACCACCAATTTGATGTAGACTTTGTAGGATGAAATATTACCTGCCAGAGCCACATAACTTACATGAGAGCTTTCAAGCACATAACTTGTAAAAGGGGGATGTTAACTATCTACATACTTACTTGTTCACAATGCTCTGGTAGTACGAAAGTGTCTCTTAGGTCAGTCCATTTCTTAGTAGAATCCACCTCAAGAAAACCAGACTCTCCTCTACGCACAGTAGCGTTGCGACCCTCCATGATTATCTTGAACCATTGCACGTCGAACAAGTCGACAAAAAATCCTCTGTAATGCATCCTCAAAATCTCTTGCAGCGTGCCGAAGTAAGTGAGTTCCGCCACCACAGGATCTGCATCAGAGGAACGTCGTTGACTAGAGTGTTCAAATTTTGCCATGATTCCACAATCTTGAGTAAAGCGCTTTTTGTCGATTCGTTCCACCCTAAAATGTCGACCTTTACACCATGCTGCTGTGTATGACTTATACTACAACGAACAAAGGTTATGAGTGGCCGTTCAAACGTTTAGAAATAAAGTCACTAGCATGTCGTACATTGCAAACTTACCTTGGTCGCGCAACCCCGAGAGTACTCCCACTCTTCCTCAGTCACTTCGTCACCGCATTGTTGTGCGCTTTTCAATTGGTTGTGCAACCATCTTAAGCTCATGAAGGTTGGTAGGCTCTCCAGACCCGTCGGATAGTGCATCGGTGGTCGTCTTCCCCGTCTCCACTCGATTCGTGCCCTTTGTCGCTCTTGCTTTGCATCCTCATATTGTGAAATCCACTTTTGCATCATTGGATTGTGAAGCATGCAAAATCGGTTGATTTTAGCCTCTAGATCTTCCGTCATCTTCTTCTCAACACCGAGATTGCACATGACAATCCCAGATATGCGCTCATCATCTATGGTTCGCCATAGCGTGTCCCGGGATTTATCAAATCCGTCTAGCCACTCTCCAATGTACACTAGGGACTCTGATACCAACCAACCTTCTGCCATGCTACCCTCCGGACGTGCCTTTTGACGCACATATCCCTTAAGCGTTTTCATGAAACGTTCTAAGAAGAACATCCATCTGGAATGAACTGTGCCAGCTATTTCCACCTCATCAACTATGTGAACAAGAAGATGCACCTGAATGGTTAGCATGGTAGTAGGAAAATGTTTCTCAAACATGCACACAAGCTCCACAGCATTTAGTTTGGCGAATGGTATGGAGTCTACGTTGATCTCCTTTTGTGAGATCCATTGCACCAGCTTTGCAAGTTTGTAGATTGTGTTACGGAGGTCGAGAGACAAACATCCCTCAATGGCAACCGGTAAAATAAACTGTAAAGTATGTGCAGCAATGATATTAAAGTCCACATTTTATGCCATGATATTAAAGTCCACTATGAACGTACCTGACACATTTTATGCCAATCGTGTGACTTCAAACCGGTAAGCTTTCCGTCTTTAGTAAAACACGTTCGGAGCGAGTGCATTACACCAGTGGGGGTCCGCAAGGATCGAATGGTCTCTTTTACTTTGCGTTCTTGGGCTCCTGTGAAAATCCATGGTGCTTTGGGGAGTTTTATCGATCCATCAGACGCTGTTTGTGGCCAATATTGCTCCATACGATCCACATTTCTAAGGTCAACTCTGGCTCCCAAAGTATCTTTCTTGCCGGTCAAATGGTCCCATAGTAGATTACCCACATTCTTGAATATGTGCATTGGATCGAGCAAGTGATTGATCATGAGTCGGGGCCAGTATGGTAACTCGTACCATAGAGATAGTCTCTTCATCCCTGGAGGAAATCCGTCATCGCACATCTCCTTTTGCTCTAACCATGCTTGTGCAGACAGCCTTGGTGGCTCTCTTCCCAAAAAGCCATCGCGTAACACATGATTCTCTGGAAGGTACGCTTGATGACCTTCGTAGATTTGCTTCTTCAGTGAGGGCGCCCTACGTGCATTCAGTCTAGGTCCACATGTGACACATGCTTTGTATCCGCTTGTTTGAAGCCCTGCATGTATACACATGATAATAGATCAACTATGGGAAAAAACAAGATTTACAGTGTCTGAGTGAGGAGTGTCAATAGATCACCTGAGCATTCTGTTAGCCCGGGATAGTCATGCATGGTCCACATTAGAATGCCTCTGATCAAAGCATTCCGTCGTCCTTTGTGTCGGCTCATATCCACCACCTCTATGCCAATCCACAATTGTTGTGGCTCTTCCAATAGTGGACGAAGATACACATCCATATTCTCCACTTTATATGGCCCTGGCACAATCAAGCTTAGCCATAGGTGCCCCTTCTTTGTAGTCAACCACGGGGGAATGTTGTAGTTGACGATGACAACGGGCCATACACTGTAAGATGTTGATCTTTGACCAAATGGATTTACGCCATCCATAGCCAGGCCTAAGCGCAAAATTCGAGCTTCCCTGGCAAAATCCGACCATGTTCCATCTATATGTTTCCAGGCTGCGCAATCTGCAGGAATTCGTAGCACACCCTCCGAAGATTTATTCTCCTCATGCCATGATGCTAGGGCGGCCATGGACTTACATTCGAAGACATGCTTGATGCGAGGAAGTAGAGGAAAATGTCGCAAAACCTTTTGTGGAATTTTTGTCCCGTGGAGATCTACTCGATATCTTTCGGAATCACATTTCGGACACTTCTCCATGTCTATGTATTCCCCTCTGAAAAGAATGCAGTCATTAGGACAAGCGTGGATAGAATTGTAATCCATCCACAAGTTTCGCAAAATCTTTCTTGCTTCATCTCGGGAATCTGGCATCACATTGTCAGCTGGTAGTATGTGCTCTTTAAGCAATCTACACAACATAAAAATACGATACAGTCGTGTAAAAATCTATCATATCATTATACATTTAGAGTTTTATTAAAGTAAACTAATTGTAATAGATCACCTGAAAAGCGTTGTGACGCTAGTGTCACTCCATCCAAACTTTGCCTGCATGTTGAGAAGAACCAAGAGTGCTTTCAATCTAGACATACGTGCTCCATTATGTTATATAAAAAACAAAGAACTAAACTAACAGGGATTATAAGAACCTTAAAATTGATTTAACACATAATTTTTCACATAACTCGGCAAGATTTGGCATTCTCATCACTAAAGATGTGAGAGTTAACTTCCGGCGGTGACACTGCCTCATCTCCATCTACATCTGACGACAGCAATTGGCCCCTTAGACCGTTCTTGCTCTTGTTACTAACTTTGAAGTTCCTGTTGAATGACTAGAGGTTGTCTAGATGGTCATTGTGTCGGGGATGTAGTGACTATTGCCGCCCTGAAGATCCACCTTCTTCCCTATCTTCTGAAGACATTTCACCAGTACTTTTGGATCGACGGAGCCCACCATGAGTGAAGGCAGCAATACCCTATATTCCATTGAGGGCTTTCTTCACCCGCTTCATGCAGGCTTCGCAGTCTATGGAGACCTAAATCTAATCTAATATAACGTAAATCTAAATCTAGCGTAAATAAACGTAAATCTAATTAAAAATAAACCTAAATCTAATCTAATTTAACTTAAATAAACCTAAATCTAATTTAACGTAAGTCTACATCTAACCTAATCTTTAACGTCTTTTAGGATAGTTTCCTACGACGTTATAACTCTCTTCTTCTTGTGTGTGTGCGCGTGTGTGGATGTGTGTGCCAATAAAAAGAGATAAATGGTATAACCTTTCTATCACCCATGCCAAGTATGATAGATTGGTTATGCCATTTCCCTCTTGAATAATAGGTCTTGAGTTCAACTCCTCGTCGGCAAGATCTTTAGGTCTTTTAATTTTAATTAGTTTCCTACGACGTTAAATTAGTTTCTCTCTCTTTCTCTCTCAATGTGTGTGCATTTTTTTGGATCGTATGCATGTTTTCTCTCTCTTTTCCTCTCTCACTGTGTGCGTTTTTTGTTTATGCATGTTCTCTCTCTCTTTGCCTCTCTCAATGCCTGCGTTTTTGTTTATGCATGCTCTCTCTCTCTTTTCCTCTCTCAATGTGTGTGTGCATTCTTTGTTTATGTGTGTGTGTACGTTTTTGTTTATGTTTGTACTCTCTCTCTCTCTCTCTCAAAAACACTATGTGTGTGTGTATGTGTGTGTGTGAGAGAGAGAGAGAGAGGGAGAGAGAAAGAGGGGAAGGGAACATGAGAGTGAGGAGAGGGAAGGAGCATACCTGGCTCTCCTTCCTCTCCTCGTGTGTGTGTGTGTGTGTGTGTGGAGAAGAAAAAGAGAGAGAGAGAGAGAGAGAGAGAGAGAGAGAGAGAGAGAGAGAGAGGGAGAGCGTTTCCTGCTCCTTGCTTGAGGGCGCCGAAAAACTCAGATATGAGATCTGAGTTTTTGGGCGCGCTCTGTTATTTTTTTAGCCCAGTCGGCGTCGCTATGAGCGTCGTTATAAGCGTCGCAAATTTCCAAAGAAATTTGCGACGCTCATAGCGATGCCGGGATTTTTTTTTTGAGCGTCGCTGTGTGAGCGTCGCTAATATGAATAGCCTCTTGTAGTGTCACATACAAATCCAAATATCCTTCGTTTTTGTATACCCGGGTAACAAAATCATACCAGTTGCAGTGGTGGCCAGCCACCACAGCATGATTTTGTGATTGGTGTTGCCTAAATCGGCGAATCTACACCAACAAGACGTGCTGCCTAAATCAGTGAATCCGTACTAATTGTGCCTAAACCGACAAATCTGCATTTGGTAGAAAAAAATTCCGAATTTGTAGTTTGTTGGTGTGCTCCCTAAATCAACAAATTTTCATTAGGATGAGCATTGACACATTCCCTAAATCGGCGAATCTATGTACATGTGACCAATGGACTAGACATGACATAGAAACACAACATAAAAAAATATACTACCTAGTTCATACCACACTGGAGTAAGGTTGAGTAACAAAGCACTAACAAATTGTTATTCATTAAATGAAGGCACCTCGGCTTATGTGAATATCTACATACCTCAACGTGAAATGATCGCAATAACAATTTCATGTAATACAAGTATTGGCACCATGTTAGAGAATGCAAGTAAGTAAAAGAGCCATGTCTTCTTTAAAAAATAGATTATAATCAAGTCGATGAGTAAGCCAGACGTGTTCACTTAATGTAACCGTGTTATTCGTTGTGGAATGTTATTAGTAGATATGTGTAGGACTATGGGTATCATATATAAAATTTGAGAGAGTGCTGTCAGTGTATGATTACTTGTGTTTTCAAGAAGTTTTTTTTTTCAAAATCAAAAATGAAAAAATGCGAAGAGAACTTACCTGTTTGCTCACTGTAAATCATTAGACACTGGACGATATACTGCATCTAAAATATATACCAGTTGGTGCGTGGGGAGAGAGATACAAGTAGGAGAGAACTATAATTAGCAAAAGTCATTTACAATGATGATCCTTGGATGAACCAGAAAGTGAGATGGAATTAATAAATGGTCGATTGTTTTTGTTTGTATAAATGGAGTAGTCCCCTTGATATCACAAACTATTGTCTCTAAAGTGCTTAATATTGGAAAAATTATTATTTATAATTGTTTAAAGGGCATTGGCTAGTGTTTAGTCATGATATCACGAGCATACATCATGTAAAGGCCATACTATAAACAATAGATTGGTCCAACAAATAAAGAAAACAACGTGAAATTAATTTGACCTTAGCTGCTCTATCAGACATTTGCAGCTAGACGTCAAAGTATGTAAAAGAATATGCATCAAGAAAATGCCTGGCAAGACCAAAAACATAAGCTTCTCTTTTAAACGTGTACTAGGTACGTAGTATGAGAGTCTGCATTGTGTACAAATTACTTAAACTAGGCTAAATAATGCCTTGAAATTCAGATAATGCAAACCACACGAGCTAGAGCCTCGTTAGTCAAAACGAAGGGAAGTAAATGTGCAGCTAGTTGGAATAGAAGAATAAGGATCCCACAAGTAGGGATGCCAGTCTGCGCACTAACGAGACACTCATACAATAGGTATGTTTGTGTGGTCACAAGTAATGGCCATAGATAGTGTGCCAAAAATGAAATCAGGATAGATGGGTTGCTCCACTGTCAGCTTGCTCAGCATAGTGGGGATTAATAAGCATATTTTACTAGATATATGATAAAAAACTACCTAATGACTAATAAACTATATAAACATAATACTTATCCAAGTTCTAACCAATAACATCAAATATATGAAACTGTACACAATCATTCTCTTTCTCTAGATACTGTATTTTAATGGTTTTTTTTATAAAATAATAAATTCAACTGTTTGATTATGATACTAATATAGTTTATAATTGTAAAAACAATGTAACACTACTGATTGCAATTACCAAATCACAATGGGGAGGTGAAGAGAGAGGGAGAAACACTACAAGAGGTTGTGTGCTCTTGTGACGCTGTTAGCGACGGAAATACACTGGGTTTTTATAACCCCCGGCGTCGCTAAAACCGTCGCTATGAGCGTCGCTATATGCGTCGCTACGAGCGTCGCTATATAGCGACGCATATAGCGACGTTTACACAGAAGACTATAGCGACGCTCATAGCGACGCTACAGAGCCATAAATAGCGACGCCCGAGAGAAATTTTTTTTGGTGGCAGGGCATTGAATGCCCTGCCACCCATCAACCATATTGTACTTGATTCACTTTTTTAAAAAAGTGCAAAGGTAGATAATAGACCCAAAATAGTCACCCACAAGACGCATTGTTTGCAAAATTGACAATTGTACACATCATAGGCAAAATGAATTGATTGGCAAATGTAATAATGACAATTGTACAACATCATAGGCATAAAGAATTGATTGGCAAAAGGAACTGCGGTGACAAATGTAATAATATACATGGTTCAAAAAGACGTATAAAATCCGTCTCATGATACATAAGCTATGAGAAACCCTAAACTAATGCTATCTAGCTACGGCTAAACTGACGTCGTCTAGTCAGACGTCTCATCGCGTCCAAGCGGCGTATCTGTCGGATTCTGCAAAAAAAAGACAATAAGACAGCTTTCAGTAAGTATAAACATATAACGACATTTATAAAACAATACAAAAAATAAAAAAGAGTAAACCCTACTACTAACCATGCCGCCGCGAGAACTGAGAATGTCCATCAGGGCATTTAAGCCCTTCCTGCCTGCGTACTCGCGCTCGTACGGTGTGGGATCACGTCCTGTCATCGACCACTGTCCAAACATACAAAGATGTCATTATGTTAGAACTAAAAAACTCATAAACCCTAAACTATCGAACATGCATAAAGAGCAATGTGAAAACACTTACAAAATCGGCCTCAAATGATGCCCATCCACCGCTCCCCAAGTGGTCCGAGCTCCCTGCCTCTACTCGCGCTCTGGCTGCATCCTTTTGTTGCTTCCACTTGTCGGGATTCTCGTGCGCTGCTTTCTTCGCATTCTTCCAATCTTCTTTGGCCAGCCAATCTGGCCTGTTCCACCCATTCTTGATTTCTTTTTGCACTTCGGAACGCTTGTGTTTGCAGTATTTGCGCATTCGAATCTTCATCAGGTCTTCATTGAAGGGCTGATCCCGTGTTGGAATGGGAAACTCATCATGAAGTATGCTGATGACTCTGTTTCTTAAATCACTTGGTACTTCACTCCATTTTGAAGGGGATCGGGGAGCACCACAGACGGAGAGTGAGAGAGAGAGAAGGAGACAGATACGATGTGGGTGAGGAGACTCCAAAAGAGTGAGCAGCCCCCTATACACTTATGCTATGTATAAGGTAGACAAGTCAGTGGGCGCCCAGACTCTGGGCGGCCGGGTAAGGCACAGACGCCTATACCCCAACAACCTCCCACATAAAGGCGACTGTGCCTTTAAACAAGGGAACCTAGTCTAAAGACTACAAAAGGTGAGAGAAGACCGCTCTGAACCGATGCCCACTGGCTGGCTGTGATCGTGTGCATCCGGCTGTCCTGCTCCCGTGTAAGTCCATACACCACCAGACGTACCGCACACGTACTGCAAGTATGTACGCAATACCTGCATATCTCCCTCGTGTACTATGCCATCATCAGTCAACAAACGACTGACAACCCCAACTACATATGCTCCCACTGTAGCTACGATATCGGGTCTCAAGATCAGCATCTCATACATGAGACCACCGAATGCCAATGCAATGCTAGCGGGCCCTGCTAGCTCTACGTAGCATGCATCAACATATATGTCCCTGGCAATAGGCATCTCTGACTGACAAGGCGTGTCAGCCACATGCATCTCCTGACTGTCCGCAAAAGATGCATCAACCTGTCGTGAAACCTCAGAGCAAACCAGCTGCTCTAGGTGTCTGCTGGAAGACATATCCTGCACAACTATATCCCCATGCTCACTGTCGAGCATAGAAAGGAATGACTGCATAATCACTGACATCTCAGCCTCCTCTGCAATCATCCACTGCAAACATGACCACTCAATCTGCTGTGACTCACTAGAGCTCTCATGCTCTAACTCCGTATGCATAGACTCTTGCACAACGTCCTCCTGTCGTGACTCACTAGAGCAAGACCGCTCTACCTGTCTATCCTGCATAGAAGTATCTCGCACAACTGACTCTCTGCTTTGCTCAGTCACTAGCAAAGCATGCATGTCTGACTCTGTCACCTCTCTGTGTGACTGCTCAAGTCGTGCCCCAAATGTGTACACAACGAGCTCACTACTCTGCACTCTATGCAAAGTATCCTGCAACCCACAAGCAAAAGAGACTCGCCTGCTCTCTCGCTGTCTACCTGGCTGTATGATCACAGAGACAACACCGTCTCTCGCGTGATCCACATGCAATGGGTAACCTGTACCACTCCTGGCACCTCTCGCAATCACTAGCGAACCCAAATGCATCACAAAATCTCGCTCTCGTAGCGAAATCTGACATCCACTATCCCGTAACTGTCTGACTGAGATCAAATCCCGTCTGAGATCTGGCACATAACGCACATGACGCAGGGTAAATCTCATACCACTGGGCAAGGACAAACATACGTCTCCTGTACCCTCAATGTCATACATAGCACCATCAGCCATGTGCACACAACCAAGTCTCCCACTAGAAAATGTGCTAAACCACTCACGATGCGACGTGACATGGAATGTAGCATCTGAATCTAGTAACCAATGTGAAGACAATATACAATCCGATATGCAATCCGTAGACATAAGATCGTATGAAGACAAGCTAGATGTAAATGTGACATCGCCATCACAAGCATACTCAGTAACTACCGTACTGATCTCACTAGCATCTGTCATGCCCAAATCTGCATCACGCATCTGTCGCCTTCGTTGTCTCAAACGCCTGAAACATCGACGCCTAATGTGCCCTCTATGTCCACAATGCCAACATGTCAAGTCTCTATGCCGTCGAGACTTGCGTGTGGGATCAATCTCTCCCATGGACATAGAAGTGGGACTAGACTCCCCTGTAGACATGGATGTCGCGTACATAGCATGTAAACTCTGCCATAAAGCATGAGTTGTAGTCTCCCTCCAGACCTGCCAGTAAACAGACTCAACCAGATGCAAACAAATCGTAGACATGGCTAACTCATCAAGATCCTGCCAATCATCATCACGCATAGAATTGGGCTTCGCCGATAAACCATGCAAGGGTTTATCCTGCCCCAAATCCGTCAATGCAACAAGCATATGCTCCTTCCAAGCAACAAAATCTGCACCATCAAACTGTGTCAGACCTTAACGCTGGAAGTCAAATGAAAAATCAGCCATAATGCTCGCAAAAGAGCAACCAACAATGAGTAGCAAATGTCAACCAAATCAGCCCTAAACTGGCTCGAATCGCATCAACAAAAGTCTGCAAATATGGCTGTAAAATATGGCTGCAAATCAACCCCAAAACAGCCCCAAACTTCAGCTCTTAAACAGCTGCATAAACAAGTCACAAATGTGTCCCAGATCAGCCTACAACTGAGCCATACATGGACACCTGCAAAGAGGAAACAATGGCTGAAAATTCAGCACCCAAAAAAGCCCTCAAACCTGCCTGTAAACTTGTAAACCTGTAGCTGAAACCTGCTGAAAAACCTCAAGCCATTAGTGCTCGAATCCGGCTACCTAGCTCGTAGCCACACAAGCATACATCACAATACTCACTCCTGTGAGTGTGCCAAGATAACTGTATGCCTGTCAAACCCGTGAGCTAATCACCAAGCCCACAATGTGCGGTATCGATGCATACACTCGCACAAATCTCCCACCTGCAGAGAACACCGCACACAAATGCTGAGTACAACCCACAATCTCTATCTAGATCGCATAAATGATGCGCATAACACTCCTGGGAAAATTTCGCCAGAGTTTCGTCAGTAAAATGGCCACAAAACCAGTAACCAAATTGACTGCACGCTCAAAACCATGAGCAACCAAAGCGCATCAAATCACACTCCAAATGCATGCACCAATCTCCACACTTTGCATACATCATTGCAAACACCTGCAAATCTAGTACACAAATATTTGCTCTACCTGTGACTGCCAAAAAACATACTCGAGGCATACATTGTCGAGCTCAAAATGCAATCACATTAGTCTCCCTGAGCATCAAACCACATAAGGCATACATCGTATCCTCCCACCTGTGAGGAAACTTGCAGCAAATATCACTCTCACATCTGAGAGCAAACCATGTGTGGAATCCTCGACACACAATAAACAACTGCTGCTGCAGAAAATTCAGCATTCAGAATTTTAAAATTCTGATATGACGAGCGCGTCCGAAGCGTGCCAAAACCCCAAGGTAGACTCCTGGATCATATGTATCCGAGTCCGGGTGTGAAAGCTATGCCAAAAACAGTGTTTTTGGGACCCGAGAGTGCACAAATAAACTTGCTGCTGTACCTGCTGTAATTCAAAGCATAATTTCAGCAAATAGACATCACCATCGCGTCCAGAGCGTGCCAAAACCCTGACCTAGACTCCTGGATCATGTAGATCTGACTCTGTATGACGGAGCTACGCAAAAAATTGCGTTTTAGAGCCCGAAAATGGCAAAAACGAGCTGCACACAGTCTTGAACCTGCTCCTGCTCCACTCTTCGTGATGCAATGTCCTCTCAATGCAAGCTCCAACACAAGAGCTCTGCCACAACAGCATCCAAGCACTCGAATGTCAAGCTCTCCTCCGCCGAGCACTTCTCTAACGAGCTCCACTGAGCTCAAAAGCTCCTCTCACCAAGGAAGCTGCAACCGCCTCCTCGACCAAGCTTGACCACACCAAACTCCTAAGCTCCAAAGACAATGCTCCTCAAGCTAAAATCGCTCTCCGTGAAACTCCGCGATCGAACTCCACCGTCGAGAGCGAGCGAGCTATCGTCTTGAAGCTCTCAAAGCCGTCGTGCTCTCCGCGGTCACCATAGCTCTGATACCAATTGAAGGGGATCGGGGAGCACCACAGACGGAGAGTGAGAGAGAGAGAAGGAGACAGACACGATGTGGGTGGGGAGACTCCAAAAGAGTAAGCAGCCCCATATACACTTATGCTATGTATAAGGTAGACAAGTCAGTGGGCGCCCAGACTCTGGGCGGCCGGGCAAGGCACAGACGCCTATACCCCAACACATTTGTTTAGTATGTAGTGTCTAAACAGCTGAGAGCAAAGACCACACATGCGCGAGATCACCTTCTTGCCGTCATCATCCATGATGATGCCGCCGCTGATGTCGACGGTGTAAGGCAAGCCCTCTGGCCAGTGACGCGTGAACCTGGGTGTCTCGGCAAGGGTCTCTAGCGGCGTGTCGATGGGGGTACGGACGTCAGGTGTCTCCACCGGTGTCTGGGCCCCGAAGCGAGGAGTGTCGAGTGGGGTGGCTCCTGGCGGAGTAGGTAGAGGTGTGTAGCTTCTAGGAACAGTCCGCCGCAAAACCTGGCGTAGATGGCGATGCTGTGGTTGGTGTAGGGGCGGGCAAAGAAGGGGAGGGTAAAGAGGCTCGTCGAACACGAGGCGGTGTGGAGGCATCGGTGGCGGAATCCCCACAACAACCGCCACCGCCACCACTAGAGCGTCGGTGTCTAGACGAGTGTGAAGATCGTCTCAACGACGCCGAAGCTTCGGAGCGCGCGAAATGCTCCGAAAGAGAGGGAGATGCGGATGGAGTAGGAACACGCGATGATGCGCCAGAGCGATGACGCTCCACGTACCACTGTCTCTGCTGCGGTGACAAAGAAGAAAGAAACTCCTCATCATCCATACCTGCATTAAACACACGAATATTTAAACTTAATATTCAATGAATAGAGTAGACAATGACGCAAAGACCATTAAATACAATGACGTAATGACGCATATAAATACAATGATGCAATGAATCGAGTGATAGAAGAGGCAAGTCGAAAACTCAGAATTTTCAATCAAAACATGTGAGCGCGAGTAGAAAAGAGCGTTATACACCATGGAAGGTACTTAGAGAGCCAGAGCTTTTACAACACGGAGCAAAATTGTTCAAATACAATATTTGTGGCTTTAAGAGATCTCTCTCTCATCCTCGCATAACTCAGCATAACTTCCTATATCTATATAGAGCTCTCCGTTTAAACACATATCCTCTCTTTCATTTTGTAGCTCCTCTGCATGCACCCCATATAGAGTAGTAGCATCTTGATGCTCGTCTGGCACCACCGCAGCGGCTTCTGATTGAGCATCTTCTCTGATCTCCTCCATTGATGTCGTTGTGATTGGCACATGGTAGCCTTCATACGTCCTTGCACTACGAGGGGCTACCTCTATGATGTACCACCAGTTTGATGTAGACTTTGTAGGATGAAATATTACCTGCCAGAGCCACATAACTTACATGAGAGCTTTCAAGCACATAACTTGTAAAAGGGGGATGTTAACTATTTACATACTTACTTGTTCACAATGCTCGGGTAGTACGAAAGTGTCTCTTAGGTCAGTCCATTTCTTAGTAGAATCCACCTCAAGAAAACCAGACTCTCCTCTATGCACAGTAGCGTTGCGAACCTCCATGATTATCTTGAACCATTGCACGTCGAACAAGTCGACAAAAAATCCTCTGTAATCGATCCTCAAAATCTCTTGCAGCGTGCCGAAGTAAGTGAGTTCCGCCACCACAGGATCTGCATCAGAGGAACGACGTTGACTAGACTGTTCAAATTTTGCCATGATTCCACAATCTTGAGTAAAGCGCTTTTTGTCGATTCGTTCCACCCTAAAATGTCGACCTTTACACCATGCTGCTGTGTATGACTTATACTACAACGAACAAAGGTTATGAGTGGCCGTTCAAACGTTTAAAAATAAAGTCACTTGCTAGTCGTACATTGCAAACTTACCTTGGTCGTGCAACCCCGAGAGTACTCCCACTCTTCTTCAGTCACTTCGTCACCGCATTGTTGTGCGCTTTTCAATTGGTTGTGCAACCATCATAAGCTCATGAAGGTTGGTAGGCTCTCCAGAACCGCTGGATAATGCATCGGTGGTCGTCTTCCCCGTCTCCACTCGATTCGTGCCCTTTGTCGTTCTTGCTTTGCATCCTCATATTGTGAAATCCACTTTTGCATCATTGGATTGTGAAGCATGCAAAATCGGTTGATTTTAGCCTCTAGATCTTCCGTCATCTTCTTCTCAACACCGAGATTGCACATGACAATCCCAGATATGCGCTCATCATCTATGGTTCGCCATAGCGTGTCCCGGGATTTATCAAATCCGTCTAGCCACTCTCCAATGTACACTAGGGACTCTGATACCAACCAACCTTCTGCCATGCTACCCTCCGGACGTGCCTTTTGACGCACATATCCCTTAAGCGTTTTCATGAAACGTTCTAAGAAGAACATCCATCTGGAATGAACTGTGCCAGCTATTTCCACCTCATCAACTATGTGAACAAGAAGATGCACCTGAATGGTTAGCATTGTAGTAGGAAAATGTTTCTCAAACATGCACACAAGCTCTGCAGCATTTAGTTTGGCGAATGGTATGGAGTCTACGTTGATCTCCTTTTGTGAGATCCATTGCACCAGCTTTGCAAGTTTGTAGATTGTGTTACGGATGTCGAGAGACAAACATCCCTCAATGGCAACCGGTAAAATAAACTGTAAAGTATGTGCAGCAATGATATTAAAGTCCACATTCTATGCAATGATATTAAAGTCCACTATGAACGTACCTGACACATTTTATGCCAATCGTGTGACTTCAAACCGGTAAGCTTTCCTTCTTTAGTAAAACACGTTCGGAGCGAGTGCATTACGCTAGTGGGGGTCCGCAAAGATCGAATGGTCTCTTTTACTTTGCGTTCTTGGGCTCCTGTGAAAATCCATGGTGCTTTAGGGAGTTTTATCGATCCATCAGACGCTGTTTGCGGCCAATATTGCTCCATACGATCCACATTTCTAAGGTCAACTCTGGCTCCCAAAGTATCTTTCTTGCCGGTCAAATGGTCCCATAGTAGATTACCCACATTCTTGAATATGTGCATTGGATCGAGCAAGTGATTGATCATGAGTCGGGGCCAGTATGGTAACTCGTACCATAGAGATAGTCTCTTCATCCCTGGAGGCAATCCGTCATCGCACATCTCCTTCTGCTCTAACCATGCTTGTGCAGACATCCTTGGTGGCTCTCTTCCCAAAAAGCCGTCGCGTAACACATGATTCTCTGGAAGATACGCTTGATGACCTTCGTAGATTTGCTTCTTCAGTGAGGGTGCGCTACGTGCATTCAGTCTAGGTCCACATGTGACACATGCTCTGTATCCGCTTGTTTGAAGCCCTGCATGTATACACATGATAATAGATCAACTATGGGAAAAAACAAGATTTACAGTGTCTGAGTGAGGAGTGTCAATGATCACTTGAGCATTCTGTTAGCCGGGGATAGTCATGCATGGTCCACATTTGAATGCCTCTGATCAAAGCATTCTGTCGTCCTGTGTGTCGGCTCATATCCACCACCTCTATGCCAATCCACAATTGTTGTAGCTCTTCCAATAGTGGACGAAGATACACATCCATATTCCCCACTTTATATCGCCCTGGCACAATCAAGCTAAGCCATAGGTGCCCCTTCTTCGTAGTCAACCACGGGGAAATGTTGTAGTTGACGATGACTACGGGCCATACACTGTAATATGTTGATCTTTGACCAAATGGATTTACGCCATCCATAGCCAGGCCTAAGCGCAAATTTCGAGCTTCCCTGGCAAAATCCGACTATGTTCCATCTATATGTTTCCACGCTACGCAATCTGCAGGAATTCGTAGCACACCATCCGAAGATTTATTCTCCTCATGCCATGATGCTAGGGCGGCCATGGACTTACATTCGAAGAAATGCTTGATGCGAGAAAGCAGAGGGAAATGTCGCAAAACCTTTTGTGGAATTTTTGTCCCGTGGAGATCTACTCGATATCTTTCGGAATCACATTTCGGACACTTCTCCATGTCTATGTATTCCCCTCTGAAAAGAATGTAGTCATTAGGACAAGCGTGGATAGAATTGTAATCTATCCCCAAGTTTCGCAAAATCTTTCTTGCTTCATCTCGAGAATCTGGCATCACATTGTCAGCTGGTAGTATGTGCTCTTTCAGCAATCTGTGCGCTCCTTGCCGCACTGTCGAAGCAAGGGACTTTCCAATACACCGTATGCGAGCCACAAACGGCTCCAAGCACACAACAAGCCTAAACTAGCAAGCTCAAGAGAACAAAGGGTGTGTCACTCACCGCTCTACGCTCGCCTTCGTGGTGGATTCCTCGCCGCGATGAAGAAGAAGCTGCAGTCGTGCCGCGCTCAACCGCTTCACCGCCGTCGTGCCTTCGTAATGCTCGATCGCACACACACTCTCCCTCTCTCTCTCTCTCTCTCACACACACACACACACACAAGGAGGTGAAGAAGAAGAAGATGGAGATGGAGCAAGAGCACTCTTCTATTGCACAAATGAGAGAATGAGTAAAAATTAGGTTTAGTTGGCTTTTATAGGAGCTCACCCCATTCACACTTGGGCACCCATGCTTAACCAACTAATCCCTTGAATGTCCAAGTTAAAGTGCGCCTCTCATCGGCGATCACTCTACCTTTCCCTATTGGTCCGACAAGCCCGGTACCTAACTCTAAATAATACATAATACACGTCCGTCGTAGGTGATAGGGTGTCCGTGTGCCGTGAGGGTTAACATACCCCCCTTCCTGATGTAGATTCCGTCCTCGGAAGCTATTGAGTTGAAGCTGGGTCGTTGAGGTGGAAGAGCATTTGAGATGAATGTCCTTAGCCTTCTTCAGTCACTGCAAAATCAAACAACATTGGCACAATAATTGCATTCTCTTAAAAAGCATATGCAGTTTTAGGTAGACAAATTGATTGGTCAAAGAATTTCAAACAATTTGGTAGCAATGAACATTAAATTGCAATGTAATCAAATGCATAAACAGATGTAAAGGTAAAAAATTAAACAAGTCTGGGGTCGCTAATTTGACGGTCAAAAAGCACTAGAGATCGAATATTAATACCATGGGTAAGCTTCTTAATTTTCAGTGGTCAATTAAGTTGTTTAATCGTGAGAGCCAAGTATTGATGTTCGAGGGCTGACTAGAGGCTATATCTAGAAAACCTTGTAGTTAAGCTACCATAAAAGGACTTTCTCTTGAAATCATCGCCTAACTGATTACTTTTTCTTTGACTCCCCAAAGTCTTTTCACAGTGATTCAATTATGATGTGTGTGCTTATTTTGTACGCCTTGGGTTTTTTGCTTTTCAAGGAAAAGTGTCCACACTGGAACCTCTAGGGCTCTAGTACCATAGGCGATACATGTGAGTGAAGTACCAAATCAGGCTGAGATTTCTCTTCCAGCGTAAGATTTTACATTGTGGCACTTTGATTTTTTGTTTGTGCATTTTCAGCATTTTAATTTTGTAACTTTGGGGGGTCATATAACACTGTTACCCTCCCCAGGCTCATCACATTAGTAAACTCCCTTTATAATACTTAAGCTAAAGGTCAATAGGGTTAAGCCCACTAGAAAGCCCTAGTACATTTCATACAATGCTGCCTAAATCGGATTAAGAACCTAAGTAACCATTGCTTATTAGGAAGGCATTCCCCATGGTATTAAGAGAAGATCTCTAACACCTAACTTGGTCAAACTAGCTTAGTCGGACTGCTTGATTTTTAAACCTAGACAAGTGATTATGACAAAACATTACATTGAATTAAATGTTTGATACTAAGCCCATGCGCTGAATATTATGCTACCAATCACAATCAAGGCAGACAAACATGGATGCAAAAAGATAAGGGCAATGCTAATGGACAAGAAACACCTGTTTGTGTTGATGGTCGTGCTTGATTTGAAGGTTCCATGAAGGTCCAAATCCTAACCACAGCAAGACGTTCCTGTACACACTAGGAAACAAAAGGAATACCTCCAGGAGGCACATCAGTGGGAAAAGAGAACTTTGCTAATCACTCAACTCTAAAACAGAAACACTCCTATCGTACTAATCTTACCTTACCCTCCATCACTCAAGTGATGAGGATCGAAGGTGTTTTATGTCATAGGTTTCTGTTTCACTGTAGCAGATGTGACATGTGTAGGTCTGAGTCAATGTTTTGACTTTAATGTGCATACTCGTTTGCTAATTGCTCTTGCTCTTTTTTTTTCTTTTTTTTTTTGAGTATAAAGCTTTATATGTACATTCCCTAAGATTGGAGATTAAGAGGTCAGGGAAAAAGGTTGAGAGGGAAGCAAGTGAATGATGACTGTCAGCAAACACTCCCCCCTTCCTTGGGTAGATCATACCATTTGAAATGAGCTTGTCACCCTTTGAAACCAATTGTTCCAGTTGGTAATAGGTGAGGATTTTTGCCAGTAGTTTTCTATTACCCTAGGTGCCTTGTCAAGCTGCAAGGGTGGTAAGGTACTCTCCCAGGATCGAACTTGAAGTGGTTCATCAGGTGATTCTTGAACACTGGGAGGTGTGGATTCTTTGGTAGCTTCATGGAGGTCCACTACTATAGATGGAGGCTGTGTAGAAGCTTTTACCTCTATGGATGTATTACATGAGGAGCTAGAAGCTTCATGGGACTCCCCCCTTCCTGAGCTAGGTGGAACAAATCGTTCTTTCTTTGGCACCCAAACTAGCTCGGGAGCGGGTGTGTAGCATTCTGTGATTTTTTTCTTTCCACGATCATTGATTCGTTTTGGAGATACGGGATTGGGCTCACTTGGGTCAGGTGATAGGTAAGAGCACACTTTACGTTTTGGCACCCAGATTTGATCATTTCCTTGATAGTAGCCTTGGGCTTCCAATAGTCGTTTAGGGATCCATCGCAACATTTTCTTACTTTTCTTGGAGCGAGTGGTACGTTTCTTACAAGGCTTCTGTTTTTTAGCACTAGCTATGGTCACTAAAGAAGCTTTAGGGATCCACTTGTATGTTTTCTTCGTTACATTAGGATGAGTCTTGTCGGAAGCGATATGCATTGCTTGTAGCATATTTAAGGGTACAGGCATTTCATCCCCCTCAGGTGTTACCCACGTCGTCCCCCTATTTCCCCAAGTGTCTATGGTTGCTGCTAGGTGGACCCAATCCACATTGTCCGACTCAGTCATCCCAGGTAGGATATCCATATAAGGAGAATCTTGGCCAATGTATGTATCCTTCTTACAAGTGTAACAATATTGTAGTGGGGCCGAGTGAACTGTGGTGTCAGAGCGATGATCAATAATGGATTTACTCCCTAAGGGGTGTACCTTACCAGTCACCAAATCCACTCTAAGGACAGAGTCTTGGAATTGCAAATAGACATGATTTTTAGACCAATCGTGAACCATTTGTGCTTCCCTCATGAATGGTCGTCCTAAAATCATTTCATATGACATAAGGTGTTTAGAGAAATCCATTACAATGAACGTATGTTGTACCTTGTGTCCTAGAACTTTGATCTTAAGATCCTTGAGCATCCCCATAGGTTTGGCTATGGTACCATTTGCGTTTTTACCACAATGTTAGTAACACTGAGGCGGGGTTTTCCCATGGATTCCCAACAATCTTTTGTAACGATGCTAACTCCCGCACCACCATCAAGAATTCCCTTTATAGTTAATCCCTTGGTAGTGATGGGTAGGGTCGCATTAGACTCATCGCCTTCAAAATACTGCCCTAATTCGTTAATGGGTACCTCGATCACAGACTCGTGTCCATCTAAGTCAAGTGATTGCACATGATTTTCCTCATCAATCATAATCGAGTCAGGCCTATTTGGTTGCGCAAAGTGCGGTAATCCCGTTCGTAGCTCTCCGTTAAGGAATGCTCGAAGTGCAAGGAATAACTCAGGATCTCCATACAGCTTTGCTATGATCGTGGTTCGGACCTCAGAAGACATGAAGTCCACTAGTTTGGCAACATTCATTGGCCTTTTGCAGGGTGTAGGTCCTTGACTAGGAACTGGTGAGGATGGAATCTCATATTCCTCAATGGGATCAGGTATTCCTTCGTATTCCAACAAGAAAGGTGATGTCCCGTCCTCACTCCCTTCTTGGATGATACTAGATATGGCTAACGGTCTATGGTTCATGTGGGGTGGATGAACTTGCGTGGGAAACACTGTGTCATGAATTTTGACATGCATGGGTTCTGGTTCTAGTTTCCTTTGAGTCTCCTCCACTAAACCTCTTAGATGTTTCACCTGCTCAATCTCGTCTACTGGGTTTGGGTACGTCCCAATCTTCTTTTTACGATTCTTCCCTTTTTGCCCCTGCGGTTTATCTTGGGGGTCTTGGATTGGATTTGGAAACACTTGTGGTGTTTTCAGAGGCTCTTTATGGTTTTCTCTTATTCGGTTTTCATTTGGTTCCATGTTACGGTTTTCTTTGTCGGTCTTTCCCTTTGTGGTATTGGTTCTAGTCTCCATTGTCTCGACTGAATCTAAATCATCCTCGAGGTCATTCATATACACGGGGTCATCTCCTGTTCCTATGTTTGTTTTGGAACTTGGCTTTGAATTTTCCGTATTCTGCGACTTCTTCCTTCGTGTCTTCTTTTTCTTTGCTTGGATAACTGACGCGGTATCTCTCTCTTCGAGGATATGGCCTGGCCCTTGAAGCATGGACCGTGTAATCGCATAAGCGGGTGCGACGGGTGGTATTGGCGATGTCACACTAGCAATTTCGACCAAATTCAGGGGTGTGATTCTAGGCGCATTTGGGTTATAGGGGCATTGGGCAATCAAGTGATCTATGCCACAACGATTACATGTGAGTATTGGCATTGCAAACGTGCTCCCTTGATTCATTTGCATCTGTGCAGCATTCTTTTGAAGCCTAATAGGGCACTCCGCTGCTCGATGTGGTCCACCACACTCGTAGCATTGAAGAGGTGGCCTCCTAGCGTGGGTGTTGATATTTTGACCTCTGGATGCAAGAGCAGCAGCTTGATAAACCGGCTTGACTTGTCCCCAACAATCTTCCATGTAGTATATAGGACACTCTTCCAATGTATCAAGTCCGTAGGCAATACTAGTGTCTATTTCCTCCTCACAGCCATCTGGATAAGCATTTGATGGCTCGCAACCCACTTGGTTCATAGGGGCGACTCTTGGATGCGGGGGCTGCGGTCCTAGCACAAGAGGTGGTAGCGGTGTAGCTTGTACAACATTTTGAGATCTAGGGACCATGTGTTGCGGTAGTTGCTCAACAGGTGGAGTAGGCATCAATACAGGAGCTCGAGGTGCATCTGTCCAGGCTACAGGTGGTCTATTTGCCATCATACGTTTGATCTTTAAACAATCCTTAGCTTGGTGACCATACCTACCACATGCGTTGCAAGTTCCATTAAATTTTACTCTAAACGTAGGGCACTCACAATTGCTATGTGGACCTAAGCAAATGGAACACCATTGTTGCTCCCTTCTTGGATACATGTGACTATTTTGAGGGGGTCGATTACCCTTAAGAGACTCTTGGATTGCCTTGGTGAGGTCTGTCAAGAATGTCTCAAATACCTTTGGCTCATTGGCAATGGGCTTTGCAGTCATGGGTTCATACTCAATGGCTTGTGAGCTAGTGGATCTCGTGTCAGTAGACACCCTCATGCCTGCTATCATCAAGTTGTCCTCTAATTGGATTGCATTGGCAGTGACATCTTCCCAGGTTGTGATACCTCTAATCACTAGTCCAGTATAGATTCCTTCATTCCTCAACCCTCGAATGAATCGATCAAGCAGTTGGTTATTGTTGAAGCGCTCATTTACAGGGCAACGAGAGTTTAAGTGCTTTAGACGACTAATGAAGTCCCTTACTGACTCTCCTTCCTTACGTTCGGCCTTCTGTAGCTGAGATGCTACACCCCAAAGCACACCTTCTCGTATGTACTCCTTTAGAAACAACCTTCGAAGGGTAGGGTAGATTGTTTTCTCGTCCACCCTTAGGGTCCTATACCAATCTCCAGCCTTCCCACTTAATGTCAAGCTTAAGGCATTGCACTTATGTAGTTCGTTGCGTTCCCCTAAGGAATCACATACTTGTTCAAACACTTCAATGTGTTTCCTAGCATCTTCGTCCCCATTGAATTTTTGCGTGAGTTTGGCAATTTGTACTGCCTTACTTCTAGGCTCTCTATCAGATGCATGACGCATATTTTCCGCGATAGATCGACCTATGGTTTGAGCAAACGCTGCCAAGTCACCTATGTGAGGAGGCAGGGCCGGTGGAGGTACTCTTGGAATCATATGTGGGAGAGGGACGGGTGCCGGTCTTGGCATATGTGTGGATGATGCAGGATATGGAACATAACCGGGCATAGGTCCACTCGGATAAGAGCTAGGGAGCGGCACTTGAGGAGCATAAGCAAGTGGTACAATTGGAGGTGTGGGGGCCATGTGTGCATAAGGGGCTAGAGGCACATATGGTCGAGGCCCCATATTAGGTACTACGACACTAGGTAGTGGCACTGCGCTAACCGTAGATGTCATCGGTACATTCTCTGTCAGGCTTATCCCTGGAGTGAGCACTGGGTTTTCCTTAATAGAGGGTTGAGCCAAGTTAGGGAAGCTAAAGTTGTCGCTCGGAGGCTCAGATTGCATAGAGACCCCAGGTGAAATGACGTAAGATCGGTCCATGGGACTCATTAGAGGAGTCTCCATTTGTGATAGAGTAGGCTGTTGAGCCTTGCTCGTATCCAGAAATCTCATGGGGCCAGTTGAGAGTATATTTACCCCTCGGTTTTGCCTTTCTGATTGAATAATGCCATGGATAACATTACAGATCATTTTCTGTTGATCTTCGATGCTCGTGGCACTAGAGGTGGATTGTACAATCTCTATCCATCCTACATGGTAGGCGTGGCCAGAGTGTAGATCCGTCAACACCTCAGTGTGGAGGTCGTATGTCCAATGATCATTAATGAACAATCCTTCTAGAGTCGACGTGTGAATGGTTTCTTGTGAGGTAGAAGCAATGTTGCTCCCCGTGGTTTTACTTGTCACCAACGGTACTCTAGAGGGAACTTCTGAAGGAGGCAGCTCAACAGGGCCTTCTTGGTAAGAAGTTGGCAGGATATCCACATGGATACTCTTTGGGGGTGTGGGGTCCACGTGCGATGTGAAAGGAGAGTCCACTTCCCCACCCCCTTCGTGTGCTTCATTTGCATCAGGTTCCGAGCGAGTAGCTCTACCTAATGTTTCTATGAAACGGCTAAACATACTAGTACTAGGCTGTGGAGCTTTGGGAGGTGCATGGCCTTCTCTCTCAGTGTTTTGGGTAGGGTATGCTTCCATGATTTCTGAGTCGGAGGAGGAATCACTAGCGGCTATTTTAGGGTCTTGGGTGGTGCTACCTTGTGTCCCCGCTGAGGGTCTAGATCCTATCGTGGATGGGTAATGGGTTCCGTATGAACAGAGGCACCCTCAATATGCTCGTGTTCTAACACCCACCCAGAGCGTAAGTGCATGTGCTTTTGATACCCTAAGGTGTCAAAAAGCTGCTCTAGGAGGCCTTGTGACTAGTTTTTAGCGTGTTTTTTGTTTATTTTTTTGCTAGATTTTTTAGAGCGTGTCGTGGAATGGGCTGTGTGATAGCTCGAAACGAGCGTATCGGTCAGAGGGTTGTGCCGTGCTTTACAGCCCTCCGTTTGGTCACTCTATACCCTCGGAATCCCTAAAACTGTCAATTTCCAGTAGGGAACTAGGCCCAAACTAGAAAGTCTAAGGGTGCAAGTGGGAAGAGAAAGGAGGAGAGTGGAGGACTTGTCCCACATGCTCTCATTCTCTCTTGAGGGAGTAGGGTATATATATAAGAGTGAGTCTAGTATATATCATAGGACTGAGGCCTGGGCCTGGGCTTGGGTTTGGGCTTGGGCTTGGGAAAATGATCCCGATCCCGATCTACCTTTTATACAAACCAACCCATCCGTTTTAAGAGTCACGTTTTTTATTTTCGAAAAATTTAGCCGCCCGCTCGCTCGCGTTTTTATTTTTCGGATTTTTTTTTTCAGAATTTTTTTTTTTAAAAAAAAACTTTTTTTTTTTTGGATGCAGAAAATACAGAAATTGAAAATGCAGAAATGCAGAAAATTGAAAAAACGCAGAAATGCAGAAAATTGCAGAAATTGAAAACGCAGAAATTAAAAATGCAGAAATGCAGAAAATTGAAAAAACGCAGAAATACAGAAAATTGCAGAAATTGAAAACGCCGAACTTGAAAATGCAGAAATTGCAGAAATTGAAAAAATGCAAACAATAGCAGAAATTGAAACTTGACAGCAAATGCAGAAAACGCAAAAAACAGAAATCTCCACACACTCCTTCCCTGCCTTTCCTATGATAGAAATTGCACCACAAGGATGCGTAAAGTGCTAACCGAGCTTAGTGTAGGGCATATCTCCGGCAGCGGCGCCAAAAATGTGCGCTCCTTGCTGCACTGTCGAAGCAAGGGACTTGCCAATACACCGTATGCGAGCCACAAAAGGCTCCAAGCACACAACAAGCCTAAACTAGCAAGCTCAAGAGAACAAAGGGTGTGTCACTCACCGCTCTACGCTCGCCTTCGTGGTGGATTCCTCGCCGCGATGAAGAAGAAGCTGCAGTCGTGCCGCGCTCAACCGCTTCACCGCCGTCGTGCCTTCGTAATGCTCGATCGCACACACACTCTCCCTCTCTCTCTCTCTCACACACACACACACACACACACAAGGAGGTGAAGAAGAAGAAGATGGAGATGGAGCAAGAGCACTCTTCTATTGCACAAATGAGAGAATGAGTAAAAATTAGGTTTAGTTGGCTTTTATAGGAGCTCACCCCATTCACACTTGGGCACCCATGCTTAACCAACTAATCCCTTGAATGTCCAAGTTAAAGTGCGCCTCTCATCGGCGATCACTCTACCTTTCCCTATTGGTCCGACAAGCCCGGTACCTAACTCTAAATAATACATAATACACGTCCGTCGTAGGTGATAGGGTGTCCGTGTGCCGTGAGGGTTAACACAATCTACACAACATAAAAATATGATACAGCCGTGTAAAAATCTATCAGATCATTATACATTTAGAGTTCTATTAAAGTAAACTAATTGTAATAGATCACCTGAAAAGCACTGTGACGCTAGTGTCACTCCATCCAAACTTTGCTTGCATGTTGAGAAGAACCAGGAGTGCTTTCAATCTAGACATACGTGCTCCATTATACAATGGTGTATCGGCTTCACTTTTCATATCATCATAGATAAGCCTTTCTGAATCCATGATCGTCTCGATCATTTCATCAATCTCGGGCTCAAACATTGCCTCGTTGGGAATGTGCTCTGCATGATCATCCCCCGAGCTGTCAGAGGCTACATCTTGTGGCTTCACATATGCTGCTTGACCAAAGCGCCTGCGAACACGTCTATTGGGTTGCAAGATTGCTTCTTGTTGGCCAGCGTCAGAGTCCGACCAGTTATAATTGGCAACAACTCGATCTATAATAGATGGATCGAACTCGCCAAATTCGCGAACGTGCTGCAAAGAAACACGTCTTGTCCGTCGCACAGCATGCTTGCATTGATTACAAGGACATAAGACCCTCGTTGAGAGATAGGTGTTTCGGTTGGACGGTCCCACATCCTCGTCGCTACTCATAATGAGGATAAAAAACTTATAACCTGGACAACAAATTTAATATTCTATTGGCATTCTTCGTCTTATCTCTCTCTCTCTCTCTCTCTCTCTCTCTCTCTCTCTCTCTCTCTCTCTCTACCTCACATTCTCTAGTCATGTCCAATCCCCGCACACCTCGGTCTAGAGGTGCACGGAGATCAGAACCACCGGGTTATAATCTCGTCTTTATTGGTCAATACCTATATTTGTGGGTACAAGAAATCTACACACCCACGTCTACATGATACTGCATGTAGTGGACAAAACCCCTTTGCCTCTTCTCTAGCTGTAGCACTTCACTTCATCTTAACATCTTTTCACAGTAGATCTTTTCACTGTTCGTCTAACTCTAAACCCTAAACCGTAAGTAATTCTTGCGTGGACTCGATCTAACGTAAATAAGCGTAAATCTAAATAAACGTAAATCTAACTAAAAATAAAGCTAAATCTAATTTAACGTAAGTCTAATGACTAGAGGTTGTCTAGATGGTCATTGTGTCGGGGATGTAGTGACTCTTGCCGCCCTGAAGATCCACCTTCTTCCCTATCTCTTGAAGGCATTTCACCAGTACTTTTGGATCGACGGAGCCCACCATGAGTGAAGGCAGCAATACCCTATATTCCATTGAGGGCTTTCTTCACCCACTTCATGCAGGCATCGCAGTCTATGGAGACCTAAATCTAATCTAATATAACGTAAATCTAAATCTAGCTTAAATAAATGTAAATCTAGTTAAAAATAAACCTAAATTTAATTTAATGTAAGTCTACATATAACCTAATCTTTAACGTCTTTTAAGATAGTTTCCTACGACGTTATAACTCTCTTCTTCTTGTGTGTGTGCGCGTGTGTGGATGTGTGTGCCAATAAAAAGAGATAAATGGTATAACCTTTCTATCACCCATGCCAAGTATGATAGATCATTGATTATGCCATTTCCCTCTTGAATAATAGGTCTTGAGTTCAACTCCTCGTCGGCTAGATCTTTAGGTCTTTTAATTTTAATTAGTTTCCTACGACGTTAAATTAGTTTCTCTCTCAATGTGTGTGCGTTTTTTTGGATCGTATGCATGTTTTCTCTCTCTTTTCCTCTCTCAATGTGTGCGTTTTTTGTTTATGCATGTTCTCTCTCTCTTTTCCTCTCTCAATGCGTGCGTTTTTTGTTTATGCATGCTCTCTCTCTCTCTTTTTCTCTCTCAATGTGTGTGTGCATTCTTTGTTTATGTATGTGTGTGTGCGTTTTTGTTTTTGTTTGTACTCTCTCTCTCTCTCTCTCTCTCTCTCTCTCTCTCTCTCTCTCTCTCTCAAAAACACTGTGTGTGTGTGTATGTGTGTGTATGAGAGAGAGAGAGAGAGGGAGAGAGAAAGAGGGGAAGGGAACATGAGAATGAGGAGAGGGAAGGAGCATACCTGGCTCTCCTTCCTCTCCTCGTGTGTGTGTGTGTGTGTGTGTGGAGAAGAAAAAGAGAGAGAGAGAGAGAGAGAGAGAGAGAGAGAGTGAGGGAGAGCGTTACCTGCTCCTTGCTTGAGGGCGCCGAAAAACTCAGATCTGAGATCTGAGTTTTTGGGCGCGCTCGGTTATTTTTTTACCCCAGCCGGCGTCGCTATGAGCGTCGCTATAAGCGTCGCAAATTTACAAAGAAATTTGCGACGCTCATAGCGACGCTGCGAATTTTTTTTTTAGCGTCGCTGTGTGAGCGTCGCTAATATGAAGAACCTCTTGTAGTGAAATGAATTGTTAGATTAGACTTCGTCCAATGGCCTAGGGGACTAAACTAATACAATGTTTATGGATCTAATAGAATGTCTCGATACAAAATTAAAATGGAGCAACGTAAAAGTGTATCCTGGCCACTTCATCGGGCGTTGTTTGAGAAACAAATTGAGGTGGGTGCTGTAGAGCTTTGTTATTGCCCGATTTTGTAAGTAGTCATACTGGGGAAGAGGGAAGAGAGAAAGGGAGAGTGGCCGGGAGTTTGTTACAGCAAAGAGAGAGAGAGAGAGAGAGAGAGAGAGAGAGAGAGAGAGAGAAATGAACTTCTATTAACAATTTTCATAAGGCCAAAATTGCACATGAGGCAAATAGATACCATCCGTGTGAAATTGATCCAATGCCTACGTACAAAAAACTGAAGTGAAGTGAAGTGAGAATAAAAATTAAAATTAAAAATTTCTTCATCAACATCGTCGGCATCCGGTGTTTGTTGAAGCAACGGCTCTGTAGATCTTGGTCAATGTCCGCTTTTGTATGCCATCATACTCGAGGAGTTGGGGAGAGGGAGATAGAGCGAGATTTTGAAGCGTCTACTGAGGCTGTTCGCGACAGAGAGTTGGCTCATCATGGAGACATCCTCAGCTGTCGACGACGGATCCGAGAGAAGAGAGGGAGATACAACGAGGTTTGGGGGGGGGGGGGGGGGGGGGGGGGGGGGGGGGGAGAGAAGAGTTGTTAGCAGTATTCCGTGCAAAGCTTTGATGGCCTGGTTCGCCTCGATAACTCATCGGACTGGGGGAGAGAGAGAGAGAGAGAGAGAGAGAGAGATTCTGTAAGGGGTGCTACTGGTTGGAGGTGTCTGCTGGCTTTTTGTTCACCTCTTGATAGCACCACCATCTATAGAAATCTCTTAGCACCACCACATGCATGACAAGATCAACTGCTTCACACCATAGAATGAGTGGAAGCCGCCGCCTACCTTACGGTGTTGGAGCATGTCCAAGGCACGCGCAAGAGTTTCCCTGCACCCATTTGGCAAGATCCAGTCATCTTGCATGGTGGTCAACGTCCTATTGGAAACTCAGGGTGAGGATGAGCGTGCCAATAGCAGATGAAAGAGAGTTTGATGGGTGCTGGGTGGGTGAGTGTGTTTTATTTGCAAGCTTTCGATTTCGAGCTTTTGCAATCAAAACCAATTTTGCGAGCTTTTGGATTTTAGATTCAGAGCCTTTTCTAACGACACAAAAGAATTAATCCAAAACAAAGACATCAGAATATTACACACAACAAAAAACATCTTTCATCTCGCAACAAATTGGCTTAAGATTTTGAGTCTCTTTTAACAATACACACCAAAAACATGTACAAGTTTCCAGAAGCCTCAGGTTTGATCTTGTACAATCGTTTAGATGGATACCACAAAGCATGCTTCTCTTACTAAAAGGAATTCAAATAAAGTCTTATGTGTCCAGAAAAGCTACTTCACATCTAATATATAAGAGAAGTCTCCTTCAATGCACACCTCTATATGACATTCTCTAAGATTTAAGTTCACAACACCACAGGTTTTATCTTGCGGGTTAGATTCTCTCTTTTGAAAATCGGGACAGGTGCAACTAGGTTCTACCTTAATGTGTACATCATAATAACTCTTTGTCAAAACCCAAAAAAACTATGTGTTGTTCAGTTTCTAGTTTCTCGTCCAAGAACGTTGCAACCATACTTGCAGCTGACTCCAATCTTATTTGCGCTTCTTTGGAAATACCATGTCTCCACTTACACTTCCTGCTACTGGAGCCTCCTTGTGTAAGAGCAAAATTTGTATTGTTCATGTGTCGTAGTGGTGTTGCAAAATCTGCAAATTGAAATGCACTTTGTACCAAGCTGTCACTCTCTTCCTTTGATAAGTTGGTTCCAATATCCACTAGCCAGAAAGTAGGAACAACAGGAGAGAATTTAACTTGCCTCTGTACTTTTTGTGTGTGGCCTACTTCATAATTACAGAACCATATCCACTATGCAATTGTCTTCCCTACCACAACTTTTCTTCCCTACCATTCCAAAACATTTCCTCATGAAATTAACTGGCATCCTGCGTAAATCCCACTCTTCGTGGGCAACTTCAACTTCTTGAATACACCTTGCTAAATTCTCCCCATACTGCACTGGAATGCTGCCTCCTGCTTCACTGTCAGTGACAACATAAATTCAACAAAATCTGATGGTTCATGCCCACACCTCTCCATAACTGTGTTTGAATTTCTCCAAAACAAGATTTGTGTTTCTTCGTCTTCTTCTTTACATTCACATATTGCAATTACATGCAATGCTCACATGTTGCACACATAGAACAAATAAGTAATAAAAGGTGTCTCATATCAAAACATGTTATCTAACATATTTTCATAAATTCATATACCCAGGATCATAAACCGAGCAGGACATAGTTGTCCATCCTTCAATCCGATGAGTATGATCAAAGTGCACCCAAGAACTACTCAAATCTCATGTCCCTCTCCGCCTCATTCTATTAACTAGTTCAACTCCAAAAGCAGGTCCTTTTGTGGACATTTTGAATACGTAACATTTTTCATTAGGTCCACCCTGGCTTGGAAAATGACTTCCATGAAAGAATGGAAAAACACACCATTTCTGTATCAATAGTATATTGTCGTTTCCATCACCGACAACCTAACCCTGTTTAGATTTCTCATTTGTCAAAATACTTTTGAATCCCCTATTTTGAATAAGGGACATCATTTCCTCAAGAAAATGGCTAAGCTCTACATCAGTGGCTTCTAAATCATCTTCTTTAGTCAAAGATTGGAATAGCATTTGACGAGCAACTAACATATGTACTTTTCTAGGACCCCCCTTGTCAATCTTTAAAATTGTTTTAACAAGATTGTGCACCTTTTCAAGAGCTACCCTTCTAGTACCTGGCTGTACATTGTGGTCATGCACTCCAAGATGGATCACCAAACGTGTTATTGTTGTTTCCTTTGGCATCCCATAATAGATCATACACTTGCAAACATTTGAACAAGTTACCATTCTGTTACAATAGTGGCAGGTTATTTTAGATTTAGATGTCCATGAAAGAAGGCATCATTCTATCTCCTTCACCAAGGTAAAAAGGGCATGTCACTCTGCAACATTGAAGGCTTCCAAGACAATAACTCAAACGCACAGTGCAATCTATGGCCATGTTGGTCGATGTTGGACGAGACCAAAGGTGGCCGTCGTACTTTTGCTCCATACCGAGCATCCTTTTATTGTTGTGAATTGGAGGAAGCTCAAAACAAACATTTCCATTATAAAAATTTGGGAGCTCATCAACCTTTTTGGGAGGTCCAAAAATCTCCAAAAGTTTAGACAACCTACACAATTTACCTTTGTCTTTCATCCATGAAATGATGGATGTATCCTTTGAATACTCTTGCCTTGTACGCTCCACCCCATCTTGTGTGTCTTGGAAGGGTCCTGGTGACATGGTTAGTTCCATTGTCTCAAAAACAACTATGTATGTACTTTCATCAATATCAACGTTTAAATGTGATGGAGTCGAACATTTGTTACATGGTGTAGCGAACATAGAAGAATCACCGACTTCTTCACTTGTTTCTAAATTGTCTGACACATAAACATAGTCATCCGAATGAAGAATGTGGTAAGCTGAGAACAGAAAATGGTCAAGAAGGTAATGCTTTTGATCTTCATGATCCCATCTTGGAAACACATTGACCTTAGACTCAGAGCTCCTTGTCTGAACGACTACTTGCAAGCCTTCAAACTTAATTGAAGGAGGCAATAGGCTTTTAAGAAAATATTCACTAAGTAGAAGCTCTCCATTTTGTAATGAGACTCTATAATCCATTTTAGCACCATTAATCGTCCATGAAAGCTTAGATGTAGCTATCATGTTTGAGACAGACACGGAGGAATAATACTTGAGGTGTACATAAAATGACGAAAAGAGAAGGAAGAGAATGTGTATAAGGTACAAAGAAAGTGTAAAAGCATGCAACTGCAAAAAGTTAATGCATTTATTGAAAACTGTTCTAAATAGATTTGGAATATTCACTCTTTAAGATATACACAATCATAACCATTAAGATACATTTGAATAAGCATTTTGTCAACTCCATATGTTAACCTATCAAGCTTGCAAAATCTCCCCAAATATGCGCATTAAAAAAAAGTGAACATAGTAATATAAAATATACGATATTTTTAAAATTATTTATAATACATGTATATATATATATATATATATATATATATATATATATATATATTATAGAGCATAGTTTTATATATCCCCAATTAAGCGCTTTAAAATTAAAATGGACATAATATATATGGAATATATGGTATTTAAGTATATAGTATATAGAACTATACTAATATGATATAGTACTAGTACCAGTGTTGACTACCGGTACCAGTCTAGAACAAGTACTGAGTACAACACCAATACTAAGTACTAGTCCACTACGAGTACTGAGTACAATACCAGTACCAGTATTAGTATACAATGTTATTGGTTCTAGTATCAGTATTAGTAAACAACATTACTGATACTATACTCAGTACTCGTACTATATTATATTAGTATAGTTCTATATACTATATACTTAAATACCATATATCTAAGTATATATATCTTAGTACTAGTATTCTACTGGTATAGCAGTACTGGTAGTAGTATTGTGAGTCCACTATAGTGCCAGTACGAGTATAGTATCAGTAACATCGTTTACCGATACTGGTATTGGACTGGTTCTGGTACTGTATCAGTACTGGTACCGGTACTGTTACTGAGACCAGTATCGAAATACCAGTACCAATATCAGTATACAACGTTTACTGAGTATTGAGTATAATACCATTACTAATATCGGTATACAATGTTTACTGGTACTGGTACCGGTACCGGTACCAGTATACAACGTTTACTGGCACTGCACTCATATCCGCACTGTACTGGACTGACAGTACTAGTACTGGTACTTCTATGCTCACTGCTATACTAGTACAGTACCAGTACTAATACCAGTACTGGTACCAGTATGAAAATAGTACCAGTACCAATACCAGTATTGGTACCAGTATGAAAATAGTACCAGTACCAGTATCAGGATACAACATTACTGATACTGTATTGGTACTGGCATTGTACTCTACTGACAGTACTGGTACTAGTATTGCTATACTAACCTGCTATAGTATATACTTATGGTTATATTATATAATTTTTTTAATATAATAGCATGAATATAATATAGAATCGATAGTATGCATACTAGTCTATGTATATTGGACTTATATTATTATTTAGTTATAGTTATAGAGATATATTAATATACTAATATTATAAATCTATATATTGTATACTATATACTTAACATATAAACTATACGTATACGTATTATATAATTATATATTATAAACATATATCGTATTCTTATTGTATATATACTATATGTATATATACTATAAAATATAATATACTAATATTATATAACTATGTTCATAATATATAATTAGTGTATTATGTATTATGTAATTATATACTAGTCAGGTCGAGTTTGGTTCAAGTTATGGTGTCTCCTCTGTCTCTCTCTCTCTACTGCCGTTCTTTTCCTTCCAAATTATCCCTTTCTCAGATCGATTATGTAATTATGTAATTATATACTAGTCAGGTCGAGTTTGGTTCAAGTTATGGTGTCTCCTCTCCCTCTCCCTCTCTCTCTCTCTCTCTCTCTCTCTCTCTCTCTCTCTCTCTCTCTCTCTCTCTCTCTCTCGCTCGCTCTCTCTTGCCGTTCTTTTCCTTCCAAATTATCCCTTTCTCAGACCTGGCTAATGCAAAAAAAGGCCAGCTTTGAGAGCTGACTGTTTTGAAGGAAAAGAACGGATTGTCTACTTGATTCTCCATAGGAGATTCTTGATAATCAAAAGATATAATCTCAAAATTGCAATAAAAAAGGTGGGCGGGGGGGGGGGACAGAGCCCGGTTGTATAAATTCCATAACATTAACGCATGTCGTTCACAAGGTTCATTGATTCGCAAAAAAAAAGGGGAAAGCAGAGCTCCCCCATCATCTGCCTGCGCGGTTGATGGGGGAGCTCTGCCTCCCCCTTTTTTTTGTCCAATTGATGAACCTTGTGAATGAAACTACAGGTGAATTGCTTCTGATTACCATATTTGCCACAAAACCTATATTGCTTGATACGTATTTGGGATTAGCCACAACAAAAAACGCAAACAAAAAGGGGGAGGCAGAGCTCCTCCATCATCTACGCGCGCACGGATGATGGGGGAGCTCTACCTCCCCCTTTTTTTTGTCAAATCGATGAACCTTGTGAGTGAAATTGCAGGTGAATTGCTTTTGATTACCATATTTGCTTTGAAACCTATATTGCTTGATACATATTTGGGATTAACCACAATAAAAAACGCAAAAAAAGAGGGAGACAGAGCTCCCCCATCATCCGCGCGCGCGTGGATGATGGGGGAGCTCTCCCTCCCCCTTTTTTTTGTCGAATTGATGAGCCTTGTGAATGAAATTGCCAGTGAATTCCTTTTGATTGCCATATTTGCTATAAAGCCTATATTGTTTGATATGTATTTGAGATTAACAACAATAAAAAACGCAATAAAAAGGGGGAGACAGAGCTCCCCCATCATCCGCACGAGCACGGATGATGGGGGAGCTCTGTCTCCCCCTTTTTTTGCGTTTTTTGTTGTGGTTAATCCCAAATACGTATCAAGCAATATAGGCTTTATAGCAATATAGTATATATATATATAATAAAATACATAATATAGTATATAAAGTTATACTTTTACTTATAGTAAATAGTATATAGTAAGTAGATTATTTAGTCCAACAGCAGAGAGAGAGAGAGAGAGAGAGAGGGAGAGAGAGTCTGGCATGCACTGGGAGCTACTGCACGAGGGAGAGATGGAGGACAATGGGGTCTCTCACACAGAGTCTCGTCTAAATCCGAGCTCTAAGGTTTGGGACTTGTCAGCTTGGAGGAGAGTTTTGATTTGATAAGGGAATCTATCCTCCTAACGGGAATGCTGTATGTTTGTGAAATTGAATTTTCCTAAACATTGCTGGATGCAAATTCTCAAGAAAAAAAAGGGGAGGGTTGGAGCCTCCCCATCGTCCGCGCGCGGATGATGGGGGGGGGGGGGGGGGCTCTAGCTCTCCCCTTTTTTTTTCCAGATGGGACGCCTAGAGACAGAGAGGGGGCTCGCGTTATATAGACAACCCCGGACCAGATCTGCCTCAGAGTAGATTTGTGTTTAGGGCTTTTCAGCCGTGGAGTTTAACGGTACAAGGTAGAATGAAGAGGCCCAACCTGCAGCTGAGATCAAATATCAATACAAACAAATACAGTGTGAAGTAGATATTGCGAGTTCGCTTGCCCCAGGTCGCAAACATGATGAATGCGGAAGGGGCTGCTGCGAGAGCTGCTAGTTTTGTGTTGATGAGACGAATCACTTAACTGCAGTGAAAGACGATTATAACCAGGGTGCTAGAGGAGCACGTAGAGTTAATGTGGAAGCAGCAACACATGATCAGACTAATGAAGGAGCATCTGCCAAGCAGCACATGTTTGCAGAGAGAAATCACAGACGCAAACAAGGGGACTGCATTTCCCTTCTCCGCACGTACTCTCGTCCCCAACATTAGCAAGGTAATTGACTGCTCGCATAACTCTATACCGGGCTTATTCACATTCTATGTGAGCTTTTGAGCAAGCCATATATTGCAAAACTTACAAGCAGTGCATCTTGCCTAAGTAGTTTTGATTTATATTAAGTCATTAGGCTTGTCCACAGCCTTTTGGCTTGTGAACAAGCAATATCCAAGCTGCATAATAGGCTGACGTATAAGGGCAACAAGCAAAAGTAGGCTGTACACAGATAATCATCGGACATCATTAGCTTTCCTAAAGGCTATTAATTTTAACCTTGTGACAAGCTATAAAGTTTTGCATGAGATCAGAGCCTTGAATTTCAAGATTATGCACATTTCCTCTAACAGTTTCTTTTACCTACATGGATTTACAGAGAGATAAGGTAACAATTCTTGAACGTACAATCGAGTATCTCAAAGAAGTCGAAAGCCTTGTCCATGATCTTCAACGACAGAATGATTCATTGCAAAAGAGCAACACTAGAGACCTTGGGAATACGATGGGGAGCCATCAATCTAGTTCACAAAACATAGATATTGCTACCACAGAAAAACTGTCCCATTCTACTAGCTTATTCAAACCGCATGCAAGCTGTGAGCTCTATCATTCCTCTCAAGACAAACAAGTCCATCCTCATTTTGATCTAGGTTTCAGCATCGAGCTTAGAGATGTAGACGCAAATGCAGCCATCATCAACATTGTAATAGCCCTTGAACAGAAAAAACTACAATGTATTGATCTTAAAATGGAGCTTGATCAAAACTCAAACTACTTGCTTGCAAAGATCATGGCACAACATAAGGTAAATTAGTTTCTTCCTCAGTAATTAGTACTTGTTTGTTGTGGATCTAAGCCTCCATATATATTTACACGGCTTTCTAATATTTCTAAGATACAGCTACCTGCCCGTCCAATAGCGCAGAGAGAGAGAGAGAGAGAGAGAGAGAGAGAGAGAGAGAGAATGAAGCCCGTTGTGAGCGGTGCTATTGATGCGTGGAGAGTGTGCATCACTGTGAAGTTTGGGAGCTACTGCAGATTGTGCAGGTCCTCTTTGCGGAAGGCATGGTATTCAAGAGCTTCAAGAAGGGCTTCTGATCCTTGGGCGACACTGACAGAAGTTTTCTTATGCATCTGTGGTGGATCTAAGTGATGGGATTGGTCATTAATCTGGGCTACCGATTATTCTCTTGGAGATGCTTTGACTGAGCTAATGGTCCTGAAGCACTGGTTCATGTGGTGACATTGATACTCATCAGTATTTTCTCAAAGCTTTGGCTGCCCTTTGACACTTTGGTGGACATTCCGAGGGGAGGTGGCCACCACCTCACGATGGTGGCATCCCCGGTCTGTTTTCTCTTCTTGCCATGATTGGCTTGTGCATGAGGTGATGTAGCTTTCGTGACTTGAAAGGGTGCATGCTTACAGAAATGCAGGCCGATTGCAGTAGCGTCATCGCCATCATCAAAAGTGGCGGCATCTCAGATTGCATGCAGGACAGCAGGGGTTGCAGGAGCAATTGCGAAAGCCAGAGCAGCATTCTTCGCCTAACTAGCATCTGTTAATTTGACGGAGATGGCGGCAGTATTGGCCGCAGCAGTTTCGTCTGCATGACGTGGTGCGGCTAAAACTCTGCCTGCAGCAGGGTTATTGACCGTCTTTCTTGGCCGCAGCGTCTACATAGATTGCAACAAGAACAATTTCAGCCTCATGACTCGCAGCGTCGTGGGTAGCATGTCGAAGAGGGGCCTGGAAAGTGGCATTAATGTTCGCCTCATTGGGTTGGAGTATTGGCCTGTTTAATAGGCTGCATCAGGGAGTCATGTAGCTAGGTGTTGATCATCGCTGCATGATCGTCAATAGAGGTTGCGGCATCTGCAAAAGGTTTGGCTTGTGATTCAGCAGCAACGTTGGCATCTTGTAAGTCAGTTGCAGGTGCGGCAACATAGTTATCTATGGCCGCTTGAGTGGCTGCGACATCTGTGATGTCATCCTTCGAATTGGTTGCAGCATGTTTAATTTATTGGCCACGTCCAGCTGCCCAAGCTCAATGGCTCTGTCAATGGTCTGTTGTGAAGCATGGCGCTTGTCTGGCTACCAAGTATGTCGTGAAGCATGCTTGTTTGGCTGCCAAGTCTCTGTTCTAAACAAGTCAATGATCTCCCTCTACGAATGTCTCCCACTGCCTGATCTCCTCAAGTGACTCTCCCTGTGTCTACATAGCTCTAGCAACAACAACCCGAGGCATCTCTGACCCTGATATCTCATGACTCTAGCCAACGGTCCAAAGTCCTCTCTAAATAGACAATGAAAGCAGCCTCGTATCTCATAGTATACCGGACAATGACAAATGTGATGTACTTTGTCGCTTGCTTTATATGACACAACTGGCAATATATCCTGGCCTCTATTGGTACTCTCCTAAATCTTCTAGTCTCAATCTCTAGCTGATGGGATGATGTGCGCATCTGATCAATAGCACATCGTATCCCATAGGATAGATGAGTGTGCATATAGGTTTTATGTTAGTTGGAGAAGATGTTCTCTATAGAAAGACATCTTCGTACCCAACTCCTGTGTCGATTGTATCCATGTGCTCCTGATATCAACTTGAATCAAATCCTGATGTATGAGTCTAGTGATCTCTGTCCATATGAGAGATAGGGAGGGTGCTCAAAGAGAGAGTCTCAATGATACTATAGTATGTTCAATTTCGTTTCGATTTCAAAATTGAAAGATAACATCCTTTGTTTTTGGCCTGCCATTGGGGGGCCTTTGTGAAGTCCTTCTAGTACTTGCAATTGACATGGCATGATCCATTTTAGAAAGAGTGGACCAACAATTGTAATGTCAAACTTTCCTAGTTTTGAGGCAAACCTCCCTCTCTCTCTCTCTCTCTCTCCCCCCCCCCCCCCCCCCCCCCCCCCCCCCCCCCTTAATGGATCATCATGGGAGGCCCCAGTGAAGTTTACTTCACTCATTGTCTTGTTATATATTCAGACAACAAGCTTCTAAAAGCGGCTAAAAGCAAACTACATTAAGCGAGCCAATGCTGGGCTCCTCAAAATCAGTGCAGACCAAAGCACCACATCACAATTGGGAAGCTCCTTGAACAATTGTTGAGCTTTCATTAGAGCACCACATTTGGTATACATATCAACTAATATGTTACCAAGTGTAGTGATTTTTTCCCAGTAGTCCTTGTTTGGAAATCTATTTATGAATTTATTCCCCCAAGTCGATGGCTTCGACATTGCCACATGCGTTTAATTAACTGATAAAAGTCACTCTGTTCAAGGAGAAGCCCCCTTTGTGCATCCAATCTAAAGAGTATATAATATATATATCCCATGTGGGAGCTGCCCAAGAAAGGGTGTACATATTTATTTATGAAGAGGTCTCCATACAAAGGAGACTGTGACAATTTTTTTGAGAATCACGTTTTATGTACAAGCTCAAAAATACATACAACTGGTGCTTTTTATAAAGTTTCATTTTGCATAAGCATTGTTGTGCTTCCATATTTCTAAAAAGTGTTTGGTAGTTGAAGGATTGTACTATGAGGTTTTGAGTTTTTTCACTAAACAATGATACTTAAAGATATCATTAGTGTAAAATCAGGGTTCAAAAGCTCAAAAAAATAGTTCCAATTGTAAAAGCTCGAAACTGAAGGGTCGCAAAAATAAAATCCCCAGTGGGTGATTCCATGCAGGCAACTGAGAGAGAGAGAGAGAGAGAGAGAGAGAGAGAGAGAGAGAGTTGAGGTTGGTCAGCTGCGCTAGTGATTGGCAGAATAAAAAAAATTGCCGCTATCTTGCATGCACTTACGCCCACAAAACTTGAGGTAACAGTTTGCGCAGTCTGAAAAAGAAAATGTTGTCAGACTCATTGACGCTACCGCGCATGTGCGCCAAGAGCTAGGTGCTTGTATCCACTCGCACGAGTCGAGTGCTCGTGGAGATGGGCAGTGGGCGGTCTTGAGTTGAGGAGAGAGAGCAGAGAGAGTATTTGATGGCGGTCAACGAGAGTGAATTTGGGTTAGCAATCTGGGTGCCTTTGCATGCAAAAGGGGTAGGTGGATGGTCAAAATGCAAAGTGAGGCACCTGCTGCTGCATGGGGAATCCAACGAATGCAAGACAAACTCGCAAAATGCCGAGGGCCTCTGATTTGAGAGTGTGCATGGTCTTTGCGGCGCCCGTTATGAGCCTCGGGATGGCAGTCGCGGCTACTTGATCACACGTGCACGATAGCCATAGAAATGCGCACGAGAGTAGCACGCTAATGATGCATGCCGTCAGTTGTTTGTTGTTCGTGGAAAGTTAGTGGAGGACTGCTACAGTATGAGGGAGTGCCCCAACTGCCCTATAACGACAGGTTCCGCAATAGATTCACCACCAAATTTACGCTTTGATTCTTCGTCGTGACCATTTCATGGAAGCTTCAGTTCTTCATTGGAGAAGCCCAAGTAGTTATTTGAGGATGGGAAATCCTAATTAGAGGCCTTAGAGCCTCAACCATGTAGTGGAAGCAGCACGGGACGGCACTAGCACCCTGTAGAGGAATGGCTGTATCTCCTTGCTCATGTGCCCAAATGAGCTCATTCTTGGCTCTAAAAATTCCCACACAACTTAAGCAACAACGCCAGCATCGTTGATGCGGAATTTTGAGCTAGTTTGAGCATTTTTAAGGCTATTTTTGACCATTTTTAGTGCAAAAATGTCACTTTTTGTCCGTAAAAAGCCCAAACGAGCTGGGAAAATCCGTAAAATTGTGGAAAAATCCCATTGGGCTAAAATTTCATGTTGAACCTAATTTTCCCACTTGGTAAGCACTTTGGACACGTCTTTTACGCCAGCGCACGAAACCTGCTATTTTTGGCCGAGATTGCCCGCATTGAACTTTCTAAGCAAAACGAGCGTGCCACTTCGAAACACTTGACATTTGTACATTCCTAAATCAAATTAGGCATATATTTATGTGTAAAAGAATTCCATGGTGCCACGTGTAGGGCCTCGCCCGCCCGGCAAGGTATGTACAAGACTACAACCGTGACATTCATTTTCGCATATATCACACTATGTACATTGTAGCATTTGGTCCCACATATCATAAACATTAAGAGTGAGGTAGATACTTTAATTTCACATTATGAACGTGCCATCACACGACATCCACCCCCTCTAAACCTGCACATCCTCCGGCATGTGCCACAGATATCTTTTGCAGGTTCAGTCTTCATTTAAGTCAACATACATGTCGATTTCATCATCGCTTGCAACAAAATGTAACGCATCATCCTCTTGTTATTCATCCACATCTATACCATTTTCATCAGAGCCTTCATTTTGACCTTCCTGTGAATCAAAGGGATTTGTATCACCTCTTCTTTTGAATAACTTGATTCTTTTCGCTGCAATGGGAATCTTCATTTTTGTCCCATCTAATTCATGCAAGGTATAAGTTGCATTCCCATGTACATGCTGAACCACATAAGGACGTCCAAACCATCTCTTTGAAAGCTTTCTTATTGTTGAATGCTGGTTTTCAAGACTACTGTCATACACCAACACCCAATCACCTTCCTCAATAGCTTTAGGTCTAAGCCTATGCCTCTTGTCGAATCTGTCCTTATTCTTTAACCTTGCATCTTTCAATCGTGCTATTGCAATCTCAATATCTTGGGGCCTTCTTTTTAACTGTTGTTTGCGCAAAGCAAGAAGGTCTTCCCTACTCATTCCATCTTCCCAAGGTAATACATTCCAGAATTACATCCTCAATTGGCATTATAGTTTCTGACCATACATCAACTCAAAAGGCATATAACCAGTAACCGAGCTATGAGTTGTACGATCAGCCCATAAAGCATAAGACAACAACCTAGGCCACTCTCCCATTTTACCTTTGTAGGACTGAGCTAAAGCTTTAATGATAGGAGGATGCCCACACTTCGATTTACCATTTCCCTCAGGATTATATGCAATAGTGAGAGCAAGTTTAATGCCCAACCTAGAGAAAAACTCCTTTTCCTTGTCAGCATCCAACTCACCCCTGTCCGCTGTTATTTTCCCAACACAACCATAACAGCTAATTACATCATCCAAGAGGAACTTACATACCCTTTTTGTGCTTTTTGTTCTTAGAGCACGACCTTCAACTTGATTGGTTAAGTCTTCTCGTGCAAGCACTATGTATCTCATTTGCCATAAGCCCAATGGCAATGTAACCAGATCTACTACCCACTTGTAATGCATGGCCAATGGGTAAGTAGGGTGCAACCCATCACGATGACGTACATTTGAATACATTTGAATACATTTGACAGGTTTCACAGGACTCCACAAAGTGAGATACATCTTTATACATACCTTTCCACCAATACCTCTCTTTCATTTTAGTAAAGGTGGCCCATACACCTCTATGTCCAGCATAAAGACTCTCATGAAACTTTTTCATAATCTCATTTTGAGCGTCCTTATCATTCACGACTCTCATTGGCATTCCATTTCTTTGTTCTCGACGCTTTCATAAGTACGCATCTTTCAAAAAGTATCCATAGGACTTTCTCCGTATTCTTTTGAACTCTTGATCAGTCCACCCTTCTTGCCTTGTCAAAGTGCTCAGATAGAGTCCAATGAGCAACGAGTCACCTTGATATAGGTCCTCTATAAATGACTCAAGTGCATTTGACAGGCAAACATGATGACCCTTGGCATAAGAGATACTATAGAACTGTGTGCCTACATCATCGCCCTCGACAATCATGTCTTCTTCTTTTTCATACCTTGCTCTTGAAAGCATATCTGCAACTGGATTATCTTTCCCTGCAATATGCTTAAATTCTGGATTCAAGGACTTTATGTAGGCAATCCATCTCAACATAGCAATGTCAGGAGTTAAGCAACTTGTTATCATTCCAAGAAGGGGTAGACAATCAGTCTCCACTATTACATTTGCTCCTATCAAATACTCTTTGTCACATTTCAAAGCTGTGACTACTCCCCATAACTCTCTTTTGACCTGTGGATAGTTGCATTGATGAGCACTTAGGACTTTTGCTCCAAACCTCACCACATATCGCTTGCCATCATTATCATCTTTCCCAATCACCCATCCAATTCCTGTGGGGCTAGTATCCACTATCACAATTACATATCTTCCACATTCATAGTTTGCTTTCCTCAAAGTTGGAGACATAAGCAACAACTTCTTTAATTTCTTCATGGCATGTGTATGTATTTCTTCCCATTGAAACTTTTGGTTGTTTCTCAAAAGTTGATACAAAGGCTCTGCTACATGTGCATAATGCGGAATCCAGATAACATAAAACACGCATGCACCCAAGAACCTTCGAACCTCAGTGACATTTATACATTTCTCTTTCATTCTTTGGATTACATCAATCTTTGTAGGACAAGCTAGCCTTCTACCATACGGCTCGAACATATGTCCCACAATAAGAACTTCATTCACACCAAACACGGATATTTGGCTAGACAAGGTAAGGTTCACCTCTTCCAACCTTGACAAGATATTATCACAATCATTGATATGGGTTGTCACATAGATTCGGCACCCCCTTGATTCTAAAGACACATCTTTATCACTTACATCACATCCTTTGATTGGCACATCATCAAAGAAAGGCATTGTAGTTTGCGGTATGAAGTCACGTAGGACTTTTGTTCATACCATTCATCATGTGTGCAACTGAATTCGTTGCCTCCTGAGGTAAGGTGTACATCCTTACTAAACCCAAGGGTGTCCCCATGGTAATCAGGTCCCTACTTTCCATTTCTAATTGGAACTGATCATACCCTGAGTACAAATCTCCCATAGAATATATTGCCCTTCTTGCAAATGCCTCTGCAAACTCATCGAAAATTGGCCCTATACCCACATTTCTGATTGTCACCTTATTTACAGGTTGCATATCCTGAATAAAGCGTAAAGAACCATTTTTCTTCAGAACAGTGAACCACCTGTTTGAATATGGAGCACAAGAAGGCTCCAAGATACCCATCTTGATCTTTTCATTAAACAACTCAATGAGTTTTGGCAAATGAGCCTTTGGAATAGGAATAGGTCTCAAGTTTCAAGGTACATGAGGGATAGTGAAGATCACCATTGGAGCAACAATGGATGGAACAACACACCCTATCTCATAATTAAGGCTCAAATGCAAAAGCTTTTCCATGTTTGGCAAGCATGTCTTCAAAGCATATCTTTTTAGATTTTGTCAAACTATCCTCGCAACCAACCTTTAACACTTTCAAAGAATCCTTTGTGAACTTGTGTCCAATCTTGCTTGGATTACGAAGGCTAGGTTGCAAAACAGCTTGCTCCATCTTATTTTTGTAATCTTTTGGTAGAGGTAATGCCACTGGTTTCACTTTCTTTGCCACGGACTTATACTTAGTCTCCACTCGTACATCAACACCTTGAGCATTTTTGAAATCCTCAATGGCCTTGTACATTTCTATTGAGCATACTTTCACGACCTCACTTCCCATATGCAAATTGCAATCCACTAAAGACTCCAAATCTTGCATAGTGTCCACAAAAGAACACTCATCAAACACACCTACAATGCATTCTTCATCTTCTAGCAAACCATTCATCTTCAAACGTCTTTGTACACTATTTACATGTTGTCGTTCACCTCGCTTTAAGTCCTCACACTCTATAAAAGAAATAGATCCATAGTCTGATAATCCTACAAAACCTGTAGAAAATGTTTCCTTTGCCTATACATCATGCGAGAACCTTTATCTTCTTGTACCACTGCAATCCCGCTCTACAATGGTACATGGCCAAAACCCCTCATATCCCTATAGTCCTTGAATTATTTGTTCGTCTTTGGCAAGGGTTGCTTTGTAAGACTTTCACGGTTCCTTTCATGGTCCACACACACAGTAAGGAATTGTACTACATGCTTCCCATCCCTACTCCTTATTCTTGCATAAGCTGACCCATCATCCATCACCTTGGTTTCCATGCGAGTAGCTGTGATGTATGGCTGTCCAAGGATAAGTGGATATGTAGACATCTCCTGTACAAAGAAATTTTAGTCATCTTTCACATCCCCAATAGTCACCTTTAAATTTGGACAAGCTTCGTACAGCTCCCCTGATGAGTTGTTTGCTGCACGAATCATCCATCCATGATTTATATCAATTGCCATTTTCCTTTTTAATAAAGACTCTTTGACATGAGGTTAATTTATGACCCATGATCTATCAACGCAATGTATGGATCTTCTAAGTCTCCCACTTTTACCAGCATCTCAGTAGTTGCTCTTGCCCAGTGACTATTCAAGTAGTAGCTCTTGTGAGTGGTCTCCGCTTCATCTTCATCATCCAAGAAGAGAACGTGTTTTACTCCTCCCCTAGACTTGTAGCATCCAAAAATAGTTTCATCACCTTGTTTGCCATAGACCTGTACACCCTATGCATTTAAAGTCTCTTCTTCACCCTGTACATGGATAGATTGATCAGTAAGAGACTGTTGCTTCCTCTTTATGATATCAATTATTTCTTCGTGGAATTCCCGCTTTGCTATACCAAGGACCTCACTCAAGGTAAATTCCACCTTACTGTTTAGAATCCTCTCTTCCAAAACCTTTTTGAGATCCGTTGCTGCCTCTATATCGGATTGGAGTTTGTAGGCCGGACCCTTTGCTTTGGATTTTGTTGCATCCTTTTTCTTGTCTTTAGAGGCTTCTTGCATAGGCACTTCGGGGATAGGCATTTGTTGCGGGGAAGGTGATCTAGGAGACACTGTGTCATTTCTACCTCCACTCCTTGTTGCCCGCTTTGAAGGCCCTTCATCCCCATTCTCGCGCCTACGTTTCTCTTCAACAATGGCCTCATTTGCTTGACATTTGGCAATATATGCATGCACTCAATAAGAGTCCACAGGGTCATCACAACCTGTTTCAAGCTGAATGCAATCTCCAGCTTCATGTAAAACCTCTGTAGTCATTTTACCCTTCATAGCATACTCTATAGTGCATGGCCATAACTCTCCAATACCATTAGATTCCTCTTCTCCAACCTTGAATGATCATTTTTTCTTAATAGGATCCACCTTCAACCCATAGGCGGCTGCCTCAACCATTGAGATGGAATGGCTAGTAGCCATGTCCTCAACTAGTTTCTTCATCCCACCTTTGCCAAAGTTTGTTCCCAAGAGCTTACCTGTTTCACTTAAGTGAATTTTTTCATCTTTAAAGAAAACGAGCTCCTTTGTCAAAGCATCTTTAAAACTTTCACAATCCCTCCTTCCATGGTCAGTACTATCACACCATATGCATCTATTGACAAAGCCTTCTCTGGTTTGCGGTCGTTGCCCTCTAGATTGACCTGATGGTTGCCCCTTTTCTTCTAGCCTTGTAAGCTTTAACTTGAGCTCTTGCATTCCTTTGACAATATCATCTAAGATGGATTTGTCACTCTTTGGAACCACAATCACAGGCTTTATAGGACTCTCGGAAACACTTGGGGATTGAGTAGGGTTGACTATCATCTTGTCTCTTCGTCATTGTCGCTTAGCTAGCAGTGAAATGGCGGCTTCGACCTCATTCCAATCAGTCTTCAAACCCTGTTCCACATCCTTATCCTCAAGTAGTAGCTCTAACTTCTCTTGAATCTCTTTACCTGTGGCTTGCAAAAAGAGCTCTATCTTCTCTGAGTTTAGCGTAGCCTTTTGAGTCCTTGAAAGTTGATCATAACGGCATTCGAATTCCCTTAGCAGTTCGGTAGGCGAGAGCCCCTCTTTTGGCCGAACTACCCACTCTAAGAAAGTCCTCTTTGTTACCCTTTCGGAGTCCTCCATGAAATACTCTTCCTTCAAGGATAATTTGAATGCTTCCCAAGTTGCCCCATGCTCATTTTTAATTCCCCTTACATGCTCTCTGATCTCGAGAACCACAGCAAGTTCAAAACTTTGCACAATCTCTGCTTTGGGCACTCGATGAAGCTCCATTTCCTTTACATTGTTACATCTTTACTTTTAAATTGGTCCAATTTCTTCACCACAGATTGAAGCACTTTGGTTGAGGAGAGCTCCCTCCTTTCTGCAGCTTCCTGCTGCTGCATAAACACTGCAAAAGCTTGAAACATTTGCATTGTGACTGGATCAAACCTAACCCCCTGTTGCTCTTGTTGCTCCATAGTTTTAAAGCTTTGATTTTAGACCTTCAATGAAGCTTTTGAACCCTCACCCTAGCCTACTTTGCGTCGGGTTCACCAGAAATGTCGAGAAGTGTTGCGCGCAGTGCCGGGAAGACATCGGGTCTCTAGCTGTGGGAGTTCGAAACTGAGAAAAAAGGCCAAAAGAAAGTAACCAAAATCACTTAAGCGGAAGCTGCTATAAACAAAGGCATGTTCCCTAATCATTGATCCTTGTAGATATGTACAAATCCTTGTGGTTTTTGAAGCTAATACCCAAGCTTGGTGACCAATTTCTGGAGTGGGTTGGGTAGATAAGTAGCTAGAGGGTTCGATCCCCCTCGCATAGCCCTTTCTCACCTACCGCTCCTCCATTGCCATGAGGAGGCATGACCGCGTTTGAACAGGAAGCACTTGATTGCAAAGATTTAAGGCGTTAATTTCTGGAAGCTTCAACAATTGGTAGACGTTTCCCATCTTGAAGACATAATAATTCTACTGATAAGCACTCCTTCCTTTCGCAAGGCATCAGGCAAGCACCATTAATAGCTTGATTCAATGCGTCTCTTGATGTACTCAGTGAGTCGCAATCTACATGGAAGATAACCTTGTAGGCACCTCAAATTGCTATATAGCGAAAGCAAAACTGAAGCCAGTCCGATGCCCCATTTGTGTAGAGGCTTCACACAATGATGCCTCGATTTCTTGCTCAGCAGAAGCAGCCTGCAAGGAGGAGAATCACGACCCCAGATTCCAGTAGTCGATCGGACTCGATCCCCCAATTTTCCACACACCCCCTCGACCCAAATCACCGCAAGCCCGCCCCTATCCTCTGGCTTTTTCTCGAACTCGCCCGACTGTTCTCCTTTCCATTTTCGTCATTTCGTCTCCCTCCTTCCCTCAGATTGACACCGCTTTGTATTTTTTTATTGATCATGACCAAGGAATTCTTGTGTTGCATCTGGAGCAAGGCCTCTAGTTTGCATCTATGCTCTAATAATAAGAGTCTCGAGAGTTTAATCACATAACTCTAGTGAGCATATACTGCAACAATTAATGCATTCCAAGGCACGAGATTCCATATAAGAAAGTCATCAAGAACTTTCCGGCCTTTCAGGAGATCATGGTAATAGGCATTCATATTATTCAAAGCACTTGCAATTATATATATACATTAAAAATCAATTTACCCATCTTTTCCAAGCATGAACGCACAACTACACGACATTCACCCCCTCCACACCTGCACATCCTCCGGTATGTGCCAACCGCGTCGGATCAAGCATTTTCACTATCCTCAGCCTTTGTTTCTTTGATGCCAGTGCAAAGGTTCATGACCTCACATCTAGAAAAACACCATGGTCTTGCATCTGCTCATCAAATTTTAGATCCTCTTCACCATATCCAAGGTCAGCATACTTCAAAATCAAATACAATTCCCTGACCTTGTCTAAAAACTTGCGTAGGATCATGACTTTTGACCAAAATACATCTAGTAGTTGCTCATATGTAATCAGATTGGGCCTGAATTTAACCTCTATAGCTTTTGCCTGGTCGCAAAATGTTAAGTTACTGTAGATTGGCTTAAGAGCCACTGGTGTATCCAGTATTAGTTCTGAGAGCACCATTCAGGCACCCAAAGACAGCCTCATTGGACCAAAAGCTACTCAAAGTGAAAATGGCAGTTCTACCCTCTTCTAATCATGCATCTATGAGTATCATATGATTTCACAAACAGGATCATTAACTCTGTGCAATTTGCCACAGATTTGAAGTGCATCTCAGAAAATTGTCGACCATTTGATCTATTTCTTTTTTGATCAAGATTGAGCACATTCCAATTGCATATACATTCAAGCGAGTTCCCAAAGGAGACGACGAGAAACCATCTTCTATACCTGTACTATCAAGCAGCTCAAATATTGACACAAGCTTTCAAACAACAAGCAAGTGTAAATGCATCAGTGGAATGCCCTCTGTTGAAAGTAACTTAATGGCTTACTCATCATTTCCAAGTTGAGCATACCCTGCAATCAGCCCATCCCAGGCTACTATATCTTGACCTAGCATTTCCTCAAACACTTGTAGTGCTCTTCCGAGCATGCCACATTTACTGTGCATATCTAACAATGTAGTGACAAGAATACTGTCTGCTAAAACCGCTTTCCACACTCTGAGCTTGGATTGCTCGGCCCTTCACTGAGGCTCCTACACTACCACCTGCTCTCAAGATGCAAGCAAAAGTTACAACATTTGGGAAGAGAGCCCCATGTTGCATCTACACAAAACAATCTAGAGCCTCCTTACATTGCCCTTGTTCTTCGTAACCTGCAATTAACGTTGTCCATGAGCAAGCATTACATACTGGAAGTTTGTCAAAGAACTCGCATGCTTTTGAAAGCAAGCCGCACTTAACATACATATTAATCAATCTGCTACTAACATCAATGAGGTCTCCTTTCACCCACTGTTTTCCTTGAATCTCTGCATGCATTTCTTCACCTTGTCTCTAGCCCCTACCATCCCACAAGCTTTCAAGCTGCAGACAAAAGTAGCTACATCAGGATATACACCTTCTTGCACCATTCATTTGAAACACATTAATGCTTCGTTCCCATAGTTTGATGAACTCCCAGTTCAAAACATAATTGCTTAGATTGCATCAATTGTTGAGTGTACTCAAAATGGACATCAAACCACAATTGGAATCCATATCCTCCAATGCATTCCCAAGCACTACTCCATTTACCGATAATCCCTTTCTAGAAATTTCATTGTGAATCTCTTACCTTTCTCGGTTGTTGGTGTACTGCAAGCTTGCCCTTATTTGTAACTTTAAAGACATCGATACAGAAATGTAGGTTTTTCGGACAGGACAACCCATATAGGGATAGCATCAGGAAAAATACCGTCATTTTGCATATGATAAATTGCGAGTAGAGCTGCTTTAAAGAAGTCTACATACCCTTTTCCTACTGAACTTTGACAATGGAAAGCTTTGACTATGGAAAGCTTGCAACAATAAGCCCAGATTTAGTGTTATCCCACCTGAATCAAAAGGTATCAACAATATCTTCTTTACCTTATAACCCACATTCATTCCTCTTGCATCAAAAAGCATATGTAATAACCTGGCATCAACGGACATGCATCCATCTTCACAGTTCAAAAAGTTTATAAACTGCATGTCAATCTCATAAACACATTTTAATGCATAAAAAATATCCTCATGATTCATACCCTCCTGAACCTGGCTTTGTAAGCCATTTTGGCTTGGTGTTGGAATTTTCCACATAGTTTCCAATTGCTTTCGATAATCCTCGACAACTTGCCCATCTTTGTTGTCACATATATTTTGCTTGTCGTTTGCTGTATCCACTTTGTATGGCTCTACATATACAACATCAAGTGCGGGCTTATATATATGACAGTCATCTATTGTAGTGTCAATTGTTGCAAGATTTTGTTCATGAATTCCATGCTCTACTGTAACCTGCACGCTTACACTTACACAATCAAAATTGAATTTGGTTATCAAGAAAACCACCAAAAAAATCATAAAAGTGATGATTTTGGCAAAAAAACAGGATTATTCAATTCTTGTAAATTTTGGCAATCCGCTCATAGACTCCATCATATGGTACGGTAGCATCAATCCTCTCCGAGACATTGGAATAGCTCCTGAAATCATGTGATTGCACCTCAAGATCTTCGTCCAAAATCTGATTCGAATACTCATGTTTGATAACTGCCTGAAAATCATCCCAGCTTTGTCCATGTTTTGCTTGAATCTCTCGAATGCGAACATTGATTTTAGGTATCACAAGTTCTCCAAATGATTCAATCATGCGAAGCTCGGGAATTTGTAGTAATTCCATCTCTTGCACATAAACCTGGAGATAACCCACAATGTCATATCAATCAAAAAAATTCTTTTCATTATACACAAAGCCACATAGATTTATTCATTGCTTCCTCAATCTGCTCCTCTTCAAGTCTTGCTACTTGCTCATGCATACAACTCAAAACTTGTTGAAGCATCTGTATAACCTTCCCTTTAGCTATTGAGTCATTGTCCACCCCATACTCCAGAATTGCTTCAATCTGATCAAAAACATCTTCTCCTATTGTAGTTTTCATCGCTCCCACCCCAGCTCCTTCGCGTCGGGTTCTCCAGAAACGTGTCAAGAAGTGCACAGTGCGACTAGGAAAGCGTCGGGCCTCTAACTGTGAGGATTCGTAGCAAAATCAAGCAAGGCGTAGAGGATTTGAAGCCAAAAACACACTAAAAAAGAACAAAACTCCAGCCATGAAAGCTCCACTTTGAAAAAGAATCAATACTAACTCAAAACTCTTGTGTGTGTGAAGATTAGGTGTAGCCTCGCTCCCAATTGCACAGATGCAGTGCTTGTTCGACATGTTAAAAACACTAAATTTACGCTTCGATTCTTCATCGTGACCATTTCATGGAAGCTTAAGTTATTCATTGCAGAAGCCCAAGTAGTTATTTGAGGAGGGGAAACCCTAATTGGAGGCCTCAGAGCCTCAACCGTGTAGTGGAAGCAGCACGGGACTGCACTATCACCCTGTAGAGGAATGGCTGTATCTCCTTGCTCATGTGCCCAAATGAGGCTCTAAAAATTCCCACAAAACTTTAGCAACAACGCCAGCGTCGTTGATGTGGCATTTTGAGCTATTTTGAGCATTTTTAAGGCTATTTTGACTATTTTTAGGCCATTTTTAGCCATTTTCAGCCCAAAAATGTCACTTTTTGTCCGTAAAAAGCCCAAACGAGCTGGGAAAAATCCTTAAAATTGTGAAAAAATCCCATTGGGATAATATTTCATGTTGAACCTCATTTTCCCACTTGGTAAGCACTTTGGACACATCTTTTACGCCAACGCATGAAACCTGCTATTTTTGGCCGAGATTGCCCGCATTGAACTTTCTAGGCAAAACGAGAGTGCCACTTCGAAACACTTGACATTTGTACATTCCTAAAGAAAATTAGGCATATATTTATGTGTAAAATCATTCCATGGTGCCACATGTAGGGCCTCGCCCGCCCGGCAAGGTATGTACACGACTACAACCGTGACATTCATTTTCGCATATATCACACTATGTACATTGTAGCATTTGGTCCCACATATCGTAAAAATTAAGAGTGAGGTAGATACTTTAATTTCACATTATGAACGTGCCATCACACGACACCTCTGCTACTACCGCATCCTCTTAGTGGATGGTTTTCTTGTCCATCAAAATGTACACTTCTACTCGGGTGAAAGCATGAATAGGTGGAAAGCTATATATGTGATATAATTAAATAGCATAGCATGACAGTGGGGGTGTGGTCACTGGTGCCATATTTCAGACGTCCAAATTTATATTCTAAAAAATGTTTTACTAAGAAATTCAGCCTTCACACACCCGCTTTGTTTCATGAGTAGTTGGCAGTTTCAAACACCGTGCCCCCCAACCCCCCGCCCCTCTCTCTCTCTCTCTCTCTCTCTCTCTCTCTCTCTCTCTCTCTCTCTCTCTCTCTCTCTCTCTCTCTCTCTCTCTCTCGTGCGCGCGCGTGCTCAAGGTCTACTGTGCTTAGAGCTTCTACTGTGCAAGCTTGGCTTCTTCAAGGATGATTGCAGTAACCGTCCTCTTCTCTTCGAGGTATGTCTCTCCCATTGAACATGTACACTCTCTACTGCTTGAGCACACGCGCCCCACCTGGGATCATTTAGCTACATTAAGCTACATTTGGAGCTGCATGAGTGCCACACCTTGATCATTTGCAACAAGAGGCGAGCTCCCGAGGTAATTTTCTAGTCCACAAGCTGCATGCAATCTTGGGGCAAATCCCATAGCACATCACCTTGAATGCCCTGCTTACAAGAGCAAGCCCATGAACTTCTTGTTTCTTTTTAGCAAGGATGATAAGCGAGGGCACACCACGTCTCATGAGTTCATTGGATGATGTGCAGGTATATCACTTGAGACTGCATCATGACACCTTCCTCAAAGCATCCGATTCAAGCAAGCAACAGTCTAGTTAGGAACATTGAACCACCTCTGCATACGAAGTTTTGTCGTCTTGCCAAGAATTTCATATGGAGCGTGGATTTCCATTGGAGGGAGTTGATCCGCGTAGCTAGCCAGGAAACAATGACATCCCTGAGGAGGACTGGGAAGCTGTCTTTATATGCCCAAAGCCTGTTCCGGGTAGCCAGAAGAAAGTGAAGGCATACCATGCTCGGTCGGAGTTCTTACAAAAGCTTGTGTGGAGACATTGGGATGTCTACTAGGAGGGTCCCTTCATGTATGAAGTAGGGACTTAATTTGCAAAGGCCTTTGCGTTGGAAAACTGCAGTGAATCTGGCAAACATCAAATTTCTTGGGCTATCTTTGCAGAGAGGGCAATGAGAGCCTCAGAAGAAAGACACAACTTGCAAAACAAGATCAAGAGGTGGGAAGAGCAAATGAGTGGTGGAGGGAGAGGTTTAGTTAATCTAAGCATCATAGGCAATCATAAGAAGTAAGAGAGAGGCATAGTGAGAGAGAATGAATCATTGATTAGTGTTAATCAAGTCTCATGAGCAAGGAGAAGCTCAAGGACTCCATAGCCACACACCTCAAGAGCTCTCACCAAAGAGTGCTCTCAACAAATGAGCTTGAGACCCCTAATTTCATTTACACACTGCCTTATGTACCTAGGGTAAAAATATAGACGTCCGGTCGCCCAAGGTCTTTAGGGATCATCACTTAATGAATTTGTAACCGAGGCACAGTAAGTGACCTATTCTTTACAACTTGGAACTCCCATTGAGCCCGTAACACATTAGAAATATTGCAATGGCTTGAAATAAATCGGGAAATTACAATACGTGACCATTTTGGGAAAACGTGAAAAATTTGTAACTCCAATCTTTGCTGCTTCTTCATGTTGATCTTCACGTGGGAGCCAATTTGATGAAGCCTTTTCCTCCTGTGGATTTTAAGCAGAGCATTAGCTAGGTGGCACTTAATGGGTTCTACTATTGTGTAGGATGTGGATTCCCATTCGATGCCAGAAGCTTGGATGTATTCTCCCTGCCTTGCACCCATGTGTACCATATGCTATGCTTTGTGCATGTATGTAGGGACTATGGCTATTGTGTTGCACTAGATTGCAACATGTCTATTCCCCCTAGAGCTAAGCATATGATTGGTTTGAAGGTGAAGAGTGAGATGAAAGAATCAAGTGCAGGTAGTCACTGTGTCACTACTATTGCAGGCCCACTTTCCATTGGTAGTTTAAACTCTTGCATTTAATGAAATCATTTGAAGGTACAGACATTGCAGCAGAGACCTGTATACAAGAGTCATTGAGGACAAAAACAGAGAGAGTCTCTACGCAGGCCACTGGTAGGTACCAAAATCAGTACTTATTTGTGTATTTTGGGATACTCCAAGTGAGACTTTGTAACTAGCTTGCTTTGTAGAACAATCATCGCATGCTTTCTCCAACAAGACGATGCATTCCACAAGGAAGAATGGCCTGATTACCCCAGGGATGTAGCCAGGCCTTGAAGCGGAGTCTACCCGCGGGATGCAGCCAGCCCTTGAAGCGGAGTCTGCTGTAGGGGATGCAGTACGTGGAGTAGTTGATGGCAAAGTCTTCTGTAGTCAAATCACCTAGGCAACAACTAACTCCAAGAAGGCTGTTGCGTTCTCCGTTGAGTGCCAAAGCATCACCAAGTGTGGACACTAGAGATGATGCATCAGATGAGGCAGTTGCAGATACAGTGAAAGCAACACCCCCTCCAACGGGGAAGAAGACAACACCAAAGCGCAAGAAATCGACTCCCAAGAACTTAGGTGGAAGTCCCACAATGGATATACCTCTTGATTCATTTAGGAAGAGAAAGAAACCAAATGAAAAGCAATGAGTGTGCTTTTTTTGTAACTTCATGCAATTACAAGATGTCTTTAGAAGGCATGTGCAATCCATTGCACCCCTATTGTATCCATGCTCATTGATGAATCAAGTGTTGGAATTTGTTAGTGACATATCTCATTAATTCTTTGCATCGAGTAGTTGCAAACTATTTGATTTATTTTCTGTACATGTTTAGTAATATGTTTCTACTTTCTCTTGTCGTAGATAATCAAGAAGCTGAAAAAAGAGGAACTTGCATGAGACGCACTCTCTCTTCAGGGTTTCTAGATGAGGGGTCTGTAGGTTCACTGACTCAATCTTATCTTGTGAAGGATCCAAGAAGGGGTGCTACAGCTTCCAGGGGGGTTACAGGCAAAAAAAAGTGTCTTTTGATACAGTTGAGGGGTCTGTAGGCTCACTGGCTCAGTCTTATCCCGTGAAGAATCCAAGAGGGGGTGCTACAGCTTCTAGGGGGGTTACAGGCAAAAAAAAAGAGTCTTTTGATACAGTTGATCCCTGCACACCTACTAGTACTGCTGAATTTGTTCCAAATGTGCCTAATGCAGTTGATGTGCAGCTTGTGCATGATGATGTGCATACAGATGTTGACCGTGCTAAACTTGAAAAGGGTACATTACCCACCCCCACCACAGTTGAATCTGGCACAGATGCCATTGATGATGCTATGGTAGTTGATGCCTGCACAGATGCCATTGCTGATGCTACGCTAGTTGAGGCCTGCACAAATGACATTGTGGATGCTATGGAAGTTGATGCTTGCACAGATTCTGCTGCTGATGGCAATGTTAATGATGGTGGAAGAGAAAGTATTTTTCATGCTGTCATAGATGCCCTTCTTGATGCAGTTGTGGCTATGGGTACAGATGCCACTATTGAATCTGACACAGATGCCATTGATGATGCTACCACAGTTGATGCCTGCATAGATGCCATTGTTGATGCTACGGTAGTTGATGCCTGCACAAATGACATTGTGGATGCTATGGAAGTTGATGCTCGCACAGATGCTGCTGCTGATAGCAATGTTAATGATGGTGGAACAGAAAGTATTGTTCATGGTGTCATAGATGCCCTTCTTGATGCAATTGTGGCTATGGATACAGATGCCACTGTTGAATCTGGCATAGATGCCATTGATGATGCTACCACAGTTGATGCCTGCACAGATGCCATTGTTGATGCTACGGTAGTTGATGCCTGCAAAAATGACATTGTGGATGCTATGGAAGTTGATGCTAGCACAGATGCTGCTGCTGATGGCAATGTTAATGATGGTGGAACAGAAAGTATTGTTCATGCTGTCATGGATGCCCTTCTTGATGCAGTTGTGCCTACGGGTACAGATGCCACTATTGAGGATACCAGAGGCATGGGTGAGGAGGTCCTCATTGAGAGAGAAGCTCGAACATGTGAAGCAGTGGGTGCAAGTGATGTCACAGCTCAAGCCCAGGTGGTATGTCCAAGTGATGCAGCTGATGACATTGTTGATGGAGAGGATGCAAAGGGTACAGATGCCGCTGTTGAAGATATGGGAGGCTTGGGTGAGGAGGACCTCACTAAGAGAGTACCTGGAATAGGATCAGCAATGGGTAACGGTGATGTCGCGGCTTTTGCCGACACAGCTGAGGCATACGACAGAGCAGTTCAATCGGGAGAGGCAATGGGAGAAGTTCTCATGGCTGCTATGGACATGAAAGAGGCAAATACACATAATACAACTGAGGCATGTATAGAGCAAAACAATGAGGCAGGGAAAGGCGTAGAGGTGCCCACTGATAGAGCAGCTCAATCGGGAGAGGCAATGGGAGAACATTTCATGGCTGTTGTGGACACGAAAGAGGCAGTTGCACATGATACAACTGAGTCTTATACAGATCCCACTGTTGGGAATACCAAAGGTAAAAGTCCAGAGGTCCCTATGGGTTGAGCGGCTGCTACAGATACAGATGAGGTAGGTACAAAGAATGCTGATAAAGAGGCCAAAAATGGACATGAATATGAGAGGCAAGAGAGGCCGTGTCTTGTGGTAATGCCAGTACAGATTGTTGCACTGCCTCCTGCGTCTTTTGAGGACAAGAAGAGAAGGACAATTTATGCATCATACTGGATGTGAATGGGCTTCTCATAAGGAGGTATAAGGTCTCCTTCTACAAAGGAATAGCGAGAAGCAATATTCCTGATTGGGCAAGATCAAGGTATCAGGTAGTCACTGTGCCAAATGCTACAGGAAAGATGCAATTGGAATATGTGGTCAGGCCCAATGAATCAATCTTTTTGCATGCACTGCTGCAAAGAGCACAAGTTGTACTATGGAGCTACATGACCCAGGACAATCTAGCACTTGCTTTGCGTGCATGCTTTCCTAGGCTGAACAAACAGCATTTCCTCGATATTATCGGTCAAGAGGGGTGTAGAGAGGCGAGCTTCAATCTAAATGAAGTTCCTGGGATCCCTCCATGTAGAGATACCGCAAAGCCCATATTTTTCAAGTGTTTGAAAGACTTTTGGAAGCACCATCCTAAGTTCAACTCTGATAATACATTGGTGGTGGATGACACACTCTACAAGTGTCTGTTCAACCCTCCCGGGACTTGTGTCTGTCCTACTTCATTTGAATCAGCAGTTATTTGTCAATCCCCAATTTACCTGGTCAGAACATTGTTCCCTTGGTTAGTCAAGTGGACAGTCTCACCCAGCCCTAATGCTTATGCAAAGATGAACCAGTTTGAAAATCCTTCGGACAGTGTGTTTCCTTGTGTCATCAGCCACTATAGAAGTCAACGAGAAGTATGTAAGGAAGGTTGATTATGGTTATGGAATCGTATATACAGCATTTTGTGCACTGAATGTACTTGCGATTACTATACAAAAAATTGACCTGTTCAAAGTTCTCTAAACTTAATTTGAATGATGTAATTTTATTTTGGTGATATGATGTAATTTTATTTGGCTGATATGATGTTGTCATACTCTGATAGAGTCCTGCTACATGGCACACATAATAGCATAGACACGACCATCGGGCTATTATTACACATAGTTATGCTATATAGCACTCATACTGCAAGAAGTACTATGACATAATAGCATAGATAGGGATATTGGCCTCTTATTACACACACTTATGCTATATGGCATACATAGTGCTCTCAATATGTAATATAGCTCTTTCACATACCACACATCATATCATAGACAGGAGCATTGTGCTATGTGATACACACACTTTTACTGTATAGCACACATGTTGCTATCTTACTACAATAGAGTCCTTTTATAGCATAGACAGGGACATTGGGCTATTATTACACACACTTGTACAATATAGCACACATAATAGCCTAGGTAGAGACAATGGACTATCTTGACACATTACTTGGCTACATATCACATATAGTAGCATGTACACAACTCGATAACACCCAATGGGTAGCTATTCATAAGAGTGAGATGATTGTAAGAATGAGACATGTTTACCTGAAATTCATCAAGAAAGTGAATGGGATGCTCTCATAATAATCAATATCTAATTCTCCTAAATGATTTTCTCATATTAAACTCATCATTTAATGTGGGGAAGTGCCAAGGGAAAAAAAGCTAGAATATTGGTTAAGCTAGCAGACCGGCCACAGTAGGGATCCAAAGGAGGGAAAATACGGATCTAAAGGGGGGGCCATCTACAAAAGATCCATGTGCAACAATGGGCTAAAAAGACCCTAAGGTTCAGCCCATTAAGACTTCCAAAATGCTAAGGTTCCAAAATTCAAAGGTTGTGCCCAAAGGGTTAAAGCTTAGGGGGAATTGGATGCTTTGTGTGCTCTCCAAAGTCAATGCACATCCCTACACGGGAGGGGGCGAGCCCTTCTTCTAGGGGATGAGAGAGAAATCCACACACACACACACACACACACACACACACACACACACACACACACACAAGCCCCTTTACACAAAGGGAATTAGGGACACATGTCAGCTCCCTAGCCCAGATGTCCACAAGGTGTGCCCAATTCCTATTGGTTGACCCTTGAAGTGGACCAATGAGAATTAAGCTAGAGTAAATCTAGTTTAAAAACATTTAATAAAAGAAACCAATAAGAATTAAGTCTCCTAGAAGACTATTGGGCAGTCTCCCAAAGGGTCCAATGAGCATTCAGGAGCCCCATGGCTTGCCTGATTCCTATTGGCCAGGAGGCAAAGGGGTCCAATGAGAGTTTAGTTTAATTATTTAATTACCTAAAGCTCTCAGAAAAGGGGAAAGGGGGACACATGTAAGAAGTCTATCACTTATGCTACTTAATTGTGATTGGCTTGACTTGGGGAGGGCCAATGAGGCTGCAGGAAGAGCAAATAGCAAGGGGGCTCGCCCAAGAGAGAGAGGGGGCTGATTTTTGCAAGGCATTATCACACACACACACTCACACAATCTCATGTGTGAAGAAAGAGAAGACTATCTCTTCCCAAGCTTTAATGGAGAACTCATCACCTACTCCAAGCTTGTGAGATAGAAGCCTACATCAACACTCTCTTGGCATGTGGATGCAAATCCAACCAAGAGACAAGCTTCAATGCATGCTCATCTCCTCTACCAAGCTAATTACTAAGCTAAGCTATGCTAATATGAGTGATTATGTGAGGAGATGTACATATTTCTCGTAAGATACTCCTTCTTCCTCTCAATCTACTCTCATATCCTGCTAGCTCTCACCATCTTCGAAGGTGTGTGAGGTCTTGGGTCTGAGAACGGGGATAATTCAAGTTGTTTTTGCTAAATGTTTTGCTTAGTGCATGAAGCTTTCATCTTCATTGCACTAGCTAGTCTTGAAGGAGCACAAAGAATTGTATTGTACAATGTCTCTCTTGATGGGAGAAACCATAATACAAAGCCTTTTGGAGGGGGGACCGGCTCCATGCAAATGTGGTCCTCAAGTGTTGTCAATAGCTTAATTTCTCTCTCTTTTTAAAGTATTATTAATGCTATCTAACTAGGTGTTATGATTTTTTTTTCTCTCTCCATTAAAGCACTCTTGTAATTCTCATTAGGAATCTATTCTAATGAAATTCCCACTATGTTCATGCTAATTTCCGCTACACATAAGATATTAGGCCATTAAATGTTACATTGGTATGAGAGCTCAAGGTTTATCTTTTCTTGCTCAAGAAGGGAGGTCCTTAAGCTAGCTACAAATGGTTGGTATTATTAATTGCTTGTGAGTAAGTAGAATAGGGATTTTTTAGCCTTGCAGTGCGCCTGCCTTTGTGCAGTTAACGGGGCATCACTGTCAAGAGCTATGGTCTTAATAGTGGAGTCCTACGGGGCTTGCCTACGGCTTAACCACTATTGAGCTATTAGAAGCTTGACAGGAGCCGGTGCTGTTTTGGTGTTGAAAGACCCTCTCTTCTATTCTTTGCAATTAATGGTATTCGAGCCCTGGGTACAGTAGCTTGAGTGCTTTTTCTAAAGGGGTAAAGAGGAGTAGCAACTAGGGCTTGAAGTGCCAAAGTACACCTAAAACGTTTACACCTAAAAGTTGTTAGAATGGCTGACAATAGTAAAGAGAGTGAAATTAATGTTGATAACTTTGATTTTGCTCATGAGCAAGCTACTAATGATGCTTCAATGCTTGTTAACTATCTTGTTTCTAGGCTTCAACAAGCCATGGGCAATCCATCTCTCCAAAGTGAAGTGCAACGGCAGCTCCGTGCTCATGGGATTCTTCAAGCTAATCACCATGACGAGAGAACACCTAGGAAGCCTCCTTGTGAGACTCCCAAAAGAGGTCTCTCTCCGATTTGGGAAGAAGAAGAGAATCCTTATGAAGGGCTCAAGAATTTACTTATTGATGATGCATCTCCTTCCCAAAGGAGAACTCAAGAGCCTCCACCGAAGGAACGAGAAAGAAGTGAGTCTCCCGCCACCTCGGCGGAGATGGCTCCACGAAGACGGCGGGCTAAACGCTCTCCATCACCACCAAAGCGGAGAAGACCATCGTATTCTTCTCCTCACCACAATTCAAAGAGGGATGATAAAAAGCAAGAGAAGAAAAAGGCGAGAAAGAGGACACCCTCTTTTCCATCTTCTTCACCCTCTTCCTCTTATGAAAGCTATGGTGAAGACGACAAAGATCAAGACAAGAAAAAGGCGAGAAAGAGGTCACCCTCTTCTCCACCTTCTTCAAATTCTTCACCTTCTGAAGAAAGTGATGGTGCAACCTTTGAACCATCAAAAAGAAGAGGCCATAGGAAATCCCATGCCACATGGAAGAGGTCGTCCAAGCTGAAGAAATTCAAAGAGGGAGGAGAGAGCATCTCTTTCCTTACCTATGATGGTACCTTTGGTGCTACGGACAAAGTCTTGGCCTTTATCCAACAATTCGATACGGCGTTTGGAGATGAGGCTTCACGGAGTCCTCTAAGCTACGCCATGTAGCTATGCACTTTCAAAAGTCCGTCAGACAATGGTGGTCTAGCCTACGATCCAACGGTGAAGCTCCACAAACATGGAAGGCTTTAAGAGCTTCCATTATGAAGCACTTTTTGGCCACCGATGCCAAAGAAAAAGTACTCACCGAATGGCGAAGCTTAAAGCTCTCTCCTAATGAATCCATCCACAAATATGTAGACAACGTTTGGGACTTACAACTCAAAGCCACTGTCTTCAAAAAGTTGGATTTTGGAGAGCAAAAGCAATAGTTTTGTGCGGGCTTAACCGAAGAAATGGCGGAGTATGTCAACTCCCAAAGGCCACGTACCATATCGTCGGTAATACACCATACTATGGTGGCCTCTCGAATCAATTTCCAAACGGGGGTTAAAAGAAATCATAAGCCCCCGGAAAACAAGGGTTCCAATGAGCCTAAGGGGAAGGACAATGTCCAAAAGTCTCCTAAGGGAAACTCCAACAAAGCTAAAGAGAAGGGAGTTTACAAAGGTAAGAACAAACTCTCTCCTGAAGAGCTTGAGCGTTATCACAAGGATAACCGGTGCTTCAAGTGTGGCGAACAAGGGCATGCGTACCTCGCTTGTACCCAAAAGAACAACCACCAAGATCCTCCTAGAGCTTCCTTGGTTGAAATCCAAGAGGAGGAGACTCACCAAACAACTCACAAAGGATCTCCTCTATGCCATGCTTGGGGAAAGGTAAGAGAACATGATGCTTTTATTCTCTTTGACCCTGGTTCTACTCACAATTTTATATCTATAGAGTTGGCCACCAAGCTAGGCATACAATCCTACGAGATGGGAGATGTCCTACCCGCAGACAGTGCCTTCAAGGGGCAAGAAGCTTCAGTCACTCCCTTAATTGGGAAATTGAGGCTTCATGTCCAAGGCTATGTGGACAAATAGGACTTCTTTATCTCTCCTCTCAAGCATGAGGATGTAATCCTAGGGGCACCATGGTTTGACCGCCTTGTTGCCGATGTTAAATTTCCTGAAAGGAGAATCTCCTTTAAGTTCAGGGAAAAAGACATGTATATAGATGCTAAGGAAATGGGTAACACCCTCCCCATTGTACATACACCAGCTTTCAACAATTCAATAAAGAGCTCTATTTCCGTGTACATGATTTTTGTTAAAGATTCTAAAAATGAACCTAATGCTTTAGCAAAAGAAAATAAAATCAACCAAAAGGAATTAGAGTTATCCAATTTTCTCAAGGGGTTTAAAGATGTTTTTATTGACGACATCCCTTGTGAGCTACCTCCTAAACGAGGTAATGATGACCATGCAATTGAACTTCTTCTAGGAAGTTCACCGCCTAACAAACCTCCTTATAGAGTTTCTCAAGCTCAACAAGAGGAGATTATGCAGCAAGTGCATGAGTTAGTTGAGAAGGGCATGGTTAGGCCTAGCTCATCTCCATTTTGCTCACCTGTGCTCATTAGGGCCAAAAACGACTCAAAAAGGGTTGTTTGTTAATCTAAGGATTAAGGAATAGTCCAATAGTTATTTGACACGTATACAAAAGTATGGCACTCTTGTCTCCTCTATTGTGGGTTTTGGTGGTCCTATTTTGATGGAGAACCGCTAAATGTCTTAATCACAAGGCTGAAATTGCTATATTTAGGTGCTTTCGGCGAGAGAGCTCATTAAATTTGCGGCTCAAAGCAATGAAGTCTCGTCTTTTATTCTATTTTATATTTCACAAAAGCGTTGTCAAAAGATACAAAATCTATGTCAGAAGGCTCTCAAAACAAGAGCATTAATGACAAATCACCTACTTTTTTCAAACGTATACCTTTTTCTCTCTCTAGTTTGTGAGAGGTTTTAGTTTCTCTAGTTTCCGTCTATACTTTCTTTCTTCTCTAATCTCTGAGTTTCAATGGCGTCTTTTGCACGTCGCCCTTCACATAACATAACTTCTTGTGACTTTCATAACGTTAGAGAGGATGGTCTTTGGAAGTCCATATCTTTTCGTGTGAATGACTGGGTAACAATGCTTCCTTCATGCAAAGGTGTACACAGAGTGAAGAGAACTAAACGCGATAAAGTAAAAAACCATTGGAAAGGTCGTGTTCTTGCTTTCAAAGTGATCGACAATGGCTGGCTAGCTATGGTTCAACATGTGTACATGGCCAAGGATATGGTGTTAGACTGGGAAGAACATCCCACACTGCATTCTTACTGTAAGTACAAAAAAAAACTATTTGATACAGTGAATTTTTTTGCATTATCCCATTGTTTTTCTCATTTTTTGATTCCATTCCATATATATTTCCTTCAACAGCTGTAGAATGGCAGCCTTTGGAGAGTTTGAGTGGGACGTTCAAAGCAATGCATAAAGGGATTGCAGATGCTATGTATACTGACAAGCTACCTTCCTTTTACAAAACAATGGATTTGTTTGTCTATTTTGCAGAATACAAAGTTCCATCACGAGAAGGTGCATATGGAGAACTACATCAGTTACCTGTTCCCACCATAATTTCACTTGATTGGGAAGCTCCTGATGCATGTACTATATCAAGCTTCAAATCCAAGATCAAAGAAGACATCCTTAAAGCTATGTCTCTGGGCAGCATATCAAGAAGGATTAAAGTTCAATGGTTCTTGCCTATACATGTCTTTGTGGCATGTTTCAAAACAATGGATTTGCAGAGGACAAAGACGATGTGGCTTAATAGAAGACTTTCTATGACTGAACTTGATAATGCTCTTGGAGACGGATGGAGCACCAAAGAAACTTTCCATATTGGTAGCTGGGTTCCTCTCGACTCTGAGGAAAATTGTCCAGAGTTTGAACTAAAGGTCTCAGTACATCCACACACCAAGTATAGAAGCCTGATAGTAACAACAAATTGGAGACTAAATGATGTTAGAGAATGTCTTGAGTTTCTTGATGAAACATCTCCCGAGTATAGATTCAAAGTGGATGAAATTGTGGTGAGCACAAGGATGGAGAATTCAACCTCTTGCATCACATGCCTTCCCCCAAAAAGAGTTGTATTTGAGCCACTTGCAAGGACTTGAAAAAACAAGTTCAATATTGTAATCATTTTGCAAATATATTTATCTTTTCTCTACTTATGTTGTTTTAAACTTACATGACATCATGATACACATTTAAGAATCGACAGTTGGTATTAAGTATTTGAAGTACAAAATTATGAATCACCAAAGGGTATATATATATGTTCATATGGACAAAATGAACAAAAGTGTACATAGATTTTGTGAACTATTCAATCATGAAATTCCACTTTTCTTTTTGCCTGAGAGTATTCTGCATCCTTAGAGACCCTTTTCCTTTTGTGTTCAGAAGGGGGTGAAAGTTCAGGAGTGGGTGGTGGTGGTGACTTGGCAGGGGTTGGTGCTTTGGACCCCTTAGGGCTTGGCACGGGTGACTTGGCAGGGGTTGGTGCTTTGGGCTCCTTAGGACTAGTTGTCTTGGGTGATTTGGCAGCTTTCTTTGACAACATAAATGGTAGCTTGAAAGGTGAACTAGGTGCCTCCTCCTTATTGTTCTTAAGTGTACGACGCTTTTGAACCTTGAATTTCAATGGTGAGTGGAATGGATGGCCCTTTGTATCTGCTCTTTTTTTTGCAGGGCTCTCAGTGGGACTCTTTCCCTTGGCAGTCTTCTTAGTGGGACTCTTCCCCATGGCAAGGATCTTCTTTTTGGTAGGACTCTTCCCCTTGGTAGGGATCTTCTTCTTCGGACTCTTCCCCTTGGCAGGGATCTTCTTCTTGGGACTCTTCCCGTTGGCAGGACTCTTCACCTTGGTAGGACTCTTCTTGTGATCCTTTTTCTTTGTATGGATCTTTGCAGGACTTTTCTTCTTTTGATCCATTTTCTTTACATCTAAACCTTTGGTGGATCTACCTTTATTTGGTGGCAAAGGAGAATCTGGATCATTTGGATTTATTGATCTTTCCAAAACCATAGAAACAACCTTATCTCTCACCCACGTGACCCAAGACTCTGGATAGTCATGCAACTGAAAAAAAAAGACACATCACAGCTTAAGACTGCCACCTCACCGAGACAAAAGTTTTGATATTCATCATGCTTACAAGCCTATCAGATATCTCTTTCACAACCCTCATGAAAGAGAGCTTTGGAATTAGTAAACAAGTAGACTTTTATGCTTTCCTTATTTCTCTTAGGGACTTCACCTGATAATTCAATCTCTTTCCGGCATTGGGCCTCTGACGAGGTTGTGGAGGGGGTGCTTTCTCTGCATCTTTCTCAGCATCACCTATTTCTGGATTGGTTGGGGCTTGGTAGACCTTCCTTGCAGTTTGCTTAGTCCTGGCCATTTGCGTACAAGAACACACCACGCAACAGAGGGGTAGGACACAACCTTCAAGATGTTTTTATCATGCCATGTGTGAAGAGAAGGATAACACGACGCGATAGAAGGCTGACAAAAGCTGTGGAAAGAGTCGTATGTGACCACCGGAACGTGCGAAAAGAATATCACAGAACTGCATGTACGACGTGATAGAGGGCACAACCACACCCTAGAACATTGCCGTATCGTGCCGTATGCGAGGTGAAATCTTTAAGCCGAGAAGCCCCGCATGACGCGATGAGAGCCCCACCAAGCAGTTGCAACATACGCTTATCGCGTCATATGGGAAGCCATGAATATTTGGAGGTAGAGATTACCACAACGCTGTAGAAGGCACACAAACACCTTTGGAAATGGTATAGAGCATCGTATGCGAGGTCAAATTTGTATGCAGTGTCGACCTCCCGCACAAGGCGATGAGGGGTTCACCGAGACTCTGGGACTTGCGCCTATCGCATCGTAAGGGATGCGTAGGAAGCGGTAGAAAGTAGAAAGTGCACCCACATGCCCAATAGTTCCGGTCGCGTTGATGAGAGGAAACTTGGTTTGGCTTAGTGGACGGATGACAAGTGTACGGGTAGTTGAGGACGACACGACGCGAATGTCGACTATAGGAGAAAGCACAAAATGAGCACGTGACAAGTGTTTATATACATAAAGCCGTCCATACGACGACCATTGTATGCATGCCATGTGGCACGTGTGCATGGCTGACACGTGTCCCTAACGGTCATATATCGGATATATATATAGCTTGGTCTCGAATTTTAAAAATGTTCCACGCTCACTTGTCATACGACGTGAGATATTATCTATTTTTGTGTAGTCCTTTCGCCTCGCACAATCTTATCTTTACAAATTGCACATTGGTGGACGCTATCGCTTCTTGTTTGCCTTGTCACGTACGACACGCAGGGAAGAAGTTCCAAAGGTTGGGTCAAACGCCTATCGCGTCGTTTGGTGTTGTTTTACGGTTTTGGTTGGCTTTGTCCCGCACGACGCGCAGGGAAGAAATTCCAAAGGCCAGGTCCAACGTCTATCACGTCGTTTGGTCCGTTTGGTGTTTGTGTGACTTTGTCCCACACGACGCGAAGGGAGGCATTTTCAGAGCTTGGATCAAGCGCCTATCGCGTGGTCCGGTTTTGTTTTGGTGTGGTACATTGGCACTTGCACCTAGCTTCACCTATCGACTTTTCCTCTACTATGATGGAAGGCCGGGAGGAGATTTTGGAGGAGAGTCCAAGTGAAAAACTATTGGTGGTTGTGATGGATGGTGGTGACATGGAGGTGTACACCAAAGCATATGAAATATTCAATCCTGTGTTTGATCTTGCAGCTTTGTTAGACCATTTGAAAGACTTCTTGGCAGAAGAATTCAAAGAGTTTGAAGAAGCAGTTGAAGGCAAGTGTTTGGTTTTAGATGGGAAGGCGTATTGTCATCTAACCGAATATACTACAAACTCAATTGAGAAGAGCAAAGTAACAAGGAGGTTTGGAAGATTTTCTAAGAAGACTTCCTTTGTTTGTCCACCTACCAGTTCTTGTCAATTACATTTGAAACCTTGTAACCTTGTTCCAAAAGAAGTTGCTTTTCTTTTCTTTTTGTTCCTTAAAGTTGACATGCAAGGCAAAGCTGATGAAGTGAAAGATACAGATGAGGCAACAAATAAAAATGTTTCCACAGTTTTGCAGCTTGAGAAAAGTGAAATTCTAGAAGAGGAGGAGGTTGATGTTGCAGCTGAGGAGCAGGAGAGTGCCAATTTTGATGTTGCTCAATTTAGAGCTAGTACTGTCATTAATGAGCGTTGCAACAGATGAGGTAGAGGTATCTGAAGCTTCCCTTACTATTCCAAACCTTCCCTACTTCTTTATCAATGGGAAAGAGTATATTCCTCTCCATCATATCCAGTGTTTGCTTAATATGAGGGAGGACTATTGTATTGCAACCATTTTTGAAGCTTCTGAGGTGGCCAAAGATTTTATTGACACAGAAGAAGAGTTAGTTTCCAAGTTAGTTTTAATTACTCATTGTCTTTTTTTGTAGATTGAACTCCTTGACAAAGACAATTTTCTTGGGAGAGCTAAAGGCTCTAGAGGGAAAGCAATAGAGGGCTCTTCAAGAAGGGATGCCTCCTCTCTCATGCACTACATGCCTACATTGGATAGTGCCACCTTTTGTGCTTTCCACATGCACTATTCTGAAGATCCTGAGTTGCCAATGTTTGCACTGAAGATATTGTCACGGTTTTTAGGGTACACTCCCCTTCAAATCAATGCAAACAAGATTATGCTACTTGAGAGAGCAGCAGCACTTCGAATGTTTGGATATGCTGCAGGATTCAATGCCTCAAGAGCAGGATACTTTCTTTGCTACTCTAGCTATGCAGCAGCAGCTGAGGAGACAAATGTAAACCTTCTTGGGGGCTATAAAAGAAGAAAGTTTTTGAGATATAGGGGTGACATGCCTGGAGATATAAAAAAAATCAAAAACTGATGTAAATTTGACAATTTTTTGCACCAAAATATCTTTTTTGAATTTGGATCTCTTTAGAAAGAAGTACAAAGTTTCAAAGTGAAGCATTAATCTCAGATCTGTGGTTGAGCAGCATGGTTGTTTGATCTCATCCGTTGTAATTGCCTCCTATAGAACCAATTGAATAATTCCTTTAGTGCATTGCTCCTTCTTTGTCCACCTCCCTTTCTCGTACATTTGAAAAAAGAAGTCCTCGCTTGATAGTGAGATTTTTCCATTCCTTGAGTATTCCATGTTGCAAGGGGTCCTTGTTTTGCAAAATATGGTCCATGCAGGTACAGAATATGCTAAAAATAAAAAAAAGTTAGTTGAACTCAATAGGATGCAAAGTACAATACTATCCAGACTTTAGAAAGTAATTGAATACTCACCAAGTAATATGTGATGTCTTTTGCTCCCCAAGCATCTGTAATAGCAGTTATTAAAAGCTTTATTGTCTTTTTAAAGTCATCTGCATAAGTAACAGAGCTAACTTGTTGTCTCAAAACTTTCAAAAAACTGTCGAGCTTCTTCCACACTTCCATGCGTTTGTTGGCTACATCTGGTCTACTTTTGACATTGGTTGTTATAACACAAAGATCCTTCCAGTAGTTCCACATAGCATCAACTTGTTTGTTGTCATGGTTACTCAAAAATATTCTGGCTTTTGCTCCACCCATTGAAACATCTTGCAAAACATCACCGGTTCCTTTTGAAAGAGTGGGATCTTTTTTTAGATGCACTTGACCACCATGAAAACCCATTTGAGAGAGCAAAGCCTCACATTTTTATATGCACTCGTCTGCAAGTTTAGTTGGCTTAATAGAATATGCATAGTCAAGATGGAGTCGAAGCAATTTGTCCAAGATTCTAATCTCTGCATGCATTGTGCATATATGTACGTTTTTAAAATCTATTGTTAGAATTGGATCCCAAATCATAGAAGACGATGGGTAGTCGATGACGTTAACACTATTCCTCGATGGTGCTTTTCCAACCTCGTGTTCTGCAAGCCATCCTTTTGTTCCAGTGCTTGCCATGCAATATAGAGATGGATACTTGGTATTGGCACCTCCACATACACCAAACATGCACTTTAATGCTTTTAGGTCGGCACTCAAGTGCCATTCTACAAAAAAGTCACCCATGCCATCTACACAGAGTTTTTCACTTGCATTTTGGTCCTGTATAACAGAAGGGATATCGGTCTGCAAAAACAGCCATTTCAATGTATCGTGATTTTCTACTGGTATTTGAGCTGCTCCAATCCACCAAAGTTCCATTTCTGATTGAGTTTTGTTGTATGGGGAATCAAGCTTACCCTGGCTATAGTCCAATGCTCTATTCATAAGGGATATGGATACTCTTTCCATTTTTTAACATTTTTGAATTTGAGCTTCATTCAATTTCAGAACAAATATAGGTTTTCCTTCACAATCTACTTCTTGCATATTATAGTATCTCACCATAGCAGATTGAACATTTTTTATACTCATCCAAATGTTATTAAAAACATTATACTCAAAAGAAGATTTTTTTTTCTGTTTTACATATGGCATCGTTCCTTCTATATGATAGTACTCTCCAAAATATTCGGGTATTTCTTCGTTTAATAGAGTCCTAACTTTCCCAACATTATCAGGCCTAGGCAACCCAAAAGCTTTAATCTTGTAATACTTTAAAACCTGAAACCAGGTTTTAGAGATGGCCCTGTAACCCCTTCTACTCACCCCCACTGTGTCACAAACTTCTTGCATTTGAGAAGGTTGGACCAGTAAACCCATATCTTTCAGTAAACTTTGAAATACCAATTTTTCCTGAGTTTGATTTTCAGGAAGTTTCAAAAGTTTAAGAATATCACTTTTGTTCATTACCTCATTCAAAAATCTCACCCTTTCTTGACCATTGGACATATCAAATCCTAAAAGACTAGTCACATGTTCTCTAGTAATCTTTAATCTTTTTTTTCTTTGTCCAGAACCTTCTGTTAAGTTTACTACATCTCTCATTCGTTTTACTCGTGCTCTTAATCCTATTGGAGTTTCTTTTAAAGTCCGAAGTTGGTGATTTTCTTGTGTTAGAGATGCTATTTGGTTTTCAAGTTCTAAAATTCTTACTGCATTTGAAGACAAAACAGTTTTGAGATATTGAATGTAATGTATATGATCAATGTGTAAATGAGATAACCTAGAACTATATCCTAGCAAGCCATCAACCCCATCACCAACAAATCTCATCAAATCATGAGGAGTGTTAAAAGATGGATACCTTCCAGTGCTAGGATCCGGTGGATACAAGCTCCCATCTGTCCATATATCAATGTGTTTCTTTCCCTCGTTGCAAAGTTGTTGTGCTTCATTTGCAGTTGTAACTAGACTTTGATAGACACTCCGCGTAGTAGCATATTCCTGGCTTAGCTTAATGTTCAAGTGAAACTTGCGGTTATCACTAGTGGAAGATGAATAGTCATTGTAAGTAATGAAGGAGCAGAAAGTATAATGAAAATAATGTAGCAGCAGAGAAGAAAGTGCATCAGAGAAGAAGAGAAAAAGGTCGCGAAAGGTGAGAGAAAAAAGAGAGATTCAAAAGCGGAAACAACTATTTGCCTCCAAGTGAAGTAAATGAAAACAAATTTCGAGGTGAGACACAAAGGAATGTGAAGAAAACGATATCTTTTTTAATATTTAGAGATATGTACCTAGATACGCTTTAGATTGCGTAGATATGCTTTAAATGACCAAAACAGACAAATTTGAAGCCGTTTTGACCACAAACGGCTCTGCTAATTAGTAATTTAACCACTTCCTTACACAGCCCTTTTTGAGTCGTTTTTAGCCCTAATGATTAGTGCAAAAGAAAGATGGCACATATCATATGTGTGTCAACTATAGAGCACTAAATAGGATCACTATCAAGAATAGGTTTCCCGTTCCACGGGTAGAAGACCTATTTGATAAGCTACAAGGATCGACCTACTTCAGTAGGATTGACCTAAAAAGTGGCTATCATCAAATAAGGATAATTGATCAAGACATTGTAAAGACCGCATTTCGTACTACATTTGGTCTTTACGAATACATTGTCATGCCTTTTGGCTTGACCAATGCACCAGCCACATTCAACCGCTTGATGGAGAAGCTGTTCAGGCCTCATCGAACCTTCACTGGAGTGTTCTTTGATGATATTATCATCTACTCTAATTCATTGGAGGAACACAAGCAACATCTCCAGGTATTATTTCAAGTTTTAAGAGAGAATAAACTTTATGTTAATCGAAAGAAAAGTGAATTTTTCTTGCAAGAGATTCAGTATTTAGGTCACATTATCTCTCAAGATGGCATCCAAATGGATCCATCTAAGTTAGAGGTAATATAAGGATGGCCTAAACCAAGAAATCTTCATGAACTAAGAAGCTTTATAGGTATGTGTGCATACTATAGACGCTTCATAGAAAAGTTCTCACAAATTGCGGGACCATTAGATGACCTAACAAAGAAAAGCGTTAGGTATACATGGTCTGCTAAAGAGAACAATGCTTTCAAAAATCTTAAAGAAAAGCTTATGTCTCAACTTGTGCTTACACTACCGGATCTCTCAAAACCATTTGAGGTCCAATGTGATGCTTGTGGCGATTGCCTTGGAGCTGTTTTGCTCCAAGAAGGGCACGCCATAGGCTATGAGAGTCGAAGGCTCGACCCTATTGAGCAAGCTATAGGCATATACGAAAAGGAACTCTTTGCAGTTCTACATGTCTTAGACTCATGGAAGCACTATTTATTGGGGACTCCTTTCATTCTGCGAACGGATCACCAAAGTCTTAAGTACTTCATGACGCAGACCAAGCTCTCCGACAAAAAAATGAGGTGGGCAAATTTCCTTTCGCAATTTCATTTTCATATTGCTCACATTGCTGGCAAGCATAATCAAGTAGCTGATGCACTCTCAAGATGGCCGAGAGTGAATGCAGTTTCCCTAGCAACTCACAATAATCTATCTTCTATGATAGATGAGTACGCTATTGATCCCGATTTTAGAGATGTGATTTCAGCCCTTGCATTAGGGAAGAAAGAAGAACCATTTACTTTACAAGATGGTTATCTTCTCTATGGCAATAGACTATGCGTTACTAACTCACTATGTGAAAAAGTAATGTATGAATCTCATGCTCCACCTTATGCGGGGAATAGAGGGATTCAGTCTACCTTAAAGGGAATTGAAACATATTTCTATTGTCCTACCATGAAAGTGAACATACAAGAGTATGTTTCCAAATGTGTGGTATGCCAAAAGACAAAATTTGATAGAGGGAAGAAACTTGGATTGCTTCAACTCTTGCCAATCCCTAATTCACCATGGGAGAGCATATCCATGGATTTTATCTTTGGATTACCTAAGTCTATCCATGGGAATACGGGAATATGGACGATAGTAGACAGGTTCAGTAAAGAAGCTCATTTTATACCTGTCAAAAAGACTATCAAAGCCCATCAAATGGCAACCCTCTTCATTTCACAAATTTTCAAGTACCATGGCTTGCCAATGTCCATAGTGTCGGATAGAGATCCTAGAATGACCAGTAACTTGTGGAAGGGTCTCTTTGAGAATTTAGGGACAAGGCTAAATTTCTCTTCGGCCTATCATCCACAAACGGATGACCAAAAGCCTATGTAACGGAAGTAGATCAAAGATCCCAATGGGAGAAGTACTTACCCTTAGTGGAGTATGCTTACAATAACGTTGTACATACTTCCACGGGAAAAGCACCTTTCGAGGTAATTGAGGGAAGATCAAAAAGTCCATTGCTACTTAAGTTACATGGGAAGATCTTCGCTACAGATGAGTATAGCCAAGACCTACAAGAATATTTTCAAAAGATTAAGGATGCTATCTCTATCTCACAGCAAAGGCAAAAAGCTGCTGCTGACAAGCACAGAAGAGACCAAGTCTTTAAATAAAACGATTGGGTCTTGTTAAAGTTTCCCAAGGCTCTATTAAGGCACACGATGGGCAAGAATCCTACGGGCCACCAAAAGAACTATGCTAAACTAGCAAAAAGGTACTATGGTCCCTTCCAGATTCTTAAGCCAATCAATGAGATGGCCTATCAACTCAAGTTGCCCAATCATTGGCTCATACACAATGCTTTCCATGTGAGCCTATTAAAGCCTTACAAAGGAGAGCCACCTCAAGAACCAACTATTGAAGACCCACCGGAGATCGAGGACCAAGAGGAGGTGCTACAGCCCGAGTCCATTCTCCAACATGAAGACAAGGTACTAAGAGGCGGTAAGACTATCCGACGATATCTTATTAAGTTTAAGAATTATCCTTTTGAAGATGCTAGATGGATGCAAGGCATACAATTAAAGGATAACCTAAAACCTTGTCAATGCTTACAATGCTTCCCAAGAGTAAGCAAATGTACAAAATGTTAAAAAATGAGCAAAGTTTTTTTCTTATAAGACTCTCTTTTTCTTTATTTGTGCACAAAAATGAAGTAGTATGCATGCTTAGATCAATTTTGTGGAGACGACGTCTCCCAAATACCAAGTAGAGCTTGTCACTCTACTATGGAAGACTGATAGGAGTGATGTACAGACATGCTTGCGGAAGCCTCAGGCTCTCAAGCGCCAAATGGACTAGTCATCCATTATGGAATGATGTCGTAGGGTAACATAGGGATCCTCTACCCCCTAAGAAAAGGACTCATGAATATGCTTTATCTTCTCTACACCATAGTCGAGGACGACTATGATTTCAAGAGAGAGGTAATGTCATAATAATCAATATCTAATTCTCCTAAATGATTTTCTCATATTAATTAAACTGATCATTTAATGTGGGGAAGTGCCATGGGAGAAAAGGCTAGAATATTGGTTAAGCTAGCAGACCGGCCACAGTAGGGATCCAAAGGAGGGAAAATAGGGATCTAAAGGGGGGGCCATCTGCAAAAGATCCATGTGCAACAATGGGCTAAAAAGACCCTAAGGTTCAGCCCATTAAGACTTCCAAAATGCTAAGGTTCCAAAATTCAAAGGTTGTGCCCAAAGGGTTAAAGATTAGGAGGAATTGGATGCTTTGTGTGCTCTCCAAAGTCAATGCACATCCCTACATGGGAGGGGACGAGCCCTTCTTCTAGGGGATGAGAGAGAAATCCACACACACACACACACACAAGCCCCTTTACACAAAGGGAATTAGGGACACATGTCAGCTCCCTAGCCTAGATGCCCACAAGGTGTGCCCAATTCCAATTGGATGACCCTTGAAGTGGACCAATGAGAATTAAGCTAGAGTAAATCTAGTTTAATTAATTTAAAAACATTTAATAAAGGAAACCAATAAGAATTAAGTCTCCTAGAAGACTATTGGGCAGTCTCCCAAAGGGTCCAATGAGCATTCAAGAGCCCCATGGCTTGCCTGATTCCTATTGGCCAGGAGGAAAGGGGTCGAATGAGATTTTAGTTTAATTATTTAATTACCTAAAGCTCTCACAAAAGGGGAAAGGGGGACACATATCAGAAGGCTATCACTTATGATGCTTAATTGTGATTGGCTTGACTTGGGGAGGGCCAATGAGGCTGTAGGAAGAGCAAATAGCAAGGGGGCTCGCCCAAGAGAGAGAGGGGGCTGATTTTTGCAAGGCATTATCACACACACACTCACACAAGATCACGTGTGAAGAAAGAGAAGACTATCTCTTCCCAAGCTTTAATGGAGAACTCATCACCTACTCCAAGCTTGTGAGATAGAAGCCTACATCAACACTCTCTTAGCATGTGGATGCAAATCCAACCAAGAGCCAAGATTCAATGCATGCTCATCTCCTCTACCAAGATAATTACTAAGCTAAGCTATGATAATATGAGTGATTATGTGAGGAGATGTACATCTTTCTCGTAAGATACTCCTTCTTCCTCTCAATCTACTCTCATACCCTGCTATCTCTCACCATCTTTGAAGGTGTGTGAGGTCTTGGGTCTGAGAACGGGGATAATTCAAGTTGTGTTTGCTAAGTGTTTTGCTTAGTGCATGAAGCTTTCATCTTCATTTCACTAGCTAGTCTTGAAGGAACACAAAGAATTGTATTGTACAATGTCTCTCTTGATGGGAGAAACCATAATAGAAAGCCTTTTGGAGGGGGGACCGGATCCATGCAAATCCTGTCCTCAACTGTTATCAATAGCTTAATTTCTCTCTCTTTTGAAAGTATTGTTGATGCTATCTAACTAGGTGTTATGCTTTTTGTTGCTCTCTCCACCCAAGCACTGTTGTAATTCTCATTAGGAATCTATTCTAATGAAATGCCCACTATGTTCATGCTAATTTCAGCTACACATAAGATATTAGGCCATTAAATGTTACAGATGCTCTTGATAATGTTTTCTTCCCAATCGTTTCCGACAAATATCTTGGCTAAATTTTTTCAAGGTGCAACATGTTGACAATAGTAACCTCATTATCTGAAATGTGTGTGATTCTATGCTATGTGCTCTGTGTGGTTGTGTGCTATGTGATACATAGCACAATGGACATGTGTAAGGAGGTAGTGAATGGTGAAGGCTATATAGAACATAATATAAGCCTGTTAAATAGGTATCATGCTGCTTCATAGGGCATGGCATTGTAAATGGTTTCATGTAGATCCGGAGATAAATAATATGTCTTTGAGGTAGCATCTACCAAAGGCATGTCAAGCTTGATTGCCCGAACAAGGTGAGAGTACAGCTTAGTAACTCCCCTATCATCAAGTAGAGTGTAGTGATTTGTGTCCCCCTCTTGCTGTTGATAATAACACCCTGTGACAACATAAGTGTTTTTATCACATTTGTTTTTCCACTTATCTCTTAAGATGCAATCTGTCATCCACTTTCTCTTTGTACATCTCAAAAGAAAGAACTCTACACCTTCTGCATTGCTAGCGTCAGCATTGACTGCAAATATATCACCTTCAATGAGATACTCACTTAGCATATCCAGGGAGATCCCTCAAACATTGCAGCTTCATCTTCTGGTACCTCACTCTCTTCTTCTACCTCAGAGACTGGTTTCAATGCCTTATGTGTCCACTTGCCTGCATATGATTTGATGGAACAAGTCCTCCAATGGCCCTTCATGCAAGCATCACAAAAACAAGAAAGCCGCCTGGTCCTTAATTGAGTAGGATCATGACGACAAAAGCCTGAAATGCAATGGAGTGATCAAGATCTTGGTACTCTCTCACAACCCCATAGATTAGACCTGTCCACTTCTCTCTCTTTTACTAGCCAAAATTTCTTGTTTATAGTAGGACCTGCTTTAGTGGATTGTGCATAAGAGCTACATGCAGCATTGGACATTGTTCTCGTCAAAAATGCAACCACGTCTGCAGCCAGTGGTTGCCAGTGCCAGGTCTCTCTTTATCACAGTGCCAGTGCCATCATGCTCCCCCTTGCCATGGCCAGAGCCAAAATTCCATGTCATCTCTGTACCTGTTAGTTGGTAATATCTAGCAACAAAGTAAAATGGCCTTGCAGCCTTGAATTGAGAGGCTGCACCATCTGACCACACCCAGTGCTTCTTGAAATTCAGCCCCTGGTCTTTAAGCCACTGATCACAAAGAAAACAATGTTGGACAAATAGCGTATCATGTTGCCTATCATCGGAGATGTAGAAATGCATATGCTTAATAATACTGTCATCTTCGTTGTCACGCATGTATGTTATGTGAACAAGGATGGTGCATTGATATGTATGCCAATGCATGGATTGTACTTCATTTTGCTCTTTGAACGAGTAATTTTCAGCAAAGTCTACTACAGATATAATGGTATCTAAAGGAAACACCTTCAAACATTCTCTGTATTGATGTGCCTGCCATCTGTAAGTGAAATTGTGCTCGATGAAGATTCTGATGTCGTCTTTTATCCTCCCTGTCAGCTCACTTAAAGTCACCTGTTTGAGTGACAACATCTTTCTCTTACTTAGACCATGCTTAGTTTGAACTTTAATGTCCTCGAAGACTTGTAGTGGAACTGTCTTTGTCATCTTTGCAAGTTCTCGTGGACAAAGGCTGAGCTTTTCCACACCACAGTTTTTGCATTGGCCCATCAAGCAGGTGTGTTTATGGAACATATCCCCCTCAGCCTTTGTACATACGCATGATTCCCACAACTTCGTGATCCCTGAAAATGAGTGCTCAACGGCAAGACATTCTGCATTCACCCCATCTGATTTGCAAACATTGCATTTACATGTACATGAACTCCCATGAAAACCAAAAGCAGATGAGCGCATAACATTAAATGCATCTTTGAGATACATCAGTTTGATATGATAAACACAACAGCAAGTATTTCGATCTTTCAACTTTCGCACGAACCAAGGCTTCAGCTTCTCAAAGGACCTTTGTCCAATTGTCACATGTGGGTGGCTATCTTTAAAGTTCAAGAAATACTCTGTCTGCTTGAAAAAAAATGCATTAAAATTACATTTTGCTATATATCACACATAATAGCATAGCTACACATGCATTGGTATAAATACACATAGCATAGATAATAGCATAGATAGATAACTCAGCTTTCATTACATGCTCAATTTTGTTATATAACACATAATAGCATAGATAGGGATTTTTAGCTGTTATTACACACACATCTGCTATATAGCACACATAGTGCTCTCATATTATAACACAGTTCTTCTACATAACACACAAAAGAGCATAGACAGGGATATTGTGCTATTATTACACATATCACACTCTGCATAGCACACATAATAGCATAGACATGGATACAGTGCTACTATTACACTAACATCTTCTATGTAGCACACATAGTGCTCTCATAATATAATATTAAATTAATAGCACACATAATACCATAGATAGGTATATTGTGCTATTGCTATATAGTAGACATGATGTTGTCATACTCTGATAGAGTCCTGCTACATGGCACACATAATAGCATAGACAGGACCATCGGGCTATTATTATACATAGCTATGCTATATAGCACTCATACTGTAAGAAATACTATGACATAATAGCATAGATAGGGACATTGGCCTCTTATTACACACACTAACGCTGTATGGCACACATAGTGCTCTCAATATGTAATATAGCTCTTTCACATACCACACATCATATCATAGACAAGAACATTGTGCTATTCTTACACACAGTTTTACTGTATAGCACACATGTTGCTATCTTACTACAATAGAGTCCTTTTACATGGCACACTTATAGCATAGACAGGGACATTGAGCTACACTTGTGCAATATGGCACACATAATAGCGTAGGTAGAGACAATGGACTATCTTGACACATTACTTGGCTACATATCACATATAGTAGGATGTACACAACTCCATAACACGCAATGGGTAGCTATTCATAAGAGTGAGATGTTTCACTTGAGAGTTATTCATTGTAAGAATGAGACATGTTTACCTGAGATTCATCAAGTAAGTGTATGGGATGCTCTTGATAATGTTTTCTGCCCAATCGTTTCCGACAAATATCTTTCTTATTTGGAGACACCCTACTGTGCTCTATCCAAAATGTAATAATTGTCTGCTTCAATTCCTCTGATAAGGACCCAGCATTTCCAGACTTCCTTTTGCATAAGTCGAACCTCAGCGTACTTGACATAGGATCACTGTCAAGTCTACCCAAAGCTGAATATAAATTCCTTAGATGAACATTTAATAAATTTGCCACTTTATGTAGAGTAACACCTCTACCTTGGATCCCATTATCATGCAGTAATCCATTCACCAGCATGCTGAATGTGCTTCGTTTTAAAAACATCTCGTCAACTGATTTTGGAATCTTTAAGTCCTGTAAGGAGACCTTGAGTGCAGAAATAAGGCCATTTGTAGGAAGATACAAATCTTCACAGAATGGCAAGATTCTATCATCATTGAAAACACCTTGAAGAATTGCATTCTTATCTTCTTTCCCGTAACTATGCAACTGTCTCACAATGTGCTGAACAATATTCTGAATAGTATGTTGCTTCTTCTCTTCCTTTGTGTGTACATCAACGTCCTCCCTATGACAATCTTCCGCTCCAATGTTGACGCTTGGTTGTACTTGCTTTCTTGCACGACATCCCTTTCTGTACTCACGTTTAGCCTGTGCTTCATACTTCCTCACTGCAATAATTTCATCCTCATTTAGACAAGCCTTTCTCTTGAAGTGCACCTGTGTATGAATGGTGTCTATTCCATGTGCCTCATCATAAAATCCGTCGTCCACCATCCTGGAACAGTCTGCAATAATTTGAAATGAATGAAGTTGTACAAAACTTCCTGATTGTAATAGTGAACTGAAATCCAGTTGTGCTGCATTGTTGAGTTCAAGAAGCTCCATTACTGCTTTTGAGGAGGTATGAGCTGGAACCAAAGCAAGAGGAAGGGAGTCTCCATCATCCATATGCTGAACAGGAGAGTAGGAGAGAGAGAGAGATGGAGATGGGCATTGGAGGCCATCTGAGAGAGAGAGAGAAAGGGAGAGAGAGGGAGAGGTCCACGCGTGCTAACCGCTCCATGTCTTTCAATCCGAGTAGTGGAGTCGTGAAGTCAGTTATCTTACCTATATTCTTTTAAAAATTATTGACTTAAAAGCCCAGCTATGGTGCCATCCATAGCATCATACTTGGTGTCCATGGACACCAAGTATTTAGACACCATTCTATGCTTTCACCCACTCTGCTAAGGTTTGGTATGCCAAGATTTTGGTCGGCTGGGATTACGGTCATGTCCAATGTTTCAACAAAATCTGGATGCAACGCACCTTGGATTTTCCCTACGTATATTGTAATTAGTGTTGGGATTCCTATGACAAGAGTGAAAAAATCTTTGTCTATGCCTCTCATTGTCCAACAGTTCCCACTGCTCAAAGCTTGTCTTACCCGGATTCGCCTCATTCTCAATAGAGAAGTCTTAGGACTTCTTTTGTCCGACTTTAAAAATCATTATTATTATTATTCTTACTGGCTCGAAACATTCTTACATCATGGGATTTTCTCTCTTTTCTCTTTTTTCTTTTTTGGCATTTCAATAATTCAATAGCTCTATTACAAAATCTAGTTCACGCTTATATATCTCCTAAGCATGCATGCTATTCTAATGTAATGGTTTGAAGTATTGAAACCAAGATGATGTTATGATTACTAATCAATTTCTATCTTCTTCTTCTCATGCTCGAGAACGTCATATATGACTCCTTTGATTAATTGCTACTCTCTAAGTACACCACCCTCACGCTTTACATACAATGTGCTTTCTGTTGGACTGTTATGAAAGCCTCGTTTGACCAAATGAGTGTCAGATTTCTCATACCAAGCACGAGGAGATTGCTTCAACCCATACAAAGCCTTCTTACATATGCACACTTTGTCCTCTTGTCCTTTTATGACAAAACTGTGAGGCTGCTTTACATAAACTTCCTCATATGATGTCACCATTCAAGGAAAGTAGTAAACACATGTCTGATTGATGCTTTACATCCCAACCAAAATGAGCTGCCAATGCACATAGAAAACGCACAGTAGTCATACGACAAGTGGGATCAAAAGTCTCTTCATAATCTATGCCTTTTTGTTGTGCATACCCCTTTGCAACAAGTCGAGCCTTATGGAGATCGATCTCACCATCCGGCGTGCGTTTCAACTTGTAAACCCACTTCGTACCAATGGACTTTTTGCTAGAAGGAAAGTCACATAAAGTCCATGTGTCATTTTCTATAAGTGCATCATATTCTGATTGCATGGCATCCATCCAATTTTCTAAATTATGTGCTTCAAAAAAGGACAGAGGCTCCTCAACATCATGTAAGCTCGCACAGCCAAAGCATAACAATCTGATGCATAAGATGCATGGCGAGAGCTTGAACGAGTACAACTGGACAAAGATGCATCCAATTTACTGTCACACAAAGTGTGCACTAGCCATTTTGGCATACCTCTAGCCTACTCATTTTCAGCCCTTTCCTCACCAAGTACATCATGTACATCTGCATGAGTAATAGGCTGATCTGTAACATTTTCAGAAACCCCCATAGGCTGTACAATTGCCTCATTAGAACTTACATTCGTATTTCGACTACTAAAAAGAGGCAACAAAGTGTCATAAATGTCTGGTGAGCTTACATTACTATCTCTAGTACATGATAGCAACGGCATCCCATGAAACCAGAATACGTTTTGTTTGCAGATGATACAACCTGTAACCTTATCTTTCAGCACTATAACCAACAAAAATACATTTGACAGCCTTATCATCCAATTTTCTGCGTTGTGTTTGTGGCACCAAAGCATATGCCAAACAACCAAAAACACGCATGTGCTCAATAGAAGGCTTTCTATCATGCCATGCTTCATATGGAGTAATAGACCACAAAGCTTTCATAGGACACCTATTTAGTACATAAGTGGCACACATGATTGCCTCGAGCCAAAAAGAATGCGGCAAAGCTTGAATTTTGACCATACATCGTGCCATTTCCGTAAGTGACCTGTTTTTCCTCTCAGCAACACCATTTTGTTGAGGTGTATAAGGCACTGTACATTGGTGTTTTATCCCACGACTAGCCAGAAATGCATTGAATTCATGAGACATATACTCCTCCCCGCGATCAGAACAAAGGGTGCCCATAGTACATTTCGGGACATTTTTAGCCATAGCCAGAAAGTTTGAAGCACATAAAAACTTCGGACTTCGCTTTAAGCGGAAATACCCATGCATACATAGAGTAATCATCAATTAAAGTCAGGAACTAAAGGTAATTTCCCAAGGACGGAGTTTGCATGGGCGCACAAACATCACTATGCACAAGCTACAACCAGCATGTGGCCCGAACTGAACCATCCTTTGGAAACTTAGAACGCTGCATCTTACCCAAAATACAGCCTTCACAAAAATGTTTGACAGGTGCTTCAAGAGGCGGCAAAGAAGCAACCATATCAGATTTTTGCAAACGCAGCAAACTGGTAAAATTCAGATGACCAAAACGTGCATGCCAAAGTTTTGCATCTGAAACAGCCCTTGAATCTGCAACAGCATTTGCAAAATTTTGTCCACACTTGTTATACAAAGTGAGCTTATACAGCCCACGACACAAAAGGCCAGATGCAACAATTTCATCACCAAAACTGAGATCATGAACTGTACATCTGTCATCCACAAATTTGACTACAAGTCCAAGTCTAGCAAGTGCGGATACAAACAAGAGATTCTTCTTGATCCAGGTACATAAAGTGCATTAACAAGTGTGAAGGAACTGCCATTTGCAGCAGTAAGCACAATCTTTCCAACTCCCTGAACCGGATAAGAGGCATTGTTGGCACAACTAACTAAATTCCCATGAGGGACAGACTCAAGAGAGGTGAACAATTCACGATGTGAGGTAATGTGCTTTGTAGCACCACTGTCAAAATACCACACATGTGAATCTGCAGCAACTGACAAGCATGCATCATGGACAGCAGGATTGTAAGTGCACTCTGTGCTAAAAGCCCATTCTGCATCGACATCAGCATTACAGTCTCCTTTTACAGAAGACTCAACAATGGCTGCATTTGTAGTGGAACCAACATTTGCAGTGGAACCACTCTCTTTCTTCTTAGCATCTTTTGCCTTCAACTTAGGACACTGCTTGATCAAGTGATCATTAGCTTTACAATAATGGCAACGCATCTTCTTTTTGCCCTTATCACCACCAAAATTTCCAGAAAAAGTGGTTCCAGCACAAGCATTGGGAACAAATTTTTTTCCACTCGCAACAAAACCATAAGAAGTGGTTGCATTGTTGTTACCACCCTTTCTTTGAGAAGTAATAAAAGCCTAATCAACTGCATGCTGTCTAGTCTTGTTTTTTTTGGATAGTGACTCTTGCAGCAACAATGTGCATAATGCATCAAAATTGACAACTTCTGGATTTCCTTGGGTCATAAGTCTCCAAGTACTAGCAATAGTCTGGTAAGAATCTAGTAAGGCATCAAGAACAGTCTACACAAGGGAACTGTCTTAAATGACTTCACCTGCAAAAATAAGTTGCTCATTGATATCCTTGACACTAGCATTGAAAGTGTCCATATCATCTTCCTCATGCATAATCTCAACTCTAGCTCTTTACGCAGGAAAGCAATTTTAGCCTCATTGTGACTTGCATAAAGAACAGCCAAAATATCCCAAGCCTGTTTTGCAAATTTTGTTGAACGAATGTGAGGAACAATGGTGCGCTTCACAGACAACACAATCAATGCATGGGCCTGTGTATCCTTTACATCCCAACGAGCTTGTTCTTTCCTAGGCAAAACAACTCTAATAGTAGCAATCCTTGCAGCAAGACCTGCAACATCCTCAACATCGTCTGCATCCTCAGAACCAGGACGTACATCAATGCCCTGCACAATATTTCAGATGCCCATTGACACAAGAACATGTTGCATCACATAAGCCCACATAGGGTAATTGTCCCCATCCAACCTGTCCTCAGCAGCAAACATCTTGAACACATCTATGTTGTTTTCAGCCATGGTAAACGCTACACCTGATGTGAAAACTGGCCGAAAAGAGTAGAAACAAAGCGTGAACAACACGTGCTATATAGCACAAACCGTAGAAGGTTGTAAGACACATGTTATGCAAAAAATGGCACTAACAAAAATTCTACACAAAATAACGAAAGAGCCTGTGCAGACCTACCTGTAGTGGAAATGGAGGCTGAAATGATCCCGAATCAAAATCTGAGCAGACTGATCTCTAGGAGCTCACCCAAAAATTTTGTCGACCTACGAACGCTTGCCAAACCTCATTGTAATCAGATAAAGTGAGCAGGCATGTGTTGGAGAAGCTGGCGACTAAGCTAGGGAGGACGTAACGTGCTCTAATACCAATTGTTGGAATTAGGGTTGCAGAGATACGCACACAGCTTGGAGAAGACGAAGGAAGCTCAAGGCACACAATAGAGAGTGTGTTACTTAGTGTGCAATGGAAAGATGGATAGCCCTAGAGTGATGGGCGTATATACAATGCTCGGGGGAAAAAACCTCCTTATAAAGAGGGAAAAATGCCCCGGCAGTCCTAGTGTGTTCACACACATCACTACCACATGTATATGGTAACAGAAACATACTTTCTTTAGTAATGACTTCGGGATGCTTTGGCATTGTTATGTTTAATGTATGGGGCCGACAATGCAAAAACAATGATCGACATTCCTTTAGCCCGGTACCTTGGAAGTTATTCTTTGACTTATTTGGGAAGTCACTAATCTACAATTCTCGCAATGTAAAAATGTTATACAATGCCTGCAATAGACCTCAGTGCCTTGCAGATTGTGCAAATATTCACAGCTTAGTAGGATGGGACACACCGGATGTGTTTCCAAAGGAATCTTCTTTCTTCGATGACTACTGCAGATACAAGAAGGCGATTATTCACACTGAAATGGGGGTATCTATAACAAACAAATCTCTTACTCAAGAATGGTATGACTCACACGCCAATGAAGAGATGTTCCAACCAAAGATCATAAAGAATTATTGTAGTCAACCATCAGACATACTCAAGGAATGGGACAACTATACTCCATTGGTGGAAGAATGTCACAACGGATATTACCCAGTGCATTATGTTAGAGCCACTAGGATTTATTAGAAACTTTTGAGACACCTTGTAGACTTTTGAAAACCCAAAGTTTTGTGATATATAAATTGGATTAATTTATTCATTATTCTTTCTTCTATTTTTTTCTCATCTTATCTTTAAACGTCTATTCTATTTGATTTAAAGACTTCAAACGGAATATAATATTTTGCTAAGTGTGACCTTGGTTGATATGATGCAGTAAGTCGCCATGCCTCCTAGAGGAAATGCGGTTTCTGCTGCTTATGCAAATGCGCATATTGTTTCTCAGCACACCATCATCGATAGAGACATCGATGCTATGCTTCCAAGTCTCAATCTGGGAATTTTAGCAAGGAAGGCAAAGATGTAGGCAAAGTTCTTGAAGATTGGATCGAGCGCATGGATGACTACTTTGATTTGGCTCATTCATCAGTAGTAAACAAATCTATCATCACTAAGTTCAAACTAGAGAAAACAACCAAGCGTTGGTGGAGAGACCATTGCACAGAGAACAATGTTGATCCTAATATTGCAAATTGGGATTATCTTAAGACCCAGCTTAAGAAGAACTATTAGAATAAAGTTTAACATTCAGACTGTATGAATGAGTTTCTTGAATGTACTCAAGAAACTAGAGATCTGGAATCATACTGTCAACATTTCTTAACCCTTGTCAAGTATGCTCCAACAAGGATGACTCAAGAGGTCAAGGTAGCTCAATTTGTGTCAATGCTACATAATCCTATGAACACTTGACTTCAGATTCTTCATCTTACCAATTTTGTAGATGTACTTGATGCAGGAAAACCCATTGAAATAGAGGTATCTACTACCAGAAAGATGAAACCAGAACCTATTCCTGTTCGTGAAATCAAAAGACCTTGTCCCGAGGAGGAACAAAGATCTAGAAATCCACAGCAAAGAAGAGATAAATTATTACGTATGAAGGCTAGATCGACAGGATCATTTATGCTACACTTGTCTTGATCTTGGTCATCAATCCAGGGATTGTCCCTTTAAAAATTCAAGCTTCACAGGTTTGGTGGACAATTATGAACATAGAAACTTCAATCCGAATAGGAATTTTGGAAACTTTAGACCCTGACCATCGACAGTTTAGAGGAACTTCAATCAGCAAAACTTTAACCAAAACTAGAGACAACCTCAAAACCAGGGAAATTTTAGACCAGGAATCCACCTTTTGTTCGGAATGGACCGCCTATCAACAATAACAACAACGGGAATGTTAATTGTCAACTTTGTCTAGGAGGAGGAGGAAATCAAAGACCTCAAGGAAGACCTCAAGTTAACAGAGCTCAAGGGGCTAGAGGTGAAGGAAATCAAGCAAACGCATATGCTCATGCTGCAATTGAACATCATTTTCTATAAGTGCGTCATATTCCGATTGCACGCCAGCCATCCAATTTTTGGAATTCCATACTTCATCAAAAGACAGCGGTTCCATGTGAAAATTCCACATGAGTATAGAGTTAGGGTCAAAATATAGCTTATTGATCCCTTTAATCTTACGCTTCTTGGAGAACCACTATATAGATTCATTGAATAAAGAACCCACTTAGCAAAATCAAAATATTGATCAAACTTGTTGATAAATGTATTTAGATCGTCAAAATCACCTCATGAGTGTGAGTTATTAATTGTTCTTTGTACGGGGCTACCTATATGTGTACATATGCTACCCAGAGGGAATACCATATGGATTTGTGAGATTGATGAGTGTTTCATAAATTCTCTATGGTTTGTTTTAGTGAGTTGTTTTCAAGTATTTGATATCCAGAAAATTGTATGTGGGTATATAGTTAGCCAACCCGAACTGTACATGCATTTATTGATAGAAATGCTTTCTTTTCGTGTCACAAATGTAGGCATGAGTCTCATATGAGATATATTATGGGGTTGACCTTGATGCATTGGTTTGAGAACAAATATTGTCTTTTGCATGTTATACATTTATCCAAAAATAGAAAAAAGTTGTTCTTTGCATATACATAGAGTTATGATATATGCTTTATCACAGTGGTGGGACTGTTTTGCATTATGATTGGACATGTGGTGATATCATATGATTTATAGAACCTCATGGATGGATATGGATATCTCATGTGCATGGTCATACTGCTTTCCATCCTTCTAGGTCAAAACTAGGTCTATGTGTAAGGAGGGTGAGGTGTGGTCATAGTACATCACTTATGCATGGTTAAACATTATCAAGGAATTTTCAGAGTATGTTTAGTTGGACTTCTCTTTACACATAAAATTTTATTCTTTAAGGGCCATGTGTGTTGCTCATTTTGGTTGCAGCATGTATAGTAAAAATTCCAAGTGTAGGAGTTAGTTCACTCACGATTATTGTTTATGGCCAAGGGCTAAGATCCCTCATGGGTTATGTTTGTGATTTTGATTGTGGAAGCTGGTGTGGATCTTGAATCATAATTTTTGTTATGGTTGTGCTGCTAAAATTTTGCAAAAATTTATGACCCCATGTTATGTGCTAAGGTGGTTTTGTAGGTTGGATGTGCATCAGCTTGAGTAGGGTAGAGTGCTCAACCATGTGATAAGATTGGATCATGGTTTAATGTCTGTGGATTGGATTATGGAATTGTTTTGATATATTATGGTAGATGTGTAAGCGTATATACCACATACACTCTAACTTCTTGGATCATATTAAAAATGCTATTTTGATTCATGTGTTATGTTTCTCATGTGGCATTTAAATATTCTCCTTTGTCATTCTCCTATGTCTTTATGTACTCTAGTTTACCCTTCACATCTCTCTCTCTCTCTCTCTCTCTCTCTCTCTCTCTCTCTCTCTCAAGGAGGATGCAAGTCCACCCAACAAATAGGGACACATGATCTATGAGATCAACTCACGCTTGTGAATAAGCTTTTGGAATTGTAACGGGACGTATCCATGGAATACGGGAATTGGCATTGATGAGCTTACCAATGACTCCGATGTGATACTTCTTGTCGAAACATGGGAGCATGATTCGCAACGAGTTCTTGGATTTGACAAACACAATGTGCATTCTTTGATGTGGGCCGAAAATGCAAAGCAGCATAGAGGCCAAGGAGGTGTAGCATGTATGATCAAAAAGGGTCTGAAAGATGTTTCCATTGTTAAAGAAGATAAGTATAAATGCTACTGTCAATTGTCTGAGCATGATGTTGGAAGTCACGTGGTTTGAGGTGTGCACATTAGTCCGGTGGCTCTAGGTCTGCAGATTAGGTTGGCTGGCAAGTGGAAAAGTTGACAAACTAGGGGCTGATGGAATGCTAGCAGTATGAGGCGGTCCCAGGGCAGTGCTCATGGGAGTAGAGGACGTTGGCATAGCCAAACAATCAAGTTGAACACGATCTGATGGGTGGTCTGGAGCTGGGCGGCAGGTGATTTGCGGGGCCTTGAGAATGGTGCTACATGTAGGTAGGAGAGGTTCACAAAAAAAGGATGTGGAGGTGCTCATATCCGGTTGGGAATCGCTCAATGCATGCCTTCTTCTATGAGAAACCTTGGACCAACTTTACTCCTATTGAAGGAGCAATTTTGCAATGTTGATGACCCACCTTCTGGGCTTTAATTGCTTGCAAATGGTGATTCTCCATTGATTCTACACGTGCTCTCGAATCTTGGTGCCTTTGTAGCCAGTCACCCTGGTATACCACAACTCTATCTATAAGCAAACCATTGAATTTACCTATTATCAAATGTGCACATCATCTTCTTGGATTCGTTAGCATAATCTTTTCCGGTTCGTGAATGTTTTCTCTTTTGTGATGGTCGATCCACCTCACAGCATTTGATACACTGAGATTGGTTAGCTCATTGCTGACTTCAACACATGCCCTAGTTCTGTGTTTTTTACTGAGTTTCGGGGATTTTGCTTGGTTTCAGGGAGCTTAGGCCAATGATTAGCAAGGTTGAGCCTGGTTGGGCACGATGACAAGTGTGCATGCATCAAATTGAACTACATCCTCAAGCATGCCTCACATTATACTCATGCACTTGTAATGCTATTCTGGCATGAGGTGAGTTGTTGTCACTATTGCTATATGGGTGGTGCATAGATGCAGTAGTTGAGAGATTTGGTTGATCAACACAGATAATTCTAAGAGGAGTGAAGAAAATTAGGGTGTATTGCAATAAAACTTTCTAATCAAGGGTAATAAGCACAAAGCAGAAACCATTTGAGATCTTTAACCTCATATGTGGGATGTGGAGTAGTAGTATTTGTTGCTTGCTCTGAAGGTGGGAGTTGAGCTTGCAAGTAGTGAACGTGAGCACTCAAAATTCAACTTAGCATTTAAAGTGTTGGCCTGCATCTCTCTGAGAATTGTCCGATTGATACATTATTGTGGAACAATATAGTATTGATACATTATTGCAAGTAGTGAGCATGAACACTCAAAATTCAACTTAGCATTTAAAGTGTTGGTGTGCAGCTCTGTCCCATTAATACATTATTGTGGAACAATTTGGTTTCTTGCTTTGAAGCTCTGGTATGCGCATTCCCCTAGGTGTATCTTGTTGATTGGCAGGCCTCGTGATTTCATCGCTTCTTAAAATTGAAATGGTGGTCTTTTAGCCTTCCACCTTTGCTCCTCGTGATTTTATCACTTTTTTTCTCCTTGTTTTTTTTGTATTAGTCGTGCAGAAGAAGGCAAACCCCCCCCCCCCCCCCCCCAAAAAAAAAAAAAAAAACGTTGAAAAGTATGCGTACCACACCGAAGAACGCCGCAGATGCAAGAAAAACGCTGAAAACGCAAGGCTGACTGCGCTGAGATGAAAATGTAGGTGCACTGAATAGGTTGTGCTAAGCACGCAGAAGCTCACAGGCCGAGCAGAGGGTCGTACAAATGAGGAGCGAGAATGGAGCCCGGTCAGAGAGAGCGGCAGGGGTAGCTCGCTCCGTGGGTTCGAGAGGCGGAGTGTTGCAGAGAGGGGAGAGTTGAAAACGTCACCCCGCACTTGAGAGGACTTGATAAAAGCGGAGAAGCTAACAGATTGCGCAACAACTCTCTCTCTGTGCCTTGCGCACCAGCTCTGGCTTTATGCCCTCCCAAGGGACCCAAGGCAGGTTTCACCTTACTCGCAGCGAACATGCAAACCTGCCAGGCTATGCGATCGTCTTGTGCCTTCGCGATGAAGATGCAAGCATAGGTGATTCAACTTGGCGCCAATGCGAAGGTTGAGGTTGCAACGCTTGGCGAGTGGGATGACGGAGGACGTGTCCATGACGACTTTGCAATGCTCGGAAGAGAAGCAGCTGGGATGACTGCCTTCACCGCATTGCAGCACTTACCATCCGTGGCTGCCTTCGTCCTCACGTAGAAGGGGTTACATAATGCAGTCTCCATTCTCATCAGCATTAATCCTGCATACAGAACCAGCATTACCAGCACAGTGGCTTGCTATCTCTTGTCCATTGACACTACCCCAAAGTCCACATTGCACAAGCATCTTGTTGTGTAGGCCGGTTGTCTAGGTGTCTACCGTGCTCTCTCTCTCTCTCTCTCTCTCTCTCTCTCTCTCTCTCTCTCACTCTCTAACTCACACGCTTCTCCTTTCCCTTATGGATGCAACTCTCTCTCTCTCTCTCTCTCTCTCTCTTTCATTGTCTCATGGGCTTTTAAGCATCAACCGTTTTCTCTTTCATTGTCTCGTGGACCTTTAACTTTTAAGCATCAACCTCTTTCTCTTTCATTGTCTCGTGGCTCACATCACACAACTAATCCTCTTTTCCTCCCCCTTTCTTTTCCCACCTCCCCCTATCGCTCTCTACTATAACCTCCAGGTGAGCCATGCCATTCCTTCTCAGTTCATACGTCAGTGTCAATAAATATTCAAATGGATATAGATTTCTACACATAGTGTAGGCAATTCCTATAGCAATGCTTATTTTGTGGTCATTCGTCCACCGTGACCTGGGTCATGGGTTCGAATGTGACCGGTGACCTTGACTCATGGACATGATTTGTGACATGCGAACAAGAATGCTCATGCTGCTACAAAAAAAAAAAAGAGCAATGCTTATTTTGTGAACCACCTAGGATAGGGGCAAGGTTTAGGAGCATCGACGGGATTCTCTATCTAACGTTCTTCCTTGTTACCATTTTTGTCTTTGTGATAGGGTAAAGGGGCCGATAGTGGTAGCAGGGAGCCAACTCTTGTACAAGTTATATCTTGAATATATAGATGGCTAAGTTATATTCACGGGGAGCTGCATCCAATCTTGTTGCAAGTAGTACTAGGAATGGTCAAGGTGTAGCTTAAGTTTTTGGATCCCATTTCTGTACAACGGGATTTTCAAAACATCTTTGTGTGAAAGCCTCCATCGCTTCGCTTAGTGCTTATGCTACAGGTAGTCCATCAAGTGTGCTATAGCCTGAGCCAAAGAGATCCCCAAAATCTGTAGCACATGAGAAAGACACCCATAACCCGCTTTTCTATTTTTCATATGGCCCCTGTACCTTCTTACAAACTGTGAGCTAAATTATAATAAGCTCAAAGAGAATCACATGACAAGCATGTTGCAATCAAGCCATGGCACCATGTCATTCACATTGCATGGAGGTAGCAGGTCAAATTGTATGTCTAACAAGGAGAGAGAGAGAGAGAGAGAGAGAGAAAACACAGGATGTGGCGTGGAGCTCCCAATCCTTGAGAGGAGACCTTGTGTTTGCAAGGGCTAAAACTCACTCTCTACATGTGAGCCCCCTTATTCTATTATGTACATAATGAATGTTGGAATTAGGGTTGCAGAGAAACACACACAGCTTGGAGAAGACGAAGGAAGCTCAAGGCACACAATAGAGAGTGTGTTACTTAGTGTGCAATGGAAAGATAGATAGCCGTAGAGTGATAGGCGTATATACAATGCACGGGGGAAAAAACCTCCTAAAGAGGGAAAAAATTCCCCAGCGGTTCTAGTTTGTTCACACACATCACTACCACATGTATCTGGTAACAAATCCCCCTTGGAGTGATACGGTGAACAAGAGCTGGCACATGAGTAAAGGGAAGTGCCATGCCCTGAGGACAGGATCAGTCCACAAAGGGGAGTAAGCCCAAAGCTTTGTGGAAAGCTTCAAGCTTCTCACGAGAAAATGCCTTTGTGAAAAGATCTCCAAGGTTGTCCTGTGTTGGCACATAAGCCAAGCTGATCTCTCCTGCTGAGAGCCTCTCCCTGACATAGTGGTAATGCACCTCAATGTGCTTTGTGCGAGCATGAAAAACTGGGTTCCTCGCAACTGCCAATGCGCTCTGACTATCAGTGTAGATAGTGTTGGCAGTGTCCTGTCCAACACCCAAATCAACCATAAGGCGTCTAAGCCATACACACTCAACCGTAGCTGTGAAGACTGCCCTGTACTCAACCTCACAACTCGAAGTGGCCACAGTAGGTTGCTTATTGCTCAACCATGATATACATGAACTGCCAAGCATGAAACAAAAACCACTTGTGGACACTCGCGTGTCAAAACAACCAGCCCAATCTGAGTCCGAAAAAGCATGTAAGTCTGGCGGCAATGATCCCCCCTTGGGATAAAACAAGACAAGATGTAAAGTGCCACTAAGGTAGCGGAAAATCCTCTTGATAGCTTGCCAATGCTTAGACCCTGGGCTATGCATAAATCTGCTGACCTGTGAGACTGCAAACTGAATATCCAGCCTCGTGTTGCATACATAAATGAGGCAGCCAACAGCAGTTTGGTAAAGAGTGACATCAGCAGGATCACCAGCATCATGTAGACTCAACTTCAAACCTGTTGCCATGGGAGTGGCAATAGGTTTGCAATCCTCAAGTCCAAACTTACATAGCAATGTCTCTATGTAACTTTTCTGAGACAAGACAATACCACCATCATACTGCTTAAACTGTATACCCAAGTAATGATGCAACAGCCCCAATTCTTTCATCTTGAAAGTAGCATTCAAATAAGCCTCAAATTCAGCAATATGTCTCTCATTTGGTCCAGTGATCAGCAAATCATCGACATAAAGAACCACAATGAGAAATACATCACCCTCACGCTTTACATACAATGTGCTTTCTGTTGGACTGTTACGAAAGCCTTGTTTGACCAAATGAGTGTCACCTTTCTTATACCAAGCACGAGGAGATTGCTTCAACCCATTCAAAGCCTTGTTACATTTGCACACTTTGTCCTTTTGTCCTTTTATGAAAAAACCGCGAGGCTGCCTTACATAAACTTCCTCAAATATGTCACCATTCAAGAAAGCAGTAACAATGTCTGATTGATGTACATCCCAACCAAAATGAGCTGCCAATGCACATAGAAAACGCACAGTAGTCATACGACAAGTGGGAGAAAAAGTTTCTTCATAATCTATGCCTTTTTGTTGTGCATAACCCTTTGCAACAAGTCGAGCCTTATGGCGATCAATCTCACCATCCGGCTTGCGTTTCAACTTGTAAACCCACTTTGTACCAATGGCCTTTTTGCCAAGAGGCAAATCACATAAAGTCCATGTGTCATTTTCTATAAGTGCATCATATTATGATTGCATGGCAGCCATCCAATTTTCTGAATTATGTGCTTCATCAAAAGGCAGAGACTCCTCAACATCATGTAAGCTAGACACAGCCAAAGCATAACAATCTGATGCATAAGATGCATGGCGAGAGCCTGAACGAGTACGACTAGACAAAGGTGCATCCAATTTACTGTCACGCAAAGTGTGCACCAGCCATTTTGGCATACCTCTAGCCTGCTCATTTTCAGCCCTTTCCTCATCAAGTACATCATGTACATCTGCAGCAGTAATAGGCTGATCTAGGACATTTTCACAAACCCCCATAGGCTGTACATTTTCCTCATTGGAACTTACATTCGTATTTCCACCACTTAAAAGAGGCAACAAAGTGTCATAAATGTCCTGTGAGCTTACATTAATGTCTCTAGTACATGACAGCAAGGGCTGAATAGAATCTTCCACAAACACCAAATCCCAAGAAACCAAAATACGTTTTGTTTGCGGATGATAGAACCTGTAACCTTTGCTTTCAGCACTATAACCAACAAAAATACATTTGCCAGCCTTATCATCCAATTTTCTGCGCTGCACTTGTGGCACCAAAGCATATGCCAAACACCCAAAAAAACGCATGTGCTCAATAGAAGGCTTTCTATCATGCCATGCTTCATATGGAGTAATAGACTTCAAAGCTTTCGTAAGACACCTGTTAAGTACATAAGTGGCACACATGATGGCCTCAAGCCAAAAAGAATGTGGTAAAGCTTGACTTTTGACCATACATCGTGCCATTTCCGTAAGTGACTTGTTTTTCCTCTCAGCAACACCATTTTGCTGAGGTGTATAAGGCACTGTACATTGGTGTTTTATCCCACGACTAGCTAGAAATGCATTAAATTCATGAGACATATACTCCCCCCCCTCGATCAGAACGGAGGGTGCCCATAGTACATTTGGAGACATTTTCAGCCATAGCCAGAAATTGTTTAACACTAGGTTGGTAATGGGACACTTTTATGTCCTGGGATACTTTTATGTCGTGTTAAGTGACCATTTTCCTTGAATTATGTCAAGAGTTTCAAAATGGATTTTGAGGTGCTATCTATCTAGAAAGTTGTCTCGTGAGCTGAAAAAAACTCGACATTTTTTTGGAATACCAATTCCATCTTTAACCTTGTCCTTGCACAACATTTCACAACCTAAACTCTGTGAAAAAACGGGTCCTGTTTTTGGCTTTTTTCAACTTTTTGCAACTATACCACCCTAGAATTCATTTTTATGAGGTCTATAATGCTAGAGAGCTCTCTTTAGTAGTCCTCAACATTACCTGATGTTTCTAGGGAGAAATAAATATTAAAGTTGTAAGTTATGACCAAATTACAAAAATTATCAAATCCTGCTTTTTAGCCAATTTTAGCTCTTCTATGATTTTTTTGGTGGATTTCATGATATACAAATGCATTTTTTATATTCTATGTCACATATTGTAACATAAATCTAATATTCCTTGAGTTTTGGGGCACCTAATACCCTATTTTGCATAGTACACAACGATGCTTGATGTTTTCAATTATAGAAGAAAACGAAACATTCTAGTATATCAAGTATAGCTTTTTCAATATTGTTAGTTTCTTGTGACAACTACATGAATTTTGTAGGTAGTAACCATATCTAATCATAAGGATCAAATTTGGCTAGATATTGAATAGTTTCTATGGGATTCTACAACTCATAATGTTGAACCCAGTTTTTTCATGTTTGGTATTTTTAGCACTCCATCTTTGTCTCCAAGATTCCCCTTGGTAAGAGATGTATTATTCTTTTGACATGGTCCATGGCTCTTTATGAACATAAAGGACAATAGGGAACTAAGGAAACATGCGTATATTATTTGTATTGAGCGTGGCTATAGAAAATTTGATGATAGGTTTGCAGAATGGTAAACATTCAAGTTTTTTGTACCTAATTATTTTCGCAAAACAAAATATAGTGAGTGAGAAGCAATCATATGTTCTGATCACCAACCCATTGAAGTTAACTAGGGAATTTATCTCAAGTCCTACAAAAATCCCTAATCTTATTTTTATGCAACAAAACGTAAAAAATGGCTGTTTTGATTAAAATGCACTGGTCCATCAACTTTGGAGGCTTGGTGTGACCAAAAGATGAGAAATTTTACAAGTTTCTTATTTTTTCCATGTGTAGTAGGCCTTGAACTATAACCTCATGAAAGGATTTTACAAAATGAGTGGATCTACTATGGTTTTGGAGGTTTTTTTAAAAACCCTGAAAGGACACTTTTATGTCCTGTTAGGTTACCAACCTAGTGTTAAAGCACATAAAAACTTCGGACTTCGCTTTAAGCGGAAATACCCATGCATGCCTGGAGTAATCATCAATGAAAGTCACGAAGTACAGGTAATTGCCCAAAGACGGAGTTTGCATGGGTCCACAAACATCACTATGAAAAAGCTGCAACCTGCATGTGGCCCGAACTAAACCATCCTTTGGAAATTTAAAACGCTGCATCTTACCCAAAATACAGCATTCACAAACATGTTTGACAGGTGCTTCAAGAGGTGGCAAAGAAGCAACCATATGAGATTTCTGCAAACGCAGCAAACTGGCAAAATTCAGATGACCAAAACGTGCATGCCAAAGTTTTGCATCTGAAATAGCCCTTGAATCTGCAACAACATTTGTAAAATTTTGTCCACACTTGTCATACAAAGTGAGCTTATACAGCCCACAGCACAAAAGCCCCGATGCAACAATTTCATCACCAAAACTGAGATCATGAACTGTACATCTGTCATCCACAAATTTGACTACAAGTCCAAGTCTAGCAAGTGCGGATACAGACAAGAGATTCTTCTTGATCCCAGGTACATAAAGTGCATCAACAAGTGTGAAGGAACTGCCATTAGCAGCAGTGAGCACAATCTTTCCAACTCCCTGAACTGGATAAGCGGCGTTGTTGGCACAAGTGATTGAATTCCCATGAGGGACAGACTCGAGAGAGGTAAACAATTCACTATGTGAGGTAATGGGCTTTGTAGCACCACTGTCGAAATACCACACCTATGAATCTGCAGCAACTGACAAGCATGCATCATGGACAACAGGATTGTAAGTGCACTCTGCGCTAAAAGCCCATTCTGCATCACCATCAGCAACATAGTCTCCTTTCACAGAAGACTTAACAATGGTTGCATTTGTAGTGGAACCAGCATTTGCATTGGAACCACCCTCTTTCTTCTTAGCCTCTTTGGCCTTCAACTTAGGACACCACTTGATCAAGTGATCATTGGCTTCACAATAATGGAAACGCATCTTCTTTTTGCCCTTATCACCAGAATTCCCAAACGAAGTACTGCCAGCAGAAGCATTAGGAACATAATTTTTGCCACTCGCAGCAGAACCATAAGAAGTGGCTGCATTGTTGTTACCACCCTTTCTTTGAGAAGCAATAAAAGCCTGTTCAACTGCACGTTGTCTAGTCCTGTTTTTTCTGGACAATGACTCTTGCAACAACAATGTGCATAATGCATCAAACTTGACAACTTCAGGATTTCCTTGGGTCATCAGTCTCCAAGTGCTAGCAAAAGTCTGGTAGGAATCTGGTAAGGCGTTGTCAGGAGTTTTTTGGAGCAAGGGATTGCGCATATGTACATACCCATGCATGGTGCATCAAATAAAGTATTGCCCATTTTCCAGAGCCAGGTGGTTACGTGGGGCCCACATGTGTACAAGTAGGACACCATGTACATAGTGCATCGATTTTCATCGTTACTAGTACCATTGTGTTTTTCTTCAATAAGGAGGAGTTGATAGCGCGTAAAACTTCTCGAGGAAGCTATCCGCGGGCCGACGACGTGAGGTCAGCGGGTGCGTCAGATGGCATCTAGTGGCGTCAGGAGGGCGAACGAGGTCAATATTTGCACGCGGATGAGGACGGACACAACGTGGGTGTTTTCTTGTGAGAGTTATGCAGAAAGGTCATTATTAGGACCACTTTTTGGGGCCACTTCACGTGGTGGCGAGATGCATTATTGGAAAAAAGCTGAGTGCCAGGTGTGCGAATGATGCAAAAAGGTGACAACTATGCACTACGAGGTCAGTTTTTGGCCTCTTCGGGGTCCGTTTGAGGTCATCTAAAAGGCCAAGGGTGCCCAACTAATAAAGCTAAGTGTGGAAACTGAAAAAACTGAGAGACGACCAGAAAAAACGTGGAGAAGAGAGGAGGAACAGCCGCAGGTGTGTTTTTTGGGTTTTTGGAGCGTGTTTTGGCCGTAAACTGCTCATCCGATGTCGGATTTGAGCACTTTGACATTGTAGACTGGGGTTTTGGGCCGTTCCGGACGCGATGGCGCTGTCCATTTTGCCAAATTCCTCACTCTTTTTCTGCTGTTTTTCTGTGTAATCTTCTCCGGTGAGTGAAGCTTCTTCTCCAATTTGTGATTGTATCTGGTATCTTTTACCCATATTGTGTGAGCTGTTTGCCCCATTGGTGTTGGCCCAAGATCAATTGTATCTAAACATAAAAAATTCTCCTCTTTTGAGCTGAGTTTTTTGGGTGTGTGTGTGTGTGTGTGTGTGTGTCTGTGTGGAGTGGGCAAGTGGATAGTCTCTCTCCTCTCACTCCAGAGGTGTGTTCCCTGTCTCGGCCAGGTGTGTTGTGTAAACCGAGTGGTGCCCCATAGTGTGTGTGTGTATCTTCCCAAGAGTGTGTGTCGGGTCGTTATAGAGGCACTGTGTGTGTTTTCATCCCGCTCACATTCTTTTGGCGCCCCAACGGAGGATCTTCTTCGAGTACCTTCTGCTTCGAGCTTCGAGCTTCGAGCTTCGGGATTACAGGTTGCAGGTAGCAGATTACAGGTTGCAGATTACAGGTTACAGGTTACAGGTTACAGGTTACAGGTTACAGGTTACAGGTTACAGGTTACAGGAACAGGTACAGGTGATTCACACAGGTACAGGTAGCTGGAGTACAGTGATGTCACTTGCAGTTGTTGTGGGAATGCATCACTTGGCGCCTATTTGAGCGCATTGTCTGTTGGATTGTACGTTACTTGTGGAAACTGCCATTGTACGCCTTTGTGGAGCCATATATGGTTTTATTTGGCAGTCCCAGCCATTTCTGAGACTTGGTCTGGAAGATAGTCATTTCTGAGACTTGACTATACGCGATTTGCATTAGCTTTCGTGTGAGGGTCGATAGCGTGAGGTTTTTATTGAGCTGGGGGATTCTCAAATGTGGAGATCCTTTCGGTGATACAGGTAGCTGGAGCACCCTTTTCGTGACCTCGCCATAGGCTATGTACTAGTGAGTCCTACTTGATGCTCGGGTTCTATTGTTGACAGTTTATGCATACATAGACAGTCTATATTTTGGGTTCCTACTGCTCTACTTCTGGGGAAACTCTGTCGAAATTTTCCCAAGTTATGATGGCTGGTTTTTTGGTATTTTGAGCCATTTATGCTGTTATGCTGCTGAAATTTTGGCAAAATCAGAGGTTGAGTCAGGTGTGCCTTCTTGGGAGCTTCATGGTTGGCTTTAATGGATGATCAAAATGGCCCTCAGTTCACTCCTTTTCATTTAACGCAAAGAATTCAGATTAATGTTCATGTGTCCAGGAAGATCTTTTTCCAGCAGCGCATAGTCTTTATGTTTGGGCCAAGAAGATTGAGAGAGATCCTGGAATGTCCTTTGCCTGTTGTCATTCCGATGATCAACTATGAAAACTCATTTGATGTGCATGTGTTTGTCCTTATCTAAAGTTGAGCTCCATTGAAGTTTCTAGGGATTGGGAAGTGAAAAGTTTTGGGTTCTTGCACGTGTGTTCGAAGGGGTTCTCAAAGCATCATAATTTGGGTAGCCATGGCTTTCTCTTATCCCAAGTTTCATGGAAGAAGTGATGAAGATGTGGAAGAATTTTTGGAAAAGATGGAGGTTGCCTGCATTAGCAACCAGATTCATGACCCTACGCAAATGTTACGCCTTCTCCAAATTTGTTTGAAGAGTGATGCACGAGCTTGGTCCAAAGCATATGAAGAGGAGTTGCGTATGGATGATCCACCTATAAGATTGAGTTGGGACAATCTAAGGCATGGATTGAAAGTGGAGTTTGTGAAGATAGAAGACCATGACAAAGTGTGGCAAGAAGTACAGGCTTTGGTGCAAAAGGAAGGTGAGCCAGTAGATGCGTACATACGTAAGTTTTCATTGGAGCGAATGTGAAAGGCTTTAGCACCACAGGTACCCCCGCCTGACATGATGAAGAAGGACAGGTTCTTGGCTGGTCTTTGGGAGAATATACGTTGGAGAGTGGAGCTAAAGAAGCCTAGGACATATGAAGATGCACTAGAGGTAGCAAGGAACAAAGAGTGGAAGCTGAGGAAAATGAGCCAGTTAGGGGTGGAGTCTTTGCCAATGAGGTTTGAATTTCAGCCTATAGAGTCTTTACAAGGGCGCATGTCAGGGGTTCATCATGAACCAGTGGTTCCTGTTACTACTCAGGTTATGCCAGCAATGGTCACTACAGCAGTGCAAGATGATGGCCTAAGGCAAGACATGAGGCAAGTGGTTGATTTGATGAAGAATCTCAGCCTAAACATGCTAGGTCAAGTGGGAAATAATCGAGGTCGAGGGAGGTTTGCAAATCAGCAAGGAGGTGAAGAAAGGCCTAGGAATGGTGTTGGACAAAGCAATGGTAGGTTTTGGAGGCAGACGCCCACATGTTATAATTGTGGAGAGTTGGGTCACATCAGCCCGCAATGTGATAAGCCACCAAGGATGGGGGGAGACATGTATCCATTGCCAAGACAGGTGCTAACTAGGTCAAATGATTATGGCATCGAAATTAAGGGAGACGAAGGAACCAGTGGACTGACCCAGGAGGAAAAAGGGAAGACAAAAGTGCTAAGTGTAGTCACCTTGGAGAAGGCATCAAAGCTAGAGGATACATTAGTGATGCCTATTGGGAAGAGGACCACAGAGGAAAAGGAAGGAAGAAGTGCCCCAGGTCCTAGTAAGAAGAAAGGAAAGAGCCATGAAGGCGAGGATGTCAAGGCCAAGAGGAAAAGGAGAGCTCGTCGAAAGTTTCATGTTTCAGATTTTCCACTAGGGGATGGGCAATTAAGCTATGACTTGAAGGAGGATCTGACGAGCAGGAAGGCAGATGTTACTTTTGGGCAGCTTATAGAGATGGTGCCTAAGCTAAAGCGACAGTGGAAGAGGATGGTTAACCCAATGGAGAAAGAGCCAGAGAGAGGTTCAGTGAAGGTGTTGGCAATGGACGAGCTACCAGACATTTGTCCAATAGTAGATGTGTGGCATAAAAGGAAAATTTGGGACAAGGTTATGTGGATGGCGGAGCCCAAATATGCGTCATAACACACTCATGCGTTGAGAAGATGGGTCTCACAGTGGCTGGGGGTGTCAGGTTTTCGGATCAGATTGGCAAACCATCAAAAAGTAAAATGCTTGGGTGTTGTAAAGAGCTTAGAAGTGGAGGCATATGATGCAAAGGCAGTGGTTGATTTTCATGTGATGCCAGCAGGGTTGGGAGCATATCCTATTATATTGGGCAGACCATGGTTACGTGCAGTGGGAGCTGTTCAAGATTGGCGACATGGTACGATTAGCCTCTATGGAAAGACAGGTACCAAGAAGCTTTATAATATGGACAAGGAAACGATTAGAGGAGCTTTATGAAGATGAGGATGAGTCTAGTGATGAAGACTCTTCCACGGTGACAGATGAGGATAGTGATAGCACTACCAGCAGTGATGAGGATGCTGATGTTGCATTTCTTTTGATGGACAAAGAAATCCAGGAGATTGGTTTAGTCGCATTTGCGAAGGAAGTTGAAGATGAAAGTGAAGGGCCTTATGAAGTGATTGAAGGGCTGATGCAAACCAAAGTTGAGTTGTCAAAGAAGCAGGAATTAATGACGCAAATGATTAGTGGAGACCTCTCAGCTATGGAGAAGGATATATATTTGCATATGCTGGCTAGTTTTCCTGATTTGTTCATTACTTCATATGAAGAGATCAGAGGGTTCAAGGGTGAAGAGATGCATATAGAGCTAAAAGAAGGTGCTAAGCCAATGCAGCAAAGGCTAAGAAGGATGGGTCAAGAGCAAATGGAAGCCTTGCGGGTAGAGGTGGACAAGTTATTGAAGGCAGGGTTCATAGTTCCAGTGGAGACCACAGAATGGGTGAGTCCAGTTGTAGTCAATCCAAAGAAGGATGGGAAGTGAAGAATTTGTGTGGATTTTAAACCCTTAAACGCAGCCACTAAGAAGAACCCATATCCTCTTCCATTCATCGATCAGATCTTGGATTCAGTGGCAGGTTATGAGAGGTACAGTGTGTGTGATGGTTTTTCAAGCTATTTTCAATTGAAGATTGCTCTTAAAGACCGCACAAAGACAACTTTTATTACGCCAGGGGCTGCTATTGCTACACAATATTGCCATTTGGGTTGTCAAATGGACCATCTTTCTATCAAGAAAGAGCAAATTGGGTGTTGGAACCATTCATTGGTAGTTGTGTTAAGGCTTTTATGGACGACTTCTGTGTCTATAGCAGTAGGGCTGAGCATCATGAGAAGTTGCAGATGGTATTGGCTCGATATGATGAATGTGGAGGACAACTAAATCCAAAGAAATGTCATCTAGCACAGCCAAGGGTGAAGTTATTGGGCCATATGGTGTCAGAAAATGGCATTGAGGCTGATCCAGATAAGGTTAAGTCTATTATTCTTCTTCCATCACCTATGAGTACGAAGCAATTGGCAACCTTTATATACAAAGTGAAGTACATGGCACGGTTTATTCCATTGTCTTCACAGCTTCTTTATCCATTACATCAAGTGGCAAAGCATGATCCATTGCAATGGGATGACAAGTGTGAAGAAGTGTTTCAAGAGGTGAAAGAGGTGTTAGGGGGGTTGTCAGCCATGCAGGCTCCTGATTGGGAGAAAGTTTTTTATGTAAATCCATCAGTAGGGGATGATGCCATTGGAGCCATGCTATTGCAAAAGGGGAAGGGCAGCCATTATATGAGGCCAGTGTATTGTGCAAGCCGAGTGAAGTTGGTAGCGGAGAGAAAGTTATCGGAAGTAGAGCTAGTGATGGCCAGTGTAATATTTGCTTGTCGACGATTTCGTCATTACTTGCTACCACGGCCTTTTGTTTTCTTGACGAGTTATGCCTTTTTGCCACAGTTAATTAATGGTATTAACATGTCAAATGTGGTGAAGAAATGGGTAATTGAGCTGCAAGAGTTTGAGTTCTCTTTTCTAGTGGAAGATAGTACAAGGGCTACCCTAGCTGATTTGTTGACCTACAAGGAGAATCCCCTTATTGTTAAGGAAGAGGTGGTGAGAAAGGTAGTTGAAGAAGTGCCACAGATCAGCAATGCACATGTGTTGTTCTTTGATGGTTCATACAAAAAGAGCCATGATGCAGCTTCAGGGGGTATAGCACTTTATGATCCAGAGGGGAAGCTAGTATGCAAGAGAGGGTTCAAATTGGATGCGCATAGTAACAATGAGGCTGAATATGCTACATTGGAAGCCGGATTACACATTTGTTTGAAGCATGGGGTTCGAAGGTTGAGTATAAAAGGTGATGCCTTGTTAGTGGTGAAGCAAGTGTTGGGTGTGTGGAAGAGCAAGAACACCTCATTGAAGGAAATGTGCTTCAGAATTAAAGGCCTGTTAAAAAAGTTTGAAGCATGGAGTATCAGACACATTGAACCTGCTCTAAATGGAGAGGCACATGAAGCAGCTCAAGGCATGATTGGGGAGCTATTTGTGTTGAGGACCACTTTACCTCTTTATCATGGCCGGGAAAGTTTGGCTCAAGAAGAGGAGTTTTTGCTAACAGGAATCATTCCAAAGGAGATTCAGAAGTCTAAGAAGTATGGCTTTGTGCGTAGAGCATACAGGTACAAATTGATTGGTGATGTCTTATACATGAAAGGGGCTGATCTCGTGTTGAGACGTGTACCTTGGCGGGAGGAGCTTTATAGAGTGTTGGAAGAGAATCACGAAGGCGCATGTGGTGGCCATTTTGCTCTAAAGATCACCTTGCATAAGATTTTGCAAGAGGGGTATGTATGGCCTAGTTTGCACAAGGATGTTCACCATTGGTGTAGGTCTTGCAATAGGTGTCAAGCATTTGGGAAGAGAGTGTTGAAGCCAGAGCTACGAAAAACCATTATGGCGTTTGATGTGTTTGAAAAGTGGGGAATTGATGCAATAGGCCCGTTACCTATCACAAGCAGGGGCAAAAGCTATATTTTGACGGCAGTGGACTATCTCTCTAGATGGGCAGAGGCTATAGCAGTAAAACAGATCACTGCAAAGGATGTGGCAAAATTTGTGTATGATGAAATATGTTGCAAGTTTGGGGTGCCACTGGAGTTACTTTCAGATAAGGGGCCTGGCTTTAGAGCTAAACTGCTAGATTTTTTATGTGCAAGATGAAGATTAGGCACCAGCATACCACTCCTTATTACCCGCAGTGTAATGGCTTGAATGAAAGATTCAATGGTGAGCTGGTACAGATTCTTTCGAAAGTGACAGAGCACCAAGGAAAGAATTGGGATTTGGAATTGCCTAGTGCATTATGGGCTTACGGTACTTCGGTGAAGACAGGTACAGGGTTTACTCCATTTCATTTGGTGTATGGAAAGGAAGCACTATTGCCTGTGGAGGTAGAGTTGCCTGCGGTCAAGATGTTAGAGAAGTTGCTTGGGCCGCCTAGTGATGCATTCAAAGAGAGGCTCTTGCAGTTACAAGAGGTCCAGTTGGATAGGATGAGCGCATTGGAGCATTATGGGCAGATGCAGGATAAGGCTTTGACAAAGATAAATGAAAAGGTCAAAAGTAAGGGTATCAAGAAACATGACTTGGTTTTGCGCTACAACAGTAAGCTGGACAACACCTTCCAAAAGAAGTTTCAAATTAAGTGGGAAGGCCCTTTCAAGATAGTAGAGTGTTTTCCAAATGGCACATATCAGCTGGCTAACCTGGATGGTGTTCTACATAAGTCAAGGGTAAATGGATTGCGTCTTAAATTGTATCATGCTAGATTGATGATGGTGGAGCAAGATGAACTGTCTGTGGAGCAACCAATGTTGGTGAAGGATGAGGAGACATGTGATGCGGCGAGTCTCATATCGCTCTTTGCTGCTGCTGATCATGAATGATCTAGCAGGCTAGGGGATGGGCAAATTATGTCAGGAGTTTTTCGGAGCAAGGGATTGCGCATATGTACATACCCATGCATGGTGCATCAAATAAAGTATTGCCCATTTTCCAGAGCCAGGTGGTTACGTGGGGCCCACATGTGTACAGGTAGGACACCATGTACATAGTGCATCGATTTTCATCGTTACTAGTACCATTGTGTTTTTCTACAATAAGGAGGAGTTGGTAGCGCGTAAAACTTCTCGAGGAAGCTATCCGCGGGCCGACGACGTGAGGTCAGCAGGTGCGTCAGATGGCATCTAGTGGCGTCAGGAGGGCGAACGAGGTCAATATTTGCACGCGGATGAGGACGGACACAACGTGGGTGTTTTCTTGTGAGAGTTATGCAGAAAGGTCATTATTAGGACCACTTTTTGGGGCCACTTCACGTGGTGGAGAGATGCATTATTGGAAAAAGCTGAGTGCCAGGTGTGCGAATGATGCAAAGAGGTGACAACTATGCACTGCGAGGTCAGTTTTTGGCCTGTTCGGGGTCCGTTTGAGGTCATCTAAAAGGCCAAGGGTGCCCAACTAATAAAGCTAAGTGTGAAAACTGAAAAAATTGAGAGACGACCAGAAAAAACGTGGAGAAGAGAGGAGGAACAGCCGCAGGTGTGTTTTTTGGGTTTTTGGAGCCTGTTTTGGCCGTAAACTGCTCATCCGATGTCAGATTTGAGCACTTTGACATTGTCGACTGGGGTTTTGGGCCGTTTCGGACGCGATGGCGCTGTCCATTTTGCCAAATTTCTCACTCTTTTTCTGCTGTTTTTCTGTGTAATCTTCTCCGGTGAGTGAAGCTTCTTCTCCAATTTGTGATTGTATCTGGTATCTTTTACCCATATTGTGTGAGCTGTTTGCCCCATTGGTGTTGGCCCAAGATCAATTGTATCTAAACATCAGAAATTCTCCTCTTTTGAGCTGAGTTTTTTGGGTGTGTGTGTGTGTGTGTGTGTCTGTGTGGAGTGGGCAAGTGGATAGTCTCTCTCCTCTCACTCCAGAGGTGTGTTCCCTGTCTCGGCCAGGTGTGTTGTGTAAACCGAGTGGTGCCCCATAGTGTGTGTGTGTGTATCTTCCCAAGAGTGTGTGTCGGGTCGTTATAGAGGCACTGTGTGTGTTTTCATCCCGCTCACAGCGTCACGAACAGTCTGCACAAGGGAACTGTCTGAAATGACTTCACCTGCAGAAATAAGCTGCTCATTGATATCCTTGACACTAGCAAGGAAAGTGTCCATATCATCTTCCTCATGCATAATCTTCGACTCCAGCTCTTTACGCAGCAAAGCAATTTTAGCCTCATTGCGGCTTGCATAAAGACCTGCTAAAATATCTCAAGTCTGTTCTGCAGATTTTGCTGAACGGATGTGAGGAACAATGGTGCGCTTCACAGACAACGCAATCAATGCATGAGCCTGCGCATCCTTAACATCCCAACGAGCTTGTGCTGCCATAGGCAAAACAACTCTAATAGCTGCAATCCTTGTAGCAAGACCTGCAACATCCTCAACATCGCCTACATCCTTAGAACCAGGACGTACATCAATGCCCTGCACAATGTTCAAGACACCTTTTGACACAAGAACATGTTGCATCATATAAGCCCACATAGGGTAGTTGTCCCCATCCAACCTGTCCTCAGCAGCAAACATCTTGAACACATCTGTGTTGTTGTTGTCAGCCATGGTAAATGCTGCACTTGATGTGAAAACTTCCCGAAAATAGGAAAACTGGAGCGGGAACAACCTGTGCTATATAGCACAAACCGTAGAAGACTATAAGGCACTTATTATGCAGAAAACGGCAGTTACAGAAACTCTGCACAAAATGACGAAATAGCCTGTGCAGTACTGCCTGTAGTGGAAACGGAGGCCGAAATGAGTCCAAATCAAAATTCTGAGCAGACCTAGCTCTTCGAGCTATCCCAAAATATTTGTCGACCTGCGAACGCTCGCCAAAGCTTACTGAAATCGGAGAAAGTGAGCAGGCGTGTGCTGGAGCAGCTGGCGACTAACCCCGGGAGGACGTGACCTGCTCTGATACCAATTTTTGGAATTAGGGTTGCAGAGAAACACACACAACTTGGAGAAGACAAAGGAAGCTCAAGGCACACAATAGAGAGTGTGTTACTTAGTGTGCAATGGAAAGATAGATAGCCGTAGAGTGATAGGCGTTGTCAGGAGTTTTTTGGAGCAAGGGATTGCACATATGTACATACACATGCATGGTGCATCGAATAAAGGATTTCCCAGTTTCCAAAGCCAGGTGGTTACATGGGGCCCACATGTGTACAGGTAGGACAGGGTGTACATAGTGCATCGATTTTCACTATTACCAGTACCACTGTGTTTTTTCTACACTAAGGAGGAGTTGGTAGCGCGTAAAACTTCTCGAGGAAGCTATCCGCGGGCCGACGACATGAGGTAAGCAGGTGCGTCAGATGGCATCTAGTGGCGTAAGGAGGGCGAACGAGGTCAATATTTGCACGCGGATGAGGACGGACATAATGTGGGTGTTTTCTTGTGAGAGTTATGCAGAAAGGTCATCATTAGGACCACTTTTTGGGGCCACTTCACGTGGTGGCGAGATGCATTATTGGAAAAAAGATGAGTGCCAGGTGTGCGAATGATGCAAAAAGGTGACAACTATGCACTGTGAGGTCAGGTTTTGGCCTGTTCGGGGTCCGTTTGAGGTCATCTAAAAGGCCAAGGGTGCCCAACTAAAAAAGCTAAGTGTGGGAATTGAAAAAACAGAGAGAAGACCAGAAAAAACGTGGAGAAGAGAGGAGGAACAGCCGCAAGTGTGTTTTTGGGGTTTTTGGAGCCTGTTTTGGCCGTAAACTGCTCATCCGAGGTCGGATTTGAGCACTTTGACATTGTAGACTGGGGTTTTGGTCCATTCCGGACGCGATGGCGCTGTCCATTTTGCCAAATTTCTCACTCTTTTCCTGCTGTTTTTCTGTGTAAGTTTCTCCTATGAGCGAAGTTTCTGCTCTAGTTTGTGATTGTATCTGGATTATTTTACCCATATTGTGTGAGCTATTTGCCCCATTGGTGTTGGCCCAAGCTCAATTGTATCTAAACATCAGAAATTCTTCTCTTTTGAGCTGATTTTTTTGGGTGTGTGTGTGTGTGTGTGGAGTGGGCAAGTGGATAGTCTCTCTCCTCTCACTCCAGAGGTGTGTTCCCTCTCTCGGCCAAGTGTGTTGTCTAAGCCGAGTGGTGCCCCATATTGTGTGTGTGTATCTTCCCAAGAGTGTGTGTCGGGTCGTTATAGAGGCGCTTGTTGGAATTAGGGTTGTAGAGAAACACACACATCTTGGAGAAGACGAAGGAAGCTCAAGGCACACAATAGAGAGTGTGTTACTTAGTGTGCAATGGAAAGATAGATAGCCCTAGAGTGATGGGCGTATATACAATGCACGGGGAAAGAACCTCCTAAAGAGGGAAAAAATGCCCCGGCGGTCCTAGTGTGTTCACACACATCACTACCACATGTATATGGTAACAAACCCCCCCTGAAGTGATGCGGTGAACGAGAGCTGGCACATGAGTAAAGGGAAGTGCCATGCCCTCAGGACAGGATCAGTCCACAAAGGGGAGTAAGCCCAAAGCTTTGCGGAAAGCTTCAAGCTTCTCACGACACAATGCCTTTGTGAAAAGATCTGCAAGGTTGTCCTGTGTTGGCACATAAGCCAAGCTGATCTCTCCTGCTAAGAGCCTCTCCCTGACATAGTGGTAATGCACCTCAATGTGCTTTGTGCGAGCATGAAAAATTGGGTTCCTCGCAACTGCCAATGCGCTCTGACTGTCAGTGTAGATAGTGTTGGGAGTGTCCTGTCCAACACCCAAGTCAGCCATAAGGCGTCTGAGCCATACACACTCAACCGTAGCTGTGAAGACTGCCCTGTACTCAGCCTCACAACTCGAAGTGGCCACAGTAGGTTGCTTCTTGCTCAACCATGATATACATGAACTGCCAAGCATGAAACAAAAACCACTTGTGGACACTCGCGTGTCAAAATAACCAGCCCAATCAGAGTCCGAAAAAGCATGTAAGTCTGGCGGCAATGATCCCCCCTTGGGATAAAACAAGCCAAGATGTAAAGTGCCACTAAGGTAGCGGAAAATCCTCTTGACAGCCTGCCAATGCTTAGACCCTGGGCTATGCATAAATCTACTGACCTGCGAGACTGCAAACTGAATATCTGGCCTCGTGCTGCATACATAAATGAGGCAGCCAACACCATTTTGGTAAAGAGTGCCATCAGCAGGATCGCCAGCATCATGTAGACTCAACTTCAAACCTGTTTCCATGGGAGTGGCAATAGGTTTGCAATCCTCAAGTCCAAACTTACATAGCAATGTCTCTATGTAACTTTTCTGACACAAGGCAATACCACCATCATACTGCTTAAACTGTATACCCAAGTAATGATGCAACAGCCCCAAATCTTTCTTTGGTATTTTTAGCACTCCATCTTTGTCTCCAAGATTCCCCTTGGTAAGAGATGTATTATTCTTTTGACATGGTCCATGGCTCTTTATGAACATAAAGGACAATAGGGAACTAAGGAAACATGCGTATATTATTTGTATTGAGCGTGGCTATAGAAAATTTGATGATAGGTTTGCAGAATGGTAAACATTCAAGTTTTTTGTACCTAATTATTTTCGCAAAACAAAATATAGTGAGTGAGAAGCAATCATATGTTCTGATCACCAACCCATTGAAGTTAACTAGGGAATTTATCTCAAGTCCTACAAAAATCCCTAATCTTATTTTTATGCAACAAAACGTAAAAAATGGCTGTTTTGATGAAAATGCACTGGTCCATCAACTTTGGAGGCTTGGTGTGACCAAAAGATGAGAAATTTTACAAGTTTCTTATTTTTTCCATGTGTAGTAGGCCTTGAACTATAACCTCATGAAAGGATTTTACAAAATGAGTGGATCTACTATGGTTTTGGAGGTTTTTTTAAAAACCCTGAAAGGACACTTTTATGTCCTGTTAGGTTACCAACCTAGTGTTAAAGCACATAAAAACTTCGGACTTCGCTTTAAGCGGAAATACCCATGCATGCCTGGAGTAATCATCAATGAAAGTCACGAAGTACAGGTAATTGCCCAAAGACGGAGTTTGCATGGGTCCACAAACATCACTATGAAAAAGCTGCAACCTGCATGTGGCCCGAACTGAACCATCCTTTGGAAATTTAGAACGCTGCATCTTACCCAAAATACAGCATTCACAAACATGTTTGACAGGTGCTTCAAGAGGTGGCAAAGAAGCAACCATATGAGATTTCTGCAAACGCAGCAAACTGGCAAAATTCAGATGACAAAACGTGGCATGCCAAAGTTTTGCATCTGAAATAGCCCTTGAATCTGCAACAACATTTGTAAAATTTTGTCCACACTTGTCATACAAAGTGAGCTTATACAGCCCACAGCACAAAAGCCCAGATGCAACAATTTCATCACCAAAACTGAGATCATGAACTGTACATCTGTCATCCACAAATTTGACTACAAGTCAAGTGTAGCAAGTGCGGATACAGACAAGAGATTATTCTTGATCCCAGGTACATAAAGTGCATCAACAAGTGTGAAGGAACTGCCATTAGCAGCAGTGAGCACAATCTTTCAACTCCCTGAACTGGATAAGCAGCGTTGTTGGCACAAGTGATTGAATTCCATGAGGGACAGACTCGAGAGAGGTAAACAATTCACTATGTGAGGTAATGGGCTTTGTACCACTGTCGAAATACCACACCTGTGAATCTGCAGCAACTGACAAGCATGCATCATGGACAGCAAGATTGTAAGTGCACTCTGCGCTAAAAGCCCATTCTGCATCACCATCAGCAACATAGTCTCCTTTCACAGAAGACTTAACAATGGTTGCATTTGTAGTGGAACCAGCATTTGCATTGGAACCACCCTCTTTCTTCTTAGCCTCTTTGGCCTTCAACTTAGGACACGACTTGATCAAGTGATCATTGGCTTCACAATAATGGAAACGCATCTTCTTTTTGCCCTTATCACCAGAATTGCCAGACGAAGTGCTGCCAGCAGAAGCATTAGGAACATAATTTTTGCCACTCGCAGCAGAACCATAAGAAGTGGCTGCATTGTTGTTACCACCCTTTCTTTGAGAAGCAATAAAAGCCTGTTCAGCTGCACGCTGTCTACTCCTGTTTTTTCTGGACAGTGACTCTTGCAACAGCAATGTGCATAATGCATCAAACTTGACAACTTCAGGATTTCCTTGGGTCATCAGTCTCCAAGTGCTAGCAAAAGTCTGGTAGGAATCTGGTAAGGCGTCAAGAACAGTCTGCACAAGGGAACTGTCTGAAATGACTTCACCTGCAGAAATAAGCTGCTCATTGATATCCTTGACACTAGCAAGGAAAGTGTCCATATCATCTTCCTCATGCATAATCTTCGACTCCAGCTCTTTACGCAGCAAAGCAATTTTAGCCTCATTGCCGCTTGCATAAAGACCTGCTAAAATATCTCAAGTCTGTTTTGCTGATTTTGCTGAACGGATGTGAGGAACAATGGTGCGCTTCACAGACAACGCAATCAATGCATGAGCCTGCGCATCCTTAACATCCCAACGAGCTTGTTCTGCCATAGGCAAAACAACTCTAATAGCTGCAATCCTTGTAGCAAGACCGGCAACATCCTCAACATCGCCTACATCCTTAGAACCAGGACGTACATCAATGCCCTGCACAATGTTCAAGACAACTTTTGACACAAGAACATGTTGCATCATATAAGCCCACATAGGGTAGTTGTCCCCATCCAACCTGTCCTCAGCAGCAAACATCTTGAACACATCTGTGTTGTTGTTGTCAGCCATGGTAAATGCTGCACTGGATGTGAAAACTTCCCGAAAATAGGAAAAATGGAGCGGGAACAACCTGTGCTATATAGCACAAACCGTAGAAGACTATAAGGCACTTATTATGGAGAAAACGGCAGTTACAGAAATTCTGCACAAAATGACGAAATAGCCTGTGCAGTACTGCCTGTAGTGGAAATGGAGGCCGAAATGAGTCCAAATCAAAATTCTGAGCAGACCTAGCTCGGCGAGCTATCCCAAAATATTTGTCAAACCTGCGAACGCTCGCCAAAGCTTACTGAAATCGCGGAGAAAATGAGCAGGCGTGTGCTGAGCAGCTGGCGACTAACCCCGGGAGGACGTGACCTGCTCTGATACCAATTGTTGGAATTAGGGTTGCAGAGAAACACACACAACTTGGAGAAGACAAAGGAAGCTCAAGGCACACAATAGAGAGTGTGTTACTTAGTGTGCAATGGAAAGATAGATAGCCGTAGAGTGATAGGCGTTGTCAGGAGTTTTTTGGAGCAAGGGATTGCGCATATGTACATACACATGCATGGTGCATCGAATAAAGGATTGCCCAGTTTCCAAAGCCAGGTGGTTACATGGGGCCCACATGTGTACAGGTAGGACAGGGTGTACATAGTGCATCGATTTTCACTATTACCAGTACCACTGTGTTTTTTCTACACTAAGGAGGAGTTGGTAGCGCGTAAAACTTCTCGAGGAAGCTATCCGCGGGCCGACGACATGAGGTAAGCAGGTGCGTCAGATGACATCTAGTGGCGTAAGGAGGGCGAACGAGGTCAATATTTGCAAGCGGATGAGGACGGACACAATGTGGGTGTTTTCTTGTGAGAGTTATGCAGAAAGGTCATCATTAGGACCACTTTTTGGGGCCACTTCACGTGGTGGCGAGATGCATTATTGGAAAAAAGATGAGTGCCAGGTGTGCGAATGATGCAAAAAGGTGACAACTATGCACTGTGAGGTCAGGTTTTGGCCTGTTCGGGGTCCGTTTGAGGTCATCTAAAAGGCCAAGGGTGCCCAACTAAAAAAGCTAAGTGTGGGAACTGAAAAAACAGAGAGAAGACCAGAAAAAACATGGAGAAGAGAGGAGGAACAGCCGCAAGTGTGTTTTTGGGGTTTTTGGAGCCTGTTTTGGCCGTAAACTGCTCATCCGAGGTTGGATTTGAGCACTTTGACATTGTAGACTAGGGTTTTGGTCCATTCCGGACGCGATGGCGCTGTCCATTTTGCCAAATTTCTCACTCTTTTCCTGCTGTTTTTCTGTGTAAGTTTCTCCTATGAGCGAAGTTTCTGCTCTAGTTTGTGATTGTATCTGGATTATTTTACCCATATTGTGTGAGCTATTTGCCCCGTTGGTGTTGGCCCAAGCTCAATTGTATCTAAACATCAGAAATTCTTCTCTTTTGAGCTGGTTTTTTTGGGTGTGTGTGTGTGTGTGTGGAGTGGGCAAGTGGATAGTCTCTCTCCTCTCACTCCAGAGGTGTTTTCCCTATCTCGGCCAAGTGTGTTGTCTAAGCCGAGTGGTGCCCTATAGTGTGTGTGTGTATCTTCCCAAGAGTGTGTGTCGGGTCGTTATAGAGGCGCTTGTTGGAATTAGGGTTGTAGAGAAACACAGCTTGGAGAAGACGAAGGAAGCTCAAGGCACACAATAGAGAGTGTGTTACTTAGTGTGCAATGGAAAGATAGATAGCCCTAGAGTGATGGGCGTATATACAATGCACGGGGGAAAAAAACTCATAAAGAGGGAAAAAATGCCCCGGCGGTCCTAGTGTGTTCACACACATCACTACCACATGTATATGGTAACAAATCCCCCCTGGAGTGATGCGGTGAACGAGAGCTGGCACATGAGTAAAGGGAAGTGCCATGCCCTCAGGATAGGATCAGTCCACAAAGGGGAGTAAGCCCAAAGCTTTGCGGAAAGCTTCAAGCTTCTCACAACACAATGCCTTTGTGAAAAGATCTGCAAGGTTGTCCTGTGTTGGCACATAAGCCAAGCTGATCTCTCCTACTAAGAGCCTCTCCCTGACATAGTGGTAATGCACCTCAATGTGCTTTGTGCGAGCATGAAAAATTGGGTTCCTCGCAACTGCCAATGCGCTCTGACTGTCAGTGTAGATAGTGTTGGCAGTGTCCTGTCCAACACCCAAGTCAGCCATAAGGCGTCTGAGCCATACACACTCAACCGTAGCTGTGAAGACTGCCCTGTACTCAGCCTCACAACTCGAAGTGGCCACACTAGGTTGCTTCTTGCTCAACCATGATATACATGAACTGCCAAGCATGAAACAAAAACCACTTGTGGACACTCGCGTGTCAAAATAACCAGCCCAATCTGAGTCCGAAAAAGCATGTAAGTCTGGCGGCAATGATCCCCCGTTGGGATAAAACAAGCCAAGATGTAAAGTGCCACTAAGGTAGCGGAAAATCCTCTTGACAGCCTGCCAATGCTTAGACCCTGGGCTATGCATAAATCTGCTGACCTGCAAGACTGCAAACTGAATATCTGGCCTCGTGTTGCATACATAAATGAGGCAGCCAACAGCATTTTGGTAAAGAGTGACATCAGCAGGATCGCCAGCATCATGTAGACTCAACTTCAAACCTGTTTCCATGGGAGTGGCAATAGGCTTGCAATCCTCAAGTCCAAACTTACATAGCAATGTCTCTATGTAACTTTTCTGACACAAGGCAATACCACCATCACACTGCTTAAACTGTATATCCAAGTAATGATGCAACAGCCACAAATCTTTCATCTTGAAAGTAGCATTCAAATCAGCCTTAAATTCAGCAATATGTCTCTCATTTGGTCCAGTGATCAGCAAATCATCAACATAAAGAACCACAATGAGAAATACATCATCCTCACGCTTTACATACAATGTGCTTTCTGTTGGACTGTTATGAAAGCCTCGTTTAACCAAATGAGTGTCAACTTTCTCATACCAAGCACGAGGAGATTGCTTCAACCCATACAAAGCCTTCTTACATTTGCACACTTTGTCCTCTTGTCCTTTTATGACAAAACCACGAGGCTGCGTTACATAAACTTCCTCAAATATGTCACCATTCAAGAAAGCAGTAACAATGTCTGATTGATGTACATCCCAACCAAAATGAGCTGCCAATGCACATAGAAAACGTACAGTAGTCATACCACAAGTGGGAGCAAAAGTCTCTTCATAATCTATGCCTTTTTGTTGTGCATAACCCTTTGCAACAAGTCGAGCCTTATGGCGATCGATCTCACCATCCGGCTTGCGTTTCAACTTGTAAACCCACTTCGTACCAATGGCCTTTTTGCCAGGAGGCAAATCACATAAAGTCCATGTGTCATTTTCTATAAGTGCATCATATTATGATTGCATGGCAACCATCCAATTTTCTGAATTATGTGCTTCATCAAAAGACAGAGACTCCTCAACATCATGTAAGCTAGACACAGCCAAAGCATAACAATCTGATGCATAAGATGCATGGCGAGAGCCTGAACGAGTACGACTAGACAAAGGTGCATCCAATTTACTGTCACGCAAAGTGTGCACCAGCCATTTTGGCATACCTCTAGCCTGCTCATTTTCAGCCCTTTCCTCATCAAGTACATCATGTACATCTGCATCAGTAATAGGTTGATCTAGGACATTTTCACAAACCCCCATAGGCTGTACATTTTCCTCATTGGAACTTACATTCTTATTTCCACCACTGAAAAGAGGCAACAAAGTGTCATAAATGTCCTGTGAGCTTACATTACTGTCTCTAGTACATGACAGCAAGGGCTGAACAGAATCTTCCACAAACACTACATCCCGTGAAACCAGAATACATTTTGTTTGCGGATGATACAACCTGTAACCTTTGCTTTCAGCACTATAACCAACAAAAATACATTTGACAGCGTTATCATCCAATTTTCTGCGCTGTACTTGTGGCACCAAAGCATATGCCAAACAGCCAAAAACACGCATGTGCTCAATAGAAGGCTTTCTACAATGCCATGCTTCATATGGAGTAATAGATTGTAAAGCTTTCGTAGGACACCTGTTAAGTACATAAGTGGCACACATGATGGCCTCAAGCCAAAAAGAATGCGGCAAAGCTTGACTTTTGACCATACATCGTGCCATTTTCGTTAGTGACCTGTTTTTCCTCTCAGCAACACCATTTTGTTGAGGTGTATAAGGCACTTTACATTGGTGTTTTATCCCACGACTAGCCAGAAATGCATTAAATTCATGAGACATATACTCCCCCCCTCGATCGGAACGGAGGGTGTCCATAGTACATTTTGAGACATTTTCAGCCATAGCCAAAAATTGTTTGAAGCACATAAAAACTTCGGACTTCGCTTTAAGCGGAAATACCCATGCATGCCTAGAGTAATCATCAATGAAAGTCACGAAGTACAGGTAATTGCCCAAGGACGGAGTTTGCATGGGCCCACAAACATCACTATGCACAAGCTGCAACCTGCATGTGGCCCTAACTGAACCATCCTTTGGAAACTTAGAACGCTGCATTTTACCGAGAATACAGCCTTCACAAACATGTTTGACAGGTGCTTCAAGAGGCGGCAAAGAAGCAACCATATCAGATTTCTGCAAACGCAGCAAACTGGCAAAATTGAGATGACCAAAACGTGCATGCCAAAGTTTTGCATCTGAAATAGCCCTTGAATCTGCAACAGCATTTGCAAAATTTTGTCCACACTTGTCATACAAAGTGAGCTTATACAGCCCACGGCACAAAAGCCGAGATGCAACAATTTCATCACCAAAACTGAGATCATGAACTGTACATTTGTCATCCACAAATTTGACTACAAGTCCAAGTCTAGCAAGTGCGGATATAGACAAGAGATTCTTCTTGATCCCAGGTACATAAAGTGCATCAACAAGTGTGAAGGAACTGCCATTAGCAGCAGTGAGCACAATCTTTCCAACTCCCTGAACTGGATAAGCGGCGTTGTTGGCACAAGTGATTGAATTCCCATGAGGGACAGACTCGAGAGAGGTAAACAATTCACTATGTGAGGTAATGGGCTTTGTAGCACCACTGTCGAAATACCACACCTGTGAATCTGCAGCAACTGACAAGTATGCATCATGGACAGCAAGATTGTAAGTGCACTTTGCGCTAAAAGCCCATTCTGCATCACCATCAGCAACATAGTCTCCTTTCACAGAAGACTTAACAATGGTTGCATTTGTAGTGGAACCAGCATTTGCATTGGAACCACCCTCTTTCTTCTTAGCCTCTTTGGCCTTCAACTTAGGACACGACTTGATCAAGTGATCATTGGCTTCATAATAATGGAAACGCATCTTCTTTTTGCCCTTATCACCAGAATTGCCAGACGAAGTGCTGCCAGCAGAAGCATTAGGAACATAATTTTTGCCACTCGCAGCAGAACCATAAGAAGTGGCTGCATTGTTGTTACCACCCTTTCTTTGAGAAGCAATAAAAGCCTGTTCAACTGCACGCTGTCTAGTCCTGTTTTTTCTGGACAGTGACTCTTGCAACATCAATGTGCATAATGCATCAAACTTGACAACTTCAGGATTTCCTTGGGTCATCAGTCTCCAAGTGCTAGCAAAAGTCTGGTAGGAATCTAGTAAGGTGTCAAGAACAGTCTGCACAAGGGAACTGTCTGAAATGACTTCACCAGCAAAAATAAGCTTCTCATTGATATCCTTGACACTAGCAAGGAAAGTGTCCATATCATCTTCCTCATGCAGACCAAGCTCTTCGAGTTATCCCAAAATATTTTTCGACCTGCGAACGCTTGCCAAAGCTCACTGAAATCGGAGAAAGTGAGCAGGTGTGTGCTGGAGCAGCTGGCGACTAAGCCCGGGAGGACGTGACCTGCTCTTATACCAATTGTTGGAATTAGGGTTGCAGAGAAACACACACAGCTTGTAGAAGACGAAGGAAGCTTAAGGCACACAATAGAGAGTGTGTCACTTAGTGTGCAATGGAAAGATAGATAGCCCTAGAGTGATGGGGGTATATACAATGCATGGGGGAAAAAACCTCCTAAAGAGGGAAAAAATGCCCCGGCGGTCCTAGTGTGTTCACACACATCACTACCACATGTATATGGTAACAGCGCTGTGTGTGTTTTCATCCCGCTCACAGCGTATATACAATGCACGGGGGAAAAAACCTCCTAAAGAGGGAAAAAATGCCCCGGCGGTCCTAGTGTGTTCATACACATCACTACTACATGTATATGGTAACAATGAATAAGTATAGTGGGCGGGCACCTGGCCTAACCGGCCACACGAGGCTTTACCCCAACAACACCCCCGATCCCCAACACACCATACCATAACCATCATAGAACAACCCATAGTAACTAAACTAAGCAAAAAAGAGCATACCGCACCTCCAAGGGGAGCTGGAGACTCCATCATTTGCTCCAATTTTGTTTCTATCACCCAAGACCAATGACACCATCGGAGTGAAGCCGAACACAAGCAACCATCGGAATAGTTAAAAGCTTCAAATTGTAGGTTTTCCTTGGGAGGCAAGCCCCATAAATAGTACGTTCAAGCCATTGGAGGACAAAACAACAATCTACACCTTCAAACCAGTAGACCTGAGTAGTACTAGGCTAGGGGGAGTCTTGCCCCATCCAAAGGCTCCACAAACCATTGCCACCATGAGGACAACACCTGGCACATACATGCCACATGTTAATTTGTAGCAAGCAAACCACAAGCCATCATTGCCTGCTTCAGAATAGGTAGGAGGGATGATCTCTCCTATTGCAAGAATTGGGTGGTTGGAGCAAGGACAGGAAGGAACATGGGAGGGGTAGCTAGGCACCCCCCGCTGGGACAAACCTTTGACCCACACTTCTTGCCATAGGTTGCCCCCTTTAGTCTTCCCACTATGAGCACCTTGTAGGCCAAGTGCACCCTCCCTTAACAAACCCTAGCTTGTTTTAGAAATCAAAATCTAAACATCCAACCAAATTTGATACCATGAAAAGGGGTGAACCCTCTTGGCATTATTTGTGCCACCAACAACCACCCTACTATTCATGCTGCCTAGTTTGCTGCTAAAAGGAACATTGGCTTTTGATTATCGATGAATAATCACCGATGTGTGCTGGCTCGTCACGAGCATGACTAGTATTTATAATTCTTTTGGGTTCTTAATATAATATACTCACGTTAGAGAATTTTGCAAAAAACACATCGGCTTTTGATTGTTGAGGCCAAACTAATTATGGAACCACAATTAAGCAAACATATAAGCTAATAAATGTATTTTGTTTGATATATATAATGCCTTAGAGTTTGACCTTGTTTTTTTTTTTGGAAAGTTACACCACCAATTGGAAATTGTGAGCATTATTACAATTGTGCCATTGCGATTTGTCGTACTAAACTTTAGAAAATTAGTGTAAAATAGAGAAAAGAGTTCAAATTTTATAAATTCTCCCTTCAAAAAAGTAGAGTATGAGTTTTACTTAGCACATGCAAGAGGGAAGGTGCCATGACTTTACAACTCACGCTTTCACGATCATGATCATGATGGCCATGATTCCATCTACCTTCAATAAAGAGGAAACAATTTCCTAAATTAATTACAAATCATGTTTGCACAATCAATCGCAATCGAACAAGTGAAGGTTTCACAAGGGCTTCAAGTTATGTTGAAAAGGAATGCTTCATGCACATAAGGTTAATGCATCGCTGCTCTTATCAAGCTGATTGACACGCTTAAGCTTAAGATTGTTTTGTAGAGGAAGAACTAGGGTAAAGGGGCCATGTTAAGCACCTTTCGAGGACGTCGGGCGCTTTTCTTGGGTGTTGTAGCGTTAGCAAGTCTGTCTAGTGCAAAAGTAGGCAAGACGAAGGGCACCCTGCAGCAAAAACCTTGGGTGAAATGGCAATCTCCAACAACGAGTACGACAAGCGTAAAGAATTTCCTTTGTTAAAATATTGGGTACCAGTGCGAAAACAACACAGGGGGGTATTCAAGACCGAAGGTCACCTAGCAAGAATCGAACACGCAGCGCGACCAATTAGATTTCAGGTTCACTCAATGTAACCATGCCGCCTCCTGAGCTTCCGTGCTGAAGTGGGAGCTTGAAAAGGGCGGGGGGGGGGGGGGGGGGGGGGGGGGGGGGGGGGCACTTTCGATTCTGTGTGTGTGTGTGTGTGTGTGTATATCTACCTACCTACCTACCTATAGGATTTGCTTTACGAGCGTGAAGAAGGACAAGGGTGTTCTTGAACTTCAAATTCCTTTCTCATCTTTTGCTCAACTTCTCATCTCTAATGAATTCATTGACACCAAAATGTGGGAGATTTTTTGTTGATACCTCCAGCATGGACTCACTCAGACGTAAAAGTTATAAAAGTTACCCATGAAGTAACACTAGGGCCAAAGCCAAGCAGGAAGCCACCGGGCTAAGGATTGTGAAAAAATAAGGGAGAAGGAAAAGCATTCCTTCTCTGCTACAAAAGTGAGAAGGAAAAGAAATCAATTGCTGCAAAAGGAAGGAAGAAAAGCTACCTCATAGTCACCTCTGAGATGGATGAAAGAAATAAAGAAATCTTGTACTTAATGAAAGAAGGACTGCTAGCAGATATACCACTAGTAGATCAGTTAAGGAATTTAGCAATGGACTCTACAAATATCCTTATTTTATAGGATCCAGACACACATACAATTTATGCAATCGTCTATATATGCCTAAAGTAAGTCCCAACATCTTGCTTTAACTTGGTCATTAGCTTTGGGCTTTGGATTGGAGAATAATAGTTTTTTAGCTTTGGATTGTAGTTTAATTAAGATCCAACTTCCTCAACAAAGCCAGACTAAAATATATATTCTGGATCCACAAATGTATGTGCTTCTATGAATGAGAAATAATCCTCAAAGTACATTGGAGAGGTGGTTTGCTCATTGCCCAATGCTCCAACTAATAATGATTGTTTTTCCATACAAAAGCAACAATCACAAGAGCCTGGTATGCATTGAGCTTGACACGCTAGTGCTATGGACTCTCAATTCAATTCTAGGAACCCATCCGAAACTAAGGCTAGGAGTGTCCAAAAATTAAAATTAGTTTTTTCTTTGATAGAGCTATATAAAATGATTGTGGTAGCCGATCAACCATTTTGTTTGTTTGCACCTACATAAAAAGATTACATGTATATGGGAGGCTATTTGGCAATTTTGAACTATCCAAGGCACATATAAAAAGATTTCATTGTGCCAAATGAAAGTGATGCAAACTCATGTGAATGGAGATGTCTCCTCTATGTGGAATATATATTGTAGAGCCTCTTTGCATAAAATCCATTCATAAAAAGGCGGGCATTTTGCAATGTATTCAATAACTTGGTGGTTTTATAGATTCGGAATGCATTTGAGAGATACACCCTAGAATACCTACAATGATATTGTGCTATGCTTATCCAACATTTAGTGTTTGTCATTGTTCCTTGCCTCTTGGATATGCAAAAGATAGCTTCATCAATGATCATGCGTTTGAGATGAAAATGACTAGTGAGGGACCTAAGCTAGTGTAATTGGGGTGGGACCATAAAAGACCAATACAAGATGAGCAAAAGGAAAAAGAGAAAAGAGAAATTATTTACCATGCGGAGGGAGGGGCTGATGAGGAGAAAGGAGCCCAAGAATTCTCACCAACGCATAGTCCCAAGCCTCAAAGAAAAGATCTAGGATTCTTGACAAGGATAGTCCCAAGCCTCTCTAGAGTCTCAAGCCTCAAATAGAAGAGCATGAACCTCCTAAGGCTAAAATAGTGCCTGAGTTTCAAATGGAGGACCATAAAGCTTAAGAAGCGTACACCTGTACCATGGGAACACAAGATTCTAGGGCCGTGAAAGCACAATTGCATGAGCGGGACAACCTTGACAAAAGAGAAGACAATGTTGACACTCGACAAGACAACATCAACACTAGCAAAACCGAGTATGGACCTTTACTACAAGTAGACATGGTTGTCCTGGTAACATCCTATATAGTTAAATGAATTATGAAAGAGTCATTCTACTTTCTAACTACTTATATGATCCACATAATGTTTGCAAAAATTGATTATCATGGACATCAATTACAAGATATAGACAACATGGTTCTTAGCACTTTGAGGGTGGGAAATTGAAGGGTTATTATTTTTATAGGCACCAAGGATTGGTAATCAATGGAGCCCTAAAACCTCAAGCAACTGACGAGGATCGTTTGTACCAAAGCCACAATACAAAAATCAGAATTTAATTTTGTGTATAGCCAAAAATAGTGTATTGTCTCCAATGTACACGTGTTTTAAAATTATTTTTCCCAAATCTATGTGCCCTTTGATGCTCACAACATTTTATTGATAGATGACACACGACACAAAGGTTTGCTTAATCCACTTGGCACAACTCTCTCATTTCGCCATTATTTGAAGGGCATCTTCAAATTGATTTCTACCTAGAGGATATTTTGATCCCACAATTGTAGCAATTGTATTTAAGCCCCTTATCTACAGTTGAATTTGTACTTGCAAATACACTACGTTATGCTAACTCTATATGTTAAAATGACTCTCTGTACCTGTCAAGCTAGTGATAATGCTTTGTTAGAGAGAGAGAGAGAGAGAGAGAGAGAGAGAGAGAGAGAGAGAGAGAGAGAGAGAGAGTCATATAATTATCACTAATGATGCTTTGTTAGAGAGTCATATAATGCTTTGTTAGAGAGAGAGAGAGAGAGAGAGAGAGAGAGAGAGAGAGAGAGAGAGAGAGAGAGTCATATAATTATCACTAATGCACGTTTGAAATAAAGATTTGTATTTATCCAAAAGGTACATTTTTGTGGAATACTTCCAAGATGAATTACATTGAAATGATTTGCACTCTGCCACAAAGATCTCTACAGAGAAATTGCTTCTCCCTTCATTGCATTACTTTCTATCTGCCTAGAAAGAAATATAGTTTTGAGGGGTCATTGTCCATTATCTCCTCCACTATGTCATGTCAGAGCTAGACCAGCTTGCAGTGCCCCCTTATGGTTATCACTATCACAAGTTTCAGGTCTTTATCCAACACTTCCACATCTATGATAGCATTCTTCTCCATACTAGTTAAGTTTTGATCAATAGATACATAGAAACATCCGATGAAGTGAGAACACTTGTACCAAAAGGACATGATAAGCAATTGAGTAGCAATCATATACTTGACAACCAAATGCAATCTTGTAGCATATGTCATCCACCTCTTTCACATACCAAGAAGCTTTTCATAGAAGGAAGAATCAAGGGATTTACAAACTAACATAGTCTTAGCAAAATTTACATGGCAAGAGTGAAAAATCTCAACAAATATACTAATAGGATAGAAATTTTCAAGCCTCACCAATTTAGTGGGTACAGAGTTTCAAAGATACCTTTGCATGTCCCTATAGAGCTTACTCCACAACGCCTCACTCAATGTTGTGTCGAGAGCTATCCAGTCAATGGAATTTCTACTTGGTTGGTAGAGGAACCTTTACCAATGTTTCTTTTTCATTACTTTGGTTGAGTTGATAGAAATGGGCATAGAAGAATATGCCCTTATATGCAAGGCTGTTGCTGGTTCTTCTTGCATACCGTAAGATACCAATGTGAGCATGGGTTAAAAATATGAGACCTATAATGCACTCCCCATGCTCCCATTCCTCATGCAAGGAAGGATAAATATCTATAAATGTAAGAGATAAATATAAGAGAACGAAACGCACCTTAAAATAAAAAGGCTAACTGTAAGAATCAACTTACAAATGCATCGTGGATGATGATCCATTGAGACATTACCACCATTAGAAATCACATGAGAGAGTGAAATTGTGTTGAACTAAAATCTCTTTAATACTCTTCTTGCCAACTTCCACTTTAAAATCGAGCACTTTTGGTTTCCATGCAAAATGAAAAAGATTTGCTAAACAAGACATTTTTCTTGTCCTAGCTTGCATGAGAACCCATGAACATTTGCTTATCCTTTACTCTTGCCATTGATTACTTGCAATAGTGACAGAGTTTGAACTTGAATTAGAGCTTATGGTAGTGATTAGACTTCTTGGTAGATTCATGGTCAAATTAGTTGGGGCGAGAGTAGAGCAACCCCTTAAGCTTTTTGAACGGGAAGAATAAATAGCGATGGTTGTAAGAGAAACAAGAAATTTTGAGCTTTGAACGGAGGGAAATAGAGTTTTGAAAGCTTTTAATGAAGGGAGAAATATAGAAAAGTTGTTATCTACTTGATGGCTACAGCGTCTCTTGGCAGTGGATCCACATATTGAAGAAGAAGCCAACTACATAAAAAGAAGAAGTTACCTTCCTTTGAAGACAAGATTCTACCATTTCATAATTTTCTTCTTATTTCTTAATTTATTTCATGTATTTTCTATGTTACATAGCATTGATGCTCATGAGCGGTGCGTCCTTTCTCTCTCTTCAATATGGCCCTCTAAAAGATCTCTAAAATCTACTAATGAAATCCAGTTGCCACAAGTCTAACCTTATAGAAATCAAAACTATGCCTATGTTTCAACTTCAAAACCCACTTAGTACCAATGGTGCTTTTTCTAGTCTACAAATCACACAAATATTATATGTCATTCTTCATAATAGCATCATACTATGATTGTGTTGCATCTAGCCAATTTTCTAGATTTTGTACCCCATCAAATTCCAAAGTTTCTTCCTCATTATACATACTAAACATAGACAAATCATAAAAATATGATGCATAGGAGACATGCTCAAATCCTAAATGACTAAATTAGACCAAGGTGCATCCAATTCACTATCATGTAAAGTTTGCACCAGCCATTTTGGCATACTGCTAGAGTGCTCATTTTCAACCATATATTGCTATTTTCAATCGTATCCTCATCAATTACATATTGTCCACTTTCATTAGTAATGGGATTATCAATAAAATTATTTGATACCTGTATATGCTATACTTGTGCTCTCTAACCCACATTTGTATCCCTTCTCTTGAATGATGGCAACAATGTACTATATACATTCTATGAGCTCACATATGTCTCCTTGGTACATTCTAACACTATATCTTCCGCACAAAAAACACCTTGACTCAATCAAAATTTTCTTGGCTTGTAGATGATACATATAACCTTTTATTTTTGAATTGTCACCAACAAAAATCTATTTTAGTGCCTTATCATCCCGGGGAGGTCACCTAAGAAAAATGTAACCTATCATCACGTGAGTTCAACAGAAGGGTATTTAAAGTTCTTGAAACTTATAGAAATATGTATACAAAAGGATATCATTTTTTCAAATTTGAAACAAACTTACAGATTTTTTAAGAAAAGGGTACATTATATTCCTAACAAAATTTACAGATAAGGGGTTTTACAAACATGTCTTGAACGCATGTGATATGGTAATTTTACACATAGTGAACCCCCTGAGCTTATCATATGATTCATGTGTTATTGCTCAAGCCTCAAGGCATAGACCAAGCAGTCAAAACATCTAAATTACCAATAAATGGTTTCTTTCCATGCTATGCTGCTTAGATAGTGATAAACTAAAATGTTTAGTGGGATGCATAACAACCCAAAGCGAAATGCATTTCACCATACATTGCGTCATCTCCACAAGTGACTTGTTTTCTCTCTTAGCAACACCAAGGGTATATGACACTATACATTAGAGTTTTATCACAGAAATCACCAAAAACTCATTGAGCTCTTTAGATATATCCTCCCCTTGGCCAAATTGGATGGTGGCTACCAAGGTTTATTTTGATGGGCAAGGGTGTCCTTCAAATTTCCAAAAGTTTACAAAACCTTATTGTATTTTTTGAAGGGTAGATCACATTTTCACCCTTAAAAAATTGGGTAAAATACCCCAAAATAGGTAAAATGCTCAACAAAAGGCAATCTTGGTGGCCACAATACACCAAATACATTTTCAACCATATCATAAATTTATTTAAGCTCCGAAACACTTCAACTTTGGCCTTAAGTGGATGTACTCATGCATAGAATGAGTTATTATCATTTAAACTCTGAGAGTACAAATTATTATCAAAAGATGGAGTATGCATTGGACCACAAACATCACTATGGATAGCTTCAATTTGTAAAAAGCTTGCAAGCAACCACACTTTAAAAACTTATAATGTTTCATTTTTTTCAAACACAACCTTCACATTGATGTTCCAATAGTGGTTCAAGAGGGGGAAACAAAGCAACCATAGTAGATTTCTCCATAGGAAACAAATTAGCAAACATACCAAATTTTTGCATATAAAAAAGACTTAGAAACAAAAAATTTTGTGCATGCTAAATCTTCCACACATTTCTTGTAAGAGTGAGCTTATAGCCCTTGAGACACAGCTTCTTGTGTCACAAACCTATCACCGAAAAGTGATATTATGTATAGGTGAGGTTTTGCAAGTGCAAATATTGAAAAATCATACTTCTTGATCCCAAGTACATATAGAATATTAGCAAGTGTGAATGAATATTCATATGTATTAGTGAGCTCAATCTTTCCAACTCCATTAACTCGATAAGAAGCATTATCAAAAAATGTGATAGTATTGCCATTAGGGATTGTCTCAAGAGTAGAAAAAAAACCTGATGAGATACAACGTTCTTGGTTACACCATTGTCAAAGTACCACATATGATTCATATAGGCTGCAATTCATGCATCATGAATATATGGGTCGTATTGACATGGGGCCAAGGGCCATTCCGCAATTTGCATAACATTTTCCATGTGAAAAAGAGACCAAAATGGCAGTATTTTCCTCTTTCTTGTGAGCCTCTTTAGTCTTAAGCTTAGGGCATTGAGTGATGATGTAAACAATATTTAGATTTTTGCTTCTTCTAGATTTAATCAGCGACCTTCTCAAAAGTATTGAAGTTAAACAAAGAAGAAGGAGAGACAAACATGCTACATGGAGAATCATTAGAGGTGGCAATAGTAATATTCTTCCTTTGCTATGAAGTCTCAAATGTGTTTTCAATAGCATGGTACTTAGTCTCTTTTCTAGACTTGTCCTCTTAGAGAAATATAGAGACAAGACCATTGCCATCAAGTTTATTTTTTGTCACAAGTCTCCAAGTGAAGGAAAAAGTCTGATAAGCATTGAGCAATGCATCAAGAACTATCTATACAAGGGAATTGTTAGAAATGACCTCACTAACACAACTTAGCTACTCCTTGAGCTCTCCTTGGGATGCTTAGGGAGGTCATCAACAAAAAATGTACCTACCATGTAAGTTCAACAAAAGGATATTTAAAATTTTTTAAGCTATAGAAATATATCTATAGAAGGATATTATTTCTTCAAACTCCAAAAAGGGGACATTATATTATGAGAAAGACTCACTTGATACGGGGTTTTAAAAATATGTCTTGAATGCACAAGATATGGCGGAAGTTTTGCACATAGTGAGCCCCCCAAGTTGAAACGTGAAATAATTACATCCATATCATTGTCCTCATGCATAACCTTTGGTTCTGACTCCAGAAAATAATGTTTTCCTAGTTGAGTCTCAAATGAATAGAATCTAATTGTTGAGCAAATATGTGAAGTAATGGAATTTTCAACAAAAAGTGCAATCAATGTATGAGCATCTGTAAATTTAGCATCCCAGCCGGCATGCTTAGCATTAGGAAACAACTCTAGCATTAGTGTGAAAATATGCAAGGAGAAGAGAGAGGGAGGAGATGGACACAACTCAAATTTGAGAGATAATGATATAATGAGTGTGTTCTCCTAGCTAACAATATTCTATACAAAATGATATAATGCCTCACAATGTTCCCTATGTTCTTGTGAGAGTGAGCAACGGAAAGGGTGTGAGCCACGAGCACCAAAAACGTTGGAGAGAGAGAGAGAGAGAGAGAGAGAGAGAGAGAGAGAGAACACAAGCGCTCTGCAAATGATGCTCTCAATACACAATTTGAATGACTACAATACCTAAGCATTATATTTATAGAATCTTAGGTTGAAGTAGGGCAAAATGTGTAACTGGTGCAAAAAACATAGAAGACCAAAAATGGCTAAAAATGTGTGCACCTAGCCAGGCTCAAAAAATGACCGGTTGGACAGTGCTAAAGTGTCCACCCATGCAATCTACATTATGTGTGATGGGTTGCCAACCCAAGACAATCACTAGCCGTACAAAATGGTGAAGCAATGATGGTGTAATTATTCTAACAATTCTCTCTTCTTCTTCCCAATGCTAAGGTGTGAGTGTGCTTCCCAATAGCAACACTTTACCACCTTTCTAAGTTCACTATCTAAGATGTATTGGCATACCTACTGTATCCCAATATCATCTTGGAACTAGGCACCATTAATAGGCTCTAAGCACTAGGGTAATCCTAGGTACAAGTGTGTACAACGGGACCAGTGAAACCTTTTGTACTACACTCTTTATAGTTGCTAAACATGACTCCTCCAAGTGACTTTCAAGAATTTCTTTGGTAGGTAGATCCTCCATGATGTGGTGAACATTCTTATTTACACTTCATCAAGAGATCATGGTTGTATCTCTTGGTAGGTCACTCGCAAATTGGTATGTTATGTCATGTGTGTACGGTCTGTAGCTCTACAAGCAACCAACTTGGTACCTTCACCAAAAGTGATAGGAGTGGAATAAGGTCAAGCCCTTTGACCACATAATAGTTCATATTTAGTAGAACAACTTGTCTTGTATTTCTCCACAAGATCGCTATTGTAGGTGGCTGATATCACTATTACAGTTCTACCTATAGACCTCCTAAAATTGCTCTTGACTTTTAGGTACTTTATTATCCAACCTCTTGGTAGTTACTATAGACTCTTTCCATGTGTAGATGGGGTAAAATCCATGGCCATGGGCATGTGTTCTCATGCCCTAACATCACACTGGAGTCCATATTGACTCACTTCCATCATGCCTCCTTCCTTAGTACGTGTTCGCATCTTTAGTGGAGATGATTCGGGTGAATTCATGCTAAATCAAAGCAGCAAGGCTCACTCACAAGACACTGTAGGTCTATAGCATGGGAACATGGGCATAGGAAATGCATGTGAAATTAGCTTTTTATCTCAAGAGAATTAGTATGAAAATTTGAACAGATAAGATAAGGAAAAAGAAAAGGTAAAAAGATAAGATAAGGTGAATAAGTGCCTTGTTGAAAAACTTTTGATAAGGAAGATAGGCTATCAAGATAAGATAAGGTGAATAAGTACCTTGTTGAAAAAATTTTGATAATGAAGATAGGCTATCAAGATAAGTGAAGGCACTTATAAAAAATGTGCATAAAATTAGGGCTTCTCATCTCATTTTACACTTCTCTCCTCCTTGTTTAAGATGCAAACTAGAGAGTAAGCTTGTAGAGAAAACTTGGGAAAGCCATAGCCAACCTCTTGCAAACACAGACCTCCTACACACACCTCCTCTCCAAGAGAATCCATGGCCAAAACCACAACCAAGCTTTCCATAACTCGATCTTCTTCTTATCATTACATTCTCCCTCTCCTCTCTCTTAGCCCTCAAGATTTTCCATAGCTTGAATCTCCTTTGTCGATCTCATTCCATTCTCCCATTCCAAGAAGCATAATTTGTGGTCTTCAAGTGAAGGTTAAGAAGAAGAGGTTGACTATGTCCCCAAGCTTCTTCAATAATCCTCAAAGCAAGAAGAAAACTCTACTATATATATATATATATATATATATATATATATATATATATGTATGTATGTATATATACATGTATACATATAGTATATATATATATATGTATGTATATGTATCCATATATATATATGTGTGTGTGTGTGTGTGTGTGTGTGTGTGTGTGTGTGTGTGCGTGTGTGTGTGTGTCTGTGTATATGTATATATAAAGGTAATTTTTTCTTGTCATCTTCTTGCTATTGCACGTCTTGAATTTGGGTTTTTAAGTTAATTCATGCTTAAGCTCTCATATTTCCATTAGCAAACTTTCCTCTTGATTGCCTAAAAAGAACAAAAAATTATGAATTTTTTTTGTTCCTTTCAAATTATGATTCATTCTTAATGTTCAAGTAACAATGTTACTAACCACTACCTATGATTTTATTTCATGTTATTTACATTACTAATATGGGCTAGAGAGATTAGAAAGCATGATGAATGGTGACTAATATCTATAATCATCCCTAATCTCTCACAAAAACCTCTTATTGATTTTTAAGTTACTCTTATTCTCCTAGTTAAATTACTCAATGGAGATAAATGCCATAAATGAAAGGCAATTAAGTATCGGAAAACTTTTTGTGTTAAACTTGGAACTAACCTTACTTTTTAAAAGAGACACTATAATTTCTCCAAAAGGAATGCTCTCATGAAAGGATCATAACTTTTTCTTTGATTATGCATGAAGAAATAGAATCTTTTTTTCCTCTCTACAAAGTATGTGTGTAATATTTTTAGTGATCTAATTAAGTTAGTATCTAATTCTCTCGAGAGGAAGTTGAGTTTGGAAGGGTATTTTTAGCATGATCAAAGGAGTTTTTTGAAAGAGGATTCCCATTCTAAGTAAGGTTATCTTGCTCCCCTCTTTTCATTTGGAAAACCTCAAATCTTTAAGCCTCTCCTAGCTATGTAATTAATCCTCTCCACGATAGCAGACGTATGCATAAATCCCATCTTAAAGAAGAATTTGTTCATCATTCATACTTTATTGCATAAGCATTTTTCACTACACTAGCATGTCCATTCTTAGAAACTTCACATTTTACTCTTATACTACCATTCATTGAAGGGTTCTACTCTTGCATAATCAATCAAAGAAAATTTTATGATTATTTGCCTTAACATTATAAGTTGGTGCACTCTAAAGTTTTGTATTTATAACTCATGGTTCACACTAAAGCAAAGGTCATTGTAAAGAGCATACGTATTTTTCATTTCAAGTTTGTTTTGTAATTACGAAGGAGGGAGCAAGGGGATAGATTCATGGATGCCATGGCTGTGTTGTTTGAACACAAAACTCCCATTGGTTCCATGAAGATTCCCCATGGATGGCAGATTATGCAAAGAAAACAAATGGATTCATCCAAGACGGAGTTAACTCGAAACATATGTCCAAACAAAATCGTTAACTCCGAATAGACTCATTGTTTTCTTAAGATCTTGTTTGAGTAGACATTTAAAAAAAATAGGAACTAAGCAACTATAAATCATTGAACCTAATCTAAATTTCAACTAGGATTAAAACTTTTATCGAGAAGATTTGACGTGGATAGCCCTAGAATAACATAGAAGTTTTAAGTGTGAAATTTGTTTTAAATGTTTGGAAAAAGATCGACGTAAGTGTTTACATGTGGGATGCAATGGAGGATCATCCTTTCTAGATTGGATTGATAATCCTTGGTCTATTTTGAGATTGGTTTCATTCAATGTCCTAGAATTGGGACTAGATGGGAGTGAATCCCGACCAAGTGGAGGACCCGTGGATGCGTTTGGAAATCAGCTTAGTCTGAGATGGCCTGATGCTGATGAAAAGGAGGAAGAAAATTGAATCCAAGAAGGGATCAAATAAGTAAAAATGATGTGATTTAATTAAGAAACTCTTCTAGTTGTTTGGTAAAACGGAACCTTGAAAAGGCTAGGAACCTAAATGAGCTATTTCGTGATTTGTCATCATCAATCGAACATTTTCTTTACTTCTCGGATTATTTATCTAAAAAGAAACTTAAGCGGAAGATTAATTTTGTAAGCCTTTCCCAAACAAGGTAAAGAAAATAAGAATTTATATGTGGCAAAGAAGACAGGATAGGTACCTGAATCCTGGGATGAGGATAGGGATATGCCTAGAGAAGTACATATGGTTTCCTGAAAGATAACTAGATAACTTCACTAATACTAAAGAAAAAAGAAAATAAAATATTCTATAAAGAAAAAAGGTGGGAACAACCTAAATGCACACTTGCAAGGGTATGCAACAGTTTGCATGTTGCTTTGCAAATGCTTGAAACGTATTCTCTAGTTAACTAGATTGGAATTTTGTTTTCCTAGTATCATAGTACTATCTTGGAAAGGTGCATTAACAAACGGTTTGGGGGGAGGGTGGATTCCAAAAGGGTTAAACTTTTGGCTGGAAAGTTGAACCCAATTTTATGTTGTACATCAAGTTAAGTCAAGAATGGAGAAAGAGATTCTTATATATGGAGTAGGGATCAAACTTGGAAACAAGGGATTTGTGTAGTTAGTAATAACACTCATATTAGGGGAATGCACCAACGGCTATGCTCGGTCATAACTGGAAAAAAACGGTGGTGATCTTGAACCAAGGGTGAAATAGAGAACTCCCACTAATTGACCCAGGAAGGTTGAGTTCAGTTTTTGTCTGATATTTTGATTGGAAAGTTTAAACCGATAAAGAAAGATGTTTCGGGGTTAACACTAGTTTGGTACCACAACCGGACTTTACAGTGTCCTTTTTGAATCATTTTGTAGAAAAGAACAAGGCAAAATCATAAGGAATTTCTATCAGCTTACATAGTGTGTGACTTGCTTCATGGGTATACTACATAAGAAAAACACTACAAAGTTGTTTTGAGAATCACTATCTAATTTGGAAAAAGGTTCTTTAATACCAAGTCTACAAAATTGTGTATGAATTCTAGTATGTGGTGCATAAACCATATTTTTAAAAAAATCATTGGCTTTGAATTACATGAATATGTGGTGTTTATAAGTATATAGAGTGGCACAGTGACAAATAAAATTAATTTGACCTAGGAAAATAGGACAAAAACAAGCAAAAAACAAGAGATATTGATATGTTCATTTAAATTGTTATATATATATATCAAAATGACTTTTTCCTGCATATTAAGTTTTACCCATTGGTAGCTCTCCCAAAAAAATCCATTTGACATTGTTTGGAGCATAGAAATGACCTATGATTTTTTCCATGGTTTAGGACATAATAATGTCCATGGGACATTTCAGTGTCTAGGTACTAAACTAGCATTAAGGGATCCGTATGAGAAAAAGTGAATGTTATCACCCCTTGAGCTGGCATCAAACAGTAGGAGGAGTTGTATCTTGTTGTCGATCTCAAGCGAGAGGGATGTCACAAATCGCGGTGTAGTTGTGTGAGAACATTGCAATTGGCAGTCCCCAACATGACCCTCACAACGAACAACCGAGTGGACAACTACCATAGGTGGGGAAAGTTGTTACTTGGGGATTCTCATACTTTTGGGGAAGCTATAATTGGTCGATAGTATCCTAGTAGTGATGTTGCATTTTGTTGGGATCATGTTGGCAACATTGTGTTTGTGGCCATGGTATGTCAGTACAGGGTAGAGCAATGTGGATTTGTTTTGCAATGATGATTCTTTGGTAGGAGTGACGTATATATGTCCTCACTTCAGCTTGTGAGAGCCATGTTTTTGCAACATGTTTTGGATGTATATGTGGACTTTGTTGATAAAGCTACAAGGATGCATGAAAACATAGAGATGATTAAATATAAGCTCAAGGGCACACAATGTAGCAATAATATTATTTAGTACTAGTCAACATGTCTAGAAAGGATCTAAAACTTAAGTGAAAGTCTAAAGTCCATACAATTGGCAGTTGCCCTCAAGAAGTTGGCACTCAACCCCTTCCTTCTTCTCTTCCTAAATCAATACTCAGTTGTTGTACCAAGTTTCTATTTATTTGGTATACTATCTCTCTTGTCATGCTCAAAAATTGACACCACATAATGATCATGATTGGTTTATTTTCATGTAATTTCCCTTGAACAACGTAGGAATGTGGTCTTCTTTGGCCCTTTGCTTTATTCATGTTTATACTTTGAAGCATATTTTCTTTGAAGATTCTGTTATTGGATTGTCCAACCTTCACAAGGCTCATCATCCTTGAAAGAATAGGACAATTAAGAGATGGAACACACTTGCTTGCATCTTGACTCGCTCTCTTCTTCTCGTTTTGACGTGAAGATATAAAATGAGATGAAGATATGACTACATCAACTTTTTGGTTTTCAACCTCTCTCACACAAAATAGATAGATGGCATTACCCAAAAGAAGGCATTTATCAGCCATTAACCTACTAGTGTTTTTGGTTTGATTCTCATGTTTATGTACATGCTACTAAAAAGTGTGTTTTTATTTATCTATGATGCATTAGAAGATATTTGTTGTATGGATGACGGGTGGAAAGCAACTTCAAAAGTTGGATTATCTCTCAATCTAATGATGGATGTCAGATGCTGATTGATTAAGCTTTGCTATCATCTCTATTTATAAAACTCTCTCTCTACTATTGTAACACTTTTGAATTTATAAATCAGCTCATATGTGGGAGGGAGTAGCCATTGCCTCTATGAAGTTTTCTCTCTCTCTCTCTCTCTAGTCTCTCTCTCTCCATAGCACTTCATTCTAGGAGGTGCATATGTACGTGCTTTCATGCTAACTCTCTCACTTCTGCTCTCTTCATTGTTATTCTCAAGGTATGTGCAATTAAATTTTCTATTTCGTATGTATTTTGGATATGCTTTGCAAAGTCACCGTGCTATTGACTTTTTACAATGGTATCAAAGCTTGCAAAAACGCTCGTGGCAATGCTCGAAGCATGCCAACAAAGGGGTTCATGTGACAAATCAAATCCCAATGCAAAGTTTGCTTACCTCACATATTTTATTATTAGCACGATGCTTGCCCAAATTTATGACCTTAAATTTTTATAATTGCTTAGAATTGCTATGTAATTCTATTAAAATAATATTATGTTCATTAAAAGTTTAGTTACGATTAATTAGCATGAAGCAAAAAAGAAGTTTAGTTCCGATGAATTAGCATGGAGCAAAAAACTTGTATGTTGGAAGAGGCCCAATAGAATTTTGCAATCTATCTAATTTGAAGAAACCACCCTCAAGAAGAACATGAAGAAGAAGAAGAAGGATAAGGTCATAAGAAATAACCCTAAGCAATCTAAAGATCATGGACACAACTTCATTCTCTTGGGTCCCTAAATGATTGCTAAAGCATGAGACAAAGAGAAAATAAGGCAGGTAACGCACAGATTCCGGGGCAAATGAGCAAGACGGTAGGGGCAAGAGTAGCACGCATAGTGTGAGAGGGCTAGCAAGGCGAGCCTTTCACTTCATCTCCCTCAATGTCTCCTAGCATCTCGGCCAATCAATTAGCACCCCAATTTCCAATCAATTAGCATCCCCCAATGTCCAAGGCTTGGCCCTACTCTAAGTAGCTACTACCCATCAATATTGATGTGCTCTCATTCTCTATGTATGCAATGTTGGAGCACTACCTTCCATTGCAAGAAGGCCATAGGAAACACAGCTCCAAGTAGCCATTCATGCGACAACTAAAAATGGTACAAGATTGGGGTTATGACCATATCTACTTGAGACACATGGAAACCACAACAAGGATAAGCTTGAAAGACCATAGCTACAGCCTATTGTGTGGAGATTCACAATGCGAAAGCTTAAAGCGAGAGGAATGCATCCTAGAAAGGTCAATCAAAGATAAGGATTATATCCTTGAACCATTTCTTGAAGAAGCATTAGAGCCACTAGAATGGGAACACGTCTTGGCTACTCTGAATGTGTGCGCTATTCAAAACAGTCCGAAGTTTTGTGATAAGGATGGCTTTGATGTCATTTCTTATTTTGCAGTGAGTGTGATCCAAGAAAACAAAGAGAACCAGGCATCAACAAGCTCCCCAGATGAAGACCAAACATTTCACACAGTTTGGCAAAATGAGAGTTTAAGTTGCACCCTTTCCTTCCAAATTTTTACTTTATGGCCTAGTTTCTTAACTTTCTAGTTTCAACTATTCATACGAGTAACCCTTTATTCACTAAGATTTGAAACTTCTCCTGTTTTGATGTGATTGTATTTTTCTTTTCTTTTTTTTGCAAAACTCACAATTGTGAGTGGATTATATGAACACAACCAAAATTACAATTTCTTGTCATGCTCGAGACGAGCCGTGACAACTATACCGACATAGCAACATCGGCCGACAAGGGAGCCACCCCAAGGAAAGGAAGGAGTCCGCCTCTTCACCCAAGTGTATTAGTCAAGGTCTTCTTCCATTCACTAGAACTCGTTTGCTTCTCAATTGGCGATGATCGCCCCCCTCCTTTCTTGGATTATCTCTGCAAATTTAGCTGTTATAATGCTGTTCTCAAAGATGCGACAGTTTCTTACTTTCCATACATGTTTAAAGTAGTAAAATCTCACTACTTGTGTTACGATAAGAAGTGTTTGACTCTTACATACTTTCCCTCCCAAGAAGAGATCATTCTTGTAGAAACCAATTTTCCAAGTTTTTTGAACCCATTTGCAAATTTTTCCTGCAAGGCCACTAACTGTTGGGCATTCCTTGAAAAGATGAGCGAGGTCTTCCCTAGCTGATCTACATTGCAGGTAGTGATCCGGACCAATTCCCCTTGTAATAACCTTCATGCCAATCAGTAGGGCTTCCCACAACACCTTCCAAACAAATACCTTCATCCTATGCGGCCAATATAGGTGCCATATGTTCTTCAAAACTATTTCCCATCTTGATTCTGACCAGTGCTTGCCCCATAACTTATTGAGTGGAAAGAACCATTCCTTTGAATACATAAGTGAGAAGTACACTCCCTTGGTTTGTGGCTTCAGAAAGGGTTTGTTCTTCGGCCATTACCAGGCTTTCCACTCAAATCTAGAATCACAATCTGGCATATACCACTTGTTTAGTTGTTTTAGGGCTTTGCTAACTCGCAAGCTTTCAATCCTGCTTAGGAACTGACTAGTTAGTTGGTATGTATCTTTCCAGTAAAAACTATTGTAGTCCCAAAGCTGGCCAACATGCTTGATACCTTTATTAGTAATCTGTCTAGGAGTTTCCTGAAGCAGTACGAGCGGAAGTGCAACGCGAGAGAGAGTGCGAGAAGAAGAGCACGACGATATGGTGAACTCGCTCTACTGTAATGTGTAGGGCATAGTGAGTTCTTATTAGGTTTTTACAAAAGACTATGTGTACATACCTGGCGGCCCGCCCACTTACCTGGGCGACCACATTGGGCTTTATACCTCAACAACCTCCCACTTAAAGTCCAATGTGGTACTTTAAGTGTGAGAGAAGCTACTATACAAGCTAATATACAAGAGATGTAGAGAAGTGATGTACTACCCTACACCTAACTACTTGCGAAAATGCGCAAAGCTCTCTGAGGGAAGTCCTTTTGTAAGTAGATCAGCAGGATTTTCTGTGGTGTGAACTTTGACAAGCTGAAGTTGCTTATCCTCAAGCATTTCCCTGATGAAATGATACTTCACATCCACATGCTTTGTCTTTGAGTGATAAACTGGATTGCGAGCCAATTGTATAGCAATTTGACTATCACAATATAACACAGGCATCTCTTCTTTGATTCCCAGATCTGTTACTAGTCGATTAAGCAAAATTGATTCTTTGCATGCCTCTGATGCTGCAACATATTCAGCCTCTGTAGTAGACTGAGTAACACAATCTTGTAATCTAGAACGCCATGATACTGCTTCACCAGCCAATGTAAAGACATACCCTGACATAGACCTTCGGCTGTCTAAGTCACCTGCATAATCTGAGTCTGTAAAACCCTTTACACTTCGCTCCTGACTCCCATAGCATATACGCATACTCTTTGTAGCTTTCAGGTATCTCAATATTCCTTTCACTGCCTCCCAATGTTTCTTGCCTGGGTTTGACTTGTATCGACTTACTACTCCCACTGCAAATGCAATGTCTGGGTGAGTAGCAATCATTGCATACATCAAACTACCCACTGCAGACGCATATGGAATCTTATCCATTTCAGCCTTTTCTTCCTCAGACACAGGACAATCTTGTTTGCTAAGTTTCACATATGGTGGCAATGGAACACTCAGTGCCTTTCCCTTCTAGCTCCATATTGAAACGTTGCAAAACCTTGTCAATATACTCTGTTTGAGATAACCAAATCAACTTCTTTGATCTGTCTCTCTCAATGCGCATACCAAGTATATGACTTGCCTCACCCATGTCTTTCATGTCAAATGATTTTGCCATCTTTGACTTCAAAGCTGAAATTTCTTCCAAGTGCTTGCTAGCAATCAACATGTCATCCACATACAAAATAAGGATCAGCCAACTACCATCCTTAGCCTTCTTTGTATATAGACAGTGATCGAACTCACTACGTTTGTAGCCTTGAGAAAGCATAAACTTGTGGAATTTATGGTACCATGCCCTCGGTGATTGTTTTAAGCCATAAAGACTCTTTAACAGCTGGCATACCCAATCTTCCTTGCCTTTCTCAACAAACCCTTCAGGCTGCTGCATGTAAATTTCCACATCTAAATCACCATGCAAGAATGTTGTCTTGACATCCATTTGGTGCAACACCAAATCTAATATGGCAACCAATGCAAGAAAGCATCTCAATGTAGTCATCTTGACCACCGGAGAGAAGACTTCATCAAAGTCAATGCCTTGTTCTTGCTTAAAGTCCTTGGCAACAAGCCTTGCTTTGTACTGTGGCTGACTATCATGAGCGGTGATCTTATACCTGTAAACCCATTTACAGGGTAGAGCCTTTTTGCCCCGTGGTAATTTAACTAGCTTCCATGTCTTGTTTTTATGCAGAGCTGTCATCTCTGACTGCATGGCCAATTGCCAATTCTCGGAGTCCTCCATTTGCACTGCTTCCTTGTGACATGAAGGCTCATTGCAATCAGTCAACATGACATAGTTCATAGATGGAACAAACCTATCAGGAGGTCGCGTGACACGTCTAGATGTACGCACAATAGGTGGCTCAGGCTCAGCCACAACCTGTGGTTCCACTCTATCCTGTCCTTGCTCCTCTTGAGCCTTGACATTTTGTCTTGCATGTGCAGGTCCATCTTCTTGGAAGACAACTTTTCTAATCTCCTCAACCCTCTCTGGTTTAGAATGATATTTGGATTCATTAAAGTGAACATCATTGCTGTGGACAACCTTTCTGGATTCGGGATCCCAAAGTCTGTACCCCATCTCACCAGAATTACCATAGCCTAGAAAGATGCACTTTCTACTCTTTGGCTCAAGTTTGTTCCTAAATTCCTTTGGAACGTGAGTATATGCCTCACAGCCAAAGACTCTGAGATGCTTGTATGAGGGCATTTTGCCTAACCATACCATCTCTGGCACTGAATCCTTCTGCAAAACCTTGCTAGGAGATCTATTTACAAGATGAACAGCTGTTGATACAGCTTCAGCCCAAAACCCATTCGGCAGTTGTGCATTAGACAACATACTTCTGACCTTCTCTTGTATGGTCCTATTCATCCTCTCAACAACACCATTTTGAGGAGGATTGTAAGGAGCAGTAAGTTCACGTTTTATACCTTTTGACTCACAAAAGTCCTGAAAGGCCTTTGAAACATACTCTCCATCATTGTCAGTGCGTAAGCATTTAAGCTTCTTGCCACTCTGATTCTCCACAAGTGTCACAAATGTTTTGAAAACACTAAACGCTTCATCCTTGTGCTTGAGAAAGTAAACCCATACTTTCCTCGAGTAATCATCTATAAATGTCATAAAGTAAGAATCTCCCCCTAGAGATAGGTTAGGCATAGGTCCACACAAATCACTATGAACAAGTGCCAACTGTGTATCTCTTCTACTGCTTCTATGCTTATGTGGCTGATGTGTTTGCTTACCATACAGACAATGTTCACAGAATTCAAAATCATTAAATGAAAAGCCAGGAAAATAACCAGAACGAGACAAGATTTCCATTCCCTTCTTGGACATATGTCCTAACCGGCTATGCCACAAAGAAACGTTCGGCTACTCGGTTACATTGATTACATTTTTAGAGACATTTGATACATAAATCATGTAAAGTCCTCCAGAATTTACTCCATGTGCTACTGTCATAGAACCCTTGGATATCTTCCACATGTTCTGTCCAAAAGTGGTGACGTAGCCAGCATCATCAAGTAAACGTGTGCTGATCAAGCTCTGTGTAATTGTGGGAACATGTCTCACATTCTTCAGCATGAAAGAAGAGCCATTCTGAAACTTCAATTGAACATCTCCAACACCTAATATCTCACATGTCTGCCCATTTCCTAGCCGAACATGATCTTTAGTGGTCACATAAGAAGTAAACCACTCCTTTTTTGGAGACACATGAAGTGATGCCCCTGAGTCTATAATCCAGTCACTCAGTGCATTTCCATCAGATGCTGTAAGAAGAGCTGAGTCCATTGTATTCTTCAAGAAGTAGATGTCTCCTGACACTAGACTGTCATCCTCTACAACAGTGTCTGTCACATTTATTTCTTGAATCTTCACTAAGGACTTGTTCTTCTCACCATGGTCTTCAGCTTTCTCTTTTCCTTTTTCTGCTTTCCATTCTCTGCAGTCTCTTTTCATGTGACCCTTCTTGCCACAATGGTAGCATTCTATGTCACTCTTGCCTTTAGCACTGCGGGACTTGCTACGAGACTGATTCCTCTTTCCACCTTTGTACTTTTCTTTGGTCCTTCCCCTGACAACTAAGGTTGTTCCTTTGCCTTTGTCCATTGTCTTTCTATTGGTTTCTTCAGTAAGCAGACTTACTTCTACACCTGCTACGTTCAAACCATCTGGAGGTGCAGAATTACTCAAAGCTGTGCAAAAAGTGTCCCAACTTTCCGGCAATGTGATCAACAGGAACATATCTCTAACAGGTTCATCAAACTTGACACCTTGAGCTGACAACTGACTGTAGATTGTGCTGAATTCATTCAGATGATTGGACATAGGTGTCCCTTCTTTCATCTTCAAGTCAACAAGCTTCTTAAGCCAGTATACCTGTGAAGCTGCACTCTGCTTCTCATAAAGATCACTCAGCTTTAACCATGCTTGATAATCCGACATCTCGTCTGCTACATTGAAGTAAACGCTTTGTGCCAAAGTCAGCATAATGGTAGAAAGTGCCAATTCATCCATTTCGCTCCATTCATCTTCGTCCATATCTTCTGGTTTTATCCCCTTGAGCTTTATAGGTTTTATCTGCTTCTTTTGTACCAACACGTGCCAAATCTGCTGCTTCCACAATGGGAAATTGGTTCCATCCAACTTCTTGATATTGTAAAGAGCAGTGTCCTGTGATCTAGCCATAGCTACGCTTCACAGTAGTTTACTTTCTTGGGAAAAATTCGGCAGAGTTTCCCCTGTAAACTGACCTCTGAACCAATATCAACCTGTCAAATGAACCAAGAAAGCTTCATATTCTGCATAAATTTCGGCAGAGTCTCCTTTGTAAAATGGCTCTGGTGTACTAAAAAACAGACCAAAAAACAGCTCAAAAAAACACTGTCTCTCTGACACTGTAAGCTGCAGGTAAACCTGTCCTGCACCTGTACTATCTCTGACTGTCCTATCACTGTCCTGTAAGCATAGACTGCGACAATGCCTCAACGGCACTAAAGCAAAGATGCAATCCCAACTGTCTAACTCACAGTCAATACATCCTAGCTGCCTATCTAAGGGTGCTCGAGGGATCGCTCCAAGACCTGTATCACCGAAAGGATCTCAACATTCGAGAATCCCCCAGCTCAATAAAACCTCACTCGACCCTCAAAAAAGGCTGCAGTAAATCTGACAATACATAGACTTCCCACAAAGTCATACATCCACAAATTTCCCACTGTATGCTGTAACCGCTGCGGCGGTTGTTTGCTGCGTGACTCACAGCCAGCAAACCCTCAACAGACATACATCATCTCTGACAATACATCCCATGTAGAAGTACCTGCAATGTCAGGATGAAATCCGGAATATCAAGTAGAAAACACAAGCTACCTGATGAACTAGTGGATGTCGCCTACAGACTGTGTGTAGATGCGCCCGTGTCATATGTGACACGCGTCCAAGAACTGTGAGCCGTCCTTCGATGTGTAGACAGCCACAAATCAACACTCTGGGAGTGTCGATATCCTCAGCACCTGCAGTCGTAGGCCGAAAACCCCAAATTTGCAGAGTCGGATCTGCACCCGTCGAGACCACGTAGTCGAAAATGGCCTGAGCAGACCTTTGTCGAAGCCAAACGGTGGCCGAGATGACCTCAGAATGAAATTTTGAATACACCAAGCCCTTCGGGCTTCCCACGAGATTTGGGGCCATGTCTTCGCCTGTCGAATTTCACTCCAATCTGAGCTGGTGACTATAGCCTCCTGCAGTGCTTCCCCGAGCCTCGATCTGAGCTCTGATACCAGTTGAAGGAGTACGAGCGGAAGTGCGACACGAAAGAGAGTGCGAGAAGAAGAGCACGACGATATGGTGAACTCGCTCTACTGTAATGTGTAGGGCATAGTGAGTTCTTATTAGGTTTTTACAAAAGACTATGTGTACATACCTGGCGGCCCACCCACTTACCTGGGCGACCACATTGGGCTTTATACCCCAACATTTCCCTCTAGAAAGGCGTCATAGAAATGTTTACAACCTTAGAGAGCCAAGGGGACCAATGCGACATGGAGTTGTGGAAGTACCTTGCCAGCTCTCCCCATCCCAAAGACTACGTTGCCTTGTTGCATTTTCAAAAGAGCTCGCATGTCTATCCCCCAAGTTTAAGGATGGCCCAATGAGGGCAGAGAAGCTTATCGTGTATCTCCAACCCTTTCCACATACCATCTTTCAAGCATAATTTAGATTTTTCCATCATGGCCCTTGCCTACTAACCCAGGCCTGGTCTTGCTTTGTTAAAGTCACCACAGACTTAGCACATTGGGCCTTTGCATGGGTACTAGGGTTGAGAATCCCTAGACCGCCTTGCTCCACAGGTCTTGCAACTATCTGCCAACTAGCCCACTACCAAGGCGTAGAGTCTTTCGTGTTGTTTTTCCATAGGGATCTCTTCACGGGTTTCAAGAACTCTTTCCAGTTGCATTTGGAAAGCTTAAGGAGCGGACTGTTGAAGGCTATATATGGGAGCATAAAAGAGTTGATGACTTTAATTCTACTCGGGAAGGGGAGAAGCACAAATTTCCACCTTCGCATCTTGGTCCTTTCTCCATAACCCAGAGGAATCTTTGCTTGTGGGTGATATCCATCCTTGATGGGGCTCCCAAGTGCCGGAAGATCTCACCTTTTGATACAATCTCCCTGGTCCACGAAGATGGATCAAATGTGTCGTTCTGAGAGAGAGAGAGAGAGAGAGAGAGAGAGAGAGAGAGAGAGAGAGAGAGAGAGAGAGAGAGAGAGATCTTGACTTTTCAATGTTACACTTGGATATTCCTGAGGCAGGAGTGTATGTTTGCACAATTTCTAGTGCCTTCTTGATGACTTGAGGGCACACTTTGAGGAAAATCAGGGAGTCATCCGCAAAAAGCTTAGCCAACAGCTGGTCATTGTTAGGAAGAGTTAGTCCTTGAATCTTCCCTTTAGCAACGCTATCTTCCTGTAGTGTTAATAGAGGATGGGAACCAATGGGAGGGGCAAGAGGGCAGCCTTGCTTATTTAGTGACGTATATAGAGATGCTGCATGACCAAAAATAGAGATGCATATAATAGCGACGCCCGAGAATAAAACTGTTTGGTGGCAGATATTCATTGCCCTGCCACCCCATCAACCATATTGAACATAACGTTTCCAAAATAAAGATGCAAACTTGACAAAAATATATCGACTAAAGTGAGTCGAGAAAAGTAATACACTGACAAAATTATACATATCATAAAAAAATCACTTGATTGTTAAGCTTTGACCGAAATGTACTAGTTACAACACAATTGTCATTATTGAAAAAATATATCGTTGATCAATAGTTACAAAATTGACGTACACACATCATCTCCTTATACATGCTATCAAAAAGAAAACTAGTGCTATCTGTCTACGGCTATATTGATGTCGACTAATCTGATGTCTCATAGCGTCCAAACAACACATTTGACAGATTCTGCAAAAAACAAAACAATTTAATTTTTAGCTTTATATTAAAACACAACAAATGTAAGAAAATAAAGCTAAATACTAACCAAGCCGGAGCAAGAACTCAGAATGTCCATAGAGACGTATAAGCCCTTTTTGGTTCCATACTAGTGCTCGTACGATGTGGGGTCACGTTGTCGAGGTATTTTTTTGCGGTTAGTGAGCCGGGTCAGCACCGAGCTATTGGCTGTGGGAAACCGTGAGAGAGAGATGCATAACACCAAACAAAAGACCTAACATTCACTCTGAAGTTTACAACTGATATCTGGAGATCATCAACTTGATAATACATAACTAGGATGGTCTTTAGTTACAAAACTGGAATGTTAATAGCACTGATAACTTCTTTAGCTTCTTGATAATGGAGAGAGAGAGAGAGAGATTCCTTTCTTTGAGGCTCTGTATCGCCTTTTACTGGCTCCCCTGCTTCCCTCCTTTGCGGCTCTGTACCGCCTTTTACTCGCTCTCCTTCTCCTCGTTTGTGTTGGCCGCCCTCTGCTCAGCTTGCAGCCCTCCTTTGGAAGCTTGTGGCACTGCTTTCATGCACCCAAAGGACACAATCCTCCTTCTCTATTCATGGCCCTCTGTCTAGTGCCAACTCCCACCCTCTTGCTCATGCACTCGACAACACCGCCTACTCCTGGCAACCCTTCAGAAAGTGTACAATATGAGCATGTATCTCCTAACTCGATGCGACCTCGATGAGCATGACAAGCCTCCCCTTTGTACTAGTGTGTACCACGCTTCTCCAGTAAGCGGCCCTTCAAATCCTCCTCACGACTCAGCCACCAGCTCTCACGTCAACTTCCTCTCTGTCTCCTGTTCGTGCACGCTCACAACTCGACCTACTGCCTGGATCTTCTTGGCTTGCTCACAACACCCTTTAGAAGCTCCAGCCTTGTTGTCTGCCGGCTCTGCTCTCTATCTCTTACGTGCTCAAGGTGGTCTCGTCTTCACACTCTGATGGTGGCTTACTACTTCTCCTCGGCCACCTCTCAATCTCGGCCTCGCTTTGCTCTTTGACAACGCGCGCTGCTCCTCCTCTGCTTTCCGGCTCTCTCTCCGTCTCGTCAACCTGTTTGACGGCTTTTTCTGCCCTTTGCTGTCTGCTTTTAACCACCAGTGTCTATTTTTGCTAGTCAATGATTCTCCTTTAAGAAAAGCTTTCTTTTAAGCGGCCATTCACATTGCTTATGCACTCTTTCACGTCGAAGTCGAATGGCGCGCACGGCCAATCATTGCCTAGCTCTCCCTGTAATCTTTCTCACTCCAAAGCCAAAAATTGTCCCAAAGTGCGTCTCGGGGAACCCTCACGGACGACATCATTGCCCCCAGTGTAAGGCCTTTTACAACAAACACTATGGTAGGTACACTACGCACTACCATCACCTTTGTAGCCTCCTTGACTTTGTCGATGTCTAGTTTGAAAAACACCACCATAGCCTTGATCTAGCTTAGCTCTTTAAGCACACGTTATTCGGCACAAATATCGACCAAAACTTTACCAAGCACAACCTTATCGCTCATGAGTGCTTAAACTGCTCTTGCATCGGTATGAGTGATACCATCAGTCGAGGTCAAAGCCCATAGCATAATCTTCACTCCAGAAACTTCTGACATTGACGACTTTAGATTCCAAGTTATGACATAAAAGACCATTCTCATGCCACATGATGGCCATTGCAAGCTTTCCATCGTGCGGAAATGCTATGCTCATAACCATATTTTGCGAACTCAAAAAAAACCACAATAATTCACCATTTAGACGTATGACAACACAACAACGTCCAATCATCGACCACTGTTCAAAACATACAAAGAATACGTAATGTTAAAATTTAAAAGTGTAAATACCCATAACTACCAAACCTAAAGGGCAATGCAAAACACTTACAAAGTTCGCCTCAAATGATGCCCATCGGCCGCTCCCCAAGTGGTGCGAGCTCCCTGCCATCACTCCCGCTCTGGCTACCTCCTTTTGTTGCTTCCACTTGTCAAGATTCTCGTGTGCTACTCGCTTTGCATTCTTTCAATCTTCTTTGGCCAACCAATCTGGCATGTTCCACCCATGCTTTATTGCTTTCTACACTGCAGAGTGCTTGTGCTTGCAGTACTTATGCATCCGCACCTTTATCATACATTCATTGAGGCACTCATCCCAATTTGACATGAAAAACTCATCAAGCAGCATGCTAATGACTCTATCTTTTAATTTATTTGTCACTTAACTCCAGGTGTTTAGTATGTAGTGTCGAAACACTTGAGAGCAAAGGCTGCGCATGCGCAAGATCACCTTCTTGATGTCATCATCTAAGATGATGTCGTCGCTGATGTCGATTGAGTACGGCAAGTCCTCTTGCTTGTGACGTTGTGAGCGGGATGAAAACACACACAGCGCCTCTATAACGACCCGACACACACTCTTGGGAAGATACACACACACACTATGGGGCACCACTCGGCTTACACAACACACCTGGCCGAGACAGGGAACACACCTCTGGAGTGAGAGGAGAGAGACTATCCACTTGCCCACTCCACACAGACACACACACACACACACACACACACACACACACACACAAAAACTCAGCTCAAAAAAGGAGAACTTCTGATGTTTAGATACAAATGAGCTTGGGCCAACACCAATGGGGCAAACAGCTCACACAATATGGGTAAAATAAGCCAGATACAATCACAAACTAGAGCAGAAACTTCGCTCATAGGAGAAACTTACACAGAAAAACAGCAGGAAAAGAGTGAGGAATTTGGAAAAATGGACAGCGCCATCGCGTCCGGAACGGCCCAAAACCCCAGTCTACAATGTCAAAGTGCTCAAATCCGACCTCGGATGAGCAGTTTACGGCCAAAACAGGCTCCAAAATGAGCAAAAACACACCTGCGGCTGTTCCTCCTCTCTTCTCCACGTTTTTTCTGGTCTTCTCTCAGTTTTTTCAGTTCCCACACTTAGCTTTATTAGTTGGGCACCCTTGGCCTTTTAGATGACCTCAAACGGACCCCGAACAGGCCAAAAACTGACCTCGCAGTGCATAGTTGTCACCTTTTTGCATCATTCGCACACCTGGCACTCAGCTTTTTTCCAATAATGCACCTCGCCACCACGTGAAGTGGCCCCAAAAAAAGGTCCTAATGATGACCTTTCTGCATAACTCTCACAAGAAAACACCCACGTTGTGTCCGTCCTCATCCGCGTGCAAATATTGACTTCGTTCGCCCTCCTGACGCCACTAGATGCCATCTGACGCACCTGCTGACCTCACGTCTTCGGCCCGCGGATAGCTTCCTCGAGAAGTTTTACGCGCTACCAACTCCTCCTTATTGTAGAAAAACACAATGGTACTAGTAACGATGAAAATCGATGCACTATGTACATGGTGTCCTACCTGTACACATGTGGGCCCCACGTAACCACCTGGCTAAGGAAAATGGGCAATCCTTTATTTGATGCACCATGCATGTATATGTACATATGCGCAATCCCTTGCTCCAAAAAACTCCTGACAACGTGTGAACCTGGATTTCACTACAGGCATCTCGACAGGGGTCTCGAGTGGTGTCTCAATGGAGGTACGGACGACATGTGTCTCAGCTAGACTCTGGGCCCCGAAGCGAGGAGCATTGAGTGGGGTGAGTGTCGCGAGTGGTGTGTAGCCAAGAATGGGCAATAGGAGCTCAAAACGTGGAGTAGAGGACGATGTCGTGACTGGTGTGGAGGTCGACAAAGAAGCGGAAGGTAAGGAGCCTTGACGACTATGAGGCGGTGTGGAAGCATCAATGGCGGCTCCTCCACAACAACCACCGCCACCACTAGAGCATCGGTGCATAGAGGAGTGTATAGATTGTCTAATCGACACCGCACTTTTGGAGCACGCTGATAAATCCAAAGCAGACAGAGACTCTGAATGAGTGGAACGATACGACTATGTACAAGAGCGATGGCGGTTCTCCCTCTACTCGGGATCCAAGGAAGCAAGAAATTGAGCATATCATAAAATCTAATATCTAGCTAACCCAAATGATTTTCTCATATTAAAATGATCATTTAATGTGGGAGAATAAACGAGAACAAGAGTTAGAATAGAGACATGTGCTTCTAAACCTATCTCAAAAGGAGAGATGGTTGCATCTCAATAGGGGTCCAAAAGGAGATTGTCTACCAAAGAGAAATCTTTAATAAGTGCTTCTAGACTTATCTCAGAGGGAACCAAGAGGAGAGATGGTTACATCTCAATAGGGGTCCAAAAGGAGACAGACTATCAAAGAGAAATGTATATCTAATGGAGCTTAAAGATCTTAGGGTTAGCTTCATTAAACACCTCCAAAGGTTAGTGTTAAAAGTCCTTAGAGCTTAGGCAAGTTAGGGTTGTGCTGGAGCTGGGAACCCAGTCCAAGCTTGAGGTGCTTGTCGTGCTTGTTGACTAAGGTGCTTGAGATTCTTGTCATGCTTGCTAAGTAAGGTGCTTGGAGGAATCCCAATCCTCGAGCGAATACTTTTGAACGGACAAGAAACCGAGCGAGCATAAGCAATGTAAAAGATTAGATCAAGATCTCAATAGTTACTCTATTGAGTATAGTATAGCAAAGTAACCATGTTTCATCTCAAATAGTCTCAAACAAAAGAGCCATACTATTTCTTTAATGTGTTCACACACACATTGATACACAGTCATATCCTTGCTTCTGAACCATCTTCTTGAGCATATTCCAAAACTCTATTTGTGCAAACTTATTCTCCATGGTAAATTCACATTTTGCAATTGTCGTAATTTCGTGCAAAAATAGATCAAAAGATGGTAACTCAAATGCCACATGTCCACCATAATGCATAGGTAGCTCTTGAACTTGAATGACATCCTTTGCTTGCTTGAGTGCCATGTGTAGGCTGCGTTGTGAAGGCATTACATGTAGTATACCAACTACTCTGGAGGGACCATTAGGCTATTACTAGTGTGTCCTTCATTCCAATGCCTTGTGTCCTTCACTCCAATGCAAACCTTCTAGAATTGACATTGGCTAGGATTGAGAAGGAAGATTTGTTCACCACACCAGCAGGTTCAGTAGCCTTTATCTTCACCCGCTCTTCCATTAGAGTTAATGGATGAAAATTGAATGCATTAGTTATTTTTTAATATTGTATCACAAAAGAGATAGAAAGTGCATAGATGCTAATCACATCCTTCACATCACATACTTGAAAAGAATAGTTTTCATGGACTAGGGACTCTTAAGAGTTTTCATGGTGAGTTGCAAAAGAGGAGACCCCAATCATGAGGACTTTGTGGCCAAGGGTGGGAGAGGTGATGAAGATCATAAGGTACTATCGACATGAACGATAATCACCACTTGCATGCAACAGCTTGGCAATGCGGGATCACAGTCGAGGAGTCTTTTCTCAAAAATTATCCTTTATGGTCGCGCGTCAAAAATGACTTTGATGCGCCGATGCCCTTGTTCAACAATCCCTACCTCCACCTTCTTCTAGAGTTCCACAAAAGTGGACATGACTCCGCCACTGGGCAACGAGCTCTGCATGGAAGGGGTGTGCATGCTCTCAACCAATCTAGCCAATTACGCTCTCTCTCTCTCTCTCTCTCTCTCTCTCTCTCTCTCTCTCTCTCTCTCTCTCTCTCTCTCTCTCTCTCTCTCTCTCTCTCTCTCTCTCTCCTTTGAGACTCAGCGCCACCTCTTTAAGTCACTAACAATGCTAAAAAAAAATCTAGGTGTAGTGTAACAAAAACCTAGGTTTAGTGTAACCCCACCTACAAATTTTGAGATTCACCTCTAAATTTTTTAGTTGGTGAGAAAACCTCCAAAATTTGAAGAAAACTAGTGTAAGTTGGTATAAAAACATTCAGATTTGGTTAGTTTACCTCAATTGTTTCTAACATGTAGGTTTGACAAGTTTTGGAGAAAAGTTTTCTTCAAGCATTGGTCACTCACTCTCAGTGGTTGAGTTTAGTGAATTTTGAGTGCCGTGTCTTGTTCACTCTCAGACCAATGGACTGCCAGGTCCCGGTCCATCCGCCCAACCTCCCTTTAATAGGCTCCTAGCCACTTTCGGACCCCTTCGCACTGGCAGCCGGCCCTTGGCCGAGTCCGTGACCCCTTGGTTGGCCCTTGGCCTGACATTACTCCCCCCTTGGAGAAGCGTTTTCGTCCTCGAAAACAAAAGTGAGGAATTTCTTCTTAAGAACACTAATGTTTTCCCAAGTGGCACCCTCTTCAGGGCAATCTTTCCACTTGACTAAAGCTTGTCTACGTACATGATGACAAGTACGGAGTTCATGAAAATCTAAAATGCGTTCAGGTTCAGGCGGTTGAATGGGAGGTTCAGTGAAATCAACCAATATCTGTTGGCCGATAACATTGTCGTCCCCATGCAAGCGTTTACGTAAATGACTTACATGAAATACCGGATGGACACGAGAGTGCGCAGGTAACTCAAGTTTGTAGGCCCTATCACCAACTCACTTGAGTATCTTGAATGGCCCACAATAACGTGGAGATAATTTGGGTGCAGGTCCAGTCTTCAGACTTTCTGAATGCTCTGGCACACGCAAAAATACCTCTTCCCCTTCCGTGAAGGTAACTTGACGACGTTTCTCATCAGCATGCTTCTTATACCGATCCTGTGCTTGTCGAACATTTTGACGAGCAAGTCTCATCATTTCCATATGATCTTGGAGAAACTCCTTGACCTGTTGGAGCTTCTCAGTTGCCAACCCCACCGTCACTGGTGATCTAGGTTGAAAACCATACATAAGCATGAATGGACTAAAACCAGTTGTAACATGCTTAGCACTATTATATAAAAACTCAAGAATAGGAAGATAATCTTCCCAATCTGATTGCTTCTTGCTAATGTATGCTCGTAGAATATCCTCTAGCACTTGGTTGACTCGTTCTGTCTGACCATCTATTTCACGGTGATCAACCGTACTTAAATTAAGTTGTGTACCCAATCGTTTAAAAATAGCCCTCCAAAAATGACTGTTAAACTTGGGATCACAATCACTCACAATGTTACTTGGCAATCCATACAACCTGTAAAGATTGTCCACAAATAACTTAGCTAATTTCTGAGTCTTAATGGTTGACTTGGCTGGAATAAACCGACAAAGTTTAGTCAACCGGTCTACGACCACCTATACCGAGTCATGTCCTCGAATAGTGGTTGGTAAACCCACAATAAAATCCATGGAGATACTTTCCCATTTACCATTGGGAATCTCTAAAGGATGTAAGAGTCCTCCTGCTTTCAGGCACTCTGCTTTATTAACTTGACATTTTTGGCAATGCAAGACATAGTCTTGAACATACCCATGCAAACCTGGCCAGTAAAACTGTCGTCTTACGAGTGCATAAGTTTTCTTAATTCCCGGGTGCCCTGCACTTGGACTATCATGACATTCATAAATAATTTGAAGTCGAATGTCTGCGTCCGTCGGTACACACACTCTCCCCTTGTGGAGTAGGTACCCATCATATATGGAAAAATTCTTCCATCTTTGCAGTTCATCACTCCAAAGAGGAGAACTAGGTGTGGAGGAAACAAAACCACTACCAACATTGGAGTGAGAAGGATCCTTCTTTCTAACATAGCTCCACACCTTGGAGTATGCAGTATCATGCTCGCACATACCTTTGAGAGATCCCAAAAACTCACTCCGCAATTCTATGAAAAGGAGAGAGTTGATCTCTGGCATTTGGTGAGAGCATCAGCCACTACATTGTACCGCCCTTTGCGATATCGTAGCTTGGCATCATACTCCTGAAGAATCTCAGCCCACCTGGCCTTGCGACCCTTCAAATCACTTTGTTGTGTGAACCACTTGATGCTTTCATGGTCAAACACAATCTCGAACTGTGCACCATACAAATAATCTCGCCATGTCTTTAAAGCAGACACTATTTCATAGAGCTCTCGTTCGTAAGCAGAGTAATTCTGTTGTGCTAAATCCAGCTTCTTTCTTTCAAATGCAATTGGCCTTCCCTCCTGCAGAAGGATTGCTCCAATCGCACGATTACTAGCATTCGTTTCCAAAACGAATGGCTTTAAGGGATCCACAATAGCCAAAACAGGAGCTGTGGGTAATGTGTCCTTAAGTTTGTCAAAACTTTGCTGTTGTTCTAATCCCCACTGAAAGGTCTTTCCTTTGGCTTTCAGCTGATCTGTCATGGGAACAGCAATATGGGCATAGTTTTTTAAGAATCGACGATAAAAACCTGCAAAGCCTAAAAAAATCTGGAGCTCTTCCAAATTTTTGGGAGAGGGCCACCTCCGAATGGAATCCACCTTGGATTGATCCATGTGTAACCCTGCAGCCGAAATAACATGCCCCAAGTAGTGAATTTCCTCCTTGAGGAAATCACATTTGGATTCCTTGGCATATAACTGATTTTGGCGTAGCAAATGAAACACTTGTTTCAAATGCGCTAAGTGCTCTTCCTCAGAGGCACTATATACAAGAATGTCATCGAGGAAAACGATAACAAACTTTTCCAAGTATGGTCTCAAGACACTATCCATGAGTGTCATGAACGTAGCTGGAGCATTGGTTAACCCAAAGGGCATCACCAAAAGCTCATAATGTCCAAACCTTGTTCGGAACGCTGTTTTAAGTATATCCACAAGCCTGATGCGTACTTGATGATATCCAGATCTTAAATCAATCTTTTAAAATATACGAGCGTTGGTGAGCTTATCAACCAGCTCATCCACTCGTGGCAATGGGTACTTGTTCTTAACAGTAACCGTATTTAATCCACGGTAATCTACGCACATGCGCATACTACCGTCCTTTTTCTTCACCAAGAGAATGGGAGAGGCCCATGGTGAAGAACTTGGTTGAATAAACTCTCTACTGAGGTAGTCAGTAACCTGACGTTCCACCTCAGCAACCTCAGAATGACTCATTCTGTAAGGCGGTTTACTCATTGCCTGCAACCACGTCTATGCCATGTTCCACAAAACGTGTCGGCGGTAGCCCTGGTGGTAAATCATCTGGGAAAATATCCTTGAATTCCCTTAAAAGTTCCTTTAATTCATTAGCAACATTTGCTTGTTTTGAATTAGTAGACATAGCTGAAAGAGGAGAGAGAGAAGAATGCGGCGTTGAGGAAGTTTTATTCAAAACATTATCAACATTAGAAACATCATACACATTGGAAATAAAATGGCACAGTGAGTAACACAAAAAGAGTTCTTCTATTGCATCATCAGAAGAGAGCTTCATAAGCTCAGCTGTACGAATAAGTGGTGAGGAAGGTACATCCTTCTCCCCCAACAGCAGCACGTGCACACCATTGGATTCAAACATTAGACTATTATGCTCATAGCTACGTCTAAGTGATGATCCTAAACTATGCAACCATTCACGACTAAGAACCACATCTGCCCTCTCCATATTCATGACTTGGAAATCCAAAGAGGTACGGTATCCTTGAATTTCCAGAGGTACATCTTTAACCTGAGTTTCCCATAGCTCAGCATCATGGCCGTTAATCATTGCTACCTTGTAGCAATGGGAACTCGGGGTTTGGGGCAATTTGAGTCTTTTCACCAATTTATAATTGATGAAATTGTGCGACGCACCATCGTCTACCAAGATTCGCACCCTGTGCCCTTGGATAGAGCCATGCATACGCACCAACTCATGTGGTCCAAAAGTCTGTTGCCACATGGAGGCCGTGATACAACACTCATGCACCGCCTCGGTGTGTGTTACCTCCATATTAGCAAACTGGGAAGAGGATTCAAGAGGTAAAAGCTACACCATGTGCACTGCTTTTTCCTTCCCCTTATCTTGAGCAGTAGATTTCCCCTTGGGACAATCCTTTTTGCTATGTCCAGTTCCCAAACATTTAAAGCACAACTTTTAGTTTTTGTCTTTCTCAAACTCTTCCGTTGAGAGAGGACCTCTAGACCTCTTGGGCTTTTGGAGGTCTCTGATGCAGCAGATGCAAATTTTCTTTTATGATGCACATGCTGTGGACGTGTTGAAACAGGTGTAGTGCCATGCACATGCGAACTATGCAATGTCCGATCATCGGGATCATCATGGATGTGAGCTTGCACGAGTGTTTGTTGATCCTGGGTTTTAACGTGCTTCTTAAGCTCGAGATTTAACCCACGGATGAACCCACGTACCTGCTGAAAGGTGTCCATCCCTTCCAGCTTGAGGATCACATCCCGATAATGGGAAATATATTCCAATAATGTTTTATGCTGGCGCATAGAACATTCGTCCCAGGCGGTCCAATTTCTATCCTTCTCATTAGTAGGTAGAAATATATAAAGGGAAAGTTGGCTACATTCAATCATCGCTAGGCTTACTGTCTCTAATCTTACTCCCATGAGGTCACTCAAACAGACCATCTCTCGCCCCATTAGCGCTCTGCAACAGTATTTTTACCTTCATGACAGAAACAGCCTTGAGTATAGAGGCAGTCACAGTCACGGTGTTGGTATACTAACAATACACTGACGATGCTTCTCATGTTCATCGTTATGTCCCCGGCGAATTCGTCTTCTTCATCGTCGCAATCCACCACACAGGCATCAGCGGGAGAGGGCGAGCTATAGTATGAGCCTCGATATCGTAGGATGCCCTTTTCTCCATCAATGTAACAAACTGAGGATCGTATTGGAGCCGTATTGAGGAGGCGGATTTTCTGGTGCAGCAAGATCCCTTTGGAAGGCGATTATCTCTGCAAGTCCTCCCACAAAAATCCTCATGAAATTCCATCGAACCGCCACTTGGATGAGTTATTTGCTCTACTGTGGGCTAGTGTACTGAGGGAGATCTTGCTGAACACCTAGATGTTGCGTCTGAGGTAGCTAGGTGCCATGATATTGAGGATGAGCATTCTTGCCAGCACTTGCATACTGTGATTGAACAACTGAAAACTGTGGTTTCAATTGCGGGGCCCCAAGATAATGTGGTTGTGCTTGCTGGGGAACTGTAAATTGTGGTTGCCCCTGCTGCACACCTGGATATTGCGGCTGAACTAGCATATAGTATGGGGAAATCTGCATGGGATTGATTCCTCCATAGACAACGAGCGGGTATTGACCAACTTGCTCTTCAACAGAGGAACTCTCTCTCTCTCTCTCTCTCTCTCTCTCTCTCTCTCTCTCTCTCTCTCTCTCTCTCTCTCTCTCTCTCTCTCTCTCTCTCTCTCTCTCTCTCTCTCTCTCTCTCTCTCTCTCTCTCTCTCTCTCAACTTAACTTTCTCAAAGAGTGCGCTGCGGTGCGCGCTCTTTGAGAGAGTTGAGTTTTGAGAGAGAAAGATGAGACGAGTAAGTGAGGGCTACTGTTGTCAAAGTCACATTCTTCTTCAGCTTTCATGTACCTTCCACAATATATAGTCAATGACTACTACCTAATTATCCTTGCCTTCGACTCGATAGGCAAGCCTCTGTGGCAACTTGGGGCTGAGAGAGATCCGTTACTGGGCAACGTTGGCAACACTCTTTACTGCACTGCTACGAATTGAAGATAATGACTTACGTCCAAGGCATGAGGCCACATTCACATTCGGCCAGCCCCAAGTTGGGGATTTGAAGTTTGCTAACTATGTGGACAATTCCCGGAAGTATTTCCAACTCGTGTACAGGACAACTATCGTCCCGCGGGATGATGTGGTGTTCCAGTTCAAGCATGTAGCATCATGTCATCTTCAACTCCTTGGTTATATAATCATTCCAAAGGCATTTCATTTGTTTTTTTATGTATGTATATATATATGCAATTGCTAAGCTGATGTAGGATTGCATGCAAATACAAATACGCAAGTCACTTAATTTTTGTGCATGTGCATTCATGTGTGTAACTTCATCATTCCGATGATCTTGTAATTACATTGAGATGCATATTGCAGGCCCTCCTTGAAGAGCCTTACAAGAACCTGTCGTTGCTAATAGTGCAGTCGTGGCCGCCCATGAGTGCAATGTGGGAGTTTTGTGTAAGTATCTCAATAAAGTATTCAGGGGAAGCAAAGAGACGGATTTGGTGATAATCACATGATTTGTCGCGGTCATATTCATGTGATTGTGTGCACATAATCTTGGATGCTATGCGGATGCAGTGAGACTCGCGCCCTCCTCCTTCCTTCTTCAACACATCGTCGATAGCGAGATGGGAGCCATAGCCTACCTTTTCTGGTCCTATTTCAAGCTCATCATCTTCCAGAGGCCCATTTTCATCTAAATTCTCCCTTTTTTATCTAAATTCTCATGCTAGCTTATGTATGTTCTTTTTAAAATAATTGAGAAAATGGATCAAAGAGGACATGTCCCCGCCCTCTTTGGTTCACACCATACCTCGCAGGAACTAGCATCGATCGGGCGAGCAGGATTTCCATTGCCATGCTTGGACTGTGTAGCTATATCTTTTACATGTTGTATCTTGAAATCTCTTTAGTAGAATTTTTTCATCTCCCTCATAGATGTGATCTCACTCTTATCATCCTCTCTATGTAAAATCAACCTTGCCTTCTCCAACATTGCATCAATGTGTTCTCAGGTTCCATCAATGGAATAGTTATTACCCAATAGAGTACTCGCTCATCCAATGACATTTGCTGGCTACAAATCTTCCTTTTGCTTTGGCCTCACCTACACTCTCACTTTGCTCAATCTATTGTGGCATCAATATCTCAACCTTCATAGTTGGCCGAGCTTTTCTACTTCACATTGTGCAGAGTCTTTGAGAGGTCTCAAAGCCTCCAAAAATTTATTGGTAAGCTTAACTTGGAACACGTTTGACCTTCAATATGCTTCACAACCTTCAAATTTCTTCACAACTTTATAAATTGTTTAATTTTCATCTTACAAATGGCGATTATTTTGCAACATTTTTCTTTGTTCTAAGATTGGGGAGGCCTACTTGCTAGCTACTCTCATAATTGATTGTCAAAAGTTCTCCTATTAATCTGACCATGCAAGCCGCTGCAGCACTCGATTGACTTTTTATTCTTCTTCTACTTGCCCCTCAGTCCTAGCATTGGAAACGGGTTTTTACTCCATGGTAGTGTGCCCATGAGCTCTTAGCTAGTTTTCAACCTGTAAAATCCTCTTCCTTCTCCTTATACATTTAAGAACATCAAGCACAATGGCAACATTTCTCTTGATGATGTGATCGAGATTGTCAGTGTGATGCGTCCCCATTCAATGGCAAAGGAGCCTGCTGACACAATAAGGGAAATTCTCAATATTACGTTTCAGTGGGTTTATCTTTGGATGGCAAGGATCCCAAGGATTTGCAAAGAGAGATTGACGATGGGGATGTGAGATTCTAGAGAATTAGCTTAACTAATCTTAGGTAGGCGCCTCTCTGGAATGTAGCACTGATAAAAGTAAGTTTTACTTTGTGGTGTTGCTGCTGGGTTTTTCCTGCAAATCATTTTTGTACAAATGTCATCTTGTTATACTTCTAATGAGTGTATGCTCAACGTGTCAAAGAGAGAGAGAGAGAGAGAGAGAGAGAGAGAGAGAGAGAGAGAGAGAGAGAGAGAGAGAGAGAGAGAGCACCGATTCACATGCTTCAGAAAGTGTTTGGGAGAAATCGATTTCACAAACATCCATAGAGGAAATTTCTCAAAATAATGGCATTTTTTACAATTAAACTCTATTTTCTTGAATTTTCAAACCGGATTTTATCCTTCTTTACCTCCCTTCAATTGGTTGTTTTGAGCTTCCAATCGGCTCTTAGCACTATATTTTAAAGGACTTGAAATCTAAAAATTAAAAGAGACACGGACTTTTTCACATAGTTGTGTGTGTGTGTGTGTGTGTGTGTGTGTGTATGAGAGAGAGAGAGAGAGAGAGAGAGAGAGAGAGAGAGAGAGAGAGAGAGAAGAGATCCTACAAGGTAGTTTGGTTGTGCTCACATGTTGGCTTGGTTTTCATGAGAACTAAAACTTTAGTGGGAGAATGTGCAAGGTGAAGTGAAAGAGAAGGAAAATAAGTCAAAGATTGACTTAAATCTAGCAAGCTTTGGTCCCTTAAAGTGAAAAGACTTTTTCTTGGAGATTCTCCAAGCTCAAAGTTTTGTTGTAAAGATGTTTTGTATATTATGAAAATAGTCGGTGATAGTGATATTGTTTCTCTTTTTTTTTTAGAGAGAGAGAGAGAGAGAGAGAGAGAGAGAATATCTAAGCATCTTTTCATACTTATTAGCGCTCTTCCTAGTGGACATACATGGTAGCTCTTGGTTTGGCAAGTCTCTATCATCTACAAAAAATGTGATTTCAATACGATGCAACCCTTTCCCTCATCTAACTAGCAAGATTTCCTTACCACCTTGTCTTGAGCAGATACAAGCTCAAAAGAGATTGAAATTTTCCACAAACAGATTATGGCCTTCTAGTCATCTTCTAGATTTTTCCAAACAATGATGCAAAATGGAAAGGAGTCGCATCTTCCATCTTTGTGAACTAAGCTGTGCAATTGATCTATATTTAAGTTCCCGAAAAAACATATTTTTGCTAGCAATGGTGACATGTATAAGGACTACTAGATGTGTAGGATCATGATTGGGTAGCAATGTTACTGACATTTATTGTTTGGGTTTAGAGAAATCTCTCTCTCTCTCTCTCTCTCTCTCTCTCTCTCTCTCTCTCTCTCTCTCTCTCTCTCTCTCTCTCTAATATCTCTTTTTAGAAAAGAATTATATATATATATGAGAAACTAACTTGATAACTTTGCTCGGTTTTGAGCTTGCTCGGATAATTTCGCTCGATGTTTGGTAGAACTCAGGTGCTTGCCGTGCTTGTTGACTTGTCATGCTTCATGAGTAAGGTGCTTGAGAAGCTTCCCATTAATGGGGGGGCTAAGGTGCTTGAGGGGTTTGAGTAGAAAAGAGACCCTACAAAGGAGGAGGAAAGCCCGAAAGTTAGGGGAATCTTTGACTTAACCTCCCACTCACCCAAAGGGCGCCCCCTTTCTCAAGGGGCACATGGACACATGTCAAGATCTCCCTATGATTGGCCGCATGGACACATGTCAAGCTCTCCCTATGCTTGAGAGAGAATATAATGGTTACATTGCTACTGCTATAATTAAGTTCACCTTGTTTGTTCTCAAAGTAGTCTCACAAAAATGCTCTCTTTAATTCTCCTAATTCCACTATTCTCAAAGTTCATAGGCCATTTCCCTTACATTGGTATCAGATCGATTGGTTTCTCTTTTATTGCTTAAGAAGAGAGGTCCTTAAGTTGTCCATGAAAGGTAGGACTTATTTATTGCAATAGGGTAAGTGGGACAGGGATCTAGTATCTTGGTTGAGAAGGACTTAGTTTGAGGTACATCGTTGGGAACTATAGTCTTAATAATTGAGTCTCTCAGGGCTTGCCTTTGGCTTAACCATTATTGAGCTACTGGCAAGCTTAATAGGAACTATAATCAACTGAGCAATGCTATATCCTCTCCACTAGTCTTTGCAATCAATAGTGCCTAAACCATGGGTATGGCTGCTTAAGAACTGTTTTTCGAAGGTAAAGAAGAGTAGCGACTAAGATTTTTGAGGGTACCAAAGCACAAAGTAATTTTTTACATAAGTTTAATTAGCATGGCTGACAATAACCAAGAGAGTAGAATGAATATTGACAACTTTGATTTTGCACACTAAGATGCTAATGATGATGCCCCCATGTTTGTAGGCAAGAAAACAGAACCATTCACCTTGGGGGATGGTTATCTTCCAAACGGAAATAGGTTATATGTTACTCACCCATACAATAAGCAAATTATGTATGAATCGATGCTTCTCATTATGCGGGGTAAAGAAGGATTCCATAATCTACTCTTTGAGGAGTAGAAATGTATTTATGTTGGTCTACCATGAAAAGTAAACTTACAAGAATATGTTTCAAAATGTGTGGTATGCCAAAAGTTGAAATTTGACTGAGGGAAGCAACTTGGATTGTTTCAATCGTGGCGACAGGCTTAGCAAGAAAACACACTCTATGCCTGTCAAAAAGACTATTAAGGCACATCAAATGGAAATCCTCTTCGGATCTCAAATTTTCAAGTATCATGGTTTCCAACATCCATATTGTTGGACACAGATCCTAGAATAACCATTTATTTCTAGAAGGGTCTCTTTGAGAATCTAGGAAATAGATTAAATTTCTCTTTTGACCTATCATCCACAAACGGATGACCAAAGTGTAATAACTAATCTAACTATTCTTGAAAACGTTTTCAATGAGATACGTACCTGCCTCTTATAGAGTATGCATACAATGACATTGTACATACTTCTACGGGGAAAGCACCTTTTGAGGTTAAAGAGGAAAGATCCAAAAGTCCCTTATTACTTAAAGTACATGGGAATATCTTCAATATTAATGAATATAGCCGAGACCCAAAAGAATCTTTTCTAAATATTAAAGAGTTTATATTCATCTCATAGCAAAGGCAAAAAGGGTTGCTGCTAATAAGCATAGAAGATCCTTAGCCTTTAAAGAAAATGAGTGGGTCTTGCTAAAGTTTCTCAAAGCTCATCTAAGGCATACTCCGGGCAAGAAACCTACTAGCCACCAAGAGTATTATGCTAAACTAGCAATAAGGTACTATGGTCCTTTTTTTTTAATTCTTAAGACAATCAATGAGATGGATTATCAGTTAAAGTTGCCCAACCATTGGCTCATGCACAATGTTTTCCATGAGAGCCTACTTAAGCCTTACAAAGGAGTGCCACCAAAAGAAGCAATAGTAGAAAACCCTCCAAAAATCAAAAAACAAGAAAAGGTACTTCAATTTGAGTCCATCCTATGACATGAAGACAAGGTATTAAGAAACGGTAAGATCATCCAATGATATCTTATTAAGTTTAAGAACTATCCTTTTAAAGATGCTAGATGGATGCAAGGAACCTAGCTTAAGAATAATATGAACCTTGTCAATGCTTACAATGGTACACTAGAGTAAGCAAATGAAATTGCATTTTAAATGAACAATGATTTTGTCTTATAAGACTAGTATTTTTTATATAGTGCACAAATTTAAATAGTATGCATGCTTAGAATCGTGTTTGTGATGACGACGTCTTTGAAACACCAAGTAGAATTTCTCACTCTACTTTGGAAATATGATATGGACTTAACAGTAGACATGCTTGCTGCAGCTAAGTCTCCCAAGCACCAAATGGATTAGTCATCCATTTTGGAATGATGTCGTAGGGTAAAAAGGAATCCTCTACCCGCCGCTAAGAAACATGGACTAATCACTATGCTTTATCTTCTCTACCTCATAATCGACGATAACTATGTTTTCAAGAGAGAGGTAATATCATTAAATATAATATCTAGCTAACCCAAATTATTTTCTCATATTTAATTGATCATTTGATGTGGGAGAATAAACGAGAACAAGAGTTAGAATAGAGACATGTGCTTCTAGACCTATCTCAAAAGGAGAGACGGTTGCATCTCAATAGGGGTCCAAAAGGAGATTGTCTACCAAAGAGCAATGTGTAATAAGTGCTTCTAGACTTATCTCAGTAGGGGACCAAGAGGAGAGATGGTTACATCTCAATAGGGGTCCAAAAGGAGATAGTCTATCAAAGAGCAACGTGCATCTAATGGAGCTTAAAGACCTTAGGGTGAGATTCATTAAAGACCTCCAAAGGTTAGTGTTAAAAGTCCTTAGACCTAAGGCAAGCTAGGGTTGTGCTTGAGGTGGGAACCCAGTTCAAGCTTGAGGTGCTTGTCGTGCTTGCTGATGCTTGATAAGTAAGGTGCTTGAGGTGCTTCTCATGCTTGTTGACTTGTCATGCTTGATGATTAAGGTTCTTGAGAAGCTTCCCATGCATGGGGGGGATAAGGTGCTTGAGTAAAAAAGAGACCCTACAAAGGAGGGGGAAGTCCCCAAAGTTAAGGTAACTAGTATGGCCGGCCGCCTCCGGCGCCCTCTCTCTCCAGAAACTTTTGGATCCAGACTGTAACCTTTGCAATCAGAGCTATATCATTTGATGAGAGAACACTTACAGGCACATGAAATCCCGTGACCTGCCATCTCAACCCGTTTTATTTGGCTGCTTTGCTCATCTCTCGATAGGCATGGCATTCAGTCTTCCCTCCTAGAGTGTTCCTTGGGGTGGCTACAGACATCACCTTACACGTCCTACTATTAATACGTTGGTGCTCTTAGTCTCAATGGAAGAAGGGTGCCTAAGGCTACGAAAGAATGCTGAGTTAGTGAGGGTGCTATATTGAGTTAGCTACCTCTGCAATAAAATTTTCAAGAAGACCAACGATCAACCCACCCTCCTTGGGTTACTTTATTCTCCCCTTGCGCTTGGTTGGGAGCCTACCCCTCACATGAGCTACATCATGTGGGAGGCTTACCACCAATCATGGGTCCTCCTACCTCAATACTTATTGAGCTTAGAGAGAACTAAAGCACAATGTACGTGATAGGATGAGCAAGAAACAAAGCTCAATGTAAATAGTAAACCAACCATGATATCCTCCATGATGAAGATGTTATTGCCTCCATGTTTGGACCTATCATGACCTGCTCCATTTTGACAAATCAAATGCGACAACAACAAAAATAGACAAAGAACCTCCATTCTAGTTGAAAAAAATCAAGGGAAAATGACCAAAATACCCTTCTAATTTGTAGAAATTCCCAAAACCTTATATCTATTTTGGTTATATTGCTCAATATTTTTTATTCTTTATTCCTTCATGGCAATTTTGATTTTGTTTTTTAGTGCTTGGCATGTAATTTGTCACAAATTACCTCGCATAAAAGGAAATTATATCTAAAAATAATGAAGCAATTCATCTCCACAACCTACATAACCAACTCAAATTCTGGTTTTAGCATCTTGTATTGATAAACAATCAGTATCAAAAGCTACAAACACTTTTATCTTTGGAGATATTTAAACTCACAACCAAGGGTATTTTGGGTATTTTGGAAAATTTGAAGAGCATTTTGGGAATTTATGACAAAATATTGGGGGTATATTGGTCAAGATAGGTTGATTGCAAGGATTGGTTGACAGCAAGCCCAACATGGGTGGTACGTAGCATATTTTAGTAGGCTACATCTATGGGCAAAGGCACTAATGGACGTCTCTTACTCTTTTTTTTTTGTTGAAAGACTGTTGAAACCTTCTCTCCACATTGCCAACTCATCGATCAGATAGATAAACACACACACACACACACACACACACACACACACACACACACACACACACACACACACACACACACACACACACACACACACACACACACACACACACACACACACACACACACACACAGAGAGAGAGAGAGAGAGAGAGAGAGAGAGAGAGAGAGAGAGAGTTTCACAGGAAACAAAGTGTCTGGGAGGGGAAATGTCCGTAAGGTATAGCTAGATAAGGCGCAGGAGCCAAGCATCACAGGAAAGCTCTGCAAGAGAACATGCAGGGAGTTACGAAGCTTGCCAGGGGAGGAGGCATCAAGAGCATCAAACTGAGTATTCTCCTATTGCCTTCAAATCAATTGGCTTCTGTGGTTGTTGGTCTGTTGCCCCTGGTTTTGGGACTCTTGGCAGTGAGTGTCCATCTGTGCAACCAAATATATTGTGCTTGAGTGAGAGCAAGAGCAGAAGCCTTGCGCAAGAGAAGAAGCAATCATACGAAGGTGCAAAAAGGCAGTGAGGGCAAAGAGCATCGATAGGATATTGCAGGCTGGGGACGTCGCTTTTTGTAGGCAGGGTGTGAGATTGTGAGCCCATTGGTCAAGGGTAGCTAGGGGTGGTGGCCCACATATCAAGGGTGGGAATGGAAATTGCAATGGCAACAAGTGCGCTATTTGAGGGCTTGGCTATTGCTATTGTGCTGGCAGCACCCATGGTAGTCTATTTAACCGCATGTGTGCAATGTTCGAGGAATTGAAAACGGGTATATGCGCTCTTTGAGGTTTGTAGCCTTGTGCCTTGCCATGCGTTCTTCAACAGCCAGCCAGCTCAACATGGAGCACCATGTGGATTCTATGTGTGGCTATCGAGTCGTATGCTCTGCCCGTGACTCAAGGTGGTGAAGTGTAAGAAGCCCTCAAGTCAAGGGGCATAGTGCACAAGCCCGCAACTCAAGGGGTAGAGAGGAGGGAGCCCATGAGTGTGTGCAGCAAGGTGGCAGGGCACCTGGACCAGAGCGCCAAGAAAAGGAGACATGGCGCCAACTTGGAAGCCAGTTGGCCATGGTAGCATGAGGAAAAGAAGATTAAGGGAGTGGAAATGCAGCCACGTGTGAGCCCACTTTTGTCTTTTTAATATAGATAGATATAAGATCTTTGACTTAACTTCCCACTCACCCAAAGGGCACCCCCTTTCTCAAGGGGCACACGGACACATGTCAAGCTCTCCCTATGCTTAGCCACATGGTGTGCTTGAAGCCTATTGGTTGGGCTACAGAGGGGTCCAATGAGCTTTTAATTCAATTCAGAAAATATCTAGATATTTTCAATCTCTCTCTCGCTCTCTCTCTCTCTCTCTCTCTCTCTCTCTCTCTCTCTCTCTCTCTCTCTCTCTCTCTCTCTCTCTCTCTCTCTCTCTCTCTCTCTCTCTCTCTCTCTCTCTCTCTCTCTCAAAGGGGTAAGGAGGACACTTGAGGGGTCTATTGAGCTTTAACACTAGAATGGTAACAGGACACTTTTATGTCCTTGGACACTTTTGTGTCCTGTTAAGTGACCATTTTGCTTGTATTATTTGAAGAGTATGAAAATGAATTTCTAGGTGCTATATATCCACAAAGTTGCCTTATGAGCTGAAAAAAACTTAGCATTTTTTTTGGAGTATCGATGTCACCATTAACCTTACTCTTGCACAACATTTTTGAACCTAAACTGTGTGAAAAAACGGGTCCTGTTTTTGGCTTTTTTTCAATTTTTGGCAACTATACCACTCTAAACTTCATGTTTGTGAGGTTTAGATGGCTAGAGGTTAGGCCTTCATAGTTCTCAACATGTTTTGATGCTTGTAGGGAGAGCTAAGTGTTAAAATTGAAAGTTATGACCAATTTACAAGAATTGCATAATCCTTTTTTTTGGCCAAAATTAGCACTTTTATGATTTTTTTGGTGGCTTTCTTGTTATACAAATTCAATTTTGATTGTGTAAGTGTAATGTATAACTTCCTTGAGTTTTGGGGGACCTAATATGCTATATAGCATAGTATATGATGATGGTTGATTTTTTGATTGTTGAAGAATATGATACATTTTAGAGTAGCAAGTATAACTTTCTCAATATTGCTAGTTTCTTAGGTCAATTGTGTGTATTTTGTAGGTAGTAACCATATCTAATCATAGACTACAAACTTGGCTAGATATTGAGTAGTTTCTATGGGTTTCTAGGGGTCATAATGCTAAACCCAGTTTTTTCATGTTTGCTGTATTTAGCACTTTATCATTGCCCCCAAGGTTCCAATTGTAAGAGATCCATTATCCTTTTGACATGCTCCATGGCTCCTTTTGAATCCAAAGGCCCAAAGGGAACTAAGAAAACATGTATATAGTATCTGTATTGAGAGTTACTATAGAAACTTTGATGATAGGTCCGCAGAATGGAAACAATGCAACTTTTTTGTACCTTTTTTTTTGCCCAAAAAAAACATAGTGAGGTAAAAGAAACCATATGTTTTGGTCACCAACCCATTGAAGTTAATGGGTCATTTTATCTCAGGTCCTACAAAAATCCCCACTCTTATTTATATGCAATTAACCGTAAGAAATTGCTGTTTTGGGCAAAATGCACTGGTCCATCAACTTTGGAGGCTTGTAGTGACCAAGGGATGAGAAAAATTACAAGTTTCTCATTTTTTCCATATGTAGTAGTTATTGAACTATAAGCTCATGAAAGGATTTTTCAAAATGAGTGGATCTACTATGGTTTTGGAATTTTTTCCCAAAACCCTGAAAGGACACTTTTATGTCCTGTTAGGTTACCATTCTAGTGTTAAGCTTGAGCTACAAGGAGGGATCCACCAAGGAAAGAAAGGGGTGTGCTTGGGGATATACACCCTCTCACACACTCATTTTTTGAACATTCTCACTTGATGAAAGTGCAAGAACTCCATCTCCTTCTCCAAGCTTGTTGAGAAGTTGAGAGCCTACACCAACACTCTTGGCTATGGAATGCAAATCCAACCAAGAGCCATGCTTCAATGCTTAAGCTTGCCATCTTCTCCATCTTCATTACTAAGCTTTTATGCTATGCTAAGCAATAAGATTAATGATAAGTGAGGAACTATTTCTTTCTCCTATGAATGATTCTTCTTCCTCTTCCCTATCCTCATTCCCCGTTAGCTCTCTCCACCTTCGAAGGTGTTTGAGGCCTTGGGTTTGAGGCTGGGGATGGTTAATGCTTTTACAAAGTTTATGTTATGCTCGTGATGCATGAAGCTTTCCATCTTCATAGCATCACCAAGGTCACAAGGAACACAAAGGTTGTATTGTACCAAGTCGCTCTTTATGGGAGAATCTATAATACAAAAGCCTTATTGGAGGGGGGACCGGCTCCACATAGATCTGGTCATGAACTGTTGTCAAGTTCTTTAATGCTCTCTCTTGCAAAAGTGTTTTTCATGCCAAGTTAATTAATTATAATGGTTATGTTATTACTGTTAATTAAGTTCACCCTCTATGTTCTCCTAGTTCCGCTATTCTCAAACTACTTGGTCGAACTTCATTAACTCAAATCTCTCCAAATTCCTCATCGCTCTCCGTCTCTTTCCAAAGGAAATGATTCGTGTCCTACACATGCTGCCATCTGTTAAACTTGTCCTGCATCTATGTTGCTACCACGCTGGCCCTACGGTTCACATGGTGGGCGTCTATCCTCCTCTGTTTGTTGCAGTTGGAGCAGAGGAGCAATACTGTCACATGGATGCCTGTTTGTATGCTACTGCTCGTGTTGTGTGCTTTGCCAAAGAAAAAGTTACCCAGCATGGAACATCACAGCGTACTAATCCAGTGCATCAATTGCAAGTGAGTTGAACATCCTCAAAATTTTGATTGCAAGCAAACACCCTTTGAATTTTCCACGCCTCCTTGCCGTGTTGCATCAGCTGCCCTCTTGGCCAACTCTGCTCTATAGGTTGACGTTCCTCACTGATTCCTCAGCCCGCATTACCTACCATGCACTACACATGTTTCATTTTGCTCACTCTCTTCCTCTCCATGGGAACATGCTTTGCCCATGGTGAAGACACTTCACTAATTGGCCTTGCGAACACCTACCAACAAGCCTCACAATTGAGTGCCCCTTCTCCTTCATGTAACCCCCCCCCCCCCCCCCCCCCCACATACACACACACACACACAATGTGGCAAGACAAGCTTTGTTTGGGACCAAAAGAGAGAGAGAGAGAGAGAGAGAGAGAGAGAGAGAGAGAGAGAGAGAGAGAGAGAGAGAGAGAGAGATAGATAGATAGATAGATATATAGATTTTATTATCGTCCTCGGAGGTCAAATATGACCTATGGGACCAAAGTTACATGTGATGTAGTATGTGTACGGCTGATGAGTGACTCTCGGTGCTCCAAAATTATAGTGATGAGAGTCGCAATGGAGAGCCCACACTTTGGCTGGGAGAGGAAAGTGTGTAGGTCTATGTTATGGCTGAAAATGTGAGAGAAGCAAGTTCGGATGTGATCAAAAGCTGAGCACTCTAGTAGTGTGTGGTACTCAGACTCTCGAACTTGTAGTGAGAATAATGTGCACAATCGATTTGACTCTTCTCCATTGCCCCAACGCCCTATCTCGCATCGAAGGAAATGGGAGCTAAGCCGAATTGCTGCGATAGTGCGTATCACAGACAAGGGAATAGGCTCAAGCATGTAAGTGTGAGTATGGTTTCCTCTCTCAGCGAAGAACATGGTTTTGTAGTTGGGGGCAATATAGGTGGCGTAATGTATGAAGCGTGACCCACCGGATTTCTCCCAAGCCGTAATACATTGGCGTTGTAGAAAAGCTTCATTCACTTGAGAGTCAATTGAAGCATCATGTAGCAAGTGTAATGCATCCCATCTCCCAAACCACTTCTTTATGTCTTGCATCCATCCCGTGCTCAAGATCTTGCTTTTATGCGTCTTTTGAACTTTTTTGCTTGCTTCCCATGCAATTGTAGGAAGTCGATGTGAGGGGTTTTGACGCATCTTTATCATGTACTCCACAACCCTTTCCATGCTCATAACCTCAATTGGAAGAGATCCCGACTCAAGAAGTAGGAGCATATACGGTGTTTGTGTCTTAACTTGGAGAAAGTTTGTAAGAAAACGCTTTTGGACATTCTCAAACTCTTTCCAAGTAGACTTTGAGATGCTCCCACCCCACCCTTCAACTCCATAAAGAAGAACCGGTGTCACCAATGCATCAAAAAGATACTTCTTGAGAACCCAACACTTGATGTTTCCCGCATTACACATGTTCTCAAATGCATAATATGCTCTCTTTCCCGCTTCCAAGCGACGCATAGCACATTCATGCCACTTGTGATTGGATGGAACCTCAAGGCCAAGGTACTTAAAGCTCTCAACAACTTCAAGTGTCTCGTTGTTGTACACAATGCATGGCTTCTCCTTATGGTTGGTTTTCACAAGCATAACCTTTGTTTTGGATTCATTTACAATCAGCCCACTATGCAAGCAAAAGTTCTCAAGGACAACCATAAGCTTTTGTGCATCTTCTAAAGTGTGTGCTAGAAGCACTACATCATCCGCATACAACAAAAGCATGATTACCGCATTGCAAATAGTGACCTCTTCAATGCCTTCTTCTTGCATAAAGTCAAGTACCATTTGTTCCAATTGATCGATGCATAGACCAAAGAGAGTTGGTGACAATGGACATCCTTGTTTAACCCCAATAGTGCTTACAAAAATTTCTGAAATTTCTCTTCCCATGCGCAATTGACAAATCACCTTCTCATAGATTCGAGAAACCGCAAGCATAAACTCACTTGGCACTTGGAGTTCTTCCATCCTTCTCCACAAATTGTTACGTGGAATCATATCAAAGGCTTTCTTAAAGTCCACAAAACAACAATACAATCGCTTGCCTTTCAACCGACTTTCCTCCATGAGAACACGAAGAGTGACAAGATGATCAATGGTGCTATGGCATCGACGAAAACCCGCTTGTCCCTTTGCACGCTTGTCATTCTCTTCAGCCCAATCACTCAATTTCATCTCCATTATGCACCCAAATAACTTTGCCATAAGAGACCCAATCATTATAGTCCCGTAGTTGCTTACATTCTTTACATCCCCTCCTTTATGCAAAGGCTTAACCCAATTAGTACTCCAATCATAAGGCATACCATGTTGAAGTGCAAGGTTGAACATATCACACATCCACTCATGGGTAAAATCTCCCGTCCATTTGATCATCTCCGGCTTGATACCTTGAAGATCTCCCGCTTTGCGAGTGGCCAACTTTTCAAGCCCACCGCATACATCTTCAATAGTAAAAAAAGACGGCATACATGGGAGTGAACCATAAAATGGCATTTTTTCAGTATTTTCTTGCTCATATAATTGCCTACAATGTGTGTACATATCCACCAGACTCAAGTTACCAAAATTCTCAACCCGCTTGCCTCTCAAGTTTCTCCAAAATCTTCCACATGCATGTGCCTTTTCTTGGACTTGAAATTCTTGTTGCTTTACTTCCCATCTTCTTCTCTTCTTTTGAATGAATGCCTTGTATGTATGCAAATGACTTTGATAGTTGTCTTTGTCCATAGTTGCATCAAGCTTTATCAAGGACTTTCGAGCATCTTGACATTCTTTATCAAACCACCGTTTGCGTGATCTATCTTTGTTGATACCATGGAGATGCTTTATGGCAAAGCATTCTTCCGCACAAGAACAAATAGCTTTCTTGAAAGCTTCCCATTTAGTTTCCAATGGTGCATCACATTGAAGCTTTGTCATCCATAATTTTTGCTCAACCATTTCAATGTACATTGGTGCCCGTTTGAAATCCATACATAGTGATAACTTCTCTTTCCTTTGGCTGAGATTATCATGCTTAGTTGCTTCTCCACATGAAAGGTCAATACATAAGGTGCGATGGTCAGATTCCGGGGTCCATTGACCAAACATAAAACTCTTTATGCGATACATGATGGCTTCAGAGAGTAGCATATAGTCAATCACACTATCCCCATTATGTCTTTTACATGTAAATCCATTGGTTCCACTCCACAAAGATACACCATTGGCAATGAGCATACCCGTGCTATTGCACATGTGTAAAAGTAACTTTCCATAGTGATCCGGCTCTTTCTCATCCATTGAAGTACGATCATACAAGTGAACTTCCTCCAACTCCCTTGAAATGTATGGCATATCAAATTGTTGAGTATCATGTTGCAATGTTTTTGTGCGAGCATTCATATCCCCAAATACAATAACATCACCTTCACCTTTGAAATAAGCAATGTCCTCTTCCAAATCAGAAAATGGTTGATCTCTATCCATGCAAGCATAAAAGGGAGAATCATGATGAGGAATGTAGCAACCGGCTACAAAAATGGGTGCTCTTTTTGGTGTCATAATTTTCAGCCATACATAACGTTTGTACTTGTCATTTTTCACAATTGATACAAAATCTTCCAATCCTTTCTTAACCATACATGCTAACCCTCCTTGTCCTCTTCGTTGCTCGAGATTCTTTGACCACATCAATGAATGTACATTGTAATCCTCCAAGCCGTTAATTCTTTGTGTATCATGCTCCCAAGTTTCAACAAGAAGTACAACATCGGCTTTGCTTGTTAGTTCATCAATGCCAACCCCCGCATTCCATGGGTATCCATTACAATTCCAAAAGCATATTTTCAATTGTAACTCGGTCTCATAGGTCACGCATCCCTATTTGCTTGAGAGACTTGCCTCCTCCTTGGGCACATTTTCTTCATGAGAGATTTCCTTGTTTTTATTATTCTTTTCCTCATATGCCTTGCGACGCATATTTTGTTGCTTAATAGTGCGATCTTCACATACAAAACATTTTGTATTCCTCAAATAGATCCAACTATTATCAAGGATAATCTTTCGCTTGGTCTCATCCGGCATGGTGCATACAATTGGCCGTTCTCCCGAGCGAGGAGCTCCTTGCTTCCCCACTCTATGTGCTCCATAGACCATAACTCCGGACATGCCAAAGTGGATTTTGAAGAAATCTTCAATAACAATGGCAAGAGAAGGAGGTGTCTCTAACTTCTCTTCGGGAATTCCACGAATAACAATGTTCTTGGAACGTCGCTCCCGTTCCTTCAACTCCTCCACATCTACATTCTCAACATTCTTTGTTTGAACCATAGCTTGCATGAGTGAGGAATTAGAAACCACATTGCTACCACATACATCAGCCCAAGACTTGTTTGTGCATACATTTTTCATGTCGCATACATCCCGGCTCATAGTGTCAAATTTCTCCTCTTTCAATACATGGTCATGCTCCACTTTGCTCATCCGCTCCTTCAAAGCATTCAGGTCCACAAGAGAGCGTTTACATTCCTTGACTTCCTCTTCAAGTTGCATCAAACGTGTTGTTTGCATCTCAAGTGTCCTCTTGAGATTCTCATTCTCAACCACAAGTACCCTTAGTGTGCCATTCTCCATTGCAAGTGCTCGTAAGTCTTCGCCTTGTTTGTTTACGGTCTCTTGCAATGATACCAAGTACGCCATGATCATGGTTTCCGATGTCGTTGGTTGGGTGGTTGTGTTGCTATCTCCACACTTAGGAGATTTTGGATCATTTTCCACAATGGTTGTGGACCTTGTTGAAGAAGAAGAACCCTTGCGAGTGCCGGAAGACATTGTATGTAAAATAGGAGATGAGAATCAATTTTGTTGAACCTGTTCACTTCGGAAATGCTGCTACAAAAACACCTTCCATAACTCTGAAAATTTCTGTCTTTACATCAATGCGTAGAGGACTTTGTGCTCTTCGATTGAGGCTATAGATCACCCAAATCGGAGTTCGGATGAAGAAGTTATGATCAAAAGAGTGGACTGTTGTCTACTAGGTCAAAAAACGGCTGTACAGAGAGAGAGAGAGAGAGAGAGAGAGAGAGAGAGAGAGAGAGAGAGAGAGAGAGAGAGAGAGAGAGAGAGGGAATCTCCATTGCTACTTGCAAACCTATAGGGTGCACGCACAACAAATAGAGAGAAGAAGAAGAGAATTCTAACGTCATGGGAGACTATCGTGAGAGAGAGAGAGAGAGAGAGAGAGAGAGAGAGAGAGAGAGAGAGAGAGAGAGAGAGAGAGAGAGAGAGAGAGAGAGATAATGCCTGCACGTAGAAAGAGCTTAATTATGATTCAAACTTTTTCTTTTCCTCTTTTGGTTTCCCCAACTGAGGTATCTTGCTTGATTCCCCTCAACAGACATGGGTATAGACCTACTCTCAAAGTTCATATACCATTTTCCATCACATATCATCATCCATACCTACATTAAATACATGAATATTAAATCTTGATGATGAATGGATAAGAAATTCTGAATTAGTTATAATTTGATTCACAAGTTTAGCATAGAGACAAGAATGGGCAAAAGTCCACGCGAATACAATATATATTATAAAAAGGAGAAAAATTGCTCAGATACAATGTCTATGTGGCAAATTTTCTCCGTTTCATTTTGTAGGTCCTCCGCATGCATCTCATAGAGAGTAACAACACCAGGCTTCTCTGGCACCACCTCAGCGGCTTTCGAATCGGCATCCTCTCCAATGTCCTCCACAGATGCCATGGTGATTGGCACAGTGTAGCCCTCATATGTTTGTTCACTACGAGGGGCTACCTCTATGACATACCACCATTTGGTGCAAACTTTATAGGATGGAGTACCACCTACAAGAGCCACATAACTTACATGAGTGCTTTCAGACCACCAGTTCTCTAAAATTGGATGTTAAATATTTACAGACTTACTTATTCACAATGCTCAAGTAGTACGAAAGGGTCTCAAAGGTCGGTCCACTTTTTGGTTGAGTCCACCTCAAGGAAACCTGACGCTCCTCTGTGCGCAGTAGTGTTGTGACCCTCCATGTTTATCTTGAACCATTGCACGTCGAACAAATCCACAAAAAATCATCTATAGTCTATCCTCAAAATTTCTTGTAGCGTGCCAAACTAAGTGAGTTCCGCCACCACAAGATTTGCATCAGAGGACCGTCATTGACTAGATTGTTTGAATTTTACCATGATTCCACAATCTTGTATAAAATGATTTTTTTCAATCATTCCATCCTAAAATGTCGACCTTTACACCATGCTGCCATGTATGACTTATACTACAACCAACAACGATTATGAGTGGCCATCAAACATCTAGAAATCCATGAGTCATACATTGCTTGGGGCTACAACCCCGCAAGTACTCCCACTCCTCCTCAGTCACTTGTTCCCTGCATTGTTGTGCGTTTTTCAATTGGTTGTGCAGCCATCTTAGGATCATGAATGTTGGTAGCTTCTCAAGGCCCGCCGGGTCGGTGGTCGTCTTCCCCATCTCCACCCAATTCACGCCCTTTGCCACTCTTGCTTTTCATTCCCATACTATGAAATCCACTTTTCCATCATTGGATTGTGAAACCTACAAAATCAATTGATCTTAGCCTCTAGATCTTCCGTCATTTTCGTTTCAACACCAAGACTGCACATCACAATCCCAGATATGCACTTATCATCTATGGTGTGCCAAAGCATGTTTCGGACATGATCAAATCTGTCTAGTAAACTAGGGACTCTGATACCAGCTAACCCTCTGTCATGCTACCCTCCAAGCGTGCCTTCTAATGCAAATATCCCTTGAGCGTTTTCATGAAACGTTCTAAAAAGAACATCCATCTGGAATTCACTTTGCTTGCTATTTCCACCTCATCAACTATGTGAACAAGAAGATGCACTTGATTGGTTATCATGGTAGTGACGGGAGCAAAGCGAACCCGGAACCCCAACGGCCTCTAAAACGCCGGGGGCCGAATGGCGCGCCTCGAGCCTGTCACGGTAAAGCAAACAAGGGGCACCACCTAGCTTTTAGTGGCTAGGATGCAAACCACGATGATATGAACACCGCAAACCTACACACACGCACACACACAGAGAAAGAGAGATTTGCAAATGACGAAAACCCTCGGGGGTGTGTGAGGGAGAATAATTTCTGCAAAATTTACAAATGGCACCTCGTGGTGATAGAGAGGTAGGGAGAAAAGAGCAATCTACTTGGTGCGCTCTCTAAGATGACTCAATGATTGTGAAGCTTTCTACCAAGAGTGTATATACGTGTGTATGCATCGACCATTGGAGTCGAGGGATGGACGTGGCTCCCTTCGCATGGTGCAATGCCCAAGGCAAACCCAACACACAAGCCCCCTCCCCGTGATGGTGATACTGTCAACTCTTCCCACTACACTGTACCAAGTGTTGACTTCTCATGAACTACTCCCTCCACTACACCCTACCAAGTGCTGACTTCTCATGAACTGCCCCCCTCCCCCCGCCCCGATATAAGTGACCTCTCAGTGCCAATTTATAGGTGTTGGCTACATGGATTATGGTAATCCCGGTGTGATTAGGGTAAGCTTAATCGGGGCGACAAAGCAAGTGGTGGGCCCGGTGTGGTTGACCCTTGCTTTGTTTTGGGAGGTTATTAAAAGATGAGAATCTCTAGGTGGGCCTTTGTGACCATCACCTATAGAGAGGAAATTTACAAAGTGGGAATTTTTACAACGGTTTGGTGAAAATTGAAGAAATGATGAAAATAACCTATAAATTATTGAAAATGGTGTTGTGGTTGTGTGTTGCCGGCGAGTGGTGTGTTGCTGGTGCGTCGGTGTAGCACGTACTTCTTTTCGGGGTCGGCCGGGGCATGCCTTCGGCGCATTTCCTCTTTTTGTTGTTGGCGGTGCGTGATTTGGGTCCTCCTTCTTTTTCCTTGTCATTGTAGTTGTGAAATCCTTTGTTTTTATTGTATTTATGTGAGTATATGCCTGTGTGTACTTGTGGGTTCATGTGGACGGATGTGTGTGTATATATGTATAGGCGGGTGCGCATGCGTGAGTGTGTATGTGAGCGTATGTATATGTATGTATGTGCACAAGCGTGCGTGGGAATGGGCTTATATATTATATATATTTATTTTTATTTATTTTTATTTATTTTTTTCCCCTTTTGGGTCTGCTGGCGACGTGTTGCAGGGGCGCGAGGGTGAGTGAGGGGATGGGGTGTGTGTGAGAGAGGGTGTGTGTGTGTGGTGTGTGTAGAGAGAGAGAGAGAGAGGGTGAGAAGTTTCTGTGGCCTGTACAGTCTTGCGAGGGAGAGAGATGAGAGAGATTACCTACGGGCGGCACTGTGTGCAGATGGGGGGAGGCGGGGCGAGGTGGTGTGGGTACCGGGAGAGAGAGGATGAGGGTGTGGGTGGGAGAAGGTGTGGGAGACCTCCCGTATTCTGTGTGCCTCCACAAATTCCGAGCCATAAACGAATGAGAGCAAGAGCGAGAGAGCTAGAGAGAGAGAGAGAGAGAGAGAGAGAGAGAGAGAGAGAGAGAGAGAGAGAGAGACGGGGGGGGGTAAGATGGCGGGGGTCCGCGCCATGTGGGCCAGGGGAGAGAGTGTGAGAGTGAGGGGGGGGGGGGGGTAGGGGGGGTGTCTTATTCTTTGTTTTGCATGGTGTCTCATGGATGAGAGCAGGGGGGAAGTCAATCGTGTCGGGGGGGGGGGAGGGGGGGGGGGAAGAGGGTGAGGATAGCAGGCCAAAGGGGGGGGGGGGGGGGGGGGGGGAATGAGGCCGAGGGGAGGGTGAGGCGAGCGGGTGGGGAACGGGGGGGGAGAATATTAAAGGGCCAAGGGAGGGCTTGCATAGAGGGAAGGAGTGTGAGAGGGGGCCGGTGTGTGGATAGGAATACGGGAGAGCAGGAATTCACATGCGGCTCGACAGAGAGGGAGCACGAGAGGGCGAGCCAGGGAGGGGTCGGGGTGAGTGCTCGAGTCCGTTCCTAGCCGAGGGTGGCCAGTGAGGGCGGCTCCACACAGAGGGAGCACGAGAGGGCGAGCGAGGGAGGGGTCGGGTGAGTGCTCGAGGCCGCTCCTAGCCGAGGGTGGCCAGTGAGGGGCTGTGTGGGTGAGAGAGAGAGAGAGGATATTAGTGAGAGGTATGTAGGGAAAATGAGAGAGAAAGAGGGGGGGAATATTTCATTCGATGCCCTTCCCATCGGGGTTGAATTTCTTGTCCTTCCTGGTGTCGAATCTATTGTCGTATCTCAGCACTAACATACCTTTTTATAGTCCCTTTTCTTTAAGCCCTTGATTGAAAGTGATCCGGCGTCGTTCTGCCTGCGTTGTGTAGTGATTAATTGCTTCTTCCCTATCTAGTTGGAGTCTCTCCAGATCCAAGATGTGGTTTCAGAGATTTACAATTGGACGATGTACCTGGCTACCCAAAACTCGTAAGCTGGCTATCTGTTCCTTAATGGGTAGAATTGCCTCCTTCCCATAAACTAGATGGAAAGGGGTGAAACCTAGTGATGTTTGGAACGTTGTTCTGTAGGCCCAAAGAGCTGCCATGAGATGTTTATCCCAGTCCCCTGTGTGATTGTTCACCTGCTTTGTGATGATTTTGCAAATCATTTCGTTTACCTTCTCTACAAGACCATTGCATTGTGGATAGTATGGTGTGGAATGTCGGCATGTGATGCCTAACTTCGTCATCAGTTCTCCCACCAAATCACCTCTGAATCCTGGTCCTCTATCTGATATTATCTCAAGAGGAGTGCCAAAACGAAAACAGATATGCTCAAAAATGAACTTTGCTGCCTCTTGGGCTGTTATGCGGGTGGTGGTTGTTGTCTCTGCCCATCGATTCATGTAGTCTACACCCACTATGATGTACAGTTTACCTGATTGGGCACTGGGTAAAGGACCGATTGCATCTATTCCCCATTTCTCAAATGGACCATATGAGATGATAGGAGTTTGTGGCTCGTAGGTTAATGTGCGATCACTGGCCACTTGACAAGCCTTACATGTTTTACACCAATGGTGTACATCCCTGTTCAAATTAGACCAAGAGTATCCTGCTTGTAGAATCTTCCTACTCGTGATATCTAGAGCAAAATGACCGCCACGGACGCCATCATGGAAACTTGAAATTACCTTTGTGATCTCATTGGAGGTTGGCACCCGCCTGAGAATTTGATCCTTGCCCTTACAATACAAGTGGAAGTTTACAAGGCGGTACCTAGTAGCCTTCCTTACCAGCCACTATTTCTTGCCTTTGGTGTATCCTTCCGGACATTCTCCTATATCTAAAAAGCTGACAACATCAGGCATAGCATCGATACCTTGGAAGAGGGATAGCTTTAGTTTGATGGATCCTACGGGAACATCTTGTATTCTTTCTTTGGCTAGAGCATATTGATTTTCTGCTCTGGGGACATGAAATAGTTTCACTGCTTCAAACTTCTTTAGAAGATCCTTAACTTGGCGTAGTTGACCAAGTAAACCCCGATTCTTACAAAACCAGGTGCCATTTATCTGCTTTATCAAAAGCAAAGCATCGCCAAACACATTTAGGCGCTGAATTCCTTGTACAATACATTGTTCCAACCCAAGAATTAGGGCTGCATATTCTGCTTCATTGTTGGAGTGGGAGTGTAACAATTGCCCGATGGAGAATACTCTCTCTTGTTGCTCATTGAAAATGACTATGCCCGCTCTGCAGACTAATCCATTGTTCTCTTGTACGCTCCGTCAAATAAAAGACAGTGAGCTCTTTCTAGCCTAGGACTCTCTACCACTGGTGTTTCTTCCTTTGCTTCCGTGTTGACCTTCAGCTTCTTCTCATAATGGCGATGAGTGAGAATTCCCGCTAAACTAGCCTTGGTGGAGTTTTCTACTTGCATGGTGTGTTAAGTATGGAGACTGATTTACCCTTGTAATGTTTTGTGGTAAAAGCACACATTTGTAAGGCCCCCATTATGAGGAGAAGCCATCGTGCATAAAGGTAAATCACTCACCGGAAACCAAAATTTTCACAATCGAAAACCAGGGGCAACTTTAGGGGCGTCGGGGACGGAAGCCCCCAAGACTTTTTTTTCCCCTCACCGGAATATTCCTTTTTGCCAAAATATTATGGCCGGACGGCGGTCGTAAAGTGGTCGGAAAACAACCGTCGGTTGGCCGGTAGTCAATGGCCGAACGGCGGTCGTAAAGTGGTCGGAAAACAACCGTCGGTTGGCCGGTAGTCAATGGCAGGTGGCCGGTGGTCGGAAGTCAATGGCCAGTGGATGGTGGCCGAATTCAAAAGCGGACTTGTCTTCTCAAGGGCGGCCACACATGGGCGGATTGGAGGGTCCGATTTGGACTTATCTACACAAGGGCGGCTACACATGGCTGCCTCTCATGAGAGAGGTCAACCCTTTTGGCCTATAAAAAGAGGCCATTTCTACACACATTTTATAGTGTGAAGTTGATGCAACAAGGTGAGTGTGAGGAGGTGAGAGTGAAGCAAGGCGGGAGCTCCAAAAGGGTATAATCCCTTTGTAAACTACTTCTTGTTTTGAAGTACTAAAGCCATTGAGTGGATGCTTTCGCGTGGACGTAGCCCACATTGGGTGAACCACGTATATCGTGTGTACTCTCTCTCTCTCTCTCTCTCTCTCTCTACTCTATAATCTCGTGTATGTAAATATGTCTCTCTCCATTAAGTAATATACTCAATTATCTATTTAGCTACGTCTTATTTCCTAACATGGTGTAGTCAAACTCTTGTAATCTAATTAACCACTTTGAGATCCTAGATGAGAGATCCATGTGTCGCATTACGTATGGGAAAACCTCTTTTATTGTCAGGATTACAAAGGGTCTAGGCAGGAGATAGGAGCGGAACTTTGTGGTAGCAAACATTAGTGCAAACATTAGTCCCTTTTCTGACGGGGTCTTGACACGACTAGAGAAGTAAATAGGATGCATGAAAGAGTTTTGGGGGTCCTTTTGCATTAGCACGGCTCCGAGTGTATCACTTCCTACACTAGGGTTCACATAAAATGGCTCATCCCACTTAGGAGGTGAAATAGTGGGAAGCTTAGCTAGGATTTGCTTTACCTCAGTAAACTGCTGCTCATTCTCTTCACTCCATGAGAAGACATCCCTCTGGGTGAGTTGTTGTAGGGAAAGGACCACTTGAGATAGCAAGTGAATGAACCTGCTTAAGTATCTTACCTTCTGAAGGAAAGAAACCAGCTGCTTAGCGGTGGTGGGTGACGATAAAGATACCAGGGCTTGAATCTTGCTAGGGTCAGCCTCAATCCCTTTTGCTAAAATTACATGACCAAGGAGAGTGACTTTGCTTTCACCAATGTGACACTTATCCACGTTGAGCTGGCCACCCAAGGTTTGTAGACTGGTTAATCCATCATAGACTTTGCTTAAATGAAGGGCTCGTGAACTATAGATGCAAAAATCATCTATGAAAACCCGTATCGATGTTCCAAAGTAGGGTTGGAAAACAAAATTCACATAGCGCTGAAATGTGTCCGGGGCGTTAGTGAGGCCAAACGGCATCACTCTATAGGCAAAACATCCCCAAGGTGTGATGAAGGTTGTCTTCTTCTAATCTTCCTCCGCAATGCTAATCTAGAAGTATCTTGAGTAACCATTGCACACTATGTATCGTTCGCTCGTGACCTGCCACTTCATTGAGTATTTCATCCTGGAATGGGAGGGTAAAGTGATCTCTCTTCGTGGCTGCATTGAGAGGTTTATAATCCACACAGACTCTCCACTTACCTTTTGTTTTTTGTGACTACTACTGGGGAGACCCATTCTGAGTCTTCGACAGGGTAGATGAAACCTGCTTGTATCAAACTTCTCACTTCTTTAAGTAGTGCCTCTTGTTGGATTACTCCAAGTCTTCTGAGATTTTGTACTACGATTTTACTACCTTCCTTGAGTTTTACGTGGTGTTGCACTATTGTAAGTCCTGTGATCTTATCATAGCTATCAATGAACAAAGTAGTGAAGTTACCTAGCATGGAGACATACTCCTTCCTTTCTTCATTTGCTAACTCATTTGAGAGCATTTTTTGTAACTTACCTGCATCCTCCAAGGACTGCATACCTGATGATCCCTCTTGGTTTGTCGGGGGTGTTTCAGATTGTGTCAATCTGTTTGGTGTAGAGTGCGCAGGTGATGGAGAAGGTAGGAAAGAAGACTACGCACACACACCAACACAAATCGAGACACACACACACAATCGTTACCCTGTAGCAGCCATTCAACGAGCTGCTCTTCTCTTCTTCTTCTTTTCTTGAACTATTATCCAAAGTATATTTACAACATAGTATAGTCAGTGTCCAGCCGCCCATAGCACAATGGGCATATTCTTTAACATCATATTCTTTAACACTCCCCCTCAAGCTCAGAGTGAGCTTGCATATGATGGATTCCCAATGCTTCACGAAAGTAGCAAAACTTCTCCTTTCCAAGAGTCTTTGTGAATATATCCGCAACTTGATCATTTGTCTTCACATACACCAAATCAATCTCATTTGCCAAAACTTTTTCTCTAATGAAGTGATAATGTACCTCAATGTGTTTAGTGCGAGCATGGTAGACTGGATTCTTTGCCAACATGATGCTGCTAATATTGTCACAATATATAATGACACTGTCAAGATAGTCAAAACCAAATTCTACCATAAGTACTCTCAACCATGACTCTTCACATGCTGCCAAAGCTGCTCCACGATATTCAGCTTCTGTACTTGATAATGCTACAGTTGATTGCTTCTTGCTACTCCAACTTATCATACCATTGCCAATGGAAAATGCATAACCACTTGTAGATCTTCTATCCATAAAATCTCCTGCCCAATCTGCATTTGTGTAACCATAAAGACAAAGCTTCCCATTCTTTTCATAAAACATTCCATAACTGACAGTGGCTTTCACATATCTCATAATCCGTCTCACTGCATCAAGATGACTTTTACATGGCTTTTGCATGAATTGACTCACAACACCCACTGCATAACTCAAATCTGGCCTTGTTATTGTCAAGTAAATAAGGCTTCCAACCATCTTGCGATACATAGTGACATCCTCAATGTAATGTCCATCATCAAACAACTTCACATTTTGATCAAGAGGTGTATCAACCGGTTTGCATGCTGTCATTCCATACTTCTCAAGCATATCCAATGCATATTGTCTTTGTATCATCCAAATTCCTGATAAAGTATTGACAATTTCAATTCCCAAGAAATATCTCAACTCACCAAGGTCCTTCATGTTGAATTCTCTCAACAAACTCTTCTTGACATGCAAAATTTGCTCAGCATGATTTCCAGTGAGAATCAAGTCATCAACATAGATAACAATAACGACGATCTCTCCATCAACATGCTTCAAAAATAATGAGTGATCAGCAGTAGATTGTTTAAATCCAATCTTCTTCAAGAATCTGGTTATCTTTTCACACCAAGCTCTAGATGCTTGCTTCAAACCATACAATGCTTTCTTCAACTTACACACATAATATGGAAACTCTGGATGTTGATAACCCTCTGGCTGTATCATATAAACTTCTTCTTCCAAGTCACCATTCAAGAATGCATTATCCACATCCATTTGCCGTAACTTCCAACCGAACATACTTGCCATTGCTATCACCAATCTGACTGTTGTCATCTTTGCAACTGGACTAAATGTCTCATCATAATCAAGACCTTTTGTTTGTGCATAACCTTTAGCAACAAGCCTCGCTTTGTATCTTTCCACACTACCATCTGACTTGCACTTGACTTTGTATACCCATTTTGAACCAATTGCTTTCTTTCCACTTGGCAAGCGAACCAAATCCCAAGTGTCATTCTTCACAAGAGCATCCATCTCATCATCCATAGCTGACTCCCATTCTGATTTTCCAATTGCCTCTTGAAAACATGTAGGCTCTTTATGTTGCACACGTGAAACCATGTATGCATAATGTGTACGCATGTAACCATTGTATGTCAATCTATCAATTGGATAACGTACCCTCTCTGATCTTCTCAATTGTGGTGCACTCTTCTCTTCAACTCTTGCATATGGGGGTACATATTTCTCAATATGCTTACTACCAGGTGTCCTCAAATGTGGTAAATCATGTTCTTCATCGAGGCTTTCATCTCCAGAACTCTCTTCAACCACTTTCTTCTTGCCTTTCTCGTCTTGCTTCTTATCTCGCAAACGACCACTCCATGGGTTGACACTTCCTGTACTCTCCTCCGCCATATGTGGTCCTGAAATAGTTCTTGTTGATGGTCCTGGCTTATCAACAACATGACGCACATTCTCTTGCTCTTCATACTCATCTTCTATCATCACTGGCTTTGGTTTATACCATGGTTCATGCTCACAAAATCTGACATCTCTACTGACATAAACTTGTCTTGTCGTAGGATCATAGCACTTGTAACCTTTCTTTTCAACTGGATAGCCCAAGAATATACACTTCACTGCCTTTGGCTCCATCTTCTTTCTTGCTTCATTTGGTACATGAACATAGCAAACACATCCAAAAACTTTCATGTAGGAAACTGTTGGCTTGATCCCATAAAGTCTCTCATAAGGTGAAATTTCATGAATGGCAGCTGTTGGTGTTCGATTCATAATGTGTACTGCTGTATGAACTGCTTCAGCCCAATATGTTAATGGCATATTCATCTCATTCATCATGGCTCTTGCAATCTCTGCTATGACTCTATTCTTTCTCTCAGCAACTCCATTTTGTTGTGGTGTGTATCTGCAAGTAATCTGTCTTCTTATGCCTTGTTCACGTAAGTAATCATCAAAACTGTGTGACATGTACTCTCCCCCTCCATCTGTACGTAGGCATTTAATTTGACAACCATTCTCTTTTTCAACCATAACTTTGAACTCCAAAAATACTTCAAATGCCTCTGACTTTGCCTTGAGAAAGTAAACCCATGTCATTCTGCTGTAATCATCCGTAAATGTGATAAAATATCGACAACCATTTGGTGTAGCATGATCACAAGGTCCCCAAATATCTGAATGAACAATTTCCAAAGGACTCTGGCTAATTCTCCCCTTCTTTGGAAATGGTAAACGAGATTGCTTTCCAAATTGACAAGCTTCACAAACATGATCAAAATTCAATCTGCCAAACTTTGGTAATCCACGTACAATTTGATTTGATTGCATATGCTTTAATCTTCTAAAATTGACATGACCGATTCTCTTATGCCATAAATTTGCCCAATCATCTTGAGTGGCTGATTTGTTTGCATACATACCACTGTGTAAACATGGATCTCCAGCTTCCAATGAGAACAAGCGGCCTTTCTTTCTTCCACGTGCCAATATCTTGCCTGGTTTGCCATTGTGAAACTCCTCTATGAAGCAGCCATAACGATTAAAACGGACTTGCAACCCTTGATCTGTCATCTGTCCAACTGATGCTAAATTCTTTGTGATTGAAGGCACATATAGAACATCTCCCAATGTGTTGTATGTCCCGTCTTTTTCTAGCAATGGAACTGAACCAACATGTGTAATCCGATGCATAGTATCATCACCTGTAGCGACAAACTCATCCTCTTCTAACTTCTCTTTTCTATCAAACCATTCACCATGATATGTCATATGATTTGTGGCACCACTATCTAAATACCAATCATCTGTATGATGTGGCTCCACCATGCTTCCAACAACATGCTCCATAGGAAATAAATGTCCACTCGACCTATTGTCATATATATTTTGATCATGAGGATTGTATCCAGCAAAGTTTCCTCCATGTCTGCCATAACCTCGGCCTCTTCCACCACGATCACGATTTTGATTTAGCCTTGTGTAACATTCTCTTTCAAAGTGACCATAAATGCCACATTTGTTACAATATCCATCTCTTTGAGGATGTACAAATCGTCCACCTCCACGTCCACGAGTTCGGGCTCTCCCCCTGCCTCTTTGGCTATAATCGTTGTAACTTTGACTTTGTTGGTTTTGCCATTGACCTCTTCCAACATTGTTTCCACGACCATAGTTTCCTCTTCCACCTCTATTGTTTCCACGACCTCTAGAGTAAAAAACCTGATCTCTGGAATTGTTATTTGATGTAGAAGGACCTGACTTTCCTAACTTCACCTCTTCTTGCAAACAAAGGTTTACTAACTCTTCAAAATCAGGCATGTGTCCTCGAACAGATATAGATGTATCCAATGACTTGTATTCCGGTCCCAAACCATTCAATGTCACTGAAACTAAGTCATCATCTGGAACTTCAACATTAATGCTCGCAAGATCTTCCTGTATTTGCTTTATCTCTGTCACATAATCTGATATGGATCTATTTCCTCGCCATACACAATGTAACCTTTGCTTCAAGTGAACTTTTCGTGGTTCTGTATTGGAGCTGTTCATTCTTGCTAGTATCTCCCATGCTTCCTTTGGAGATTGAGCCTTCTTCACATGTGGTATAAAGAAGTCACTAATGCATAGTGAAATCCAATGCATCACTTTCCTTGAATTCTCGATCCACTTCTTGTAAGCTTCTACTCCTGCTTGCCATGTTTTATGTGCTTCAACATTCTCTCTATTTGGTTCCAAACCAACCTCTGGACACTCTTGTTCACCTGTAACATAATCCCATAAACCTTTGCCCATGATAAAGTTCTCCATCCTGTAAGACCATATGCTGTAGTTCTCTCTAGTCAGCTTCTCTCCAACAATCTGTGTGACTTGAGTTGAACTTTCTGCCATCTTCACTCTCTCAATTTCTTTCAAAGGATTTTGACAAAATTTCGGCAGAGTTTCGTTTGTATTTGGACAATATCTCAAGTGACAATCTCAACCAAAGTACTCATAAACACTGACATAAAATCTCTCACTGCCAAGGGAAAATCCACTGACTCACTTTGCCACAGACTGACTCAGTACTATGCATAAATACTCTAAAACAATGTCCACATGGACCTGTATGCAAATGCAATCCATACGCTGTCCTGTACCACATATCCATACATCCACCTTCTTCCCATAGTCGTAAACGACGTATGAGGTCTTTCGCGGGGCCAGTCGGGGGTTCGCTCCAGTACCTAATCCACCTTGCCAAGGTACCAAAGCTCCCAAGGCAAGGCTTCAAAAAACCTCACTCGACCCTCACAAAGGCTGCAGTTTTCCAAAATACATTGACCGCATATCCATACATAACCACAAAGTACTCAATCTGACAATGTAACCGCCTCAACTTCTTCCCACAATCTTTCTTACATAGGCGGCTGTCCATAACGGACCCACAACAACCAAACATAATCTTCGATAACACAATGTCATGATGCAAAAGCTCTATGTCGCTCTCCAAAACCTGTGTAAATGCTGAATTCTTCACCTGTAACCTGTAAATCTACTGCCGAGTGCAAAACTCGACATCTCTTATGCTTGTGTGAACTTGCTGTTTGCTGCAGAAAATTGCAGATTTTGGCAAATCTGAGTATGCCAATGCGTCCGGAACGCCCAAAAACATAAAGATAGACTCCTGGATCACTGTATTCCGAGTTCGGGTGAGGGAGTTATGACCAAAAAACCTCTCTTTTTTGCTGTTTTCCGGAGCTGCGGAAACCTGTGTATTGACTGTAGCTCCTCAAACTGAGCTCTGATACCACTTTGTAGAGTGCGCAGGTGATGGAGAAGGTAGGAAAGAAGACTACGCACACACACCAACACAAATCGAGACACACACACACAATCGTTACCCTGTAGCAGCCATTCAACGAGCTGCTCTTCTCTTCTTCTTCTTTTCTTGAACTATTATCCAAAGTATATTTACAACATAGTATAGTCAGTGTCCAGCCGCCCATAGCACAATGGGCATATTCTTTAACATCATATTCTTTAACATTTGGGTCTTTAAGAATGACCCCCATCACCTCGATGCTACTGTCACTTCCGTCGGTTGTGGTTGTCTCTTCTCTTAAGGTAGACGAATAGTCGCTGGTGGGCTCATCTTTTGAAGCCTCCAAGATCATGTTGCGCTGCTTTCCAGTCCTCATGTCATAGAATATGGACTTTCCTTTAACGTCCTTCATATGAATCATCCCGGTGCTCCAGTCTTGTTTAGCCTCCATAGCCATAAGCCAAGGCCTCCCAAGAATGATGGGGTAGCCCTCCCCTTTGTGTGGCATGACGAAGATGTCTACCTCCACTTCTGTATTGAATGCTTTTACTTTGACCGCATTTACAATGCCCACGCATTTCACTCTTACATTGTTTGCCATCTTGGCTCGGTAGGGTGCCGGCCTACTTATCTCTAGACCTAGATGGTGCATCATCTTTTCACTCATGACGCATATTTGCATGACACCGTCTATGTAGACGTTTGAAATTCGTTGCCCCTTGATGTGAGTGTCCATGGTTGGTAGGATGTCATCGAGATCCCTTCCACAGATAGCCCCAGCTATCTTGGGCCTTGATTTTCTGGTACCTACCATTTTTGTCCATTGCCTCCTCGTCCTTGGTGCAAGGTGGAGTAATTGGGGCCAAGTTATCTTTGGGCCTTGCATTAACACATCCTGAACTAAGTCATAGGGTTTTTAATGCTCACCTAGTGAGAAGTCCACGATGTATATCTTCCGCCACGGTTTAGCTGCTTGCTTGCTAGACTCGGCCTTCCCTTTCATCTTCTCTTCTCTTTGAGATGCTTCCTCGTGCCAGGAACGCTTCACTCCCATAGCATCCACTTCTTCTACCTTCTCTTTCCCTTTGTGCTTCTCTAGAACTGATTCTTCTACCTTTGCCTTCCCTTTAGCCTCCAAGCTAATAACACTCACCGCTTGGTTCACAGCAGGTGGTGGGGGTAGTGGCGGAATGAGAGGTTGGGGTGGTGGTTGATGTTGTACACGTGGTCAAAGTATTTGGACCAGTGGGATCGGTCCTGGTTGCCTAGGTGGTGGTGGTCTTTGGTGGTGGTCTTGCTCTTGGAAGAGAGATCTAATTTTGTCTCCCCCCTCTATTGAAATTCTGCCTCCTTGGGTGTGGGCAGTAGTACAGTCCATGGACATCTGCCCCGCAGCTATAACAATGGTACTCTTGGTTCTGCCTTCGTTGTCCTCTTCCTTGTTCTGGATTCCTACCATGTGCATGCCCTTGCTGCACCAGATGCACCGATAAACTCTCGAGTTGGGTGGTGATGCGACTCAGCAGGTCTTGCTGCTCTTCTGATGCCTCTTGCGGTTGGGCTCTATGATTGGCTGTTGCAGTCACTGCGGTTGGTCGGGCTGATCTTGTTTCCTCTGACTCGTTTACTCTTGCTTGCATGCGCAGCTTCTTGTCTTTAAGGCGGGCTACTTCGACTGCCAACTCATATGTTGTAGGAAACTTTCCCTTCACCTTCTCTCTAAGCGGCAACCATAGACCAGCAATGAAACGGTCCTTCTTTAGGAAATTAGGCGTTCCTTCGACTTCCTCCAATGAGGCAACCCATCTCTCCCATAAGTCCACAAATTTGGACTCGTAGGTGGCATACTCCAGCAGACCTCCTTGCTTTAATTCTATCAGTAGAGCTGCCATAGCTTCTCCGAGGTTGTGCCTCCACCAAACCTCTTTACAAAAGCATCCCTTAACACATACCATGCATTCTTGGTAGCCTGGGGCAATGCATTATACTAGGACTTGGCCTCTACTTTCATCAGTAGAGGAAAAATTCTAAGTCGTGAAGCGTCATCATATTTGTTGGAGACGACACAAGAAATGTCGAAATCATCCAAAAATTCGGTTGGTGAGATCTTCTCCCTTCTTTCCACTAAACGTGGGGAAAGAAAAACTTTCCATGGTAGCGACTCAGGAAATTACAAACCCCTTTTTTCTTTTTAGATTAATACATTAACAACAGTAGCGGCTTATAGCGGCTTTTTATAGGGTTGGGTGGATAGGTTAAAACAGGATAAAGATAGAAACATTTAAAGTAATGCTGGTAATCTAATATGGGGAGAATTATAGGGTTTGGGGAATTGAGGATTTCTCCTAGTACCACCGCACCGAATAGGTATACGATCTTCTATTGGTAGAAGACTTTCCTATCTACATAGATATTCACATGCATATGTTGCAGGAATCTGAACAGGAATTCCGTCGGCCTGTTTTCCATCATGCACAAAGGGTGGAATACTTACTTATACTCTTACCATGCTAGTGTTGATGAGTCGGCACATCCACAAGAGGTTGTTGCCTTTCATGGGCTCTATCTTTCCCTCGTTGCTCAGCACGTACGGGGTGATGGCAACGCGTCTGACCATTCCCAGCCTCTTGGCTAGTAGCAATTGCAGGTAATTTCTGTATTTGGCGTGTTGCATGAATTCTACTTCATTCAGTTGCAACTCGTCCCTAGCCCACTGGGTTTCACCCGTGGTAGAAAGATTCTTCAGGATAAGTTGTACAGGGAGAGGAGGAAGATCCTCCACTCGCTTTCCAAAACAACGAGATCAGTAGCCGAACCACTCTTACCTAGGACATGGGAATTGTAAAGAATGAGGATGCAAGAGAGCTACACAAGACAAGCACAAAGCACACAGAGATGGAAAGCTTCTTCTTCTTCTTCACAGAAAAGAGAGTACAAAATGACTAAGTGTTAAAGCTGAAAAGTAGCACATATGTACATGCGGTCACTAAGTGTGAACTCGCTAGAAGCGTACTAGGCTGGCACTATAAGTGTAGTCCAGTTGTAGAATCACTGGCAGAGATCCTCCGTGTCGGTCACCTAACACGCCAGTGAGTAAATGCCATAAGCGGCCAAGACCCGTAGTGGATGCCAGCTCAAGGTGTAGAGCTCGACATCTCAATACTCCCCCTTGAGCTTTGCATGTCGCAGAGTCCAAGCATAGTCCGGAAACGTCGAAGCTTCTCAGCTCCGAGGGCCTTGGTAAAGATATCCTCTATGTGCTCCTCTGTGCTGACGTAGACCAAGTCGATGTCACCCGCCAACACTCGCTCTCGAACGTAGTGGTAATGGACCTCTATGTGTTTGGTCCTGGCATGGAACACTGGGTTCCTAGCCAACTGCATGCTGCTGAGGTTGTCACAATGGATGAAAATCTACTGGTCCACCTGCATTCCCAAGTCCTCAAGTAATGTGCGTAGCCAAGCTACCTCGCACGCCGCAACTGCTGCACCTCTGTACTCGGCCTCTGTGCTTGATAAAGCAACCGTAGGCTGCTTTTTGCTGCTCTAAGTAACAACAGCACTCCCAAAAGAGAACATGAATCCACTCGTAGATCTCCTATCAACAATGCTACCTGCCCAATCTGCATCTGTATACCCATACAATGCTAATGGTGCATCTGCTGCATAGAACAATGTGTAGTCAAGAGTACCTTGCACATACCTAAGTGTGCGTCGTACTCCATCCAAATGTGGCTTCCTCGGAAGCTACATGAACTGACTCTCCAAGCCTACTGTGTAGCTCAAGTCTGGCCTCGTGATAGTCAAGTAGATTAGACTACCCACAATCTTCCTGTACATGTTGACATCCTCAACAAAATCACCCTTCTCTGCACTCAGCTTTGCATTCACATCCAAGGGAATAGAAATTGGCTTACAATCAGCCATACCATACTTTGACAACATGTCCAAAGCATATTGTCTCTGTGATAGCCATACACCCTCTGGAGTCCTGATCACCTCAATGCCAAGAAAGTAGCGCAACTCGCCTAAATCTTTCATTTCAAACTCCTGTTTGAGAAGACCCTTCACATGGTCAATCTCCATAGCATTGTCACCAACAATAATAAGGTCATCTACATATATGGTAATGACCACAATCCCCACATCACTCTCACGTACATAGAGTGAATGATCAGCATGAGCTCTCCTAAAACCAATACTGACAAGATACTTGGCAATCCTGTCATACCATGCTCTAGAGCTCTGCTTCAAACCATACAAAGCTTTGAGAAGTCTGCATACATAATCTGGGTAACCTGGATTGACATAACCAGGTGGCTGATCCATATACACTTCCTCTTGCAACTCACCATTCAAGAAGGCATTCTTTACATCCATTTGATGCATAATCCATCCTCTAGATGCAACCACTACTATGACAGCTCTCACAGTCGTCATCTTTGCCACTGGAGCAAAGGTCTCCTCATAGTCTATGCCATACGTCTGTGCATAACCCTTTGCGACCAGCCTTGCCTTGTGACGCTCAATGTTACCATCAACCTTATGCTTGGTTTTATACACCCATTTACAGCCAATAGCTTTCTTGCCACTTGGCAATGGCACGAACTCCCATGTGTCGTTTGTTTCCAATGCAGCCATCTCTTCATTCATTGCATCATCCCAATGCACATTTCCAACTGCATCCTCAAAACATGTGGGCTCCACATCCTGTATCACCTTAGCCATGTAGGCTTGGTGATGCGCTAGATACCCATCATAAGTCAACTTCTGAACTGGATTTCTGACTCTATTATATCTGCGCGGTCCTGGGTCACTCCTTTGCCCTCTAGCATCTTCTTGTACTTTCCTTACACCAGGTGTCCTGACAGTCGGAATTCCAAATTCCTCATCAAAACTTTGTTCAGAACCATCTGAATCCATGTCTACATGTGAAAAACCTGATGATGCATCAGCCATAAAGGGAGGTTCATCAACCTTTTCCTTTCCTTTTTGTGATACATTCCCTGTACCTGTTGGTGGAGTAACCTGCGTACGTAGTCTACCATTCCATGGTTTCTCAACAGAGCCACGATAAGAGGACTCTTGTGGTCCACTCAAAACCTGTGACTGTGGCCTCACATTTTGTACAACCACATCATATTTTACATCAGCCCCAATAGTGCCATGTGCATTACTGTACCAGCTGCTCATCTCATCAAAGACTACATCTCTGCTCACTCGTAATTCTCGTGTAGTAGGATTGTAGCACCTGTACCCCTTTTGTTCAAGGGAATATCCCACAAGAATACATTTCTCTGCTGTAGGATCCAGTTTCCTACGCAACTCATCTGGTACATGCACGTAAGCTATGCAGCCAAACACTTTCAAGTGTGCCAAATCAGGCTTTGTACCTGTAAACTTTTCCTCAGGTGTTACATCATGCACCGCAGCTGTAGGTGTCCTGTTCATAATGTACACAGCTGTATTTACGGCTTCAGCCCAGAAATGATGAGGCATGTTCTTCTCATTCATCAATGCACGTGCAACCTCTGCAATGTGCCTGTTTTTCCTTTCCGCGACCCCATTCTGTTGTGGAGTATATCTGCATGTAAACTGCCTGCGTATACCATGCATTCGCAAAAAATCTGAAAAATCATTGGAGAAGTACTCTCCCCCTCCATCTGACCTCAATGTCTTGATTTGCATATCTGTCTCCTTCTCAATCATGACTTTGAAGTCTTGAAAGTGACCAAACACTTCACTTTTGTTACGCATGAACTAGACCCATACTTTCCTTGTATGGTCATCAATGAAAGAGACATAATACCTGCAACCATGTATACTTGCAGTATCAGTTGGACCCCAAACATCTATGTGCACCACCTCAAGTGGATTTTTACATACATTGCGCTCATGTGGAAATGAGCCCTTTGACTGTTTTTCAAACTGGCATGCTGCACACACTTTATGCATACCATCCACCTTGAAATTTGGCAAACCTTTTACAATCTGTTTTGATTGCATGCTGCGCAATCTCTGCTCATTGACATGGCCAATGCGTTTGTGCCAAATGTCAACATCAGCCACAACACCTGTGCCCTATGAAAATAATGCAGCTTTTACCTCAGGCATGTCTACATTCAGCGTAAACATTCTGCCCACACATTTTCCCTCTGTGATCAGCTTATAGCCATTCTGGAAATCTTCTACATAACAGCCATTTGGATTGAAGCAAACCTACAAACCCTGCTCAACCATTTGTCCAACAGAAACAAGATTCTTTGTAATGTTTGGGACATGAAGTACATCTGCTAAGTACTTTGATTTCCCACTCTTCGTATTTAGAGGTATGTCCCCTACATGAGCAATGGGGTGAGTTGTGTCATCTCCTGTCTGCACATAGCCTGACACATCTGGTTTGCGCATATCTCTAAACCACTCTCCACGAGACGTCATGTGATTAGAGGCACCTGAATCCACATACCAAACATCATCTTGGGTGGAATTCTCTACAGTCATTGTATTCATTACATGCTGCATAACAAACATGCGCTCGTTTTTGCTGTCATCTGCATCTCTGCTAGTAGGTGCATAGTTGCCCTGTTTTCTCTTTCCACTTGCTTTTCCCTTTGGACAGTCACGTGACATGTGACCTCTTTCACCACAAGTCCAACATTCTCTGCTATCTGGAGTATGTTGTTGCCTGCTTGATCCTGCACCACGACCTCTTTGACTCCCCTTGCCTTGAGACTGGTTTCCCCTGCCACCTGTATTGTTTTGATTTGATTGACCTTCCAGAAATTGGCCCCCGCAACCCCTTGGGCCTCGACCACAACCTCTACCTCTACCTCTACCTCTGTTGGAGTTAGAATAGAAGGCCTGTTTAGAATTATTTCTGCCATGAGAAGAAGATGTGTCAAGGTTCTTCTCCTCAAGAATAAGCAAAGAAATCAAATCTTGGAACACCAGGATGTCGTCTCTTGTATTCATGGAAGACCTAAAATGTATATACTCATCTCCTAGACCATCCAAGCATGCACGGACAATGTCATCGTCTTCCACTGAGACTTTAATAGATCCAAGAGCCTCAATGATACTCTTGATCTTCAAGGCATAATCATTAATTGAGAGGTTGTTCCTCTTAACCTGATTTAGCTCCGACTTTAGTTGAAGCTTCCTGGCCTTGGTGTTCACCTCGAACACTCTGCCTAAGTTTCTCCATGCAATGGCGAGGGTTTTAACATCCTGTAGATAGCCCATCATGCCATATGTGATGCTCATAGAAAGCCAATATATCACTTTTCTCTGGCCTTGTTGCCAGTCCCTCAAAGCTTTCCTTTGTTCTGCTGTAGCATTTGCCTCGGGAATCTCTGGTTCCTTTTCATTGTCTCCTTCTACATAGTCCCAATAACCTTTTTCTTTTAGGAAATTTGTTATTCTGAACTTCCATGCAGGGTAGTTATTTTTCTCAAGTTTCTCAGTAACAATCTAACCGAAACCGTCAGACATCTTGAAGCACTAAGACAAAATAGCTGCAATCTGCAAAAACCTGCAAATCTACTGAACCTGCTATCGTGGCACCTGTAACGCTTTCTACACTCAACGAGTGTCCACAATCAAGCGTACATACAACCACTGTACTTGTACAGTAAATCTCTGTATACTGCACTTTGGAGACCTGTTCAGAAACTTGTGCGAAAAACTTGTCTGGTCGTGGATTGCAAACGAAGGGATTGTGATGCTCTTGCTCTCTTAGCCTTTCTTGCCTGCACCAGGCTATGATACCATGTAAAGAATGAGGATGCAAGAGAGCTACACAAGACAAGCACAAAGCACACAGAGATAGAAAGCTTCTTCTTCTTCTTCACAGAAAAAAGAGAGTACAAAATGACTAAGTGCTAAAGCTGAAAAGTAGCACATATGTACATGCGGTCACTAAGTGTGAACTCGCTAAAAGCGTACTAGGCTGGCACTATAAGTGTAGTCAAGCTGTAGAATCACTGGCAGAGATCCTCCGTGTCGGTCACCTAATGCGCCAGTGAGTAAATGCAGTAAGCGGCCAAGACCCGTAGTGGATGCCAGCTCAAGGTGTAGAGCTCGACATCTCAACAGGAATCTCCTTACCACTTTTTCTTCTGGATTGTGGAAGTGGATTGGTAGCACTCACATGCGTCGTGCAAATTGGTAGGCAACCTTCCACCACTTAGCTTTGGATGACTTCCTCTTTGGCAAGCTGGGTACAACCCGGCTTTCTGAGCTTGAAGCACTTGCTTGGCCAGATGCTTCTTCCTTCGGGGTCATGTGTTTCCAGACTGACTTATCTTCTCCTTAATTTTGGCTCGAGCAGCCCCTTTAGGCCACTTTGGAGTAAAGGTTATAACTTTAACTGTAGTTTCTTTAGGGAAAAGAGGCCTCACCGTTTTCTTCCCTTCTTTGATGTGAATGACTTCTTCGCGATGAATGTCGATGTAGACGATTTCAGCCCTTTCGCTGCCTTCATTGCTGGCACTCATTGACAGTGTGTCTTGGTTGACAACAGTGATGCCACTTCACCGACCTCCCACCTGATGCTCTCAATTTATGATTAGAATGAGCAACACGAGATGGAGAATTTACCTCTTGAATATTGACAACACGGCAGCCTGGTAGTAGTACTTCAATGAAGGCGGCTAGTGCCTCCTTCGTCTCCTCTTCTTCCGTCCTCCAGTTAGAAAATTCCTTCAACCATTCGTCCATGATTGATAGTGGACGTCACTTTCAGCATTGTAAACTGAAGGGTCTTAGAAATCCCTCCTCACTGGGGGCACCAAATGACAGGAGCAAAGCGAACCCCGAACCCCGACGGCCTCTAAAACACCGGGGGCCGAATGGCGTGCCTCGAGCCTATCCGGTCAAGCAAACAGAGGGCACCACCTAGCTTTTAGCGGCTAGGACGCAAACCACGATGATATGAACACAGCAAAATTACACACACACACACACACACACACACACAGATTTGAAAATGACGAAAACCCTCGGGGGGGTGTGAGGGAGAATTATTTCTGTAGTATTTACAAATGGCACGCCGTGGTGAGAGGTAAGGAGAAAAGATGGTGCAACCTACTTGGTGTACTCTCTAAGATGACTCCATGATTGTGAAGCTTTCTACCAAGAGCATGTATATGTGTATATGCATTGACCATTGGAGTCGAGGGATGGACGCGGATTCCTTCGCATGGTGCAATTCCCAAGGCAAACCCAACACACAAGCCCCCTTCCCGTGATGGTGATAGTGTCAACTCTTCCCACTACACTCTACCAAGTGCTGACTTCTCATGAACTGCCCCCCCCCCCCGATATAAGTGACCTCTCAGTGCCAATTTATAAGTGTTCGCTGCTTGGATTATGGTAATCCTGGTATGATTAGGGTAAGCTTAATCGGGGAGACAAAGCAAGTGGTGGGCCCGGTGTGGTTGACCCTTGCTTTGTTTTGGGAGGTTATTAAAAGATGAGAATCTCTAGGTGGGCCTTTGTGACCATCACCTAGAGAGAGGAAATTTACAAAGTGGGAATTTTTACAATGGCTTGGTGAAAATTAAGGAAATGATGAAAATAACCTATAAATTATTGAAAATGGCATCGTGGTTACGTGTTGCCGACGAGTGGTGTGTTGCCCCCCGTGCGTCGATGTAGCGCGTACTTCTTTTCAGGGTCAGTCGGGGCATGCCTTCGATGCATTTCCTCTTTTTGTTGTTGGCGGTGCGTGATTTGGGTCCTCCTTCTTTTTTGTTGTCGTCGTAGTCATGGAATCCTTTGTTTTTTTCGTATTTATGTGCGTATATGCGTGTGTGTACTTGTGGGTGCATGTGGACGGATGTGTGTGTATATATGTATAGGCGGGTGCGCATGCATGAGTGTGTATGTGAGCGTATGTATGTGTATGTGTGTGTGCAAGCATGCGTGGGAACGGGCTTATATATTATATATATATTTTTTATTTTATTTTATTTTATTTTGGGTCTGCTGACGACGTGCTGCAGGGGCGCGAGGGTGAGTAAGGGGATGGGGTGTGTGTGAGAGAGGGTGTGTGTGTGTGTGGTGTGTGTAGAGAGAGAGAGGGTGAGAAGTTTTTGCGGCCTGTATAGGCCCACGAGGGAGAGATGAAAGAGATTACCTACAGGCGGCACTCTCTGCAGATGGGGGGAGGTGGGGCGAGGTGGTGTGGGTACTGGGAGAGAGAGGATAAGGGTGTGGGTGGGAGAAGGTGTGGGAGAGCTCTCGTAATCTCGTGCCTCCACAAATTCAGAGCCATAAACGGCTGAGAGAGAGAGAGAGAGAGAGAGAGAGAGAGAGAGAGAGAGAGAGAGAGAGAGAGAGAGAGAGAGAGAGAGAGAGAGAGAGAGAATGAGAGGGGGGGTAAGATGGCGGGGGTCCGTGCCATGTGGGCCGGGGGAGAGAGTGTGTGAGTGAGAGGGGGGGGGGGGGGGGGGGGGGGAAGAGGGTGGGGATAGCAGGCCAAAAAGGGGGGGGGGGGGGGGGGGGGGGAATGTGGCCGAGGGGAGGGTGAGGAGAGCGGGTGGGGAAGGGGGGGGGGGGGGGGGAGAATATTAAAGGGCCAAGGGAGAGCTTGCATAGAGGGAAGGAGTGTGAGAGGGGGCGGGTGTGTGGATAGGAATACGGGAGAGAGGGAATTCACATGCAGCTCGACACAGAGGGAGAGCGAGGGAGGGGTCGGGGTGACTGCTCGAGGCGGCTCCTAGCCGAGGGTGGCCAGTGAGGGGGTGTGTGGGTGAGAGAGAGAGAGGATATTAGTGAGAGGTATGTAGGGAAAAGGAGAGAGAACGAAGGGAGGGGGGGGGGGGGGGGAGGGGGGGGGGGGGGGGGGGGGGAATATTTCATTCGATGCCCGCGGGAAAATAAACTACGGGGAAAGAGAGAGGGGAGAGTGAAGCCGAGGGTGGCCCGCCAGGCTGGGGCTTGTACAAACGGGGGCCTGAGCGTGGTAAGGCCGGCCAATCAAAGGGGGGGGACATGCCCGTAGAGGTTTCGTGAGGTTGTCCAGGCGTTGCCGAGCCTTCCAACAGTGTCGCCAAGGCTCCAGCAGAGGAAAAATAAGTTTTTTTTTCTTTTTTTTCTTGGATTTTCAAAAATCGGCCATCAGTAGTAGGAAAGTGTTTCTCGAACATGCGACCAACCTCTCCAGTGTTTAGTTTGGCGGATGGTATGGAACCTACATGGGAGATCCATCGCACCAACTTCGCAAGTTTGTAGATTGTGGTACAGACGCTAGGGGACAAACAGCCCTTAATGGCCACTGGTAAAATAAACTCCAAAACAAGTCCTACTATGGTAATAAATTCCACACAGGGATATGCTACACAATTCCCACTATTATCTATTTCACTTCAAAAATACCTAGCACATTTTATGCCAATCGTGTGACCTTAAACTAATAAGCTTTACTTCTTTAGTGAAACAAGTTTGGAGCGAGTGCATTACGCCAGTGGACGTCCGTACGGATCAAATTATCTTTTTTACTTTGCTTTCCTAGCCTCTTGTCAAAATCCATGGTGCTGTAGGGAGTTTTATCGATTCATTAGGTGCTATCTACGGCCAGTATTGCTCCATACGTCCCACATTTCTAAGCTCAATTCTGGCTCTCAAAGTATCTTTCTTGCCGATGAGATGGTCCCACAACATATTACTCACATTCTTGAATATGTGCATTGGATCAAGCAAGTGATTGATTATGAGTCTACGTCAATGTCAAGGCTACACCTCAGCGGAGTAGGATTTTGACTTTAAAAGTGACTATGTAATGAACCTTAATATGGGGTGTGTCTTTTGGGATCTTAAGTGTAGGGATGTTTTATTTTATGTCAAGGAGTGTTCGGCAATAGGCAGTTTTTCAGTTACAATGATGAAGAAGATGTAATGGCGGATTTTTGCAAGATTAAGAAAGTGACAAATGTTGTTCAACATTGTTGTCTTTTCTCTCGTTCTTTATTCTCATCAATGTCTTATTCTAAATGCATAAAGGAAGCAGTGAGTCTTCACAGAGTCTGTTTGCAAGTCGGTACTAAAGTTTGTAGCAATGGCGGAATTTTGTGAATGTCAAAGTGTTTGTCAGATTGTTTGTCAGATTGTTTGTCAGAGTAGGATGATGTTTAAATGGGAGAGAGAAGGACAATAATACACTGGCGATCACGGTGTTGGTGATGTGTGTTCATGGACGAAGTTACTCTCTTCTGTGAGAAGGTGGAGTGCCAGGATGAAGTGGAATCGAAAATGTATCGGCATTTATTGTGACAGTTCTGGATAATTTACCCCAGCCATCACATTCTTATTTAACAAGGTTGGCTGCTAGGCTGCGGGAGTTGCAGCAACAGGAGGAACAGCCTGGGCGAGACAGGAGAATCGTGAAGATAGAGGTGTCCAAGTTGACAATTGGAAGCAAGCATCAGAGCCGAGTACGGAGGATTTAGAGGTCATTGAGCAGTATGGGGGAATTTTCAATGAAGCTGAGGAGAATAGGCCATTATACCCAGGGTAAGTCGGAGATGAAGTGTTGCAGCAATTGTTTCTGACAAGAAGAGGATTAGAATATGACCCTCTGGGCATTGGTGGGAAATTTTCCATGGCAACCATTAATATCGGGATCATCATCATCATCCTCAGTAGGGCAGTTATCTCCAAATCCGCAAAGGAATATGGCGGCAGTGGCTAGAGCAAATTTACGCGTCAAGTCTGGGACCTTCTCAAGGAAATCCAAACAGGACCCTGATTGCCACGTAGCTCAATTTGACACAAGATGACAGGCCAGAGGATTTGACAGAGTATATGATGCAGCAGCCAAAATGCGACAATTCCAAGCGACGTTGGAGGGAATGCCATGCAGTGGTTGAGTGTGGGACATTTTGTGGATTATGATGCATTGAGAAATGCATTTCTAAACAGATTCTGAAAGGAGAAGACACCAAATGATGTGCTTAATAAAGTGAAGGGTATTAAGTAGAAGAAAATGTTTGTTGAGGATTATACTCAGAGGTTTAATCAATACCTGAATAGGCTTACCTATGCAGAGAGGCCTACGGATGAAATGTTAGCAGGATATTATATGAATGGTTGCGAAAGAATTGCGGAATGCAGTTTTGCAGGTGTTGATGTTGGAGCAGGATTGGATAATTTGGTAGCAACTGCCACAATGGCAGAGAAGAGGTTTGGAGTTGTTAACCCAGGTTCCTCTAAAAAGAATTCCAAAAAGAGGGAGAAAAAGGGTAAAAAGAAGAAGACATCAGTAGATGACAGTAGTGAGGACGAGTCAGATTCCGATTCAGATTTGGATACGGATACAGACGTAGATTTTGATTTTGATTTTAGTAGCAATTCAGGCTCCGATGAGAGTTTAGATTTAGATTCTGCTTCAGAGAAGGAGGACAAGAAGAGGAAGCATAAGAAGAAGGGTAAGAAGAAGGCCAAAGGGAAGTCTAAGAGTAGTACAATGGAAATGATGGTAGAGAAGAAATTGAAAGAGTTGGGTGTCAAGCCGGAGTCATCTACCAGGAAGCTTCATTGTGACATTTGTGGAAAATATGGTCATGTTACACCTAATTGTTGGTATAATCCAAATTTTTGAGGGCCAATCCTAGAGAGGATTCAACAGAATATTCAGCAAAATTTGGCACAAGCAAGTGGAGTCTTTTCAGATAAAGGTGGACAACAGAAGATATTTAATAATATGGGATGGCAGAGAAATCAACAGCCTTCTCGGGATGGAGACCACCTTTTAATCAGAATCGACCATTTCGAGGAAATTTTAATCAAGGATTTCGACCAAGGTTTGGAGGATATCAGAATTTTAGGCCATGGGGAGGAAATTGGAATCAGCAGCAAAACTAGCAGTAGCCATAGGGGTGGCAACAACCACAAAATTGGAATCCACAAGGGTGGAATCCACAAATAGGGAATGCGTAGGTACCACAGTTGCCTGCACCACCCGCACAACAGGCAACAACAAAGGAAGAGGCTCAGAGCAATTTAGTTGATGTTGAGGTTTTTTCGGATCACGAAGCATACAGTTTCGGTAGATTGTCCTTTCGAATATAGTCCTTCAAATGATATGTGGGAAGATTTGGATAGCTTGGCAGTAACACGTTCCAAAGCACGTCTTAAACCGCCTTTGGATTGGGAAGAGCAAAGAGATGTAAGAGATGAAGCAGTAGAGGAAGTTCAGAACTTGGGTCCTAATGAGACAATTTCTAAAAAGATGCAAAAGCCGATGCAGAAAGTGGCCAATTCTGAATTACCGTCAGCATCATTGTTTGTAATGGAATTTGCCTATTCAATTTGAGAATAGCGGAATTTAATGAGAGTACTTTCAAGAAATGATTTTGTGAGCATAGCGGGTAGACATAATTGAAGATAGCAACATAATCATAGCAATTAGTTAACTTGGCATAGACAATACTTTTGCAAGAGAGAGAGTTTAGAGAACATGACAACAATTGAGGACCGGATTTATGTGGAGCCGGTCCCCCCTCCAATAGGCATTTGTATTATGATTTCTCCCATAAAGAGAGACTTGTTACAATACAGTCTTTGTGTTCCTTGTGACCTAGGTGATGCCATGAAGATGGAAGGCTTCATGCACCACAAACATAACATAAACTTGAAGAAAGCTTTAACTATCCCAAGCCTCAGTCCCAAGACCTCAAACACCTTCGAAGGTGGAGAGAGCTAGCAGGGAATGAGGGTAGGGAAGAGGAAGAAGAAACATTTCGTAGGAGAAAGAATTAGTTACTCACTTATCATACTCTTGTTGCTAGCATACATAATAGCATAGTAATGAAGAAGAAGGAGATGGCAAGCTTAAGCATTGAAGCATGGCTCTTGGTTGGATTTGCACTCCATAGCCAAGAGTGTTGGTGTAGGCTCTCAACCTCTACTTGCTTGGAGAGGGAGCTCTTGCACTTTGCATAGCACACAATGAGAGTGATTGTGAGTGTGTGTGGGTGAGTATACCCCTCAAGCAAGGCCCTAGCTAGCTTGGGTCGACCCCCCCTTGTAGCTCATGCTTGAAGCTCATTGGACCCCTCCAGGCCTAGCCAATCACAAGCAGGAGCCATTACAAGCAACATGGGTAGCCTTGGGACAAGTGTCCCCCTTTCCCCTTTGAGAGAGAGGACTTGATAAATGAAAAATCAATTAGATAATTCAAGTAATTTATCATTGGACCCCTTTGAAGCTTAGCCAATAGGCTTCAAGCAACACATGAAGGTAACATGGGTAGGGGCTTGACATGTGTCCTTGCTGCCTCTTCAAGTTGGGGCTTCCCTTGTGTGTGTGAGTGGGTGTTCTCTCTCTAGCTCCTAGGAAAAGGGCTCGCCCCCCCTCTTGTAGGAATGATTTTGACTTTAGGTGATCAAGCACCTTACTCATCAAGCATGACAAAGCACTTGAACTAGGGGGTGTTCCCACAAGCATCTCAGGCAAGCTTCTCAAGGCACCTCAAGTACCTTAATCATGCAGCAAGTCAAGCACCTCAAGCATGGAGCCAGTCAAGCACCTCAAGCATCTTAATCAAGAACCTCAAGCATGACAAACACCTCAAGCATGAAAAGCACCTCAAGCAGGACAAGCACCTCGAGCTTGGGCCGGGTTCCCACCTCAAGCTCAGCCCTAGCTTACTTAAGGTCAAAGGACTTTTTACATACATTTATTGGAGGTCTTCAATGAAGCTAACCCTAAGGTCTTATGCTCCATTGGTTAGCCTTGCTCTTTGATAGACCATCTCCCTTTTGGGCCCCTTTACTATTGGCCCCGTGTTGAGATAGATCTATAAGCACACACCTATATCTTAACACTTGTTCCCGTTTATTCTCCCATATTAAGTGATCAATTTAATATGAGAAAATCATTTGGGTTAGTTAGATATTAGATTTTATGACATTACCTCTCTCTTGAAATCATAGTCGTCCTCGACTATGAGGTAGAATAGATAAAGTCTTAGTCATTAGTCAATCGTACTTAGCGGGTAAAGGATCCCTTTTTACCCTACGACATCTTTCCAAGATGGATGACTAATCCATTTGGTGCTTGGAAGACATAGCTGCCGCAAGCATGTCTGCTCTTTTAGTCCATTTCATTCTCCCATAGTAGAGTGACAAATTCTACTTGGTGTTTGAGAGACGTCGTCATCACAAACATGATTCTAAGCATGCATACTAGTTAAATTTGTGCACAATTAAAAAGAGGACTAGTCATATAAGACAAAAACATGAGTTATTTAAAAGAAATTTGTACATTTGCTTACTCTAAAGTAGCATTGTAAGCATTGACAAGGTTCATACTATCCTTAAGTTGTACTCCTTGCATCCATTTAGCATCTTCAAAAGGATAATTTTTGAACTTAATAAGATACCGTCGGATAATCTTACCATGTCGTAGTACTTTGTCTTCATGCCGAAGGATAGCTTCGGGTTGTAGCACCTCTTCTTGGTCTTCAACTTCGGGAGGGTCTTCAATAATTGGTTCAATTGGTGGCTCTCCTTTGTAGGGCTTAAGTAAGCTTACATGAAAGGCATTGTGTATAAGCCAATGGTTGGGCAACTTGAGTTGATAAGCCGTCTCATTGATAGGCTTCAAGATTTGGAAAGGACCATAGTATATTTTTGCTAGTTTAGCATAATACTTTTGATGGCCCGTAGGATTTTTGCCCGTCGTTTGCCTTAACCGAGCCTTAGGAAACTTGAGTAAGACCCAATCATTTTCTTTGAACATTAAGGCTCCTCTGTGCTTATCAGTAGCAGCTTTTTGCCTTTGTTGAGAGATGGCTATAGCCTCCCTAATCTTTTGAAAAGATTCTTGTAGGTCACGGCTATACTCATCGGCGGCGAAGATCTTCCCATGTACTTTCAGTAGCAAGGGACTTTTAGGTCTTCCTTCTATGATCTCGAAAGGTGCTTTGCCCGTAGAAGTATGTACAGTATTATTGTAGGCATACTCTACTAGCGGTAAATACTTTTCCCATTGTGAGCGTTGATCTACTTCGGTAACATAAGTCTTGAGTAGATCGAGTATCGTAAGATTGGCTATCTCACTTTGGCCATCCGTTTGTGGGTGATAGGCCGAAGAGAAATTCAATCTTGTTCCTAGATTTTCAAAGAGACCTTTCCAGAAATTACTGGTCATTCTAGGATCTCTATCTGACACGATGGATGTGGGTAATCCATGGTGTTTGAAAATCTGAGATATGAAGAGAGTTGCCATTTGATGTGCCTTAATAGTCTTTTTGACAGGAATAAAATGTGCTTGCTTGCTAAACCTGTCGACTATTGTCCATATTCCTGTATTCCCATGGATAGACTTGGGTAATCCAAAGATGAAATCCATGGATATACTCTCCCATGGTGAATTTGGAATAGGCAATGGCTGGAGTAATCCAGGTTGCTTCCCTCTATCATACTTGGTCTTTTGGCATACTACACATTTTGAAACATACTCTTGTATGTCCACTTTCATGGTAGGCCAATAGAAATACGTCTCTACTCCTCGGAGAGTAGGTTGAATACCTCTATGCCCTGCATATGGGGAGCATGGGATTCATACATAACCTTTTCACGAAGGGAATGGGTAGCACATAGCCTATTTCCGTGGAGAAGATAACCATCCTGCAAGGTGAATGGTTCCTCTTTCTTCCCCAAAGCAAGGGCTGACATTATGTCTCTAAAGTCAGGGTCAGTAGCATACTCATCTATCATAGAGGATAGATCATTGTGAGTAGCTATAGACACCGCATTAACTTTTGGTCGTCGTGAAAGTGCATCGGCAACTTGATTGTGCTTACCAGCTATGTGAGCAATATGGAAATTAAATTGCGAAAGAAAATTTGCCCACCTCATTTGCTTGTCGGAAAGCTTGGTTTGCGTCATGAAATACTTGAGACTTTGGTGGTCGGTTCGTAGAATAAATGGAGTCCCCAATAGGTAGTGCTTCCATGTGTCTAGGGCATGTAGAACAGCTAAAAGCTCTTTCTCATAAATGCCCAAGACTCGTTCATCACCATTGAGCCTTCGGCTCTCATATGCTATGGCATGCCCTTCTTGAAGCAAAACCGCTCCAAGGCAATCACCACAAGCATCACATTGGACTTCAAATGGCTTTGAGAGATCCGGAAGCACGAGGACTGGTTGGGAAGTAAGCTTCTCTTTGAGTTTTTCAAAAGCATTTTTCTCCTTAGCAGTCCATACAAACTTAACATTCTTCTTGGTTAAGTCGTGTAGTGGTCCTGCTACTTGAGAGAATTTTGCTATGAAGCGTCTATAGTATGCACACATACCAATAAAGCTTCTTAGCTCATGTAGATTCCTTGGGTTAGGCCATGATTTTATTACCTCTAACTTTGATGGATCCATACGAATACCATCGTGAGAGATAATATGGCCTAGGTATTGAATCTCTTGAAGGAAGAATTCACTTTTCTTTTGGTTGAGAAAAAGTTTGTTCTCCCTCAAGGCTTGAAAAATCACTTGGAGATGTTGCTTATGTTCCTCCAAAGACTTGGAGTAGATGATGATATCATCGAAGAAAACTCCAGTGAATTTTCGATATGGTCTAAAAATTTTCTCCATCAAACGATTGAACGTAGCTGGTGCATTAGTCAAGCCAAAAGGCATGACTAGATATTCATAAAGACCAAATGTTGTGCGAAACGCGGTCTTTAAGATATCCTCATCCACTATCCTTATTTGATGATAGCCACTCTTAAGGTCAATCCTACTGAAGTAGGTAGAGCCTTGTAGCTTATCAAACAGATCTTCTACCCGAGGTACGGGAAATCTGTTTTTGATAGTGATATGGTTTAGTGCTCGATAGTCCACACACATACGGTATGTACCATCTTTCTTTTGCACTAAAAGGACTGGAGAACAAAAGGGAGAGGAACTAGGCCTCACCATCCCTTTGTCTACCAGCTCTTGTACTTGCCTCATGATCTCCTCTTGTTGAGCTTGTGAGACTCGATAAGGAGGTTTGTTGGGCGGTGAGCTTCCTGGAAGGAGCTCAATACGATGGTCATCATCCCCTTGTTTTGGAGGTAGGTCCATAGGGATATCATCGATGAACACATCTTGGAATCCTTTTAGAAAAGTAGACAAGTCTAACTCTTCTTGATTCCTATCATTTTCATTTGATGAAACATTATTAGCTTTTAAAGACTCTTTGACATAAATCATGTACGCAGAAACTGAGCTCTTCATTGATTTATCAAAAGAAAGAGGATTTACAAGTGGAATAGTGCGACCACGCTCACTAGCATCTATATACATGTTCTTTCCCCTGTAGGTGAAGTAAATTCTCCTTTCAGGGAACTTCATGTTGGCAGCCATGCGATCAAACCATGGTGCCCCTAGGATAACATCCTGATGTTGGAAGGGAGAGATGAAGAAGTCTTCTTTGTCGACATAGCTTTGGACATGAAGCCTCAACTTCCCAATCAAGGGAGTAACGGAGGCTTGTTGTCCCTTGAAAGCTGCATCAGCTGTTACTATATCTCCCATCTCAAAAGCTTGAATGCCCAACTTGGTGGCCAACTCTATTGATATGAAGTTGAGAGTAGAGCCAGGGTCAAACAAGATGAAGGCATCATGCTCTCTTACCTTTCACCAAGCATAGGAGAGTGATGATCCTTTGCAATGAGCATCCTCTTTTGGAGCTTCGATGGTGGAAGCCCTAGGAGTCTCATTGCGAGTATTCTTCTTGGGGCAAGAACGATAGCCATGTCCTTGCTCCCCACACTTGAAACACTTATGGTCCTTGCGAAAAGCTTCAAGCTCTTCAGGAGAGAGTTTGTTTTTACCTTTGTAAACTCCCTTCTCCTTGGACCGATTGTTGTTGTTGGAAGTGCCTTGGGAATTATTTTGAGCATTGGATTTCCCCTTTGCATCATTTTTATCTTTGTTTTCCATGGGCTTGACATTACGTCTAGCCCCTTGATGGAAATTGATGCGTGAAGCAACCATGGTGTGGTGGATTACTTCGGTAATAGTACCGGGCCGTTGAGAATTGATATATTCGGCCATCTCTTCAGGTAATCCCGCACAGAATTGTTGTCTTTGCTCGGCAAAGTCTATCTTTTGAAAGACAGTAGCTTTGAGATGTAAATCCCAAAACTTATCTACATACTTGTTGATAGACTCATGAGAGAGGAGCTTCAAGCCGCGCCATTCGGTAAGAACTTTATCTTTAGTATCGCTTGGAAGAAATTGCTTCATGATGGAAACTCGTAGAGTTTTCCATGTCTTTGGGGCTTCTCCATTGCCACGAAGGCTAGCCCACCATTGACGAGCTGAAATTTGGAAGTGCATAGCTACATGGCGTAGCTTGGAGGACTCTGTGAAGCCCTCGTCCCCAATGGCCGCATCAAATTGCTGGATGAAGGCCAACACTTTGTCGGTAGCACCAAAGGTGCCATCGTAGGTGAGAAAAGAGATACTCTTTCCTCCCTCAAACTTCTTTAGCTTTTGTGACCTTCGCCATGCAGGAAATGATTTGCGATGTCCTCCCCTCTTGTATTCTCTAGGAGAATAGCCATAACTTTCATCGGAAGAGAAGGAAGCTGAAGAAGAAGGAGAAGAGGGTGACCTCTTCCTAGCCCTTTTCTTCCTTTGTTTCCTCTCTTGCCTTTGAGAGTGATGAGGAGAAGGACTATGGGTTGCTCTTTTCCTCTTGGGAGGAGTAGGCGATCGACTAGACCGCCTTCTTCGTGGAGCCACATCTTCAGAAGAACTTAGACTTTCATTGCTTTCTTTCTCTTTGGATTCCTCCTCTCGAATGGGAGAGAGTCTTCTTTTGGGGGTCTCTTCAAGAGGCCTCCTAAGCTCTCTCTCCTCTTGGAGAGGAAGGGAAATTCCATAGGCACGAAGTTGTTGAGTAACTTCGGCTTGCAAGGTAGGGTTGCCCATAGCTTGTTGCAACCTAGTCACAAGATAATTCACAAACATGGGAGCATCATCATTAGCACCTTCATGTGCAAAGTCAAAGCTATCAATGTTCATTCTACTCTCTTGATTATTGTCAGCCATGTTAACAAAATTTTATGTATGTACTTAGTGTATGCTTTGGCAATTCAAAACCTTAGTTGCCACTCCTCTTAGCCTTTGAAAATCGGCTCTTAAGTATCTACACCCACGGCTCAAAGTGGTTAATTATAGAGAGTAGAGGAGTAGGTCTAACATAGCAGAGTTGCCAAGGGCTAGCTCCTTTCGGACTTCTTATGGCTCAATAATGGTAAAGCCGTAGGCAAGTCTAAAAAGACTCCATTATTAAGTCCAAAGCTCCCGAGGTGTGCACCATCCCCCACATAGTGGGCTTAACAAAACCGGTATTAGATCCCAGTTCCACTTACTCTATTATAATTAACAACATCAACCATTTATAGGCTACTTAAGGACCTCTCTTCTTAAGCAAGAAAAGAGAAACCAAATGCTCTGATACCAATGTAATGGAATTTGCCTATTCAATTTGAGAATAGCGGAATTTAATGAGAGTACTTTCAAGAAATGATTTTGTGAGCATAGCGGGTAGACATAATTGAAGATAGAAACATAATCATAGCAATTAGTTAACTTGGCATAGACAATACTTTTGCAAGAGAGAGAGTTTAGAGAACATGACAACAATTGAGGACCGGATTTATGTGGAGCCGGTCCCCCCTCCAATAGGCATTTGTATTATGATTTCTCCCATAAAGAGAGACTTGTTACAATACAGTCTTTGTGTTCCTTGTGACCTAGGTGATGCCATGAAGATGGAAGGCTTCATGCACCACAAACATAACATAAACTTGAAGAAAGCTTTAACTATCCCAAGCCTCAGTCCCAAGACCTCAAACACCTTCGAAGGTGGAGAGAGCTAGCAGGGAATGAGGGTAGGGAAGAGGAAGAAGAAACATTTCGTAGGAGAAAGAATTAGTTACTCACTTATCATACTCTTGTTGCTAGCATACATAATAGCATAGTAATGAAGAAGAAGGAGATGGCAAGCTTAAGCATTGAAGCATGGCTCTTGGTTGGATTTGCACTCCATAGCCAAGAGTGTTGGTGTAGGCTCTCAACCTCTACTTGCTTGGAGAGGGAGCTCTTGCACTTTGCATAGCACACAATGAGAGTGATTGTGAGTGTGTGTGGGTGAGTATACCCCTCAAGCAAGGCCCTAGCTAGCTTGGGTCGACCCCCCCTTGTAGCTCATGCTTGAAGCTCATTGGACCCCTCCAGGCCTAGCCAATCACAAGCAGGAGCCATTACAAGCAACATGGGTAGCCTTGGGACAAGTGTCCCCCTTTCCCCTTTGAGAGAGAGGACTTGATAAATGAAAAATCAATTAGATAATTCAAGTAATTTATCATTGGACCCCTTTGAAGCTTAGCCAATAGGCTTCAAGCAACACATGAAGGTAACATGGGTAGGGGCTTGACATGTGTCCTTGCTGCCTCTTCAAGTTGGGGCTTCCCTTGTGTGTGTGAGTGGGTGTTCTCTCTCTAGCTCCTAGGAAAAGGGCTCGCCCCCCCTCTTGTAGGAATGATTTTGACTTTAGGTGATCAAGCACCTTACTCATCAAGCATGACAAAGCACTTGAACTAGGGGGTGTTCCCACAAGCATCTCAGGCAAGCTTCTCAAGGCACCTCAAGTACCTTAATCATGCAGCAAGTCAAGCACCTCAAGCATGGAGCCAGTCAAGCACCTCAAGCATCTTAATCAAGAACCTCAAGCATGACAAACACCTCAAGCATGAAAAGCACCTCAAGCAGGACAAGCACCTCGAGCTTGGGCCGGGTTCCCACCTCAAGCTCAGCCCTAGCTTACTTAAGGTCAAAGGACTTTTTACATACATTTATTGGAGGTCTTCAATGAAGCTAACCCTAAGGTCTTATGCTCCATTGGTTAGCCTTGCTCTTTGATAGACCATCTCCCTTTTGGGCCCCTTTACTATTGGCCCCGTGTTGAGATAGATCTATAAGCACACACCTATATCTTAACACTTGTTCCCGTTTATTCTCCCATATTAAGTGATCAATTTAATATGAGAAAATCATTTGGGTTAGTTAGATATTAGATTTTATGACATTGTTTGAAGAACTGCTAAATACTCCTATGCACTTTACATTGGATCAGTTGCTTTCGTTGGTACCAATTTTCCGAGATAGGTTTTATTCTACAAACTCGGGTGACAAAAGCCCCCATGACTTCAAAAGAAGTGGAGAAATCAATTGGGAATTATCAAATCAATCCAGATGATGTGGATTTCACTATACCAACTGTGCGGCTCGAGTTTGATGGCCGTGTGTTTCCAGAAGTTATGCTGGATGGTGGATCTAGGGTGAATATTCTATTAGAAACTGAATTTCAGAAGATGACAAATGTGAAGTTGGAGCCTGCACCATTTCAAGTGTGGATGGCGGACCACGGATGGCGGACCAATGTAGAGTGTAGCCTATTGGAATGTTGAGATGTCAAACTCTTAAAGTGCATGGATTGTCTTTTACTGCAAATTTTGTGGTGCTGAAGATGCAAGATGCTGGTAATGCTTATTCTATGTTGTTGGGTAGACCATGGCTTAAGTCAGCAAAGCTTAAACAGGATTGGGAAAGTAATGAGGTCATTTTGAAGAAGGGCAAAAAGCCAATGAGGATTCGGATGAGTTCCAAGAAGCCTTTGTTGACATCAATGAAACCAATGTTGGCTCAGACTATAAATTTAGCTGAGGAAGTTGAAGATGATGAGGAAGCATGTTTTATAGAGGCTAATCCTACAGTAGTTCCAGTGTTTGAAGTGGATGTTGTGAAGATTGTAGAGAAGTATGTGAAGTAGGGAGAGTTGAAGGAGTCAATTAATAAGTTACAAGCAGTAGATGCAAATCTGAAGTCAGAGAAAGAGTCATAAATTGGTCACAATAGTGCAGAAAAGGATCAGGATAATTCCGAAGGGGGTATTGCACCAAAGGAGGCAATCCTCATAGCAGAGTTTCTTTATGATAAATTGATGGAGAAGGTTTCCAAAGTCAAAGAGGATGAATTGCAGGATCTTGATTTGGGATCTCAAGGGAGTCCTAAAGTTGTCAAAATAAGTGTTCATTTGGATGATGCATTTAAGGAAGAATTGAAGCAGTTGTTGACAGAGTTTATTGATGTTTTTTCTTGGGATTATTATGATTTGTAGGACATGGATCCGGCTGTGTATAAGCACAAAATCAATTTGAGGGAGGATACAGTTCCAATGATTCAGTAGAGATAAAGAATGAACCCCAATTATGCTAAGCAGGTTAAAGAGGAGTTGGACAAGCTTCTCCAAGTGGGATTTATAGTTCCAGTTGATCAAGCAGAATGGTTGTCATCTATAGTGGTGGTTCCCAAGAAGTCAGGGAAGATCCGTCTTTGTGTGGATTACATGAAGTTGAATGCAGCAACCATTGCAGATCCATTCCCATTGCCATTTGTGGATTCAATCTTGGATGATGTAGCAAGACATGAGATGTACAGTTTTCTTGATGGATTTTTAGGGTATAATCAGATTCGGATGGCGGAAGACCACCGCCACTCAGGCAACCAATCCCACCTGTTCAAATCACACCACCAGCGGTGCAACCACCGCTGGCCACACCAATTTGACGCCAGTCACCAATGCAACCACCACCACAATCACCACTTACAATCATCCTACGCCCACCGCCAATTGGTACCCACACACCAAGTATCATTGGTCTTGCAGAAGAGGTCAAGATGAGTGCAACAGAAGAAGGATCAAGTAAGAAGACTATTCAAAGAACTGAAGCAGTGGAACAAGAGGTTAAAGAATCAAAAGATGCTACCCAGGTGGGGGAGGTAAGCCAAGAAAATTGTGTTACAAATGTAAGTACATCTTTAACCTTGGATGAAATAGGCACCAAAGCAATCAATCGACAACATTGGGCAGTAAGGGTAAGAAGGTGTAAAGTGTTGATTAGGCCTCGTCAGAGTAAGAGGAATGCAAAGGTCATGAAATATACAAGAGAAGAGGAAAACCAGCCTGTTAGCAAGGATTTGCAGAAGGTGGACAACATATCAATCAAAGGGGAGGGCTTTGAAAACGGAAGCCTGTGCACCAGCATGGACCCAGGACAGTGTAGCAAGCTAAAGGAATCTTTCATCAAGGCAGTTTCACTTGAGGACCATAACGAAGAGGTAAGTATGACTGAAGGTTTGGAGTTGGATATTTCTCCAGAGGCTTGGCAGCCAAGCAAGACTTTATTGTGTAGTGTTATAGACTTAGAGATGGGTAATGCCTCTAGTCTACTGAAGGGTGTTATAAACTTGGAGATGGGTAATGCCTCCAGTTTATGTGAGGGTGTTCAGAGTAATTTTGATGATCAATATGCTGCCAACCTTTTAAGGATGTTCCAAACTCCTCCACAACACAGCATTGTGTTTGCATGGGATGCATCAGACCTATGGCTATGGCTAGCTGCTCTAACATATAGAGAGAAGATCAGCATGGAGATAAGAGCAAGGGAGCCATGGATAGACAAAAGCCTGATAGAATGCAAGAATGAAGACCTCATTCGCAATTTGGTACATTTTTTTACAAATAGTGCATCCTCTCTTTGGAGAAAGGTAAGTGGTTTACCCTTGTATTTAAGCCGCAAGGTAGATGGCTTGCCATTAGCATCAATAAAGGAAGCTGACATGTTTGAGCACACCCAAAAGAAGCATGATATGCTTGCAGTTTTTTCTAGTCATGGCAGTAAGAAGGATTCTGAAGACAACTTGAGCTCACCACACCAACAAGGCGACCATATATGGTGGATTCTTGGTACACTCTTGGGAATCATAATTTTGAGTTCTGTCTTTGCAGGAGCCAAGATTCTCATTTCCCCTCTCGCTACTGGTGGTTACAAATTTGGTCCTATTTGACATGCAAATTTTATTGTTCGGACACTGCAAACAATGATCCTATTTTTCACTTGGGATCCAGGAGGACATTGGCACAAAGTTCTGGAAGCCATGGGCTTCCCCTTTAATCAACCGACACTATTCCAAGAAACAAGTTATCACTCTGACCTGTTACAGATTCATGAATATCCCAGAAATCTCACCAATGGCCAAATGGAATGGCTAATTCAGAAGGCAACTTGATATCGGATCCTACAGCTAAGCGGAAGAAGAAACAGAGCTAGAGATATCAATGCCTCTAGCCAAAAGGGGAGGGCTAATGATGGGGGCTTTTCACAAGCCAAGCTCCCATACCCCTCTTCTCTCGTCCCCACCCCATGGAAACCTCCTCTTAGGGAGGGAGTGATAAAAGGCATTAGAAAAGTAAGAAAAAAAATAAAGTATGATTATGTAAATATATGAGAAAGGTAAAATAGGCCACCTCATGCCTGCGGGGCAGCCCATCTCCACCTTGCCTCCTTTTTCTTCACTGATGCCCCGTCGTGTGTCCCTTTTCCTCTCCTCTACTCAAAAGGTCAACCCCCTCTCTCTTCCCCTTGTCCTTTCTCCTTTCTCTCTCCCCTCAAGCTACCCCACCTCTCACCAATAATGCATTATAACTCACCAATAATGCACCCTAACTCACATGCAACTTATGCTATCTTCCAAAACAGTATACCCCACCCCCCTTTTCTCTCTCCTACACTCTCCCATGATCCAAATACCCCCCTCTCTCTCTAAAATTCGAAATCTCTCTTGTCTTGTAGCCAGATGGCCTCCCCCACACTCACACACACTCAGTTTCACTGAAAAAGGTGCCCACAGACCCATCCCCACCCAGTGGTTACCTGATTTTCTTGTGTTCACACACATATGCACACATATTCACCTCTTAACACACTCCCCTCTTGTAATTACTTTATTCTCCATGTCACCTCTCACTTTTTTTCATCAACCCATCTCTCTCTCTTAGTCTCTCTCTCATGAGACTGCTGTTCTGGCACATATACACACAGCCAGACAAGTGGGGCCCACAGTCACATGGTTTGTGTAGATAATGATTTCTTCATTTCTAAATTCTAGAATTTCTCCCCCCTCCTACCCTATATAAAGAGGGGTCACTATCACACTAAACACACACACACCATCACCAAAGAGTACACTATGCACTGTGTGTGCCTAGTGCACACACACACACCCACACCATCACCATCACCGCAATCACCATGCTCATCTTGAGCATGACCTCTACACCCTTGGGCTATGGAAGATAAAGGGAAACTAAATGAAAGATGATGGCCATAACCCTCGTGCGAGTCTTCGCCATCAACTCCCACCTATCCGCCATGTGCTCTACCACGCTCTCCCTTCTCATTCCCCTACCCTATGCTCCCCATTTCATCGCCTTATTCTCTAAATAAAGCTTGAGGTTTTGTGAGTATGTTTTCTTGCAATGTTTTGGCCCATGTGAGGTGTGCGGAATCGCCACCTAGTCTTGTGTTTGGAGTGAGCTTGTGTATGTGTGAAGGGTGTGCGGATTCGCCATCCTTTTGTGGTGCCTAAGTACTAAGCCGCTATACCCCCTCCCTCTCTCTCTCTCTCTCTCTCTCTCTCACTTGATCTCATTCCCTTTCCTCTTCATCATTACTCCCAATCATCCATCTCTCTTGGATGAAAACTTTGTTATGGTGGTGTGTTGTTTGCGTTCTAGCCGTTGAAGCTAGGTGGTGCCCCCCGTTTGCTTTACCATGACAGCCTCAAGGCGCGCCATTTGGTCCTCGGTGTTTTAGAGGCCGTCGGGGTTCGGGGTTCGATTTGCTCCCGTCAATAGCATTTAAAACATTTGAACCTTATTTGACAAAGTTCATGAGGATTTTTATGGATGATTTTTCGGTATTTGGTGAGAAGATTAACCATTTGGAATATTTGAGGAAATGTTTGGAAAGGTGCCGTTTGTTTTGGATGTCTTTGAATCCATATAAGTGTGCAATTGTAGTCCAAAGAGGGAAATTGTTAGGGAATATCATTTCTTCAGAAGGGATTTCCATAGATTCAGACAAGATCAGTGCAATTCAGAAGGCAATAGCACCTATTAATGTGAAGGAGATTTCCAGGTTCATGGGACTGATTAAGTGGCATAATTGTAATTTGAGGTATTTGGCAGATGTCATTGCACCTTCGACTCATTTGACAAAGAAGGATGTTGATTTTATCTGGGGAGATGCTCAGGAAAAGGCTTTTCAGTCTTTGAAAAATATGTTGGTGGTATCACCTATTATTCAACCTCCACATTGGCAGTTGCCTTTCCATGTGTTTGTTGATGCATCGGATATTGCAATCAAAGCGGTGCTGATGCAGGAGAAGATCAGCCGATGGTTCAGGCCAGTATATTATGCAAGTTGGATGTTGAAACCGGCTGAGAAGAACTATACTGTTATGGAGCGTGAGGCTTTAGAGATGCAGTTTGCTTTGGAGAAATTTCGACATTACTTGTTGGGGAATAAAGTGGTCTTCCATGTGGACCATCAAGCACTTATCTTCTTAATTAAGAAGACGAAGTTGGAGGGTAGACTTGCCCGATGGATGCGTTTGTTGCAGGAGTTGATTATACAGTGTTGCATACACCAGGAAATCAGCATGCAGTGGCGGATTATCTTAGCAGATTGGAGCATTTTGAGGAGACACCAGGAGTGTCATATCAGTTCCAGATGTGGATTTGTTTTCTATACAGGGGCAGCATTTTGACAATTGGTATGACCAAGTGTTGCAGTTTTTGACAGATGGAGTGTTGCCTTCTAATATGTCATCAGATCAAAGGAAGAATTTTGCATTGAGGAGTAGGCCATTTCTGATTATTGCTAGATCATTGTATAGAAATGGAGTAGATCATATCATCAGGAGATGTGTGACTGATAAGGAGCAGAAAGCGGTTTTAGAGGAAGCCTATTATGGGACAACAGGAGAGCATTTTTCTGGAGAAATAACAGGGAACAGATCATGCAAGCTGGCTTGTGGTGGCCATTATTGCTTAAGGATGCACATTAGTTTGCAAGGGGATGTTTGCAATGTCAAAAGATTGGACAACCTACTTCCATGGATAGGATGCAGGATCACCCAGTTTTACCACTTGAACCATTTCAAAAGTGGGGATTGAATTTTGTTGGGCCAATATCACCGAAAGCTAGCAGAACAGGAGCAAGATACATTTTGGTTGCAACAGACTATGCTACCAAATGGGTGGAAACAGTATCTTTGAGGGATAATAAAGCAGCAAGTGTTGCTAGATTTTTGTATACAAATATTATGAGGAGATTTGGATGTCCCATTGAGTTGATGTCAGATCAGGGTGTGCATTTTTTGAATTCAGTAATTGCAGAGTTGATAGCTACACATATGATTTTGCACAAGAAGTCAACCCCATATCATCCACAGGCTAATGGTCAAGCTAAGAGTACAAACAAGGTGCTAGTGAGAATTCTAAAAAAAATTGACTCAGAAAATAGAAAGGATTGGGATGACAAATTGGATTCAGCTTTATGGTCGTTTCGTACAGCATATAAGGTTGCCACAGGGATGACACCTTTCAAATTGGTTTATGGGATTGAGGATGTTGTTCCAATGGAGTATGTGATTCCAAGTCTGAGATTGGCAGTTCAACATAGGCTGAGTCCTGAGGATTTTGTGTTGCATAGACAGAGGGAGTTGTTGAAGCTAGACGAGGATCGGATTCATAGTGCATATGCAGTGGATATTGGACAAAAGAGACGACAAGCTTGGATGGCAAGGCAGGTTAAGTTCAAAACTGAAGTTGTACAATTCCAAGTTGGGACCACACCCAGGAAAACTGAAGTTAAGATACTTTGGGCCTTATCAAATTGTAGAAGAATTAGGACAAGGAACATTCAGATTGAGGGATGTTGGTACACCTGTTGTGAAAGCGGTTAATGGTTTTCGGATGAAGAAATTTTATGGCAAGGTTCCTGAGATTCCGAGATGGATGGTAAACAAGGCTGAGGAAATTGGAGTGAAATGGCTACAACCAGTGTTGGAGTTCAAGGCGGACTCTTTGGGGAGCACAGACTTCCATACAGTGTCTAGCACTGGGTTCAGGTTGCAGAAGGTGGTTGGATTTTGTTTTGACAAAAGTGCGGTATTGGATAAAATCCGTAGCGGAATTACCTTGGATGGTATTGTCCAGGGGTTATTTCATAGAGTAGGTCACCAGTTTACGACGCTGAATGTTTTTAAGAGAGATTCACTTGAACTGAGTGGTCCAATCAACACACGTGTGCGGGGAATTAAGACGCACTTTCAGAATAAGGACCATCATGGGGTGGTCAGCGCCCGATTTGAGGTTAAAGGCCACACTCATTTTGCATGCATGTACCCCACGTTCGTCGTCAAAGGAGCTTTACCACTATTCGTGCGTTACCTATCGCCTGTGACGCCATGTCTTTTGAAAGCTTCAGAAAATATGCAGCGCCTAAACAGCAGGAGCTAGGTGACGAAGAGATGACGCAGACCCGATCAATGAAGATGGCCATGGAGGAGTTGTTACGACCCCGCAGAGAAAGTATTCAAAGCATGGAGGACATTGAGGGGGTAGAATTCGGTGGAGATGATGCTGTGGAGGAGATGGAGGTCGACGAGATGTTTGATGTTCATGATCGTGATACTGAGGTATGGATGCACCAGGTTGGCCTTTATGAGTATGCATGCTTACCATGGACTCTTTGGGAGAAGAATGAATTTGCAAAGTCGCAACTTTTCCACCTTAGGGAAAATGCTGGCAGTATCATGGAGGGAAAGGATATTTCCCCAAAGTTGGTGGCCGAGGTTTTCAAGGTTGCTCACAATCCTTTGTATAAGGCAAAGAAAGTGATAGATGCAATGATGAGGTCCAAATATGGGCACCCAGAAGGCAGTAGGGCTTATTATACGGTGTGGAATTGTGGCAAACTCCATAGTACTCACTTATTTTGGTATTTGGATAGGGTTTGTTTGTTGGCAAAAACCGCATATATGTCCAAAGAGGCGTTTGCTCCAATTCATCATGCAAAGCGAGGGTAGAAGGTGGATTGGGCATCCTTCATTTTTGACAGGATGCACCTTTCAGAACCAAGGGATAAAAGGAGGTCACCGTCTGTTTCCAAGGTAGCTCCTTATTTGCAGTCGATTTTCTCCTATGTGCTGTAGGTACCTCTCACACCCACACCACCGAGTTTTGTTAAGAGTCCAGATGTGCAGAGTTTGGGTGAAGCAAAGCGTCGGAAGTTGGATTGGGATATGCCTTAGTGGGGACAGGTTTAAATCTGCATCGGGCCCAAGAAGTAAGTTAGCAGCTAGCACATATGAAAAGGTGCAGTCATTAGGGAAGGTCACTCTTTTCCCTTCTAGGATAGGATTGCAAAAGGTCGACACCAAGAGTCGTACCATAACTCTGTTTTCTCAGAAAGTTGGCGAGGGTTCAGGGGAACAGACCCCACTGACACAGGCCTTTAAAACAACCCCTTTTGCTAAACCTCCAAGTGTTAAAGTGGATGGGGTGTTCTGAGTTCAACATGTTGTTCAGAGTTTGTCGGACTTGAATCGATTTATCTATGATCCTCACCCTCGAGATGCAAAAGGCAGAGGGGGAACGTATTGATAGCTTGGAGTGTGAAGTCAGTCAGCTGCAGAGCCGGGTGGATGAAGTATTGAAGGAGAAAACATTATTACAGGAGGAGTTAGCTCGGGTCAACGCGGATATGCGTAATCGGATTTCTGAGATGGCAGGAATTGCACAAGAGTTTCAGATATGGGCTGATGGGGTTAAGTAGGCCACAGAGAATCAGTTTCATGAAGTGGAGGATAAGATTACACATCTTATTGCAGATAACAATTTCTTGATGAATAGGTTAACTCCATTGGTGGATCTGGAGAGGGCCACTTTGGATGGCCAGGGTGTCACAGGGGTTTTGATTTCTAATGCAGATGTGGATGTTTTGAAGAAAGAGGTGTTTGATTACACCAAGGAATTGTGGCACCAAGCAGTAGGGCTTTTTCAAGAACACATGGCGAAGCCAATTTTGATAGATACAAGTCGTGGTTTGAAGCTTAGAGAGAGCATAAGGTCCGTGAGGAGAATGTCGCGCTGCGTGAGCGGAATGTTGAGTTGGAAATGCAATTGGAATCAATCCACAAGCAGCTGATGGAGCAGAAGACTAGTGTTCAAAAGGAACCAAAGCTGAAAATGTGCAGGAACAACATGAGGGTAGCATGGAGATAGTAGCAGAAGGTTCACTTCTTGTGGTTCAGGTGGATGCAGAACCGCTGGCAGTACAGTTCCCTGTGGTAGAGGATGCAATTGTTGTAGTGGAGGAGAAGCAGGGACTGGATGCAGAAAATCAAAGTGGCTGAACATGGATCAAGGGATCATGGGTCCAAGGTCAACCTATGGCTCAAGCCACCTGGCTGTGACAAGTGTTAAGGCTACATCTCGGCGGAGTAGGATTTTGACTTTAAAAGTGACTATGTAATTAACCTTAATATGGGGTGTGTTTTTTGGGATCTTAAGTGTAGGGATGTTTTATTTTATGTCAAGGAGTGTTCGGCAATAGGCAGTTTTTCAGTTATTACGATGATGAAGAAGATGTAATGGCAGATTCCTATGGGATTAAGAAAGTGAAAAATTTTTGGTCAACATTGTTTTCTTTTCTCTCATTCTATATTCTCATCAATGTCTTATTCTAAATGCATAAAGGAAGCAGTGAGTCTTCTCAGAGTCTGTTTGCAAGTTGGTACTGAAGTTTGTAGCAATGGTGGAATTTTGTGAAGGTCAGAGTGTTTGTCAGAGTAGGATGATGTTTAAATGAGAGGGAGAAGGACAATAATACATTCAATATGGCAACTCGTATCATAAAGAAAATATCTTCATCCCTGGGGACAAACTATCATCACACATCTCATTCTACTCTAACCATGCTCGAGTAGACATCCTTGATGGTTCTCTTTTCAAAAAAAAATCGTGTAACTTGTGATCCTCTGGAAGATGTGCTCGATGACCTTCATAGATTTTCTTCTTGAGTGAGGGTGTCCAATGTGCATTAAGCTAGGGCCACATGTGACGCATGCTTTGTATCTGCTTGTCTAGAGCCCTGCATATATACACATGACAATAAATCCACATGAGAAAAACAAAGGTTTATAGTGTTTGAATTTGAGTATCACCTGAGCATTCTGTTAGTCCGGGATTGTCATGCATGGTCCACCTCAGAATGCCTGTGATCAAGGCATTGTGTTGACCTATGTGTCAGCTCATATCCACCACTTCTATGCCAAGACACAATTGTTATAGCTCTTCCAATAGTGGATGAAGATACACATCCATATTCTTCACTTCACCGCCCTAACACAATCAAGCTTAGAAATAGGTGCCCCTTCTTGATAGCCAACCACGGGGGAATGTTGTAGTTCACCATGACAACTGGCCAAACACTGTATATGTTGAGCGGTCAGGGGCGGGCAACAAGTAGAGCGGCCTCTAAACACCCTTCGAGGCTCCCGTGCTGCTCAATTAGGGTTGGGGCAGGCACAATCAGAGACAACAACAACCCACAGCTAGAAACCAAACAAGAAAAGGGGCATCACCTAGTTGTAGATGCGAACTAGGACGCACGTGATATCTCCTTGTACTCAAACGCACAAAGAGAGGGGAATGCAAGATAGCCACACACACCAAACACAAACATTCACCACGCCAGAGAGAGTTTTAAGTGCACAAATCAACTTGAGCAACTCATTCTTAGCCTTAAAGACTAGATGCACACAAAGCTTGATGAGAAATAGAGAGACAACACAAACTTGACCTTGTTGCCAATACACAAATTGTCTTAGGGTCACGGGAGCCCTCTCACCGAGCACCCTCTTACAATTGAAAGTTTTGGCAAACAATTCAACAAGCCCTCAAACCACCAAGCATAAAATGGCACAACAAACTTCAAGGACAATATACCTTCAACCACCTGATGAGCCAACTTATCAAGTCAATTTGGAGAGAAGAGTCGTAGTTGCAGCATACAATTGCACCCAAAACTATCAATCTTTTTTATGGACAAGAGTAGGCTACAAGTGTGATTGCAGAGTATAGTATCACTCCACTCCTCTAGATGGAATTAGTAACGTCAAGCTTCTCCATGCACCTATGTGTAGTGATGGAATAGAGCACTCACAATGCACACACTCTACACAACTAGGCTTGAAGAGTGGTGTGTTATGTGTTGAGAATGGTGTGGTGTAGTGTGATCATGGGATGATTTACAAGGGAGAGAAGGGCTCTATTTATAGGTTTTAGAAGCCCCGATTAGGATTAGGCCTAATCAAGTTTATTTGAAGGAATAAAAGATTATGCATTTTTTACTTTTTTTTTAATGAGGGTGGGTTTCTCTTGTCCTTTGAGTCACATGGATGTGGGCTCAAGGGAAGAGAATTATTGAGGATGATAGGAGAGAGGATTGAGTGAATAATTTGGGAGTGCCTTCTCTAGTAGAGGGTGCATTTTACAATAAGGTTAGTGGTTAGTAGTTAGTAATTATCACTAAAATATATTTACAAAATCATTCACCAAATGGTGAGATATATGATAAGAAAAGTTAGAGAAGGGATGAGCTTGTAAAGAGAGGTTGAAGCCTTGGAGAAGTTGACATTCACCTCTTTACAGCATCGGAAGAAGAAGCAGTCAGCGTGGCGAAGCAGCGCGTGTCGATGAAGCTATGTTATTTCAAACCTTGGAAAATTCATGATAAAAGCCTTCATTTGCAGAGATTATCCTTGGATTTTTGCTGATTTTTTGAAGTTCTTTACAAAGCTGAAGAGAGTATGGTAATATGGACATATATGTAGAGAGAAAGGGGGACACATAGGGTGTAGAAATGGAGGATGAAGGCTATGGAGGTGTGATAGATGTGGCAATGGTGAAGAGGGTGAATTAGGACATAGGAGTTGTAGGTTTGGGAGTGGGAAGGAGAGGAAGGAGTGTGTGTGAAAGAGGAAAATGATAAAGTGGAAGAGGGAGTGTGGCTGCATAGCATGGGCAAACTGGGGTCCACCAATAAAATCATAGGTCACAGCTCGTAGCTCAAAAAAATATGAAAAAAGTTGAGGTGAAATTTCAGCTCACGAACTACAACTTTTGTTTGTATTACCTTTTCAAATTCTGGGAGCATGTGATCTTTAAAAATTCAGCCAAACCGACTGTTTTTTCCACTGCACAAGGTCCTTGTGAGGTCCTTCTTTGGATGATTCTTTTGAATACCTCCAAGAGTGAGCTCTCCATGGTGCATGCATGCATGCCACATATCCTTGACCTTATTTGGTAGGTCTATAATTGAAGCTATTGTTGAGATCATGATATAAGTGAATAGTACAACTAAGAAAATCAAATATTGAGGGGTCTAAAAAAATATATACATGTCAAATATAAATAATATAGGTGGAAAAAATATAAAGGGGTCAAAATAAATCTCTCTCATTATAAGTCTACCTTAAAAAGATGAATATTTTTGGTGTTCTAATTTATGAGAGTAAAAGAGAATAGATGTAGAAAGGAAAAAATCACAACAGTGAAAAAATATACACATAAATAAAACTAGTTTTTTTGGATTTTTGTTGGGATGGAGTTACACCAAAAATAAGAGAAGCTTGCATGAAATTATTTTTATATGGAATAAAGAGTATGAAAAATGGTAAGAAAAAATATGGTAATGATGAGTCAATGTGCATAGCATAAATAACACACACCTAAGTATAAATATTTCAATAAATACCAAAATAATTATGAAAAATCATTTTCTTTAGGCCCTATATACAATAAAATATTTACACACAAATGGGTCATAATATGCTTATATTATATATATATATATATATATATCTATATATATATATATATATATTGGCTCAACTAGCCCAGTGACTAGCTAATTGAGGATTTTTAAGAAGATAAGGGAAAAGTCCCCTAACTCACACACGCCTATGTTCAGTGAAATGGTAGGCATAACCACAGTGTTTGAGTGATTTGGCAGGGTGAGGTAGCTTACTATGGCAATTATGGAAAGCTGAAAAACGGCTATCATTAGCCCTCCCCCAGGATGATGGTATGTTCATGTACTATCATAGAGCATCTCTTCCAACGAGAGTGCTTCAGAGTCCTTGACGAGATCTTCATTGTTTGGCCCCTCAGAATTTTGGCTGGAGTTACACTCATGCTTCATGTAACAATACTTACATGAGACAGCTGCCCTTTGACACATCTTTGGTAGATCCTTTAGTAGAAGGCGACTCAAATAGGGCTTCAAGCGATAACCATTTACCTTCCTAGAGTGCTCTTTCCCATTCAAGTCCATAAGTTGATAGTAACTTGAATTGAAAGCCTTCTTAACTATGTATGGCCCCTGCCATCTAGTTTCAAATTTGGCATCAAAACGATTATTGAACCGATTGTCATACCTTAGCACAAGATCTCCTTCATTGATGCCTTTGTCCTTTAGTTTCTTGTCAAGCTTCTCCTTCGCCTACATAGCTTTCCTTTTGTAGCACTCGTATGCTGCTTCTCTTTTCCACTCAAGCTCAGCTAAGGTAAGAAGTCGATCCATCCATGCTTCTTGATCATCTTGTGTTGCTTTGCCATGAAGTCGCATTGTTGGAATGTTGAGCTCAATTGGTTGTAAAGCCTCTTGACCATAGACCAAGTGAAATGGTGTGAACTACGTGGCTTCTCTATATGTGGTTCGATATGCCCACAAGGCACCATCCAAGAAGTCCTCCCACAACTTTGTCTTGTTTTTCACCATCTCTCTAATAATGCCTGCAATGACACCATTATCTTTTTCTACCAGACCATTGGATTGGGGATAGTAGGGTGTACTATGATGATGTAGAATGTGAAGTTCTTCACAGACTTCTGTAAGCAAGCCCTTTCTAAACCCTGGACCATTATCAGAAATAATCTCCAAAGGTGTGCCAAATCTACAACAAATGTGAGTGTAGACAAATTTGCTCACTGTCCTCTCATTTACCTTTGCCACACTTTGTGCTTCTACCCATCTCGTCATGTAGTCTATGGCCACCAAGATATACGATTTCCCATTTTTAGTCCTAGGCAATAGACCCATAGCATCAATGCCCCATTTTTCAAATGAACCATTTGCAAGGACTAGCTGACGTGGACCATGTAACAGACGCTTGTTTCCATTAATCTGACAATTGTGACAGCTTTTACACCAATGTTGAACATCAATGTGCAAGCTTGGCCAAACATATCCGGCAAGCAAAATCTTTTTTGCAGTGAGTTCCTGTGCAAAATGACCACCACACGCTTTCTCATGCAAACCTTTTAGAATGGCTGGGATTTCCTCAATAGTTGGTACTCTTGTGCACACTTGATCCTTTCCTCTTTGATAAAGGGATCGTTCTAGAAAGAGATACGCGCTTGCCTTTTTCACGAGTCTCCTCTTTTGAGCCTTCGTGAAGTCTTGTGGAAACTCACCCTCCAAAATGTAGCTAATAATGGGAGTCAATGACTCCAATCCCTGGTATCTCGGTTGCTTGACAGTGGCTGCCACCATGATGACCTGCACTTCTTTCTCAACACATGTAACTTCTTGTTGTGCAAGTAAATCGGCATCTTTATTCTATTTCCTAGGAATATGATATAGTTGCACTTCTTCAAATTGATTAAACAGCATACGAATGGCATGAACTTTTGTTCTTAAGCTTTCATTCTTGCATGTCCAAATGCCTAAAATTTGCTTCACAATGAGAAGTGCATCCCCTTTTACCATGAGACGTTGTATACCTTGGCCAATGCATATCTTTAAACCATGAAGTAGTGTGTCATATTCTGCTTCATTGTTGCTAGTTGAACCTGGTAGATTGACCTTCTCTTGCATGACCACCTCCCCAGTTGGGTTGAGCAATACTAGCCCTCCCCCTGCTTTTCCTGTGGCTCGTCGAAAAGCTCCATCAAAGAACAAGGTAAAAGCATAAGGAATACTTTTAGGTGGTGGCAATGGTAGGGTCTTTACTTCAAGCACCTTAATCTCCTTCTCATGTACCCTATAAGTAAGGATCCCTGCCAATTTTTCACGCACACTATCTTTTACTTTGAAAGAGTATTGAAACTCTTGTAATTCCATAATCCACTTTGAGATCCTAGTGCTAAGATTCATTTGAGATGACACTCAAGGAAACAAATTTTCAGCAGTAAGAATAACAAAAGGTTTTGGTAGCAAGTAGGATCTAAACTTTCTCACCGCAAACATGAGAGAAAGCAGCATGAGTTCTGCCTCCGTGTAGCCTCTCTCCAAAGCATTCATGACCCTACTAGCAAAGTAGATGGGTCGCATCCTGGTACTGTGGGGATCTTGTTGTAATAAAACTGCACCAATTGTTTCCTTCCCAACACTAGAGCTAACAAAGAAGGTGTACTCCCAACAAGGAGGCATGAGTGTTGGTAGCTCTGACAAAATGACTTTAATGTTACAAAAGTACTCTTCAAGCTCATAAGACCATGCAAATTCTACTTGTTGTGTCAACTTTTGCAAAGGATGAAGCAACTCCAAAGCTAAGTGAATAAAGCGTGACATATACTTCACCTTTTGAATGAATGAGATGACCTCTTTGAGATTCTTGGGTGATGGGAGCTCAATAAGAGCCTTTGCCTTTGAAGGATCCACCTCAATTCCTTTATAGGAAACCTTGTGACCAAGCAAGATCACTTCATCCTCACCTATGTGACACTTGTCGGGGTTGAGTTGATCTCCCATGTCGTAGAGCTTCTTTAAACCTTCTTCTACCCTTTGTGATTTTGAGCTATAAATGCAAAAATCATCAATAAAAACCCTAATGGACTTTCCCAAGAATGCTTGAAACACCATGTTCATGAAGCGTTGGAAAGTTGCAGGAGCATTTGTCAGTCCAAATGGCATGACTCTAAAAGCATAACAACCCCAAGGAGTGATGATGGTTGTTTTCAACTGATCTTACAATGCGATACCTATTTGAAAGTAACCCGAGTAGCCATCACACACAGTGTACTTCTCATGACCAGCTACCTCATTTAGTATCTCATCTTGAAATGGGAGGGGAAAGTGATCTCTTTTTGTTGCCTCATTGAGCGGACGGTAATCCACACACACCCTCCACTTGCCATTTTTCTTAGGAGTGACAACAACGGGAGAGACCCACTCTGAATTCTCCACTGGATAAATGAAACCTGCTGCTAGAAGCTTTCTTACTTCCTTGAGTAAAGCCTGCTCCTTGATGACTCCTAGCCTTCGTAGCTTCTGAGCCTTAGGTGTGGCCTCTGGCTTCAACTCAATTTTGTGTTGAACAGCATCTACTCCATGCACATCGGTGTAGTCTTTAGCAAAAAGCCTAGGAAATTTCCTTAGCACACATTTGAGCTCCTCTCTTTCATCCTTTGTAAGTGTTGTAGATAACATACCTTCTAGCATTCTTTCATCTTCCACTTTTTGGTTTTCTTGGGAACCTACCTCTTCCAAACCTAGGCAAGAGGTCTCCTGGTTGTTTGGCTTAAACCTTACCCCCATGACTTCGATGGAAGACTCCTCTTCAGTGATGCTGCCGCTACTTTCTCCTTCTGAAGTGCTATAGGTCCAGCCTTCCTCTGTCTCACTTTGAGATGATTCTTCATGGAGCTCCTCTTGGCGTTGCTCCTTCATGTCAAAGACAACCTTCTTATGATTTTCATTCCTGCAAATTAGCTTTCCACTCTCCCAATCCCGCAAAGCTCGCATTTTCATTAGCCATGGTCTCCCTAGGATAAATGGGTAACCATTTCCTTTGGTAGACATAACATAAAAATCCACTGCCTTCTTAATGCCAAAGGCCTCTACAAAAACATTTTTACAAATCCCTACACACCTAGCTTTTCTATTGTTTTCCATCTTGACTTTAATTTCAGGTGTCTCATGGATGTGCATGCCTAGTTTTTGCATGAGTCCCTCTGTCATGATACAAATTTGTGCACCCCTGTGCGCTCCTTGCCGCACTGTCGAAGCAAGGGACTTGCCAATACACCGTGTGCGAGCCACAAATGGCTCCAAGCACACAACAAGCCTAAACTAGCAAGCTCAAGAAAGCAAAGGGTGTGTCACTCACCGCTCTACGCTCGCCTTCGTGGTGGATTCCTCGCCGCGATGAAGAAGAAGCTGCAGTCGTGCCGCGCTCAACCGCCTCGCCGCCGTCGTGCCTTCGTAATGCTCGATCGCACACACACTCTCCCTCTCTCTCTCTCTCTCTCTCTCTCTCTCTCTCTCTATCACACACACACACACACACACACACAAGGAGGTGAAGAAGAAGAAGATGGAGATGGAGATGGAGCAAGAGCACTCTTCTATTGCACAAATGAGAGAATGAGTAAAAATTAGGTTTAGTTGGCTTTTATATGAGCTCACCCCATTCACACTTGGGCGCCCATGCTTAGCCAACTAATCCCTTGAATGTCCCAGTTAGAGTGCGCCTCTCATCGGCGATCACTCTTATCCTTTTCCTATTGGTCCGACAAGCCCGGTACCTGACTCTAAATAATACAACGTTTATAGATCATAGGGTGTCCGTGTGCCGTGAGGGTTAACATGCCCCCCTTCCTGATGTAGATTCCGTCCTCGGAAGCTATTGAGTTGAAGCTGGTTCGTCGAGGTGGAAGAGCATTTGAGATGAATGTCCTTCGCCTTCTTCAGTCACTGCAAAATCAAACAACATGGGCACAGTAATTGCATTTTCATAAGTGATTAAAAAGCATGTGCAGTTTTAGGTAGACAAATTGATTGGTAAAAGAATTTCAAACAATTTGTCAGCAATGAACATTAAATTGCAATGTAATCAAATGCATAAACAGATGTAAAGGTAAAAAATTAAACAAGTCCGGGGTCGCTAATTTGACGGTCGAAAGGCACTAGAGATCGAATATTAATACCATGGGTAAGTTTCTTAATTTTCAGTGGTCAATTAAGTTGTTTAATCGCGAGAGCCAAGTATTCATGTTCGAGGGCTGACTAGAGGCTATATCTAGAAGACCTTGTAGTTAAGCTACCATAAAAGGAATTTCTCATGAAATCATTGCCTGACTGATTACTTTTTCTTTGACCCCCCAAAGTCTTTTCACAGTGATTCAATTATGATGTGTGTGCTTATTTTCTATGCCTTGGGTTTTTTGCTTTTCAAGGAAAAGCGCCCACATTGGGAACCTCTAGGGCTCTAGTACCATAGGCGATACATGTGAGTGAAGTACCAATTTAAGCAGGGATTTCTCTTCCAGCGTAAAATTTTTCATTTGTGGCACTTTGATTTTTTGTTTGTTCATTTTCAGCATTTTAATTTTGTAACTTTGGGGGGTCATATAACACTGTTACCCTCCCCAGGCTCATCACATTAGTAAACTCCCTTTATAATACTTAAGCTAAAGGTCAATAGGGTTAAGCCCACTAGAAAGCCCTAGTACATTTCATACAATGCTGCCTAAATCGGATTAAGAACCTAAGTAACCATTGTTTATTAGGAAGGCATTCCCCATGGTATTAAGAGAAGATTTCTAATACCTAGCTTGGTCAAACTAGCTTAGTCAGACTGATTGAGTTTTAAACCTACACAAGTGATTATGACAAAACATTACATTGAATTAAATGTTTGATACTAAGCCAATGCGCTGAATATTATGCTACCAATCACAATCAAAGCAGACAAACATGGATGCAAAAAGATAACGGCAATGCTAATGGACAAGAAACACCTGTTTGTGTTGATGGTCGCGCTTGATTTGAAGAGTGAGTCGAGATAAAGATTCCATGAAGTTCCAAATCCTATCAATAGCAACACGCTCCTGTACACACTAGGAAACAAAAGAAATACCTCCAGGAGGCACATTAGTAGAAAAAGAGATCTTTGCTAATCACTCAACTCTAAAACAGAAACACTCCTATCGTACTAATCTTACCTACCCTCCATCACTCAAGTGATGAGGATCAAAGGTGTTTTATGGCATAGGTTTCTGTTTCACTGTACCAGATGTGACATGTGTAGGTCTGAGTCAATGTTTTGACTTTTATTGCACATACTCGTTTGCTAATTTCTCTTGCTCTTTATTTTTTTGTTTTTTGTGAGTATAAAGCTTTATATGTACATTCCCTAAGATCGGAGATTAAGAGGTCAGGGAGAAAGGTTGAGAGGGAAACAAATGAATGATGACTGTCAGCAAACACTCCCCCCTTCCTTGGGTGGATCATACCATTTGAAATGAGCTTGTCACCCTTTGAAACCAATTGTTCCAGTTGGTAATAGGTGAGGATTTTTGCCAGTAGTTTTCTATTACCCTAGGTGCCTCGTCAAGCTGCAAGGGTGGTAAGGTACTCTCCCAGGATCGAACTTGAAGTGGTTCATCAGGTAATTCTTGAACACTGGGAGGTGTGGATTCTTTTGTAGCTTCATGGAGGTCCACTACTATAGATGGAGGCTGTGTAGAATCTTTTACCTCTATGGATGTATTACATGAGGAGCTAGAAGCTTCATGGGACTCCCCCCTTCTTGAGCTAGGTGGAACAAATCGTTCTTTCTTTGGTACCCAAACTAGCTCGGGAGCGGGTGTGTAGCATTCTGTGATTTTTTTCTTTCCACAATCATTGATTCGTTTTGGAGCTACGGGAGTGGGCTCACTTGGGTCAGGTGATAGGTAAGAGCACAATCTACGTTTTGGCACCCAGATTTGATCATTTCTTTGATAGTAGCCTTGGGCTTCCAATAGTCGTTTATGGATCCATCGCAACATTTTCTTACTTTTCTTGGAGCGAGTGGTACGTTTCTTACAAGGCTTCTGTTTTTTAGCACTAGCTATGGTCACTAAAGAAGCTTTAGGGACCCACTTGTATGTTTTCTTCGTTACATTAGGATGAGCCTTGTCGGAAGCGATATGCATTGCTTGTAGCATATTTAAGGGTATAGGCATTTCATCCCCCTCTGGTGTTACCCAGGTCGTCCCCCTATTTCCCCAAGTGTCTATGGTTGCTGCTAGGTGGACCCAATCCACATTGTCCGACTTCGTCATCCCAGGTAGGATATCCATATGGACACTCTTTGGGGGTGTGGGGTCCACGTGCGATGTGAAAGGAGAGTCCATTTCCCCACCCCCTTCGTGTGCTTCATTTGCATCAGGTTCCGAACGAGTAGCTCTACCTAATGTTTCCATGAAACGGCTAAACATACTAGTACTAGGCTGTGGAGCTTTGGGAGGTGCATGGCCTTCTCTCTCAGTGTTTTGGGTAGGGTATGCTCCCATGATTTCTGAGTCGGAGGAGGAATCACTAGCGGCTATTTTAGGGTCTTGGGTGGTTCTACCTTGTGTCCCCGCTGAGGGTCTAGAGCCTATCGTGGATGGGTAATGGGTGTCCGTATGAACAGAAGCACTACCAATGTGATCGTGCTCTAACACTCGTCCAGAGCGTAGGTTCATATGACTTGATCCCCTAGAAGTGTCAGTGAGTGCCCGTGAAGGCTGCTCACCTAGTATTTTTGGGTGTTTTGCAACCCAAGTCTTTCCTTAATTTGACTTTTTGGTCCTTTTTTTCTGACCCGGCTATAGAATAGAGCGTATGATAGCTCAAAACGAGCGTCTCGGTCAGAGGGTCGTGCCGTGCTTTACAGACCTCCGTTTGGTCACTCTATGCCCTCGGAATCCCTAAAACTGTCAATTTCCAGTAGGGAACTAGGCCCAAACTAGAAAGTCTAAGGGTGCAAGTGGGAAGAGAAGGGAGGAGAGTGGAGGACTTGTCCCACATGCTCTCATTCTCTCTTGAGGGAGTAGGGTATATATATAAGAGTGAGTCTAGTATATATCATTAGACTGAGGACTGAGGCTTGGGCTTGGGCTTGGGCTTGGGCTTGGGCTAATGATCCCGATCCCAATCTATCTTTTATACAAACCAACCCGTCCGTTTTAAAACTCACATTTTTTATTTTCGAAAATTTAACCGTCCACTCACTCGCGTTTTTTTTTTTCGAAATTTTTTTATTTATTTTTTTAAATTTTAATTTATTTATTTATTTTTTCTTTGATGCAAAAAATACAGAAATTGAAAACGCAGAAATTGAAAATGCAGAAATGCAGAAATTGCAGAAATTGAAAAAACGCAAGAAATGAAAAAATTGAAACTTGACAGAACCAGAAAATGCAGAAAATGCAAAAACGCAAGAAATGCTAACTGTGCAGTGCAAACCAGAAAACGTAGAAAACGCAAAAAACAGAAATCTCCACACAACTACACACACTCATTCCCTGTCTTTCCTATGATAGAAATTGCACCACAAGAAAGCGTAAAGTGCTAACCGAGCTTAGTGTAGGGCATATCCCCGGCAGCAGCGCCAAAAATGTGCGCTCCTTGCCGCACTGTCGAAGCAAGGGACTTGCCAATACACCGTGTGCGAGCCACAAATGGCTCCAAGCACACAACAAGCCTAAACTAGCAAGCTCAAGAAAGCAAAGGGTGTGTCACTCACCGCTCTACGCTCGCCTTCGTGGTGGATTCCTCGCCGCGATGAAGAAGAAGCTGCAGTCGTGCCGTGCTCAACCGCCTCGCCACCGTCGTGCCTTCGTAATGCTCGATCGCACACACACTCTCCCTCTCTCTCTCTCTCTCTCTCTCTCTCTCTCTCTCTCTCTCTCTCTCTCTCACACACACACACACACACACACACACACACACACACACACACACACAAGGAGGTGAAGAAGAAGAAGATGGAGATGGAAATGGAGCAAGAGCACTCTTCTATTGCACAAATGAGAGAATGAGTAAAAATTAGGTTTAGTTGGCTTTTATATGAGCTCACCCCATTCACACTTGGGCGCCCATGCTTAGCCAACTAATCCCTTGAATGTCCCAGTTAGAGTGCGCCTCTCATCGGCAATCACTCTTATCCTTTTCCTATTGGTCCAACAAGCCCGGTACCTGACTCTAAATAATACAACGTTTATAGATCATAGGGTGTCCGTGTGCCGTGAGGGTTAAGAACCCCCATCCACTAGACCTTTCCTAACCAATCTTCCTTTGATGTAACAATCTAGCACAGGTATAATATCCTCATTCATTTCAGCATGTGCATTTTTTACAACAAGAACACTCTCTTTTATCTTTCTCCTAGTGCTAACTGCCTTTGTTAAATCCCTCCTAACTTGTGGGCATAATGCAAGAAACTGAGGCCATGTGATATCAAGACCCTTACCTCTCATGTCTTCCAACAAGTTGTATGGATCCATACCATGTCCAAGAGGGAATTCTTGGAGATTGATACGACGTCAAGTCCTCTTAGCTTCCTTGGTCTCCTTTGCCTTCTTGCCTCGCCCATGGTCACTCTGTGATCTGACACTTTCTTTCTCTTTATCTTTTCCTCGGCCCCGCTTAATGCCATTTGCTTCCATGTCAACCTCATTTGAGTTTGTCACCTCTACCACATGCACATTTGGGTCTGGTAAAGGTGGAACTCCTTCCACTGCTTGTGGAGGTGGTCTTGCTCCATTTGGCCTTTGTAGAAGCCTTGGTTGTTAACTAGTTCCTTCACCTGCATTCATCACTGGGTAATTCAAGTTAGGTCTCCCTGGCTCCCCACGGGGCCAAGGAAAATTATACATCCCATGTCCAGACTCGCCGCAATTCCAACATTGCAAAACTCTCCTAGGTCGTGAATCTCGCTCTTCAGACTTCTTTGCTTGTCCCTTTGGACCTACAGCTTGTGCAAGGTGAATTGACAAGCTGCTTAAAGATTCATTTAACTTCTCAATCACTTTCACCGTTACCTCAGGAAGCTCCCTAGATATCGATGCTTGTGACTTACCTTTGGGTCTAAGACCTTCTATTGGGACCTCCCCCCTTAGGCACTTGAGTTTTTTATATTTCTCAGCAGCCCTAGTTTCAGCTGCATCAAAGGTAGCAGGTGCACCCGCCTCAACTTTTATCTTAAGGTCAGGAAAGAGTCCGACTATGAACCTCTCCTTCTTTAGGAACTCTGCACCATCACCAGGGTCAGCAACATTTTGTATCCATAGAGCCCAAAGACGTAGAAACTCTTGCTTGTACAAGTAGTAGTCATCTAAGTCTTTTTGCTTATGAGAAACAATGTCTTGCCATAGCTTTTAAGTGTTTTGGGGATCAAAGAAGTATCTCTTGAAATGATTCACAACTTCCGTGTAATTCCCTTTTAACTTCCTCAGGCAACCAGTCAAACCAAGTGCTAGCATCTTTCCTAAGGACCACTTCAAACATCTCTACACGTTCTTGATCAGTTACTATCCTCTTGATATGACAAGACATCTTGAAATTTGCTAAAAATAATTATGCATCCTCTCCAGGCTCTCCAAAGAAAAGAGGATATCCAGACATTTGGCGTAGGCTCTCCATTGAATTGATTTCAAAGTGACCCGTTTTTGTTTTTTCTTTCTTTAAAAGAATTTACACAATAATGTTTTCTAAATTGCAATCTATTCTACAACAAAATAAAAATATTCACATCAAATGACCTATGATAATCAATAAGAGGCAGGATGACAGGATTTGCTGATGCGAGAATTTCTACTACTCTTTGGGCACCAAACATGAACACCATACGTTGTTGAAAATGGATTTTTCTACTAATTTCAATGTTTATTCTAATGTGTGGAGTGAAATGAAAGGGGAAAAGCTCTATTCTTGGGCCATTATCCATTGTCTATGCATGACCTAATGCTTAAAACAAAACAAAAATATAGACGTCCAAACTAAGGTCGTACCTAATGAGAGGCAAAATAAAGGGATTTACTGATGCGTTTATCTTTGCCAACCTAAGGGGACCTAAAATTCTACGAATTACACGTTGAAATTGCAACTTAGTACTAAAGAGTAGATTGCAACTTAGCCTTGCAATCGGAATGAAAGGATCATATAGATTTTCGTGATTCATGCAACCTACTTGACTATGCTAAAGGTTGGACCTACACAAAAACATACACAAGTTGGATCCTCCGTGGGGACACCAATTTGAGGCGGTCCGGGCGGGCAACAAGAAGAGCGGCCTCTAAACACCCTTCGAGACTCCCATGCTGCTAAATTGAGGTTGGGGCAAGCACAATCAGAGACAACAACAACCCACAGCTAGAAACCAAACAAGAAAAGGGGCACCACCTAGTTGTAGATGAGAACTAGGACGCACGTGATATCTCCTTGTACTCAAACGCACAAAGAGAGGGGAATGCAAGATATCCACACACACCAAACACAAACATTCACCACGCGAGAGAGAGTTTTAAGTGCACACAAATCAACTTGAGCAACTCAGTCTTAGCCTTAAAGACTAGATGCACACAAAGCTTGATGAGAAATAGAGAGACAACACAAACTTGACCTTGTTGCCAATACACAAATTGTCTTAGGGTCTCGGGAGCCCTCTCACCGAGCACCCTCTTACAATTGAAAGTTTTGGCAAACAATTCAACAAGCCCTCAAACCACCAAGCATAAAATGGCACAACACACTTCAAGGACAATATACCTTCAACCACCTGATGAGCCAACTTATCAAGTCAATTTGGAGAGAAGAGTCGTAGTTGCAGCATACAATTGCACCCAAAACTATAAATCTTTTTTATGGACAAGAGTAGGCTATAAGTGTGATTGCAGAGTATAGTATCACTCCACTCCTCTAGATGGCATTACTAACGTCAAGCTTCTCCATGCACCTATGTGTAGTGATGGAATAGAGCACTCACAATGCACACACTCTACACAACTAGGCTTGAAGAGTGGTGTGTTATGTGTTGAGAATGGTGTGGTGTAGTGTGATCATGGGATGATTTACAAGGGAGAGAAGGGCTCTATTTATAGGGTTTAGAAGTCCCGATTAGGATTAGGCCTAATCAAGTTTATTTGAAGGAATAAAAGATTATGCATTTTTTTCTTTTTTTTTAATGAGGGTGGGTTTCTCTTGTCCTTTGAGTTACATGGATGTGGGCTCAAGGGAAGAGAATTATTGAGGATGATAGGAGAGAGGATTGAGTGAATAATTTGGGAGTGACTTCTCTAGTAGAGGGTGCATTTTACAATAAGGTTAGTGGTTAGTAGTTAGTAATTATCACTAAAAAATATTTACAAAATCATTCACCAAATGGTGAGATATATGATGAGAAAAGTTAGAGAAGGGATGAGCTTGTAAAGAGAGGTTGAAGCCTTGGAGAAGTTGACATTCACCTCTTTACAGCATCGGAAGAAGAAGCATTCAGCATGGCGAAGCAGCGCGTGTCGATGAAGCTATGTTATTTCAAACCCCAATAGTGAAAAAATATACACATAAATAAAACTAGTTTTTTTTGGATTTTTGTTGGGATGGAGTTACACCAAAAATAAGAGAAGCTTGCATGAAATTATTTTTATATGGAATAAAGAGTATGCAAAATGGTAAGAAAAAATATGGTAATGATGAGTCAATGTACATAGCATAAATAACACACACCTAAGTATAAATATTTAAATAAATATAAAAATAATTATTAAAAAATCATTTTATTTAGGCCCTATATACAATAAAATATTTACACACAAATGGGCCATAATATACTTATATTATATATATATATATATATATATATATTGCTCAACTAGCCCAGTGACTAGCTAATTGAGGATTTTTAAGAAGATATGGGAAAAGTCCCCTAACTCACACACACCTATGTTCAGTGAAATGGTAGGCATAGCCACAGTGTTTGAGTGATTTGATAGGGTGAGGTAGCTTACTATGGCAATTATGGAAAGCCGAAAAATGGCTATCAATGTCTACCTCTCACCAAATGGATTTACGCCATGCATAGCTAGATTGAGGGATAAATTTCAAGCTTCCCTAGAAAAATATGGCCATGTGTTGTCTATATGCTTCCATGGCGTGCAATCTGTAGGGATCTATAACACATAGTTTGAAGATCTATTCTCCTCGTGCCATGATGCTAGAGTGGCCATGGACTTGCATTTGAAAAAATTCTTGATGCGAGGTAATAGAGGAAAGTGTCGCAACAACGTCCGTGGTACTTTTTGTCCATGGAGATCTATATCTCTCGGAATCACATTTTAGACAGTTCTCCGTGTCTATGTATTCCCCTCTAGAAAGAATGCAGCGGTTAGGACAAGCGTGAATGGAATTGTAATCCATCCCTAAGTTTTGCAAGATCTTTCTTGCTTCCACTCTGGAATTTGGCATCACATTATTAGCTGGCAGTATGTTCTTTTTGAGCAATCTACACAGAGAAAAAATGCAAAACACGTGTAAGTAATTTGGTACATTATATATTTAGAGTTTTTTATTGAAGTAGATACATTGTGATAGATCACCTAAAAGTGTTGTAACACTAGTGTCACTCCATCCAAACTTTACCTTCATGTTGAGAAGATACATGTTGGCTAGCATAAGATTCCAATGAGTTGTAACTGGCAACAACTCAATCTATAATAGATGGGTCAAACTCTCCAAATTTGTGAACGTTGTCGTGCTGTGACACGTACATAGTGGGAACACATGCTACAAGATCTATCTTGTAACTTTTTAGATCCATAATTATATTTCCTATAATGTACATATGCATATTTAAGTATAATAATATGCTTTTCATATCATCCTATTATTTATCTCAAGGGTAATCTATTCTTACTTTACCATAAGAAAATACTATGGGAAAAGCGTCAATAGCTCCGCCTCTTTAACTTGGGAGGGAAAAAAAGCATTGATTCTTTATTTCTACTATCTCATTATCATCTCACACCCTAGCTAGATCCTATATCTAGGGTAAACTCCAATATATATATATTCTATGTATTTTTCTTATATGTCTTTTTAAATAGCTACTACGAGGGAATCCAATCCTAGTGGGACACTAGGTGGCATGATTTCAAAGATACACTTATTTTAATGCATTATTGCAAGCATGATTACAAAAATTTGTCAAGGAGCAATGTCATGCTTTCATATGGCATGAGGTGTACTTTGGAATCAAATGAAAGTCTAGGCTAAGGGGACCACAAGAAGACTTTTGCTGCCAAAACTAGATCCTATTTTGATGATTTTTTTACACAAGGTTCCAATCCAAATTGGAAATTGCATATAAAAAGTAATTAGTAGGTAATGAGATGAAGTTTTTGCCCATATTTTTACTTTCTTATTTGGAGCCACGGTTCAGGAGATATGATCAAAATACTGGACCCCAGTCTGCCCACATCATGCAGGGACAGCTCATTTCCAACTTTTCCAATTTCTGTTCACACTGGCTCCTCTCTTCTTGTGTAAACCCTTGGGGGTTCCCTTCACCTATAAGAGGGGACCTCTTCTTCCTTGAAAACCACTCAAGCATTCAAGCCATTGATGAGAGGAATTCATGAGGGAGTGAGTAGTAATGCCAAATTGTACTTAGCCATTAACATAAGCCTAAGCCTACACTTTCTCCTAGAGGAGGACTAGCCATTCTTGCACGCAATCCTTGGAAGATCAACTCTAATCAAAGAAGGTCTTGGACTTGGCATATCAATCAAAGTTGAATTCTCCCCTCTCCTTCTCTCTCCATCAATAATGGTGCCGAAGGGTTTGTCAAGTAAGATGTGTTCTACATTGATGTTTTCTTGATTTCTTGTTGTTTTCGTTTCCATCTGTAATCCAACATATATATATATATATATATATATATATATATATATATATATATATATATATATATATATATATATATATATATATATATAATCTCATCTCCTTAATCAGACCTATCTCTCTCACTCTTAGTAATTCATCCTCTCTACAAATTTTAGGTTCTCCTCGCTACAGGTATATCTCTCCCCGCAGTATCCTTATTGCCTACGGGCAAGAATAGGGCTTGTGAGGGAAATTCTCTTCTCTTCCCTTCTCTTCTCTCATATCTACATTTTGCACATACTAGAGTTATCCTAGATGAATAATCCACATGATGATAATTTCTATCGCTTTCACTTTGTACGATCTATTAGAATTAACGTATGGATTAGTTGTAAAATACACTTTCAACAATGTATAGTGTTTCTCTTTGGCCCAGAAAAGCTCAATGAAATACTTCTATCACCGGATCCCAATATACTATCTCTCATAGACTATAACTTTTCTTTTGACGTAAGCGTAGTTATCTTGCTATGAACCAAGAGTATTTGTACACACAATTAATCCCAATCACTAGACAAAATATATATATTATGGTCAGCACAAAACTACAATTTCAAAGAACAATTCGTAGCCTATTTGGTCAGCCAAGATTGAATGTCATTAACTCATCTATTAACCCTTTCATATTACCCATGATACGATATGACCATAGCCTTGATGTTTCATCTTTGTGGTTTTTTTGACATTCTCTTTTGTGTTCTTTCTTTGTGCGTGTGAGTGCAAGAGAGAATGGGTGGGCTTCTTTGATTGCACTTCTTTCCAAACCCTAGTCTTCATGGAATCTATGGTTTAACTCCTTCATATAGTTTTTTTGGAGTTCTCTCATAAACTCTCACAGCCATAAGCCCGGTGCTTTCCTTGCAAGACCGCAAATTTCTCGACATATTTTTGGTGAACCCGACGCAAAACTGCCAGGGTGAGAGTTTGTGGGTAACCATGGGTGATCATGTTGAGCAACAGGGTATGCATTTTGACCCAACAACAATGCAAATGTTTAAAGCATTTGCAATGTTCATGCAACAACAACATGCCACTGAAAGAAGGGAGATTTCAGCAAAACGAAGGCCATACAAGCATTCGTGAATAGAATGGATTAGTTCAATGGCAAAGATGTAACCAAGTACTTACGCGAGTATGTGAAGAAGATGGAGCTGCATCACGTGTCAGAAGGTGAGATGATTCAAAGCTTTGGGCTAGTTGTTGCTCCAGAAATTAGAGAACATGTTAGGGGAATTAAAGATGGGCATGGGAGAAGCTAGGAAGAACTCAAAGTAGCTTTGAAGGAGGAATATTTCATGGAGGACTCTGAGAGAGTAACCAAAAGGACATTCTTAGAATCGGTAGTCAAGCCAAAGCAAGGACTATCAATAGCAGAGCTACTTTGGGAATTTGAGCGGCGCTATGCACAACTCACCAGGACAGAAAGGGCCACACTAGATACAGAAAAGAGAGATCTTTTCTTACAAGCTGCAGGTGAAGAGTTTCAAGAAAATTTGGAGCTTCTTCTTGAAGATAAAGATGCTGAGCAAGGACTAAAGACCGACTGGAATGAGGTTGAATGTGCTGTCTCACTGCTTGCCAAACGACAAAGAAGAAGGGACAAGATGGTAGTAAACACTACAAGTCCTTCCACCTCAACTTCTGACAAAATGGTAAAGCCTACTTTTATCGCTCCTAAGTTTGATGAGTCCATGCTAGATGAGCTTGTGAAGGGAATGCGTGACTTAAAGGTGAAGCTTTATGAAAGCCAAGGAGGAAACTTGACTAGCTATAAAACTAAGCGAGCGACACATACATTTTTCCAAATAAAGAGAGATGAGAGAAAGGGGGGAGAGAGAGGAGGAAGTTCTCTAGCGTGTAGAGAAGTGGGGAAGGGGGAGGAGATCTTGCAAAAAATAGGTTGAACACCAAACACGTTTCGCTATAAGCTCTTCAGTGGTGTCAACCATACAAGAGGAGTGAGAGGGTTTAAATAGGCATCCACTTGAGAGAAGAGAGGTTCCCAAGGTAAGTACATGGTCTAAAGAGTGGGGGGGCTCATTAATAGACAGGGATTAGCTCTTTTAATGGGGTAGAAAAAGGAGGAAAAGAGGGATGTAAAGAGTGGTTAAGTGGGGGGGGTACAAAGAGAAAGGGACTTGGACTCCAAAATTCATGGAGCAAGAGGCAGGTAGTATGGGGGGGGGAAAGATGACCAAAAATTTGTGGAGTAAGAGGAGGGTGGTATGGGGGGAATAATGCCAAAAAGTATGGAGTACATGGAGGGGGAACAATGACAAAAAAGTAAGGGGTAGGATGAGGTATGGTGGGTTCTAAGCTTAAAAGAGGGGGGGGGAGGGGGGGGGGGGGTAGTTTTTAAAGAATAGAGGGGAGGTAAGGGAAAGGGAAAGGGGAAGGGGAAGGGGAAGGGGAGGAGGGGTTCCTATCTGATAGAAGATTTCCCATATTTGGTGCATTAAGCCAATAGATGACCGGTTTGGAAATAGGGGGGAGTTCAGAGCTATTAACAAGAAGTTTAGAGAGAGGTTGGTTAATGGAGCGGGCTAGGTTGAGTTTGCGGGTGAAGGGTGAAAAGGGGATTTTGACAATGGAAGGTGGTTCATTCTTGTGGTTACCCTTAAGAAGGAGATGGGGCCTGGAAGCATAGGTTACAAACAAAAAACATGCTTTCAAAAAAGGTGTCGGGTATCCTTTGGCCCTCAGTCGATGGAATAAGAGGTTTCATATGGAAATAAAGCCCTCAAGCGAGTTTTCCCTAATGATATACCTCTTGAGCTCCGATAAGATAAAGGAAATTTTCTAGTGGGTGGGGTGCCAAGATTGCCACGAGATGTAGTTGTAAGAGTTGAGCGGTTTCTGGTAGCAGTGTGTGTCTAAAATCCCTTTAGAGAAGAAGGAGGGCCCTTTAAAAAAATGTATGTCCAAGATGAAGGCTTCCTGCAAGGAGATGAAGGGGGTGATCTTTATATGCTCTTGCAGAGGATGCCCATACTCAAGGAGGTGCTTTTCTAGGATGGCGGGGGGGGCTTCCCATACACCGAAAGCGTCTTCTATGAACCTCTTGAAGTACTGGAAAGAAGGGGAAGAAAAAAGTTTCCCACCCTCTTCCAAAGAACAAAGAAAAAGACAGGTGTACACTACCACAAAGTTAGACCCCATAGCGGTTCCTTCGACATGATGCCAGAATTTACCTTTAAACGAGATGTAGTGGTGGTTGAGAATGAGAGAGGCAAGGGAAAGAATGAAGTGGATCTTGGGAAGAGCAAAGAAGCCAAGAATAGAGTTTTTCAGAGCGTTAAGTCCTTCTTGGATAGGAATTCTAGGGTACAAGGATTCAACATCAAAGATAAAGAGAGTGACATGGGGGGAGAAGGGGATAGAGGCTAAGTCTAAGATGAGAGAATGAGAGTCCTTGAGGTGTTGCTTTTTGGCTAAGAGAATAGGGAAGAGTTGTACATAAAGCCACTTCGAGGCATTTTCTAAGATATAACCCTTGTAGGAACAAATAGGGCGGCCTACAAGTATCGGTTTATGTATTTTAGGTAGAAGGAAGAAAGGACAAGGTTTGGGAGGGGCAAGGGAAGAGGAGAGGATGTACCCTCTCTCTTTAGAAGGTAGGAGATGAAAGTTCGTCACAATCGAAAAGAGAGTGGATTGAGGAGATATGATCAAAATACTGGACCCCAGTCTGCCCACATCATGCAGAAACAGCTCATTTCTAACTTTTCCAATTTCTGTTCACACTGGCTCCTCTCTTCTTGTGTAAACCCTTGGGGGTTCCCTTCACCTATAAGAGGGGACCTCTTCTTCCTTGAAAACCACTCAAGCATTCAAGCCATTGATGAGAGGAATTCATGAGGGAGTGAGTAGTAATGCCAAATTGTACTTAGCCATTACATAAGCCTAAGCCTACACTTTCTCCTAGAGGAGGACTAGCCATTCTTGCACGCAATCCTTGGAAGATCAACTCTAATCAAAGAAGGTCTTGGACTTGGCATATCAATCAAAGTTGAATTCTCCCCTCTCCTTCTCTCTCCATCAATAATGGTGCCGAAGGGTTTGTCAAGTAAGATGTGTTCTACATTGATGTTTTCTTGATTTCTTGTTGTTTTCGTTTCCATCTCTAATCCAGCATATATATATATCTCTAATATCGTCTCCTTAACCAGACCTATCTCTCTCACTCTTAGTAATTCATCCTCTCTACAAATTTTAGGTTCTCCTCGCTACAGGTATATCTCTCCCCGTAGTATCCTTATTGCCTACGGGCAAGAATAGGGCTTGGGAGGGAAATTCTCTTCTCTTCCCTTCTCTTCTCTCATATCTACATTTTGCACATACTAGAGATATCCTAGATGAATAATCCACATGATGATAATTTCTATCGCTTTCACTCTGTACGATCTATTAGAATTAACGTATGGATTAGTCGTAAAATACACTTTCAACAACGTATAGTGTTTCTCTTTGGCCTAGAAAGGCTCAATGAAATACTTCTATCACCGGATCCCATTATACTACCTCTCATAGACTATAACTTTTCTTTTGACATAACCCTAGTTATCTTGCTATGAACCAAGAGGATTTGTACACACAATTAATCCCAATCACTAGACAAAATATATATATTATGGTAAGCACAAAACTACAATTTCAAAGAACAATTCGTAGCCTATTTGGTCAGCCAAGATTGAATGTCATTAACTCATCTATTAACCCTTTCATATTACCCATGATAGGATATGACCATAGCCTTGATGTTTCATCTTTGTGGTTTTTTTGACATTCTCTTTTGTGTTCTTTCTTTGTGCGTGTGAGTGCAAGAGAGAATGGGTGGGCTTCTTTGATTGCACTTCTTTCCAAACCCTAGTCTTCATGGAATCTATGGTTTAACTCCTTCATATAGTTTTTTTGGAGTTCTCTCATAAACTCTCACAGCCATAAGCCCGGTGCTTTCCTTGCAAGACCGCAAATTTCTCGACATATTTTTGGTGAACCCGACGCAAAACTGCCAGGGTGAGAGTTTGTGGGTAACCATGGGTGATCATGTTGAGCAACAGGGTATGCATTTTGACCCAACAACAATGCAAATGTTTAAAGCATTTGCAATGTTCATGCAACAACAACATGCCACTGAAAGAAGGGAGATTTCAGCAAAACGAAGGCCATACAAGCATTCGTGAATAGAATGGATTAGTTCAATGGCAAAGATGTAACCAAGTACTTACGCGAGTATGTGAAGAAGATGGAGCTGCATCACGTGTCAGAAGGTGAGATGATTCAAAGCTTTGGGCTAGTTGTTGCTCCAGAAATTAGAGAACATGTTAGGGGAATTAAAGATGGGCATGGGAGAAGCTAGGAAGAACTCAAAGTAGCTTTGAAGGAGGAATATTTCATGGAGGACTCTGAGAGAGTAACCAAAAGGACATTCTCAGAATCGGTAGTCAAGCCAAAGCAAGGACTATCAATAGCAGAGCTACTTTGGGAATTTGAGCGGCGCTATGCACAACTCACCAGGACAGAAAGGGCCACACTAGATACAGAAAAGAGAGATCTTTTCTTACAAGCTGCAGGTGAAGAGTTTCAAGAAAATTTGGAGCTTCTTCTTGAAGATAAAGATGCTGAGCAAGGACCAAAAACCGATTGAAATGAGGTTGAAGGTGCTGTCTCACTGCCTACCAAACGACAAAGAAGAAGGGGCAAGATGGTAGTAAACACTACAAGTCCTTCCACCTCAACTTCTGACAAAATGGTAAAGCCTACTTTTATCGCTCCTAAGTTTGATGAGTCCATGCTAGATGAGCTTGTGAAGGTAATGCGTGACGTGAAGGTGAAGTTTTCAAAGCTTGAAGAAAAAGGCCAATCATCAGGGTCACTTTCTAAGCAAAGACGACAGCCCAAATAAGGGTTTGTTAATAGATGTATTTGGTGTGATAGTACAGACCATGTAAGAAAGGATTGTGATGATTGTAGTGATTCTTTGTCAAAATATGTTCGCTTTTTTAAGGATGGTAAAATCCACTTAAGAGAGACAAGTCTACCCTTGAGAACTAACTTTGGGAAGGGGGGAATGCAAACCTTAGTTGAAGATATGGCAACTAAGCATGCGACCTCTTCAGTTGAGGCAACTACTTATGGAGTAAAAATTGATCATTTTTGTGATGAAGAGGTGAGTGACCATCATGGTCAAATTGTTAAGTATGGAGCCTGATTTACCCTTGTAATTTTCTGTGGTAAAAGTGCACATTTGTAAGGCCCCCATTATGAGGAGAAGCCATCGTGCGTGAAGGAAAATCACTCACCGAAAACCAAAATTTTCACGGACAAGAATCAGGGGCAACTTTAAAGGCCTTGGGGGCGGAGGCCCCCGAGACCTTTTTTTTTTGCCGAAATATTCTTTTTCGCCGGAATATTATGGCCAGACGGCGGCCGGAAAGTGGTCGGAAAACAACCGGTCGGTTGGTCGGTGGCCGGTAGTCAATGGCCAATGGCCGGTGGTCGGAAGTCAATGGCCGGTGGCTGGTGGCCGAATTCAAAAGCGGACTTGTCCTCTCAAGGGCGGCCACACATGGGCGAATTGGAGGGTCCGATTTGGACTTATTCGCACAAGGGCGGCTACACATGGCTGTCTCTCATAAGAGAGGGAAACCCTTTTGGCCTATAAAAGGAGGCCATTTCTACACACATTTCATAGTGTGAAGTTGATGCAACAAGGTGAGTGTGAGGTGGTGAGAGTGAAGCAAGGCGGGAGCTCCATTAAGGGTATAATCCCTTTGTAAACTACTTCTTGTTTTGAAGTACTAAAGCCATTGAGTGGCTTATTTTCCGTGGACGTAGCCCACATTGGGTGAACCACGTATATCGTGTGTACTCTCTCTCTCTCTCTCTCTACTCTATAATCTCGTGTATATAAATCTATCTCTCTCCATTAAGTAATCTACTCAATTATCTATTTAGCTACGTCTTATTTCCTAACACAAATTGGCCAAATGTCATGCAATTAGCTAAAAGGGTAAAGCTTACAAAAGAGATTCTATATGAAGCAGGTGATTGCATACGTCTAGAAACAGGATGGAATGATCGAGTGGACTCATTGTCAGTGCATGTCTACATTACAAAATGCCAACAAAATGAGGCGATTGTAGAAGAGAAGCGCAGGCGTGAGAATGCTGATGAAGGACCATCAAAAAGAGCTTCTAGAAGTGGGGGAAGAAGCGACTCAATGCCTTCTCAAACACCCTCAACACAAGGAGCATCTCCACCTGAAGTACTCATGGAGGAGTCTACAAACAGGAAAGAAGAAAGAGCCGACAAAAGGTAAGACAAAAGGCCCAACTTATAAACTACAATATGATATTGAGGTTGCTACAGATTTAAAGAAAGTCTTGGAGGAAAGGATCTTGAATAGCAAGATTGAGTTTACTCTGGGAGAAGTTCTTGGCATTGCAAAGCGTGAATTCCATGAGGAGATCATTGACATCATCAAGAGGAAGAGGCAAACCCTTGCTGAATTTTCTCGTCCACAGGTTGAAGGGGAAACCTCGAAGACAGAATGGATGCAGCTGCAAAATAAGGGGGAGGATGGAGCTGTGGTAGGATGCTACCAATCTAGTGGGAGAGTGAAGCAAGTGCATTTCTCAAATGATGATGAAGAAGTTGAAGATATTCCTAGGAGCTACTATTCACGAAGTCACTAGGCAAGGGCTACTACAGAAACTTTGATCAAGGTAGGTGACCTTGAAGAGCCATTTGTTGCCTTGATCGACCATGGTTCAGAAATAAACATAATGTCAAAGAGTCTCTACAACAAGTGCAAATGGCCGATGGACATAGATCATGGTTGGATGGTGAAAGTGGCAAACAATTCATCCGGTGAATTGTATGCAACATTTCTAGGTGTGAAGGTGACAATAGGTGATGTAAAGATTGACCAAAACTTCTTTGTACAGGATACATCTTTATATCATCTCATCCTTGGACAGCCCTACTGTTGAGCCAGCAGAGGATCACACCCACATTTTTGCTCACACTCATCATTTTTGTAACCATTGATTGTAATAAATGTCTTTCCGACATTGATTTTGAATTGAGCCATTCATTAAGTAACGGGACTCAATTGAGTTTCCAGCTTGTAATCCCGAAGTAATTTCACTTGCTGATGTAATTAGTTAGAGATGTTCTCACCTCCAAGGCTGAGGTATATAAGCCAAAGTTTTTGTAACCTAGGGGGATTCAGATTATTAATCAAAGTGAGTTTTTTGAGCGCCGTGACTGTGTCTGAGAGAGAGAGAGAGAGAGAGTCTTATCTACATGCTACGCGAGCTACGGAGCCGCCATTGGAGAAGCGACACCGCCATTGTGTTAGCAACGGCGAGAGCTACGCACAGATACCAAGAGTGCGCACTATCGGCTTCTATGTGTGGTAAGTTCCTACGAGCTTCGGTGTGAGTTTTCTTCCAACTCGTGTGTCGGAATAGAGCGTGCAGCATATCTATAGAACCACAACGAGTAGAGCTATGCATTAGTACCATCGGGGTCAAGTTTCGGTCACCTGTATTTTTTGGCCTATCTTCATACGCGTTTACCGCACGGAGTGGTTATAGGTTGATTTTGCAGTTCAAGTCTTTAGGGTGTTGTTCTTACCTAGTGCATAGACTTCCCCTTGATTTTGAGATCGATTCAATGATTCTAGATCCTGTTTCGTATAGCATTCGTTCGTAGTATGGGTTTCAGTCACTTGCGTATTTTAGAACTTAGATTTGATTTCCTTAGTAGTGATTGTCATTAGAAGGTCGATTAGGTGATTTGACACCCACCTAGTTGTTTCCATGCGCCTGCGGGTCAAGCTTCATCCTCATCGACGTAACCGCCTTAACATTTGGCGCCGCTGCCGGGGAGGAGAGCCCTAAGTAGGTGACCTTAGACTAATCCTACGAGGTGAGTCGTATAAACTACTTTGTATACTTTAGTTAGAAAAGATCTAGGAGTGGTGGACTCCGAAGATCTCGAGAGATACTAGGAAGTGGGGTATTCCTGGGTCTTCCGTGTTGACAGTATTTTTAGTTTAGTTTAGATTTGTTTGTTGTTTTGTTGGTGTGGAGTAGTTGTTGATAGAAGAAGAATTTGCTAGTCCGTGAGTGACAGTGGATATCTTAAAATTCACAATTACCAAACCCATTTTATGATTAGGAATAGCTTAGGTAGGACTTCATTTGATCCTGATCTGGAGCTAATAACTATTGGAGTATTTGCTTGATATGGTTGATTGCATGTTAGATCACTAAACCGTCGAGTTAGTAGTGAAACTTGCAATAAACAAAAGTCAGAGAAATTTTCTGTGTATCTGGGAGTTGCTGAGCACTAGAGGAAGCTTTAGGAAGGATTCTGTGCCAAAAAATTGGAAATCTGCAACTTTAGACATCATACGCGTATGATGTCTAAATGACCAAACAGAGACCAAAAGAGAAATTTTGACTTTACCAGAGTGTTCAAAAAGGGGGTTATACCCTAATTTCAACTTAAAACAAGAGCATTAACACTCAAAGAAACCCAAAAAGACAAGTCGGAGTCCAAGAAACGTAAAGAATAGGAAATTTTGGATTCAGATCTTGTTTTTACATTCAAACCTGACAAAAACACTTGAAACTCAATTATAAACATTGGAGAAGGCTTAAAACCAAGAATAGTCCAAATCTGTGAAAAAAGACATCATACGCGTATAATGTCTTTTAGCACATCCACTGCTTATTTTTGATATCTGACCTGACAAGATTGTTACAAGCACTGTAGGAAGCATAAATATCAAGTTTTGACCCAAATTGATGAAAAAGACATCATACGCGTATGATGTCTTTTACCTAATTTTGGACATATTTTGATACTTTGCTAACACAGATCCATTGTAATAGCTGTCTAGAGGTTATATTTCAAGTTTCATCCCATTTGCATCACAATTGACCCAAAAAACAAGTTAAAAGCGGAAAATTGCCAAGAAAAGCCTAAATTAGCCATAACTTGCTCAAACAGAGTTCAAACTGAATTTTGTGAGTGGAAAGAGCATAAGGGGGCTACTGAGAGTGAGCATAACCAAAATAGTCTAAATCTGTGAAAAAAGACATCATACGCGTATAATGTCTTTTTCAGCATAACTGCAACAAAATTCTCACTTGATGAAACAGAAGTTGTCCAACTGACAAGATTAAACAATTGATCAAGTATCAATCAGTTTGGATCAATTATGACCACAAAAACTTGGGGAAAACAAATTGCCGAGACGGAAAAGTTAAAGTCCTTTAGGGGAATTGATGAATTTGAGATCGGGCAGGAATCTCCAGAATAACCAACCAAAACAAGGGGAACAAGGAAGTGTCATATCAACCGAGGGAAGTGTAAACCAAAGTTGGGTGCAACCATTAGAGCGGATCTTTGAAGGAAGTGTCTCTAATACTTCTTTGGAGAGATCTTACAAGATTTTCACCGAACACTTGAACCTGAACAACAGAGAAAATATGGCAGCATGATCATCAAACCCTTCCGCCACAATGAAGCTATTGTTCATAAAATACCAGTACGACAATGAGCAAGGTGCCAAGATCTACAAAGATGGAATGGACCGCTATTGTGTAAAGATAGAAGAGAGACCTAGTGAGTTCAAGGACTTAGTGCCTGTGAGCTATAGCGGAGATAGATATCTAGATGATGAGGGTACCATGTACTTGGTAGTCCTAAACCCTAACATTGTGGACAAGTGGGGATTGATGGGCACCAAATCCAAAGTAGATGAAGAACTCGAGGAGAAAGCACCAATAATGAACTTCCCTGATGCGAGGTTAAGAAGAGAGAATGAAACTACAAGGATCAACACTGATAACATCTATGTGGGGCTATACAAATATAATAATGGGGAGCAAGATCTCTATTATAGATGTGAAGAACCCTACACCGGAGAGTTGACAGACCAAAAAAGACTTTATGTCTTTACCTACACAGAGGGATCGGAAGTGAAAATTGCCGCTTACGACAAGTATGGGAGGCAATACTCAACAATGGGCAAGAAAGAATTAGAAGGATATACATACTTTGGGGAACCACTACATCAGTATTATGTTACTTCTAGCTCACAAAGACTAGCACCAACAAATGGAGTGCAAAACCCAATGACGACAGGAGGACAAAGAACTCAGGCTGCTGACTCGTTCAGTCAACCTCAGTACTCGAAACCCGGACCAATGGGATCATTACATTCCAGAGAGTCAATGGATATGAATCGAGGTAGTGCAGTTCCAATCCCCACATATACCACTCCAGGTCCAAGGTTCGAAGCGGAACCATCACATTTACCTCCTAGTACTAGATTCAGGGCAGGGGAACCGACAAGGGTAACCCATGAAGTCCATGATGCTAGAGAAAGCTTTAGCCGGGACAGAGGAGCAATGAGAATGGTAGCAGACCATAGACGTATGAGACCATCTCAAGTCGCGAAGTGTATGCCAAAGAAGTATGGTGGTTCAGGAGATTGTATGCACATTTGTCACTTTTTAAGCAAGTCTTAAGAGATGAGCAGATAACAGATTTCCATACACAATACGAGGGATTTGGTCTTACTCTAGAAGGTACGGAATTGACATGGTTTCAACCACTGAACATAGGGGGATTCCATGACATTGACCATTTGCTAAGAGAGTTTGCCGAGGAATTCTCAAAACGAGGGATTAAGCACAATACGGTCTCACAAATATATGCTTTTAAACAGAGAGAACACGAAAAAGTGAAGGAAGCTTCACTTCGCTTCAAACAATACATTGAGAGATGTGCAGTACGTGAACGACCACAAGATGACAGACTATCTGTTCTCTTTATTGAGGGACTGAGAAGCGACACTCTCAAGAAGGACTTGCACTTGAAAGCTTGTACAAGTTTCGAGCAAGTAACGAGAGAAGCATTGTACTTAGTGGATAACTGTACGGTTTATGGAGAGGTGTCAGCAGATACAGATTTTGCATCCAGTAGCTCCTCCTCCGTAGCGAGCGAGACTACCACTAAAAAGAATGTTCAAACAACAACCATGCCAAATGTAGAGCAAATGATAGAAGATGCTCTAAAAAGGATGGCACCATACCAAAAACCATTGCCAAAAACACTGAAATGGTGTGCTATTGAACAAAAATGGACAAACCATCCAACAGAGGAGTGCTATTACAACAAAGGGTATGTAAGGGAGCGTCAGTATGCACCTCCTGCTCAATTAGCACCACCTCAAGAACATCCAGTACCTCGATACCCAACGGGAAATGTACCAGGACCTATGGGGATAGAAAGACCGCAATCGGTATTGGGACAACAACCACCTTTACCAGGAGCAAGACCAGTAGGCATTAGATATGCACCAACCTTAGAGAATCAGGAAGAACAAGCCCTAGTGCCTGTTCAAGCCTATTATGAAGAATCTGGTGCACACATGTCTCCAACTGTGTATTACCCACCAGAAGAACCCAAACAACCAGAACCATGGGGCATGATTGGGAATGTTGGAACACCAACAGTTACAAGTGCTTCTGATGAAGAGAGATACAATTTGGACGCAAGAACATTGATGTTCATAGCTCATGGAGGGTTAACAGGACAAAGAACATCCTATCCACAAAGGACGAATCAAATGGGACCAAGACCAGCACTAGGACCCTGTTACAAGTGTGGAGGTGACCATCTGATGAATGTTTGCCCACATACGGAAATCATTAGAATTAACGCTTATTGCACTGAGTGTGGGGTTACTCACTTCATTGAGGATTGTTCAAAGAATCCAAACAAAGTGCAAAAGACGACATTGAATATGCTAGAAACTATTCCTACCAGCAGTGGGTCTGAAAATGAAACTCTGATACCAACGCAAGTTGTTACTAGAGCTCAAGCTAAGAAAACCACTAGAGAACCTGAGAATGGAAAGTTAGCGACTGAAATGGTTAGTCCAGGACCGCAAAGTCAGAAAAACACATGGAAAGCTAGAAAAGCACGCATGAAGTTGAGAAAAGAACGTGAAGACGCTATTCTAGCTGAGGAACTAAAGCGAACTAAAGATAGATTAGAAAAACTTGAGAGTCAAAACGGGAAACGAGAGATGAGCCTTGAAAGAACGAAACAAAAGAGTATCAAAGAAACAACGAGCTTAAGCTCAGGGGGATCAGTGCTAGTCGACAAAGTACACGAACCATTGGACGTACTGATGAGAGCTTACAAAGCTAGGTTAAAGAACAACCAAACACAAGAACAGAGGTGGATGACATACCCAAACGCGGAATTGGAAAAGCAGAGACTTGAAATGTGCCAGAGAATGATCGAGACTGCACAAGCCTTATTAGAACCACCAAAAGAAACAATGAATTGTGGAACGGAAAACCCAATTCAGCAAGAGACTATTGTTTCACGGGTAGCTGAAAAGACTCCTAGTGCACAAAAGCCTGAAAATACACACAAGGATGACCGCATAGTGTTGAACACAACCGATCAGGAGATAGAGAGTTTTCATCCAGTCATACAGAGGTCTTACGGAAGAGATGATGATTACAATGAATTTTGGAAACAAGTGAGAGAGGCAAACTTTGCAAACGAGCTAAGTTGCCAAGCTAATCAGAAAATTGGGAAAAGGACATCAGGAACCTCCCATAGTGGAATTTGAGGCAGGATCTCAAGTGGACTTGGATCTACAATCTTACTGGGGAGATGGGGGCTCTGTTAGATCAATGGAGAGCAAACCTCACTCACTGAATACCTTACCTTCATACTTAGGAGAGTATGAAGCAAAATCCGAGATTAGAGCACTTCCCTCACGAAGAATCTCATCAGAAAAAGTCATGGACTCGCAAGGATTGATAGAGATCTTGTCAACACCAGTGACATGCACTATCTCTCTAGCTGAGCTTTTGAGGTTAAGACCACATATGTGGACCACTGTAGGAAAATGCTTGGAGAAATTTGGGGTAAAAGACCCAACATCGAGACTGCAAGAGGGTATACAAGAGCTGAGTAAACCACAAAAGAACTCTAAGCCTGTACCCTTAAACAAGGTTGGAGAGTATTGCGAAGGTGAAGAGGGGAATACAACCTTACCAGTTGAATTCCAAGAAGTAAACACGATGGCAATACTGGACAGCGGAGCTGGGGTAGCCATTGCTACAAAAGAAATCTGGAAAAAATGGGGGAAACCAGCAATAAGGAAGACTAGGTTGAAACTCCAATTAGCAGATGGACACATGGAGAAACCTATAGGGTTATTAGAGAAAGTTGTAGTGACTTCTTGCGGCATTGAATACGAACATACTTTTGCTATTGTCGATTTTGGCAAGGAGAATAACTATGATATCATACTGGGAAGACCATTCATGAGACAGTTGAAAATGGTCCAGGATTGGGGCTACGATCACATATACCTGAGAAATATGGAAACCACTACACGTGTGAACCTGAAAGACCATAGCTACAAAGATGTGAACCGAACACCGGTGGAGGAGTTTGATTCAGCTACTTTGGCGGGATCCGAATTTCCAGCTTGGTTAGGTAAACCCAAGGAGTTATGGATGTGTGGAGCTTTGCAATGTGGAAGTCTGAAACGAGAAGAATGTGTTTTAGAAAGGGCTATCGAAGACGAAGCTTATATAGGAGAACCCTTTCCAGAGGACACGCTTGAACCATTAGAGTGGACACACATTCTAGCAACCCTAGATGTTTGTGCAATTCCGGATGGTCCCACAACAAAATTTTGCGACAAGGACGGGTACGACGTGGTTCCGTACTTCATGTTGAGAACTGTACTTGAAAAAGAAACTGAAAAGAACGATACACTGGAAAAGGAAGATGAAGAGGAGGTGTTTCACGACATTCCCGATCATCCTGAGTGGGGAAATGAAGCAGACAACGAGTCAACGGACAATTCAAGCGGAAACGAAGAAACTATAACGGATGTCCGATTTTATGATTTTCCGAACCAAACTAAACAACGCCAGAAACGCTATAGAGCAAAGAAAAAAACAAAGGGGGTTAGAACCAATCCGATGCCTAGAATAAGAGGAAAAAATCAATTCCTAATGCTAGTAAAGGCGGAAGATTGTGTTAAGGACAAGATTTCTGGAAGAATGAGAGGCAATGATCAAAAGAGCTTACGAAAAGACAAAAGAGGCTCAAGAAATCGAGTTCAAAGGAATGGAACGAAAACTGAAACTGAAAAATCAGAAAAGAACAAGCGCAACAGAGAACACACGAGTCCAAGCTAGAACGTAGAAACAAGTACAGAGAGCTCAAGAAAACTCTGAAAGAAGTTTGGACGACAGAAATTGAGAGTGGAGAGGACGAAAACGCCAAAATCAAGGAAAACATGGATGTTCCCTCTCACTATAGGAAATTCACAATAGAGGATAGGAAGGTGGTATTAACCCAACCTATTCGAGAGAGAAGGGAGAACGAATCTTATGACGGACCGGAGGATGCAAAAAAAGTTGATTTAGCAGCTCCAGGTGAGACACCTAGACCGGTGTACATAGCCACAGATTTGTCTCCAGGCGAGGAAGAGAGACTTTTGAGTCTTCTCAGAGAGTATAGGGATGTGTTTGCATGGTCTTATAAGGACTTAAAGGGAGTTGACCCATCGATATGCCAACACACAATCCCACTGAAACAAGACGCAAAGCCTAGCAGACAGAGACCATACACATATAATGATACATTTGCTAAGCGAATCAAAGAAGAGATAGATAAGCTAATGGAAGCTGAATTCATATACGAGATTGAACACACCGATTGGGTATCTCCGATTGTGGTAGTACCCAAGAAGAACGGAAAACTCCGAGTGTGTGTCAACTTAAAGAAAGTGAATGCTGCAACAATCAGGGACAATTATCCCCTGCCGATAACTGATCATGTTCTAGAGCGTGTATCAGGAAAAACAGCATACTCTTTTCTTGATGGTTTTTCAGGATATAACCAGCTAGCCATAGCACTGGAAGATCAACATAAAACAGCTTTTGCAACGGAGTGGGGAATTTATGCTTATCGGGTTATGCCTTTTGGTCTAACCAATGCTCCCGCAACCTTCCAGAGGCTGATGACGCATGCTTTCAAAGAATACTTAAGGTTGTTTCTAGAAATATACATGGATGACTTATGTGTACATTCTCTTCTGAGAGATGAGCATCTAGAACACCTAAGAAAAGTATTTGAGAAATGTAGGACATATCGCATTTGTCTCAATCCTGAGAAATGTGTGTTTATGGTCCGACAGGGCAGAATTCTGGGACATATTGTCTCACAAAACGGAATATCCACGGATTTAGAGAAGATAAAAGTTATAGTGGATATGCCTAGACCAACCAATGCGAAACAAGTACAGAGCTTTATGGGACATTGCGGATATTATAGACGATTCATTTACATGTACGCTATAATAGGCCAACCACTTTACAGGCTAATAGTGAACTTTGAATGGACAGAGGAGTGTGAGGAATCGTTCAAGAAATTGAAAGAGGCACTCATTACTGCTCCAGTCTTGAAATCACCAGATTGGGAGAAGATATTCCATGTGCATATAGATGCTTCGGCATATGCAATAGGATGCATTCTGGCTCAGCCAGAAGAAGGAAACATGGATTTTCCTATCTGTTACGCCAGTCGACAGCTCAACAATGCAGAGAAGAATTACACCACAACAGAGCGAGAAGGATTAGGAATGATATATGCTGTGAAGAAATTTCGGCATTATCTTCTAGCCAACAAGTTTGTGTTTTTTACGGATCACCAAGCCTTGCTCTACCTAGTGAATAAACCATGCAATACCGGGAGAATAGTGAGATGGTTCATTATCTTACTGGAATTCGACTTCACGGTAGTAGTAAAGAAAGGAAAAACACATCTTAGAGCTGATCATCTTTCGCGATTGACGAATGGAGAAGACCCTATAGGAGTAGATGACGACATGCCAGACGCGTACTTGTTCAACATAGAAATGATACCGAAGTGGTCTCAAAATGTCGTTAACCTATTAACCTATGGAGGAGAGTTCGATAGAAGAGAATACAACCAGAAACATATTGCTATTCAGCAATCCAAGAATCTTCAATTGGTTGCAGGAAGGTTGTATCAATTGGGAAATGATCATGTTTTACGACTATGCATCAATCCTGAGGAATATAATATATATCTGCGCGAAGCACATGTTCAGGAATGTGCATTTCATTGTTCAAGAAGGAACACATATAGGAATTTGTTACAATTGGGAGTCTATTGGCCAGGAATGAAAGAAAGCGTACATGAATATGTCACTGTATGTATTGTATGTTCATCAAAACCGCCAGCAGAGTATTCGACATTATATCAGATAATGATCGCTCCAGAATGGAGTCAGTATATTGTTGAATATCTCACAAATAGAACTTTCCCAGAAGGAACGTCAAAAGCTCGTCAGAAATCTGTAGAGACAGAAGCTAGAGATTACGCTTTAATAGGAGATCAACTCTATAAGAGAGGTAAAGACAACCAGCTTAGGATTTGCGCATCTGAGTATGTGATAATCCTGGAGCAAGCTCATGGAGGAGTAGGTGGAGGCCATTTCTCAGGTGATAAGACAGCAAAACTTGTCTTAGCCGCAGGAATATGGTGGCCAACATTACATATGGACGCTGAGGAATACGTTAAACGGTGTGATGACTGTCAGCGGACCAAAGTACCACTTAAAAGAGATGATATGCCGCTTAGACCAATGATGGGGGCAAGAGCTTTTGCAAAATGGGGGATTGATTATGTCGGACCCATTTCACCTCCTGCATATAAGACTCATGCACAATACATCGTTGTGGCTACAGACTATCTAACAAAGTGGGTCGAAGCAAAGGCAACTCAAAAAGCAGATGCCAGGACCACGGCACAATTTCTATATGAATACGTCTTTGTACGATATGGATTGCCAATAGAAATTGTGAGTGATCGAGGCACACATTTTATAAATGAAGTGATAAAGATCCTTCTAGATGAATTCATGGTAATCCATAGGAAATCAGCCCCGTATCATCCACAAGCAAACGGACAAGCTGAAGCAACAAACAAAACCATATGCACGGTCCTTACGAAGATTGTATCTGAGTCGAGAACTGACTGGGACCAGAAGTTGCATTCAACATTATGGGCATATAGGGTAGCATATAAAACATCAATAGGAACGACCCCATATAACATGGTTTTTGGGCTAAATGCTATCTTACCAATAGAATTCTTGATTTCAACCTTAAGGGTGGCTAAGGATCTAGAGTGGACAGGGCACGAGCTTTCTGATAGAATAGATGACCTGGAAAAGCTAGATGAGCTTCGCCTAAAAGCAGTAGCTTCTATCTACGCTCAAAAAAGGCGACAAAAGGAATTTTTTGATAAGCATGTGCGGACTAAAGAGTTTAAGGTTGGGGACTATGTCCTAGTTTACACTCTGAAACAGCATGCTAAGAAGCTTAAAAAGCGAGGGATGGGACCTCTGGTGATTAAAGATCTATCACCAAGTGGAGCCGTCAAGCTTGCTACATTAGACGGAGAAGAAATGCCCAATTGGATTAGTGGATGCAGAGTGAAAAAGTATCTTTTGCCGCTAACCCAAGACATGCTTCTCAAAATACATCAAGAAAAGCTGCGTGTCCAGAAAAAGAAAAAGATTGTGGAGGAAGCGCAAGCCGAGGCGAAGGAAAGAATGGAGAAAAGAAGACTACTGCGTCAGAAACAGCGCAATGAAGGAGCAATACGAATAAACGCAGTCAGTATAACAGAAATGGATAATGACAAAGAAGAACCCATCATCGAATGCAAAGTAGGAACCAACCAAATCAAAGCCAGAGCACTATTGGATTCAGGAGCTCAAGCTAACCTACTTTCACTCAGTTTGTATAGACAATTGACAAATGACACTAAACTACAAACTGCCAAGCAAGAGTTAAAGAGTTACTCTGAGAATTCAATCAAAACTGTCGGATGCACAGTTTTACATATACAGATTAACCAGTATGTGTATCCGCATATGTTTTACGTGGTTGAAGACCAAGCTACACAACAACCATTATTGCTAGGACAACCATGGCAGAAGCAATACAATGCAATGATTGACTGGAGTTCTAAATCAGTGCTTATCAAATACGAAGGTGAAAGTCAATCAGTTAAGTTCACCAAAGGAGCAGAGCCAACTCCAAAGGAAGAATCCAAAGACAAAGGTAAACAACAACCAGAGAAAAAGAAGAAGCAATGGCAACCAAAAGTTTCTATACAACCGGATTACTCTTCGACGAGGAACTCTCAACAGTGGATAAGGAAGACAAGCAATAATATAACAGCTCAACCTTGGGTAAAAACGGAGTCAACGTTGGTATGGAGACCAAAAAAGGTTGTGCCAAAAAACACAAACGTGGAAAACAGAGTCTTCAATACCAGACCAACAGAGTGATTCCACCAAACAAGGACAGTTGTGAAACAGATATGGATTCCAAAGAAGTTCATGACGGCACAAAACTATAGCCAAGCAAATTTGGATCCCAAAGATTTGTAAACAGGAACTCCCTTCAGTACAATCAACGGACACTCCTAGGTATTTCAAGTCGAGGAAATCAACACAAAGAACAAAGCAGGTTTGGGTCGCAAAGAGTTTGTGGCAAGCACAGTGAAGCGGAAGCAGATTTGGATTATGAAAAAGAACAACAAGGGTAAAGATGAATCCATCTACTGATTCTACTACCGAAGTATCACCAACCCAAAACCCGACACCAATCCTTCAATCAAAACAAAGAGCATCTTTATTGGAAAGACTGTTGTATCATCGCTCTGCAATTGCATTGGGAACTTATGAACAAAACAACTACAATGCTTCGCCCACAGACACTTCATAGTCGTCCGGGAGGACTCAGACTAGGAGGGGGGGAGGTATACAGGTATACAGGAGTTACAAAGCAGCTACAAGCGCCAAAAACAAAGAAAAACAAAAATTATATTACAAGGGCAGTGTCTTACATGATTTTGCAATTTTTATGTTTGATTGCGGATATTGATATATTTATGCCCTTATATACCTTGTTTTGCAACAAGAAGAGATCAAATGATGAATTTGGGTCTCTAGACGTGTAAATATCACTAAATAAGAGTGTGTTTGGAGCTTAAAAAGTGGAAAAAAAGTGGTAATCCAAGTCCAGAAATCACAAATAAGTGTATATTCATATACACAGGGTTACCAGCTATTTATTGTGTATGTTTGGAAATTTTTTTGGCTTCAATTTGCTATTATCCTTTATTTTTTATGATTTTCTTAATAAAAGTAAAAGAAAAATAAAAAAGCAGGTGAAATGAGATCGGAAAAAAGAAAAGAATAGACGGTGATGGTCCTAATGACAAGGGCAACCCATGGTAAAAATTGGGTACAATTCTAAAAAAGTTGCGGAAAGCCGGAAATGACAGAATTTTGGCAAAGTGGACAGATTTCTCAGAAACGGGTCAAACGGAGTCCAAATTGAGAAATTTCAAATCCTAAAGTGCATTTCACGACGAGATAGGAGCACATGTCAAATTTGGTAACAAGTGATCCGAAAAGCCCGAAGTTAAGTATTTTTCACATCACTTTCAAGCTCATTTCCACTATTACCTTCTTGGAGAGAGCAAAGAGCACACAGGAGCATCCGACCTTCTACCGCCTTCTACAACTGCTACGAGAGCTCAGAGGACACCAGACATGAGAGGTAGACTCGTTGCATTGAGCTTTTGAGGCTTATCATTAACTTTTGTCGCGAAAACTGACCAAAACCAAGAAACAAGAGCAGACGGGGAATGCGGTAGAATGCTAGGTAGTGGCACAACCGCCTAATCAAACCTTGCAAGAACTTATAGGTGGGTTACTCTAGTATAGAAGATGGGTTTCTAACACTCAAAGCTCGAGAAAGAACGACTGGAAAAACCCTAGGTCAACAGAGCCTGCAAGTGGCAAAAAGGAAAAAGTTATCGAAACGACACAAAACTCCTCAGGAAGCTCAACAACATCGAGGGCAATGCAACCATGGAGTATCTCCGGGTTTGGATCACCAAAAGTAGGTCGGAACAACCGATTCGGCTGCGGACACACAAAGCGTCATTTTGGCATAACGGCTAAAATTGACGACCAAATGACATGAAACTTCACAAGCAGCTTCAAATATACATGGATGACTTATGTTTGCAAGCAAAACCCAAAAGAAAGCTGATTCACTTACCGATGGTGAAAAAGACGCTTTCGGGCAACCAAATGGAGAAAGATGGAGAACGGGGAGCCAAAGTCAAGTTCAACCAAATAGGTGGCTTCACAACATATCCAATGAGCTGGAAATGCAACTCTCGAGAAGAAAAGTTGAAGAAATTCAACTCCAAGGCAAAAAGACGACTTCGGAGACTGAAATGCCTATAAGGGGGCTTTTTAGCTAAACTGATGACTTTTTAAGTTGAAAACTAGTTATCAGGGCTTAGGGCACTAGCACAAAGCATTCTTTGCACAAAAAGACCAACATTTCAAGAAAAGACATCATACGCGTACGATGTCTCACAGCATGAATTTCACATCCATTTCAACATTTGAGTGCATAGCCTCATTCCACATGTTAATCACATCCTATGAACCAAGTATCATGAGAATTGGAGTTAGAAAACCCAAGGAAAACCAAAAAGACGCAAAGTAGGCCATAAAATTGATTTTTGGTCCTAATTTTGTCAAAATAACTCCAAACTCATTGAAACTTTGTAGGATTGTTGATTAACACATCTATAAGCTATCTGGAACCAAAAAGCACCATTTTGACACAAAAGACATCATACGCGTATGATGTCTATTTGCACTTACAGAGCCAAAACTGCTCATTTGACATCATACATCCATTATATATATCTAATACATGCTACACATGAAGTTTGGAACCATTTGGTCAAGTGGATCACCTCATTAGCCCAATTGAGGGAAAATCCTTCATCCAAAGCCTATTTTAGCCCAAATTCAACATACTCAAGTCCAAACCAAGATTTGAATAGGGACAGTCCTTCACTAGTACATGGGGAGTCCACAGAACCAATCCCATGAAAAATTGATGATAAAGACATCATATGCGTATGATGTCTCTAGAGCCATTTTTAGCCCAAAATCTATCCAAAATTCATAAATCCACTGAATAAGCCTATCTAAAGCCATATCCAAGCTTATAGAGAAATTTGGTCCAAAAATACACTAAAAGACATCATACGCGTATGATGTCTCACTATGTGATTTTGGCACCTCAGGGCTTCAACCACCAAACAGAAGTGATCTACATGCCATTTGAAGGTGAACCACCAAGTTTTATCCAATTTGGATCATAAAATCCAATTCCTTTTCAAAATTTTGCCAAGAGCCTGATTTGGACTAAACTGGCCAAAACTTGACCAAATGGGATCCAAACTCAATCCAAGCATATGATACTCATGTATACACTATCAGCTACAAGCACAACCAATATGAAGTCATTTTGACACAAAAGACATCATACGCGTATGATGTCTCCAACATGATTTTGAGCCCAGTTTGCATATTTTTTCACCTACCCTGCATCCTTAGGCCCTGAATAGCTCATGTTTCAATTTTCAAGTCATTTGAATAGTTAAAAGCTTCATTTCGGCTTTCAGTACTAAAAAGACGCTAACTTCTGAAATTGGAGTTACAGGATCCATGGATTCTGCCAAGTTATCGGCAACGAAGAGAAAAAGACCGACAATCAAAGATGCTCTTGCAGAAGCGGAACCCTTTGACATTCCAGCAGAAACCCTCAAGCCAACCAAAACTTGGGTGGAGGAAGCAGTTTGGAACAAGAGGGAATAAAGATCTACCAGGGGACTTTCAGAGATCCTCAAGGGCAAGCGGTGGATATACCAATGATCCCACAAGAATTGGTGGATTATAGCAGGTCAGAGAACATCAGCAGGTACCTGGAAAGGGCAGACTTGCACAGATTCTTCACCTCGAGACCATCAGGTGTAGATATAAGAAGAGTGTATGAGTTGGCAACCTCCATTCAGAAGGATGGGAAAGCCACATTGACAGCAATAGATGGAGAGAAAGTAGAGGTACAGATCACTCCACAGCTCATTGCAGATGCATTGAAGCTGAACAACAAAGGGAGCTCTGTCAGGGAAAGAAGGGAGGCTATAGAGGTTTATGGGTCCAAGAAACAGAATGCAACTTATGGAGATATGGCAGACCAAAGAGCGGCAACCCTTTGCCGACTGTACAACCAATTTCTCCATATTTGCAGTAAAAGACCGCAAAAGTATACGACACCGCCCCATGCCATTGCAACTACCATCACATGGGCATTGAAGAGCAATATGCCAAAAGAGGTGAATTACGCTCAACACATCCACGAGCAAGTAATTGCCATGCACAATGAGAAGCCAAAGTATATAGGAGGAGCTGAAGTTCTGACAAGAATAGCTTATGAAGCTATTGGAGCCAGAGATCAATGGCCAAAGGTTCCCTCCCAGAATGAGTGGCTTAGAGAAGCCGATGAGGAGGAAGAATAGCCTGAAGTATCCAAGAGGGCGTCCACAAGAGCACGCAGGAAACTAGAAATAGTTTCAGAACCTGAAGAGAATGTGGATAAGCCGATTATGAAGAAAGAAAAGAAGAAGGTTGCTCCCAAGCAAACCAAAAGTCAGAAAGCGGCAAGAATGGAAAGACTGGTGGAGCAGTTTAGAGCGGAAAGAGCTCTAAAGGGGGACTTTGAAGAAAAGTGGGTTCCAGATCCCACTAAAGTCGGAACTAGCTCAGCCAGGCCACATGTTGATCAATATGATCAATATATTAGAGCTTATGAGGAGTAAGAGGCTATACTGGAGCAGCAACCTGTCGAGCCATACACTGAAGAGGAAGTACAGCTTTTAAAAGCTGAGCTGAAAAAGGACGACAAGGGGAAGAAGAAAGTAGATGAGTCTACTGAACCTCAAGAGAAAGACGGGCAAGCAAACAAAGGGAAAGCCAAGATGCCTGAGGACAATCAGCCCTCCTTTACTGATGTACCCAGCCCGAAGAAGACGGAAATCATTGTGGAAGAGACCACAGTAGAGATGGACACGGCTGGTATGGAAAAGCCGAAGGCCGGGACCAAGGAAAAGGAGATAGATCCAATTCAGCAAAAGAAAAACGATTATGAGGATCTGGTAGCGATAGGGTACACTGAAGAAGAGGCCCTTGAGGCAGGTTATATGATCACCCTACAAAAACAAGATGATCGGAGAGGGACGAAGGAAAAAACAAAGAGTACAAAAGAGAGTGAAGAGAAACTGGACGAGCAGAACGTACTAGAAGAGCCGAAGCCAATGGAGGTGGTGGCAGAAAAAGCTTTAGAGTTGACAGATGAAGATGAAAAAGACATGCACATGGTGAATGAACTGCTCAGCAAGATCAAAGAAAGATCCAAGGCAAAGGAAGTGGAGATTGAGACAGCCAAACAAAGGGAAGCCGAGTTGCAGAGGAAATTAGAGGATGCTATGACTGAATCTGAAAGTCATAAAGCATCACTCTACGATGCGGAAAACAAGAGAGATGGCTTGATACTCCAGCTAGCCGAGGCTTCAAGAGAAGTAACAAGTGCACAGGAAGCAAGGGAGCGGATGGAAGACGACTTGGAGGCGGCTAAAGATGAGCTCATTGAGCTAAGGGAAAGAGTCGAGCTCCAAAAAAGAACAATCACTAGACTCAGGACTACCCCTAGAGCTAGCAGAGCAGGAACCGAACAAGAGGGAGCTCTTGTACCAGCTCTGGAAGACCAGGTCCGAAGCTTACAAAGAGAGCTAAGATTAGAGCAAGTGCAAAGGTTGCACATTGCGGAGGGATCATTGGCAGCAGAGGAGAGGCTCACTTTAGAAAATCAAACACTAAGAACAGAGAATGAGACCCTCCACAAACAGCTCCAAGATCTACAAGAGCAACAAAGAAGAGAGACAGAGACACCACAAGAAGAATCAGGTGGAGCAGCCATAGAGCTACCAGAAACTGGAGAGGCAACCACAATTGAAGATCCAGCCCCAGTTCACGAGGTGACCTCAACTTCAGGAATCTCTGAAGAAGAAGAACAAAGGCTCCATGACCAAATAGAAAAGTCAACAAAGGAGAGTGCCAAGGCGGAAATGGAATGGGAGAGGAGACTCCTAATCTCCATTAGACTTCAGGGATTAGACACAAAAGTGCTCCATGAAGAGTGGATGCAACCCAGCCTGCCTTTCCCTTTGATGAAGTTTGAAGTGATAAAAACGAAAAAGAGAATAGAGGAGGAGCAGTATGTCGCTCTTTACGAAGGCGACGTCACAAAAGAGGAACAATCAAAGAAGATTGTAGATTCGCAGCCTAGATGGAGGAAAGGTTGGCTGAACAAATACCCAGCCTACCTTATCTACTTGGTAGAGGCACCAAAGGAGATCGGGAGGATGCAACCTTCTGCTCGGTGCCAAGAGTCAGAAGCTGGAAAGAGCATGGCAGGATTGCAGAAAAGAAGCCAAATTGGCTTAATTACCCAAGGATGCCAGGACCAAAGGCAGGAGAGAGAATAGGTAAAGTCTACATGGTGAAAACCCTAACGGGCACCATCAAGCTCTTTACTGGCTCTCCTGACCTTTCGTGTCAGATGCTCAAGAAAATTTGCAGGACTCTCTTAGCTTGCATTGAAGTGTTCGCGCCAGATAAAGCCACGACCTCGAGTCTACTATCGACGGCCGACACAGTGACTGATATGATGTATGACCTTTCATTGCAGCCTTCTCCAAAAGTGTTGCACCTCCTATACCAGAGGATTATGTTTTTGCCTAGCTTCCACATGCAAACATTCGAAGAAGCTTTCTACACCGGATTTTTCACCCACGAAAGCAAAATATTCGGCCCAACCTTGACCATCGGCAACCTGCGATACGAATCACATTTGCAGATGCTCAAGACGACAGGACTTTATTGACCAAGCTTAAAGGTCATGTCAGAGACGACATGAACGCGGAGGGGGGGAGTGTTGAGCCAGCAGAGGATCACACCCACATTTTTTCTCACACTCATCATTTTTGTAACCATTGATTGTAATAAATTTCTTTCCGACATTGATTTTGAATTGAGCCATTCATTAAGTAACGGGACTCAATTGAGTTTCCAGCTTGTAATCCCGAAGTAATTTCACTTGCTGATGTAATTAGTTAGAGATGTTCTCACCTCCAAGGCTAAGGTATATAAGCCAAAGCTTTTGTAACCTAGGGGGATTCAGATTATTAATCAAAGTGTGTTTTTTGAGCGCCGTGACTGTGTCTGAGAGAGAGAGAGAGAGTCTTATCTACATGCTACGTGAGCTACGGAGCCTCCATTGGAGAAGCGACACCACCATTGTGTTAGCAACGGCGAGAGCTGCGCACAGATACCAAGAGTGCTTGCTATCGGCTTCTATGTGTGGTAAGTTCCTACGAGCTTCGGTGTGAGTTTTCTTCCAACTCGTGTGTCGGAATAGAGCGTGCAGCATATCTATAGAACCACAACGAGTAGAGCTACACATTAGTACCATCGGGGTCAAGTTTTGGTCACCTGTATTTTTTGGCCTGTCTTCATACGCGTTTACCGCACGGAGTGGTTATAGGTTGATTTTGCAGTTCAAGTCTTTAGGGTGTTGTTCTTACCTAGTGCATAGACTTCCCCTTGAGATTGAGATCGATTCAATGATTCTAGATCCTGTTACGTATAGCATTCGTTCGTAGTACGGGTTTCAGTCACTTGCGTATTTTAGAACTTAGATTTGATTTCCTTAGTAGTGATTGTCATTAGAAGGTCGATTAGGTGATTTGACACCCACCTAGTTGTTTCCATGCGCCTGCGGGTCAAGCTTCGTCCTCGTCTGACAAATTCTATTGTTGGTTGAGTTCTCACTATTTAGCTTCCGCTAGCGGCGTAACCGCCTTAACACCTACATTATGGGAGTTTGAATGGAAACAAAGGTAATGGATGATGGTTCAGCATATGCTAGGATACGTAGCAAAGATGGTAAACGAGCTGTCCAATTTCTCACAGTTTGTGTAAACCATGAAAGAAATCATGACAACCTCAGAGAACATCCTCTACCAAAGGTGAGCAAAGAGTTTCATGATCATAGAGAAATGATGGGTTTTGGCCAAGTACCATTGTAAAGCGGGATTGCAATGGTACAGAAAGAAAAAGGGTCTCGCCTGATCCAAAAATAGGTGAAACTTTCTCAACGAGCTCCTTGGTAACAAGGAATGGATCAGTATTTTTTACAAAAATTGAAGATTTGAAGAGATGTGAGAGGCAATATGTGCATAATGTACAAATAGGCATGAAAAAGAGTGGGTTGCTAGAGCCTACCGAAAATGTTTTGGGTTTGTGTGAACAAGTTTCTTTTGTAGATACTATGGGTGAGCTTGATGCTATAATGGAGTCTAGTTTGCATCTTGAAAATGAAGTTGTGGAAGTTTGCTCTATGGAAATGTATCAAGTAATAGAAGCCTTTAAAGAAAGCCAAACAGTTGGCCCAAAAGTCCATGTTGAAACTAAATACAAGAGTGTAGCAAAGAAGGTGAAACCAGTAGCTTCACCCTTACCACCCAACAACAGGGAAAAGATTGAGCAGGCTTCTTTACAACCAAGTTTGAGGAATCCTAAAAATATTGGGCATACCTTCACAAAGGAGTCTTTTCAAGAGTTTCAAATTGGTCGCGAGGAGTTTCTAACACAGGAGGAGATAAAGTGATCTTGGAAAATCAAAATGGGAATCTTGGAACCTTCTTGTGCTCCATACTCAAACAGGTGGTTCACGGTTCCAAAGAAGAATGGTTCTCTATGCTTCATCCAAGATATGCAACCAGTGAACAAGGTGACAATTAGAAATGTAGGTACAGGTCCAATTGTCGATGAGTTTGCAGAGGCATTTGCAGGGAGGGCAATCTACTCAATGGGGGATCTCTACTCAGGGTATGACCAACTTCAGCTTGCAATCGAAAGCAGAGACTTGACAACCATGAGGACACCTTTGGGTTTGGTTAGGATGTGTACCTTGCCACAAGGAGCAACCAACTCGGTTGCACATATGATGAATGGGATGAATAAGGTCTTACGTGACTTTATTCCTCAAATCACAATGCCTTTCATTGATAATTTGCCTATCCAAGGATGTGAAGAAAGTGACAAAGATGAAGCTTTGGAGCTCAGGGGATGTCGCAAGTTTGTGGTAAATCACATAAATGATTGTGATAAAATTTTGTCTAGGTTGGAGGAAGTGAATCTTACTTTGTCAGGGAAAAATTCTATGTTTGGTGTCAATGAAGTGCTCATTGTGGGGCACATGTGCGGGCCATATGGTAGGAAACCTTGTCCAGCAAAGGTAGATGCCATCCAAAGAATGAAAGAAACATGCACTAGCATCACTGAGGTTAGAATATTTCTATAGGATCATGTGTCTTTTATGTTATTTGGATTCCACATTATGCACATGTAGCTGATCCTCTTTATCAGTTGCTTAGAAAGATTCAAAAGTTGAAATGGACAGAAGCACATGTAAAAGCCATGAAAAAGCTAAAGGAGCTGCTCCAGTTAGCACCAACTTTGAGAAAGGTAGAATATGAATGTCAAAAGCCAGTAATTGTGACAATAGACACCAGTCCTACACGGATTGGATGGACTATAGGGCAAGATGACGAAGAAGGAAGTAGATATGTGGTAAGATTTGGAGCAAAGGTACTAAGTGCTCGCAAAAGAAACTATCCACAAATAAAGAGAGATCTATGGGGTATGGTTACAGCCTTGAAAAATGGGAAAGAGTACCTAATTGGTTCATGTGTGGTTGTAGAAACAGATTGTCTACCACTACTTGGGATGATTACAAGCTGCTCAACTCCAGACATTGCTATGGTGCGGTGGATTGCCTACATTAAGTCCTTAAATCCCAAGTTTAAGCACATTGCAGGTAAAGACAATACAGTGCCAGATATGCTATCAAGGGCAAGGTATGAAGATAAGTCACAAATGATTGATGATGGAGATGATGTAGGCACAAAGTTCTATTCTATCTCTCATGTCAAAGGTAACAATGTCTGCATAACTAATTCACTTGAATTGTTCTTGAAAGATCTTTATGAAGGTGATTGGATTTCTATTGGAAGCTACTTGAGTACTCTAACAAAACAGGATGATTGGTCTGAACAAGAATTCAAGAGGATACGCAAGAAAGCATATGGGTACTTTTTTAGGGATGGTTACTTGTGGAAGCATCCTAAACAAAAGGGTGCTACACCACAATGGGTTATATGTAAAAAAGAGACTCAAGTAAAGCTCATGCAAGAGTTTCATGAGAGTCTATGGACTGGACATAGGGGTGTATGGGCAACCTTCTCCCAGTTGAAAGAAAAATACTGGTAGAAGGGTATGTATAAAGATGTATCTCAGTTTGTAGAGTCATGTGTAACTTGTCAAATGAATTCAAATGTTCGACATCGTGATGGAGTGCACCCTACATATCCACTAGCCATGCACTATAAATGGGTTGTGGATCTAGTCACAATGCCTTTAGGACTCTGGAAGATGAGATACTTGGTTCTTGCACGAGAGGACCTAACTAATCAGGTTGAAGGAAGAGCATTAAGAGCTAAAACCACAGAAGCTGTGTGCAAATTCCTTCTTGATGAGGTGATTTGCCGTTATGGTTGTGTGGGAAAGATCACTACAGATAGAGGTGAGCTGGATGCCGAAGAAGCAAGGGAGTTCTTTTCTAGATCAGGAATCAAGCTTTCTCTTACTACAGCATACAACCCTGAAGGCAATGGAAAGAATGAAAGAGGGCATCCTCCTATCATCAAAGCTTTGGCTAAGGCTTGCAAAGGAAGAGTTGGTGAATGGCCAAAACTGTTACCATATGCTTTATGGGCTGATCATACAACACATAGCTCAGTAATAATTGGCTACATGCATGCGGAGCTAATGTATGGTCAAAAGCCAGTGATGCCGATTGAAGATACAATTCCCACATGGAATGTACTACCTTGGCAAGAGGGGCTTAGCAGGGAAGATCTCCTTGCATTGCGTATAAGGCAGCTAGAGAGAAGACCTGGAGACATTGAAGCTGCAAAAGAACGACTCAAAAATGCAAGGTTGAAAAACAAGGACTACTTTGATAAGCGACATCGACTCAGGAGAAAAGCAATTGACAAAGGTGACTGGGTTTTAGTGTATGATAGTAGCCTTGATAACCAGCACACAGTCATGCATAAGTTTTCAAAAAGATGGTTTGGACCGTATATTGTAAAGCATGTGCATGAAAATTCTACTTACAGCTTGTCTGAACTAGATGGTACAGAAGTAAAGATTCCCATTGCAGAAAAAAGGATCAAAATGTTTAAGAGAAGAGGTGACAATGATCTAGAAAATGTTGACGAGGACAAAGAGCAAAACACATGTGAAAATGAATCTTTGGAATCATCCAGTGAAGAAGAAAGTAAGGAAGATGTACAAGAGGACTGATCTTACAACAAAGAGAAAATGTGGCACATACCGGAGGATGTGCAGGTTTAGAGGGGGTGGATGTCGTGCTGTGACACGTACATAGTGGGAACACATGCTACAAGATCTATCTTGTAACTTTTTAGATACATAATTATATTTCCTATAATGTACATATGCATATTTAAGTATAATAATATGCTTTCCATATCATCCTATTATTTATCTCAAGGGTAATCTATTCTTACTTTACCATCAGAAAATACTATGGGAAAAGCGTCAATAGCTCCGCCTCTTTAACTTGGGGGGAAAAAAAGCATTGATTCTTTATTTCTACTATCTCATTATCATCTCACACCTTAGCTAGATCCTATATCTAGGGTAAACTCCAATATATATATATTCTATGTATTTTTCTTATATGTCTTTTTAAATAGCTACTAGGAGGGAATCAAATCCTTGTGGGACACTAGGTGGCATAATTTCAAAGATACACTTATTTTAATGCATTATTGCAAGCATGACTACAAAAATTTGTCAAGGAGCAATGTCATGCTTTCATATGGCATGAGCTGTCCTTTGGAATCAAATGAAACTCTAGGCTAAGGGGACCACAAGAATACTTTTGCTGCCAAAACCGTACCCTATTTTGATGATTTTTTTTACACAAGGTTCCAATCTGAATTGGAAAATGCATATAACAAGGAAGTCGTAGGTAATGAGCTGAAGTTTTTGCCCATCTTTTTACTTTCTTATTTGGAGCCACGGTTCAGGAGATATGATCAAAATACTGGACCCCAGTCTGTCCACATCATGCAGGGACAGCTCATTTCCAACTTTTCCAATTTCTGTTCACACTGGCTCCTCTCTTCTTGTGTAAACCCTTGGGGGTTCCCTTCACCTATAAGAGGGGACCTCTTCTTCCTTGAAAACCACTCAAGCATTCAAGCCATTGATGAGAGGAATTCATGAGGGAGTGAGTAGTAATGCCAAATTGTACTTAGCCATTAACATAAGCCTAAGCCTACACTTTCTCCTAGAGGAGGACTAGCCATTCTTGCACGCAATCCTTGGAAGATCAACTCTAATCAAAGAAGGTCTTGGACTTGGCATATCAATCAAAGTTGAATTCTCCCCTCTCATTCTCTCTCCATCAATAATGGTGCCGAAGGGTTTGTCAAGTAAGATGTGTTCTACATTGACGTTTTCTTGATTTCTTGTTGTTTTCGTTTCCATCTGTAATCCAACATATATATATATATATATCTATATATATATATATATATATATATATATATATATATATATATATATATATATATATATATATATATAATCTCATCTCCTTGATGTTTTCTTGATTTCTTGTTGTTTTCATTTCCATCTCTTATCCATCATATATATATATCTAATCTCGTCTCCTTAACCAGACCTATCTCTCTCACTCTTAGTAATTCATCCTCTCTACAAATTTTAGGTTCTCCTCGCTACAGGTATATCTCTCCCCGCAGTATCCTTATTGCCTACGGGCAAGAATAGGGCTTGTGAGGGAAATTCTCTTCTCTTCCCTTCTCTTCTCTCATATCTACATTTTGCACATACTAGAGTTATCCTAGATGAATAATCCACATGATGATAATTTCTATCGCTTTCACTCTGTACGATCTATTAGAATTAACGTATGGATTAGTCGTAAAATACACTTTCAACAACGTATAGTGTTTCTCTTTGGCCCAGAAAGGCTCAATGAAATAATTCTATCACCAGATCCCATTATACTACATCTCATAGACTATAAATTTTCTTTTGACGTAAGCGTAGTTATCTTGCTATGAACCAAGAGGATTTGTACACACAATTAATCCCAATCACTAGACAAAATATATATATTATGGTAAGCACAAAACTACAATTTCAAAGAACAATTCGTAGCCTATTTGGTCAGCCAAGATTGAATGCCATTAACTCATCTATTAACCCTTTCATATTACCCATGATACGATATGACCATAGCCTTGATGTTTCATCTTTGTGTTTTTTTTTACATTCTCTTTTGTGTTCTTTCTTTGTGTGTGTGAGTGCAAGAGAGAATGGGTGGGCTTCTTTGATTGCACTTCTTTCCAAACCCTAGGTTTCATGGAATCTATGGTTTAACTCCTTCATATAGTTTTTTGGAGTCCTCTCATAAACTCTCATAGCCATAATCCCGGTGCTTTCCTAGCAAGACCGCAAATTTCTCGACAACGTGCTGCAAAGAAATGCATCTTGTCGTCGCACATCATGTTTGCATTGATTACAAGGACATAAGATCTATGTAAAGAGATAAGTGTGTTGGTTGGACGTTTCCAGATCGTCATCACTAATCATAACGAATGTAGAAACCTTGAACATAAATTCAATCTTCTTTATTGTCCTCCATCTTTTATCTCTCTCTCTCTCTCCATTATCTCTCTCTCTCTCTCTCTCTCTCTCTCTCTCTCTCTCTCTCAATCTTGCTTGCAATCAAGAAACCATAGATCACACTGTAAACTACCTCAAATACTCTAGCCATGTCCGATCCTCGCACACCTCGGTCTAGAGGTGCATGGAGATCAGAACCATCGGGTTATAATCTTGTCTTTATTGGTCAATGCCTATATATGTGGTAAGAGAAATCGACACACCCACATCTATATGACAATGCATATAGTGGACAAAACCCCTTTGCCTCTTGTTCAGTTGTAGCCATTCCCTAATGTAAACTACCCTGAAGAGCTATGGTTGTAAGTGAAGCCACCGTTTTGCGGTGTGCATAGTGCGAGAGTGCTCCCGCTTCTTTGGAGTGCTTTGAATAAGAGCTTCTTTATTATGCTTCTTGATCTTCATCTCTTCACCTTTGCTCCTTGAATGATTTGAATAGAAAACAGTTGAACCAGTGCTCGGAAAGGACAATGGCCAGAATCAGAGGTGTAGTCATTAAGCATATTCCCTAGGAACCTTAGATAAAGTAGGCTCCTGAGACAAAGAAGTAGGAGTAGCAGAGAGACACATGGAAGACAAAAGGAAAAGGGAAAGTATTTGATGAATGGTAGTGACGAGGGCAAAGCTCGACACGGACCCCGACGGCCTCAAAGGCGAGGTGTCGATGTATGCCGAGCTGGCCACGATGAAGTGAACAAGGGGCACCACCTAGATTTGAGCAACTAGGACGCGGACAACGATGTTTGAAATCGCCTGAACTCTGCACACACACATATACACAGGGGGAGAAACTGAGAGACGCAGGTGATGAAAACCCCTCGGGATGTGAGGGAAAATAGATTCAGTGCAATATTTATAGAAATCTTATCTTCGCCGAGATGACAACCATGGTGATAGAGAGAGATAGAGAGAGATGGTGAGCCTAATAGTGCGTTCTCTAGAGGTGATTTCATAAGCATGGAGGTTCCACTCTCGTGTATGTGTGGCAACCCTTGGAGTCAGGGTGTGGACATGGATTCCTTCTCATAGTGCTAACTTCCCAAAATGTTGCACTATAATCCCCTCTCTCTTGATGCAAGTGTTTCCAGTCCCCTCACCAAAATGCTACCAGATACTGGCCCCCCCAATAGTGATCTCTCAATGCCTTTTTATAGGTGCAGGTTGCATTAGCTTAGGTAATCGGATTATGTTAGGGTCCTAATAAGGAGAGACAAAGCAAGGAGTTGGGTCCCAGATGGTTGACCCTTGCTTTGTCTTAGGAGAATTTAAAAATGATATCTTCTAGGTGGGCCTTTGTGACCATCACCTAGAGAGAGGTGATAATTTAAAATGGTTTTTTTGAAGGTTTTTGGCTTGAAACTGGAAAATAATAATAACCTACGATTTCGGGGCCGATCGGGGCATGCCTCCGGTATTACTTTTTGATTCGGTGTTTCTACTGCGCGACTTGACCGTCCTTCTTCTTTGGTGTTGGGCGTCAATGTCGAACTCCTTCGTTTTATTTAAATTTATTTTTCATGTGTATGACGTGCATGTATTGTGTGTTTATGTGTGTCCGTATAGACGTGTGTGCGTTGAATATGAATGCATATGTTTGTTTTCGCTCGTAAGTGCGTAAGCACGTGTGTGTGTGTGTGTGTGTGTGTGTGTATGTAAGTGTGCATGTATGAGATGCTTGTGAGTGTGTGTGTGTGTGTGTGTGTGTGTGTGTGTGTGTGTATTGGGTTGTGTGTGTGTATGGGTGTGTGTGTGTGTGCGTGTGTGTAGAGGGAGAGAGTGAATTTCTTTTAATGCTGCGCCCGCGGGGCTGCTCATACAGAGAGCGCGCGCGAGAGAGAGAGAGAGAGAGAGAGAGAGAGAGAGAGAGAGAGAGAGAGAGAGAGAGAGAGAGAGAGAGAGAGAGAGAGAGAGAGAGAGAGAGAGAGAGGAGCTTGGATGCCGACGGGGGGGTGAGTGGGTGAGGGATGGGTGAAATGGGTGTGTGTGTGTGTGTGTGGGTGTTTAGAGAGAGAGAGAGAGAGAGAGAGAGAGAGAGAGAAGTTTATACGCCTGCGGGCTTGATGACAAAGAACGACAGAGAGTGTGAGGATGAATAGCTTTGAGAGAGAATGTGTGTGGTAAAGATGGCGGGCTGTGCTTGCTGTAGGCTAAGAGGGTGAGAGAGAGTGAGAGTGTGTGATGGAGAGAGGGGGGTCTGCGTGTATGTGAGTAAGCAACAATGAGAGGGCAGAGCCTGGTCTGACTAGCAGGGGCAAGAGGCCATGGCATGGGGTGATGGGAGTGAAGACAAGGTGGGGGGGCGGGTCTGGACGGGCGTGTGGGTGATGACGAGTAGCCCGGGTGGCCGGACGGGGACCATGGAGCCGGGGTTCTGTCTTGTAGTGGTGACGGGGCCATGAGCCAGTTGCTTGTGCTACGAGGTGACGGCGAGGGTGAGGGGTCGGGGCTCTGACGGACGAGAACCAGGGGGGGGGGGGGGGGGGGGGGGTATGCCTTCCTCTCTTTCCTCCTTGCACGGCGGTGGCGGGCTGGTAGTCCACCACCCTTGCCTACATGTTATGTTAAATTTTTGAAAAATTCTTATATCTTCTCAAGGGCCCGATCTTACTGTGGATTTAGTGAGGACAAGAGAAACATTGTATTAGCTTGTACCCATGGGGTGCCTTGAAACGAGTTGGATTTTTTTCTACCTTTATGTGGATCATGGAAAGCCTTGATCGGAGAGCCTTTCACTTCAAAAAAAAATACAACCTATCCCCCCCTTCAAAGTGTATGCAGGTTTACTCGAGGTTTTCTATATTTGTGGATGAAGGAAATGCGCCATTCGTGGCACACCAATCGGCCAGGGCATTGCTGAATCTGTCGCGGCCGTGTCGTCGTACTTCGGACAGAGGATTTTTCTTTTTTCTTTTTTTCTTCTTCTTTCCTTTTTTTTGTTCTTTTTTTTTTAATTGGCTATCACTAGCCCTCCCTTCTGGCTAGAGGCATTCATGCTTCTAGCTGTGCTTCTGGTTCTCTAGCAGGGGAGTTGGAGGGTTCTCCCTCTTCTGGAATATCTAGCATGAACTCTGGATCAAATCTTAAAAAGTACCTTTTGAGCCTCCATGCATTGACTATGGTCTTAATAATTCGACCATCTGCTTCCATTAATTTGTAGTTGTCGTTCACGTATCGCTTTTTGACAATGAATTTCCCTTGCCATCTGGGTTGAATTTCTTATCTTTCCTATTGTCAAATCTGTTGTCGTATCTCAACACTAACATGCCTTTTTCCATACCCTTTTCCTTAAGCCCTTGATTGAATGTGAGTCGGCGTCTCTCTGCTTGCGCTGCATGGTGATTTATTGCATCTTCCCTATCTAGTTGAAGCCTCTCTAGATCTAGGATCTGGTTGCGAAGATGGGCAATTGGGCACTGTAATTGGCTAGCCATGACTCGCAAGCTAGCTATCTGTACCTTGGTGGGTAGAATGGCCTCCTTTCCATATACCAGGTGAAATGGGGTGAAACCTAGTGATGTTTGGAATGTCGTGCGGTAGGCCCAAAGAGCGGCCATGAGATGCTGATCCCAATCACTTGTGTGGTTATTCACCTGCTTTGTGATGATCTAACATATCATGCCGTTTACCTTTTCCACTAGACCATTGCACTGTGGACAGTCGGGGTGGAATGTTGGCGTGTAATGCCTAACTTTTTCACCAGTTCCCCCACCAGATATCCTCTTAAACCTGGTCCTCTATCAGATATTATCCCTAGAGGTGTGCCAAAACGGCAACAAATGTGCTCAAATATGAACTTCACCACTTCTTGGGCTGTAATGTGCGTGGTGGCTGTTGCTTCCGCCCATCGGGTCATGTAGTCTACACCAACTAAAATGTATAGTTTAGCAGATTGGGCCCTTGGTAGAGGAGCAATTGCATCTATTCCCCACTTTTCAAACGGACCATATGAGATGATAGGAGTCTGTGGCTCATAGGTTAGTGTACGGTCACTGGACACTTGACAAGCCTGCATGTTTTACACCAATGATGCACATCCCTGTTCAAACTAGGCCAAGAGAATCTTGCATGTAGAATCTTCCTACTGGTGATATCTAGAGAAAAATGGCGACCGCAGACACCATCGTGGCAACTTGAGATTACCTCCATGATCTCACTGGAGATTGGCACTCACCTGAGAATCTGGTCTTTGCCCTTGCAATATAGGTTGTTGTTTTTCCAAGGCGGTATCTTGTAGCCTTCTTGACAAGCCATTGTTTTTGGCCCTTGGTGTACCCTTCAGGACACTCTCTTGTATCTAAGAAGATGATGATATCAGGCATAGCATCGCTATCTTGAAAGAGGGTAGTTTCAGCTTGATTTCTCCTATGGGAACATCTTGTATTCTCTCCTTGGCTAGAGCATCTACCTCTTGATTTTTTGCCATAGGGACATAAAATAACTGCACTGCTTCAAAAAAAATTAAAAGGTCTTTAACTTGGCATAATTGGCCAAGTAAAAGTTGATTTTAACAAATCCAAGTGTGATTTATCTGTTTTATCAAAAGCATAGCATTGACAAACACATTTAGGCATTGAATCCCTTGCAAAACACATTGTTCTAAGAATTAAAGCTGCATACTTTGCTTCATTGTTGGAGTGGGAGTGTAACAGCTGCCCAATAGAGACTACCTTTTCCTTTTGCTCATTGAAAATGATGATGCCAGCCGCAAACTGTTCCACTGTTCTTTTGTATGCTCCATCAAAGAAAAGAGAATGAGCTCTTTCTAGCTTAGGAATTTCTACCATTGGTGTCACTTCTTTACCTTCCGTGTTAAACTTTAGCTTATTCTCATAGTGACAATGAGTAGCAATACCTGCTAGACTAGCCCTGGTGGAGTTTTCTGCGTGCATGGTGTAATCAAACTCTTGTAATCTAACAAGCCACTTAGAGATTCTAGATGAGACATACATGTGTTGCATCACATACGGAAAGACCTCTTCCATTGTTAGAATTACACAGTGTCTAGGCAATATATAAGAGTGGAACTTTGTAGTGGCAAGCATCAATGGAAGCACCATGTGCTCTACTGCTGATGGGGTCATGATGTGACTAGAGAAGTAGATAGGATGCATGAAAGAGGTTTGGGGGTCCTTTTGCATTAGTAAGGCTCCAAGTGTATCACTTCCTACACTGGGGTTCACATAAAATGGTTCATCCCATCTAGGGGGTGCAATGGTGGGAAGTGTAGCCAGGATCTATTTCACTTCGGTAAACTGTGCTCAATTTCTTCACTCCATAGGAATACATCTTTATGGGTGATTCTTTGTAGAGGGAGAACCACCTGAGATAGCAAGTGAATGAACCTGCTCAAATACCTTACCTTCTGAAGGAAAGAGACCAATTTCTTAGCTATGATGATGGGTGATGACAAAGATACGAAAGCTTGGATCTTGCTAGGGTCAGCCTCAATCCCCTTTGTTGAAATTACATGGCCAAGAAGAGTGACCTTGCTTTCACCAATGTGGCACTTATCCACGTTAAGTTGGTCACCCAATGCTTGCAGCCTAGCCAGGCCATCATAGACCTTGCTCAAATGGAGGGAGCGTGAACTGTAGATGAAAAAGTCATCTATGAAGACTCGTATTGACTTATGTTTTAGGGAAAAACTACTTCCTCGTTCATGCTCACAAGTACGACACAGACAACATACTTATCATCCGATGACACGACTAACCCGTAGGTGCACGTAGGCAATCTCGTTAGCTTGTCAGGCTGAGACCAATCTACACATACGCACTTCTATGATGCCTCAATCACTAACCCTTGTAAAATGCAACCCAATCTATCCCTAAACGCTCACAACACCGTTTACATCTCAAATGAACTCGGAATCGCATCAAACTTACTAGGCATCATCCTCTCAATAGGATATACTTACCTATAAGTCTAATCTCACCAGATTTGAACCCTAGTTATCTCGATTACAGTCGCGATAGACTCACAGGTCATAATCCAAAAGTGGGTGAAACCTAAGTTCATGAGTATCTATGTGTAGCTAATCTCTTTCTCATTCCATAAAGCACTTGATTGTTGAAAACAGACATTGTTTGTGTTACTTACAAGCAAAACAAGCTCGAGGAAGGATCGATCGCGAACGGCTCGAAAATGTGAATGCGTGGCGTGGGCGCTTAGCTCTCAGAGAGGCTACCGCGATGGTGTGGTCACGTCGTGAATCCGGTGAGGGAGAAGCGCGTAGCGAAGAGGATAAGACTCTCTCTCTCTCTCTCTCTCTCTCTCTCTCTCTCTCTCTCTCTCTCTCTCTCTCTCTCTCTCTCTCTCTCTCTCTCTCTCTCTCTCTCTCAGACTTGTACGACACAGGATTAATATTCAAAAAATGGTTCTAAGGTGACTTTTATACTTTAGTCACCTTAGCTCAAAAATGTACATGGGGTTCTTTTCCTCATAATTACAAAGTGGGAACAATTCTGGGTCCTAACTGACTAATTAATCTTTACATAACCCACACAAGTGCATCAAAATGATAAGACGTCTTTGACATAAAAATGGGAATTTGATAGGCTTTACAAGGTGGGCTCATTACAACAGTTGGACAAGTTGGGCTCAAACACTCCCCCCCTCCTAATTCATGTCTACCACGACATGATCGTCTTTGCCTTCAGTGTCGATGTCTTCCTTCTTGGTTGATTTGATGTAGAAACGCATCATATCGCATAGACTCGCTTTCCATTAATGGGCCAAAAATTTTGGATTTGTACATGAAGAAGCCTGTGTAAAATGCTTCTTCAAATGTTTGGAGATGGTAGCTTGGCAGAAACATTAGCCGTCTGAAATAGGCATACAACACTGGCTCTGTAGGTGGCCCACTTAGATCATATGACATCTCGGAGATGCTTCTTTCTATATTCATGTACTCTGAAGTCCAGCTCTTTGAGAACACTATGAGACAGGCCAAAAAGGTTCGAGCTATTTTACATAGCATCTTGCAGGATAGGTCAGGAGAGCCTCTGAATTCTGCGATGGCGCCCTGAAGGGTTTTCACCATGTAAGAACCGGATATTCTCTCTCCCTCTACAGGCCCTGGAAATACTGGACAATTCAGCCATGTAGGATTTCTGCTTTGTAGTGCTTCATGTTGACTGTAAGTGTATGTTCGGGGCGTTGGGCAAAAAGTCCTATCATTCCTCAGCTCAAGCAGTGCATTGACTAAGTGGATCAGGTTATTAGGGTGATCCAAAATCCATTGACGCCTCCACTTTGGCTGGCTGTCTACTATCCTGTTTTGTTGTTCCCGATCCTGTAATTCTCTTTCAAACACTGGCACTTGTTCTTCTTGTGCGAGCTGCCATTGATGTGTTAGAGTTTCGTATTTCAGCAGAGCATAGGGTAACATAGGGGCATTCCATTCTTCCCGTAGCTCGCTGTTGTCTTGCCTGATATGGAGAGCCCTTGTAGCATCTCCTTCTCTAGTTGCATGGCCTTGTACCACATCATCTCTGATTACCTTTCCATTTGTTCGGCTAGCTTCTGCTCTTCAAATTTCGTGGACTGAATCTTCATCTATTTCTTGGTCTTTGAAGCCAGGTTGATCAGCCTGCGTATCTGGGGCCTCATAATCATCTGATTCTTCCTCGTAGTCATCTTCACCCCCATATATTTATGCCAGTCCAGCCAAATCCGTGGCTGCTTGCTCCAGGTGCACTGGTACCTATCCTTGGTGTTGCGTTGCAATTTGAAGACTTGCAATTTGCGCAGCCATTGTTCTATTATTGATTTGGAGAGCTTGAAATTCCATCTCTTTTTGAGCTGCAGACTCCTCTAACTCTTTTACCCTGATGTGCAAATTTTCATTTTCCTCCCTGAGGGACTTGGAAACAATGCTTTCCATTTCACTGTCATGAACTGGTCCTTGTTGCTGTTCACTTTGTAAGTCCGAAATTTGCCTTTCTAATTGATCCTTTACTCTAAGCGCACTTTCGGCTATCATTAAGCGTTGTTTTCTTTCCAACTCCAGCTCTCTCTTCAGTGCAGCCACTTCTTCTTGCCGGTGGACCACCGGTGTTGTTGGTAGCGACGTTTTTTGTTTCTTTGCTCGTTCTATTTCCCTTGCTTGTATATCTGTTACTGCTCTCAAATCTTTGACTTCAATTTGTAAGTCATCGATTACAACTTGCAAACTTTTGACTGTCTCCAAGGCATCTTGCTTTTCTTTTTCCAACTGTTGGGGGAAGAGGGGGAGATCGATCGCTTAAAATATTCAACATAAGCTCAAAGTAATATATTAAATACCAACTCCACAAGAGAGGTGCCGTGGAGTTTGGGGCTAGATTTAGGCCTTTCTCTTGCAGATTCTCTTCACTACTCTCTTAAGCTATGGTTATTTGCTGTGTACTCTCTAATCTAGTCTCCATCTCTTACACCTCTCTTACACTCTCTTACAAGTTTGTCTATGTCAATTCTATGTTTACTGTGTGTGTGTGTGTCATAGTCTAGGTGTGTGTGTGCTTGGAAATTGGAAGAAGAGGTGGACAGTTTGATGGTGATTGCTTGAAAGCTTATGTTGAATATTTTAAGCGGTCGATCTCCCCCTCTTCCCTGAACGGTGGTATCAGAGCATCAGGTTCAAGATAAATCGGCACCAGATTTCAATTTTTAAGGAGTTCCTCTAATTGACAAAATCCCAATTGCAATTTAATGATTTTTCAATTCAAGGACTCGTGGAAAAATTCGAAGTATAATTGATCGAAATTGCAGAAAAAAAACTCGCCTGTTAATTGGTGGCTATCCAACGACTGATTCCCAACTCGGCTTCATAACGACCCAAACGATGGTATGTCGAGAATTCAATTTCAATTTTAATACTTAATCCTTGCGGACTGTGAAGGCAAGAAGAAAGTAGCAAGGAATTGTAGAATCCGATCAAGGATCAAAGACAGCTATGTCGACCACAATTCAAAAGAAATCGGCAAGGCTTTGAAAATCGGCAAGAACAAAGTAAAAAGCTTGGAGAATCGGACGGTTTTGGCTTCGAACGATTGGCAATTTTCAAGTTTGGTAATTTGCCTTGCCTTGAGCTTCCTCATCCCCAAACTCCACCGGTTCAATTCTGCTGTGGGAAGGGCTGCCTAGCAGCAAGTTTAGCTTGAAGTTTTCGACCGTGGGAAGGACCCCTAAGTCGAGAAGTGGACTTGCATGAAAACGACTACAACCACCTCAATTGGCGTCGCCTAGGCCTGTTGGTTCAAGGCCATCACCCCCTCGCGGTCCGAGACCTACTCTGCACAGCGCTCTGATACCAGAGGTGCCATGGATTTTGGGGCTAGATTTAGGCCTTTCTCTTGCAGATTCTCTTCACTACTCTCTTAAGCTATGGTTATTTGCTGTGTACTCTCTAATCTAGTCTCCATCTCTTACACCTCTCTTACACTCTCTTACAAGTTTGTCTATGTCAATTCTATGTTTATTGTGTGTGTGTGTGTGTGTGTCATAGTCTAGGTGTGTGTGTGCTTGGAAATTGGAAGAAGAGGTGGACAGTTTGATGGTGATTGCTTGAAATCTTATGTTGAATATTTTAAGCGGTCGATCTCCCCCTCTTCCCCCAAAACCAACCTTTGGATGTGTGCATCTCTGTCACTGACATCTTCAAGAAATACATTGATTGTATCTTCACAAATGGCATTGAAATTTTCAGACTCCTGTAATTTTCCTTGAGGAGATTTACTCTGCTTTTGAGCCCCAAGATCTCAGAATCTCTGATGCTGATCAGTTTTAGAGTGTCATCTCTTTGCTCCTGTAGTTTCAGAACTTCTTGATGGGTTTTTTCTAACTTCGTTTTGTTGGACCTGTTCTGATCGGCTAACCAGTGACTGTGCAGTCTTGTTCGGTTTAGTAGGGTCTCCATTGACTGTAAATCCACATCTATAGTAGCTTCTAGCTCAATTTCTTGAGAGGAGGAAGCTTTTTCTTTTGTCTGATCCACCTCTTTTTGCTTGCCTTTATCAATTTGTGATATGGTTCTAGTGTTTGGGTGACCATCTGTTCTTTCTTCTTCTTCTTCATTGGGTGGTGTATGAACTCTCTCATCACGATGTGAGCTCTCTGAATGCAAAGGAGAGTCAGCAGGTGGGGTTGATTGCCTCTCACTCGTCTCTGGCCTTGGAGATGGAGGTGGTGTTTCTAATCTCGTGAAGTTGGCCTTAACTGATTTCTCAAGGTTTGGAGATCCTCCTCTTCTAGTAGCAATTCTGGTTCCTCCATAGCATTTCTTTCTTGGATGTACCTCTTGAACCAGTCCAACTCAAAAGCTGGGTTGCGTTTATTCTTTGTTCTCAATGTGTAAGTGCTACTAGAAGGTTTCCAAGTGGCACCTACATCGCCTCATAGAGATCTCTCGAGAACAAATCCTTCTAGCATTCTTTCCATTTTTGCTACCTTCTGCAATCTGGTGTTGTTTTCCATTTCCGCTTTTCGCTTCTTTAGTCGGACATCTTCTTCTTTAGTTTCTCTTTCTTCTTCCATCTTTTCTTGTGTACTTCTGGTTACTCTTTCCAGCCTGCGTCCTCCAATGGTGTTAATAGAGGCCGATACTCGCCTTTGTGATCTGTCTTTGATATTCTCTCTTAACACCAGCCAGTCGTTTTGATGATGAGCAGGTGGAAGCTGATCTGCCGCGCCTATGGCCAGGTACATTATTCTGGTGAGGACTTCTCCTCTTGCAATGTAATTTGGTTTTTCCTGCTGTAGCTTTGTCACTTCTTCAAACAGATATGATGTGTGATCTATATAGAACACATATGTCATTCCCATAGCCTAGGTCAGTGTTGTCGGAGGATATGTGTTCGCTACGTGAGCCGGGCAGGCGTCGGGCCTCTGGCTGTGGGAGGTGTGAAAGAGAGAGAACAAGAACAACAGATGTAACTGAATCTAGAAATCATCGTAATCATCAATTAATTGATTAACGCTTGAGTACAATTTAATCCTTAGCCAAGGCGGGCTGTTAACAGCGCCGTCACTTGGAGCATCTGCTAACTAGGAGTTTAGGCTCCCGCTTTACAGATTAACCGGGCCGTTAACGACACCAGACTTAAAAGAATGTTAATTCAATCTCTATATGATGACGGTCGTGGAAATGTCCTCCTGTCGCTTTATACTGTCTTTGAATTATCTGCTTCAATTGCCTTCAAGAGCGCTCTGCAATGCTCCTTTTCCTTGCTTAACCTTGTTTTCTCCTTGCCTTTTTAATCACGGTCGCTCATCTTATGCTCGATGAGAGAGATCTCATTTTTGCTTTGCCCTTCGATCTGTCTTTCTTGCCTTGGCTTGCTCCGATCTTGGTTGCTTATTTTGTCGAATTTGCTTGGAATCCCTTCTTCTTGCCTTTACCTGCTCAAGCCTCGAGGGATTCTCTTGCCCAAGCTCGTCTTCTTCTTCTTCGAACAACTCTCCTTTTTCTTCGTTGATGCTTGCTATCCTCCTTGCTCGTTTCCCTTCTCCATCTCCCTTTTATTCTCAAGGGCCGAGAGAGAGAAAGACAGCGAGAGAGAGAGAGTAAGAACTCTTCTCGGGTATATGATGGAGAGAGAGAGCTTTCTCCATGCTCCGAGCCCTCCCTGCCTTGGCTTCGTGCCTCGCCTCCTTCCTTTTGTCTTCAACAACCCGTCTTCATGCCCTACTCGTCTTGGTGCTCCTTACCTGCTCGCCTTGGTGCTCCCTTTCGTTCATCTCCTCCAACGCTTGCCCTCGTTGGCTTTTTCTTCCTTCGTTATCTTCCCCCTCTTCACTCGTTGGCTTGCAATTCTCCCCGTTTCCTGCTTGCCTCGAATCCCCTTTCCCATGCAAAAAATCCCTATTATTAGCATGCCTTTACTAGGCAGTGGCACCGGCGCTAATGACGTGGCGCGAGAACCGCTGTGATGATGTGGCAGATGAGATCTCGATCTCCGCCAAATCCGGTGCTAGTGGGGGCGAACTGGAGCGCGAGGATGCCCTGAGCATTATTCGTCTCTGTGGCAGCGCCATCCGAGCATCCTACTTGCCGGCGCGAGCGACTCTCTCCTTGCTGCGCCCTCTGCACGTTGTTCGCCGCCATGCTTTTTTTTTCCGTGCTTTGCTTACACACTTAAGCCCTTAATTAATTAAGTGGGTGGCCCTTACTTGGTTGCCCTTGGGCGGACATTGCTATTAGGCCTTTGGGCGGCCCTTTTTCCATACATTGGGCGGCCATAATGCTCCATTAAGCGGCACGGTTACTTGTAAGGGTACCACATTTGGCATGCATAGCGGCCAAAGCATTGCCAAGAAAATGTTTCTCCAGTAGTCTTGTCTAGCTAAGCTTATCCCACAATCAACACGCCCCATGAGACGACATCTCGGACTATGAGCTCATCAAGTGCTTTCGTACTGACACCACTTTTAGCATGCATAATCTAGCATGGCATTGCTAAGCATGAAATTTTAATGCTTCTCGAGCTCAATACACTTAGCATAATTATCATCCAAGGCACTGAGCACATCAGTCGCATCTTCATTAGCTGGTCATGAAATACAATTTAATTGAAGCACTAGGTAACAGTGCACTGCAAGAGATGAAATACCAAACAAGATTCTGGTTCCCAAATCCTAACTGAAGCTCAAAATTTCCCAGATGACACTCCGTACGAGCCGACCAGATTGTTACGGAACCGGCCCCCGATGAATCTTTAACGGCCAATAACTTGGCAACCGTAAATCCAAACACCGATCTGGAAAGACCGACGCTCTCTGGAAAGTGAGCACTTCAGGCCCGTGCATTCATTTCATTTCTGTTAACTCAGCTGCAGTTGCCCAATCCGGTACAGATCTGCAATTGACTTAAACTTCAAAGTGCCATAACTTCTTCACCGTGACTTCAATCGACGAGCCGTAAAGATAGGCCAGTAGAGCACTTCAAGCACTACAGTTCTAGATCATAATCTCTCATCTGTGGTCACTGCAAGCATACTCAGTTTTGGCATCATTGAGGCATCTGTTGGCCCTTCTAAGCCGCATCTGGCATACATTAATCATTAAGCATGGCCTGTTATCAAGCCTTGATCACTGACCATTAATCAAGTAGGCTTCAAAGAAGCTTAGCTTGCATTTCTCTACTCTTTTTCTTATCATGGAAGCGGAGCTGCATGACACCGTCAAAGCAATCGGTTGTTGTTTTGGTGTTTACATCACCAAGAACAACCATTTGGACATCTTTCTGGCCTGTTGCTAGCATTTGCCCTAGTGGAAGAGCTTTTTCTTGAGTCGACACATTCCAACTCGTAGTTGACCTCTTTTGGATTTACCTTGTCAAATTTGGTGTCATTTGGTCACTTGGTCGGCCCGTTAGAGTATCGTGACGCTTTGCGCAGTTTCCATCAGATAGGGACTTTAGGCTCCGTTTTGACGAACTTTTTCATGGTCTAACCATTCAGCTGGTTTTTCGAGGCTATTGGCTTGCTGCCTATGAGTTTTGGCTCATTTCCGATCACTTTGGTTCAGGTGCCCTTCTGCAGGTCCTGTGAAATTAGGGTTTTCTAGGCGGCTTCCTTCACGCTTTTCGAGGTCATAGGCTTGATCCCTGAGCTATAGGCATTGTGCCTTTTAATTTTGGTTCCATTTGGTGGCCTCTAGGTCTTCCTAACAACCGGTCTACAGTATGTGTGCACAGGTTGTGATGGTGGTGCTGGCGAGGTTTTGCGACTAACTGAAGTAAACAACACTTAGAGTCAGTTTTGACGAGCATACCTCTCATATCTGATGTCGATCTGGTGACCGTGCGCGATGGATGAGCTCCTGGAAGTCTCAACTGATGTAGGGAGCTCTCTCTCTCACACAATGGAAAATGACTCAAATGAGAGATTTCTAGCCTAGCCTCTCTATATGTAATCGAGACTCCGACACGAAATTTTCCCATCTTTTACCTGTGGCCATAACTTTTTGCGAGATGTGGTTTAGGCTCGCAAATTTCCTGATTTGGACCTCAGGTGATGCAGTTCTACAATTTTTGCAAATTTCTCCTATTGGAGGTCCCATCATGACGGTGGTCATTTTTGCCCTGTCACCTTTGCAGTCCCTATTTTTTCTGTGTCTTCTTTACCTTTCTCTAATCAAGCGTCTCTTCTGTTGTGTTTCCATCTGGATTATGGATTTTTTTCTATATTTTTTTTGCTAGAAAATGGCTAAAATAAAGCAAATAAATCCCAAAATTAACCCGAAAATAGCAATTCTAACCTATAGAAATACCAATGAAAAGAAAAAAACTTTGTAGCTCACTTTTCTCTCGTCTATGTACATTCTCACTCTTTGTTACCATATACATGTGGTAGTGATGTGTGTGAACACACTAGGACCGCCGGGGCATTTTTTCCCTCTTTAGGAGGTTTTTTCCCCCGTGCATTGTATATACGCCCATCACTCTAGGGCTATCTATCTTTCCATTGCACACTAAGTAACACACTCTCTATTGTGTGCCTTGAGCTTCCTTCGTCTTCTCCAAGCTGTGTGTGTTTCTCTGCAACCCTAATTCCAACAATTGGTATCAGAGCAGGTCACGTCCTCCCGGGCTTAGTCGCCAGCTGCTCCAGCACACGCCTGCTCACTTTCTCCGATTTCAGTGAGCTTTGGCGAGCGTTCGCAGGTTGACAAATATTTTGGGTAAGCTCGAAGAGCTTGGTCTGCTCAGAATTTTGATTTGGGCTCATTTCGGCCTCCGTTTCCACTACGGGCAGTACTGCACAGGCTATTTCGTCATTTTGTGCAGATTTTCTGTCAGTGCCGTTTTCTGCATAACAGGTGCCTTATAGTCTTCTACGGTTTGTGCTATATAGCACAAGTTGTTCCCGCTCCATTTCTCCTATTTTCGGGCAGTTTTCACATCAGGTGCAGCATTTACCATGGCTGACAACAACAACACAGATGTGTTCAAGATGTTTGCTGCTGAGGACAGGTTGGATGGGGACAACTACCCTATGTGGGCTTATATGATGCAACACGTTCTTGTGTCAAAAGGTGTCTGGAACATTGTGCAGGGCATTGATGTACGTCCTGGTTCTGAAGATGTAGGCGATATTGAGGATGTTGCAGGTCTTGCTGCAAGGATTGCAGCTGTTAGAGTTGTTTTGCCTACAGCAGAACAAGCTCGTTGGGATGTTAAGGATGCGCAGGCTCATGCATTGATTGCGTTTTCTGTGAAGCGCACCATTATTCCTCACATCCGTTCAGCAAAATCTGCAAAACAGGCTTGGGATATTCTAGCAGGTCTTTATGCAAGCCGCAATGAGGCTAAAATTGCTTTGCTGCGTAAAGAGCTAGAGTCGAAGATTATGCATGAGGAAGATGATATGGACACTTTCCTTGCTAGTGTCAAGGATATCAATGAGCAACTCATTTCTGCAGGTGAAGTCATTTCTGACAGTTCCCTTGTGCAGACTGTTCTTGATGCCTTACCAGATTCCTACCAGACTTTTGCTAGTACTTGGAGACTGATGACCCAAGGAAATCCTGAAGTTGTCAAGTTTGATGCATTATGCACATTGCTGTTGCAAGAGTCACTTTCTAGAAAAAACAGGACTAGGCAGCGTGCAGTTGAACAGGCTTTTATTGCTTCTCAAAGAAAGGGTGGTAACAGTAATGCAGCCACTTCTTATGGTTCTGCTGCGAGTGGCAAAAATTCTGTTCCTAATGCTTCTGCTGGCAGCACTTCGTCTGGCAATTCTGGTGATAAGGGCAAAAAGAAGATGCGTTGCCATTATTGTAAAGCCAATGATCACTTGATCAAGTCGTGTCCTAAGTTGAAGGCCAAAGAGGCTAACAAGAAAGAGGGTGGTTCCACTGCAAATGCTGGTTCCACTACAAATGCAGCCATTGTTGAGTCTTCTGTGAAAGGAGATTGTGATGCTGATGTTGATGCAAAATGGGCTTTTAGCACAGAGTGCACTTACAATCCTGCTGTCCATGATGCATGCTTGTCAGTTGCTGCAGATTCACATGTGTGGTATTTCGACAGTGGTGCTACAAAGCACATTACCTCACATCGTGAATTGTTTACCTCTCTCGAGTCTGTCCCTCATGCGAATTCAGTCACTTGTGCCAACAACGCCTCTTATCCAGTTCAGGGAGTTGGAAAGATTGTGCTCACTGCTGCTAATGGCAGTTCCTTTACACTTGTTGATGCACTTTATGTACCTGGGATCAAGAAGAATCTCTTGTCTGTATCCGCACTTGCTAGACTTGGACTTGTAGTCAAATTTGTGGATGACAGATGTACAGTTCATGATCTCAGTTTTGGTGATGAAATTGTTGCATCTGGGCTTTTGTGCCGTGGGCTGTATAAGCTCACTTTGTATGACAAGTGTGGACAAAATTTTGCAAATGCTGTTGCAGATTCAAGGGCTATTTCAGATGCAAAACTTTGGCATGCACGTTTTGGTCATCTGAATTTTGCCAGTTTGCTGCGTTTGCAGAAATCTGATATGGTTGCTTCTTTGCCGCCTCTTGAAGCACCTATCAAACATGTTTGTGAAGGCTGTATTCTGGGTAAAATGCAGCGTTCTAAGTTTCCAAAGGATGGTTCAGTTAGGGCCACATGCAGGTTGCAGCTTGTGCATAGTGACGTTTGTGGGCCCATGCAAACTCCGTCCTTGGGCAATTACCTGTACTTCGTGACTTTCATTGATGATTACTCCAGGCATGCGTGGGTATTTCCGCTTAAAGCGAAGTCCGAAGTTTTTATGTGCTTCAAACAATTTTTGGCTATGGCTGAAAATGTCTCAAAATGTACTATGGGCACCCTCCGTTCCGATCGAGGGGGAGAGTATATGTCTCATGAATTTAATGCATTTCTGGCTAGTCGTGGGATAAAACACCAATGTACAGTGCCTTATACACCTCAGCAAAATGGTGTTGCTGAGAGGAAAAACAGGTCACTAACGGAAATGGCACGATGTATGGTCAAAAGTCAAGCTTTGCCGCATTCTTTTTGGCTTGAGGCCATCATGTGTGCCACTTATGTACTTAACAGGTGTCCTACGAAAGCTTTGCAGTCTATTACTCCATATGAAGCATGGCATGATAGAAAACCTTCTATTGAGCACATGCGTGTTTTTGGCTGTTTGGCATATGCTTTGGTGCCACAAGTGCAGCGCAGAAAATTGGATGATAAGGCTGTCAAATGTATTTTTGTTGGTTATAGTGCTGAAAGCAAAGGTTACAGGTTGTATCATCCGCAAACAAAACGTATTTTGGTTTCACGGGATGTAGTGTTTGTGGAAGATTCTGTTCAACCCTTGCTGTCATGTACTAGAGACAGTAATGTAAGCTCACAGGACATTTATGACACTTTGTTGCCTCTTTTCAGTGGTGGAAATACGAATGTAAGTTCCAATGAGGCAAATGTACAGCCTATGGGGGTTTCTGAAAATGTTTTAGAACAGCCTATTACTGATGCAGATGTACATGATGTACTTGATGAGGAAAGGGCTGAAAATGAGCAGGCTAGAGGTATGCCAAAATGGCTGGTGCACACTTTGCGTGACAGTAAATTGGATGCACCTTTATCTAGTCGTACTCGTTCAGGCTCTCGCCATGCATCTTATGCATCAGATTGTTATGCTTTGGCTGTGTCTAGTTTACATGATGTTGAGGAGCCTCTGTCTTTTGATGAAGCACAGAATTCAGAAAATTGGATTGCTGCCATGAAATCAGAATATGATGCACTTATAGAGAATGACACATGGACTTTATGTGATTTGCCTCCTGGCAAAAAGGCCATTGGTACGAAGTGGGTTTACAAGTTGAAACGCAAGCCGGATGGTGAGATCGATCGCCATAAGGCTCGACTTGTTGCAAAGGGTTATGCACAACAAAAAGGCATAGATTATGAAGAGACTTTTGCTCCCACTTGTCGTATGACTACTGTGCGTTTTCTATGTGCATTGGCAGCTCATTTTGGTTGGGATGTACATCAATCAGACATTGTTACTGCTTTCTTGAATGGTGACATATTTGAGGAAGTTTATGTAACGCAGCCTCGCGGTTTTGTCATAAAAGGACAAGAGGACAAAGTGTGCAAATGTAAGAAGGCTTTGTATGGGTTGAAGCAATCTCCTCGTGCTTGGTATGAGAAAGCTGACACTCATTTGGTTAAACGAGGCTTTCGTAACAGTCCAACAGAAAGCACATTGTATGTAAAGCGTGAGGATGATGTATTTCTCATTGTGGTTCTTTATGTTGATGATTTGCTGATCACTGGACCAAATGAGAGACATATTGCTGAATTTAAGGCTGATTTGAATGCTACTTTCAAGATGAAAGATTTGGGGCTGTTGCATCATTACTTGGGTATACAGTTTAAGCAGTGTGATGGTGGTATTGCCTTGTGTCAGAAAAGTTACATAGAGACATTGCTATGTAAGTTTGGACTTGAGGATTGCAAACCTATTGCCACTCCCATGGAAACAGGTTTAAAGTTGAGTCTACATGATGCTGGCGATCCTACTGATGTCACTCTTTACCAAACTTTTGTTGGCTGCCTCATTTATGTATGCAACACGAGGCCAGATATTCAGTTTGCAGTCTCGCAGGTCAGCAGATTTATGCATAGCCCAGGGTCTAAGCATTGGCAGGCTGTCAAGAGGATTTTTCGCTACCTTAGTGGCACTTTACATCTTGGCTTGTTTTATCCCAAGGGGGGATCATTGCCGCCAGACTTACATGCTTTTTCGGACTCAGATTGGGCTGGTTGTTTTGACACGCGAGTGTCCACAAGTGGTTTTTGTTTCATGCTTGGCAGTTCATGTATATCATGGTTGAGCAAGAAGCAACCTACTGTGGCCACTTCGAGTTGTGAGGCTGAGTACAGGGCAGTCTTCACAGCTACGGTTGAGTGTGTATGGCTCAGACGCCTTATGGCTGACTTGGGTGTTGGACAGGACACTGCCAACACTATCTACACTGACAGTCAGAGCGCATTGGCAGTTGCGAGGAACCCAGTTTTCCATGCTCGCACAAAGCACATTGAGGTGCATTACCACTATGTCAGGGAGAGGCTCTCAGCAGGAGAGATCAGCTTGGCTTATGTGCCAACACAGGACAACCTTGCAGATCTTTTCACAAAGGCATTGTCTCGTGAGAAGCTTGAAGCTTTCCGCAAAGCTTTGGGGTTACTCCCCTTTGTGGACTGATCCTGTCCTCAGGGCATGGCACTTCCCTTTACTCATGTGCCAGCTCTCGTTCACTGCATCACTCCAGGGGGGATTTGTTACCATATACATGTGGTAGTGATGTGTGTGAACACACTAGGACCGCCGGGGCATTTTTTCCCTCTTTAGGAGGTTTTTTCCCCCGTGCATTGTATATACGCCCATCACTCTAGGGCTATCTATCTTTCCATTGCACACTAAGTAACACACTCTCTATTGTGTGCCTTGAGCTTCCTTCGTCTTCTCCAAGCTGTGTGTGTTTCTCTGCAACCCTAATTCCAACACTCTTAATCGTCAACCTTGGCCTATTTTTGTTGTTTTTCGACGTTTTTTGGCCAGATTTGACTCTCTTTATAGTATATACACATCCCTAGGGGCTCATATATAATCATTTGGTCCCCAATTCTGATTAATTACGAGGGCATATTCTTTTTCCCAAAATCACACAATAAAGAAGTTGTAAATCTGCCGCTCTTTGTTTGATTGTTTTCCACGGTTTTTGAATTGGCGTATGTGGCTCCTTTGAAATCGATATTGTTGTAGATTTTGTTGCATATTCTGGTGGAACATTCTTTCTATTCCATTGGAGAACTTTGGTCGTACCGATTCTTGTAGTTATTGTTGTGGATTCTGTTTGTTTTCTCGTGCTGGTTGTATGATTTGGCTTGGCATTGACAGTTGTAGACAACTGTTTCGTGGTCTTCTTTGGCATCCATACTTGTGTTTTTGGCACGTTCTGAATTGGTAATTTTGGCCACCATACCAATATAGTTCGTTGCGTATTCGACTGGTTGACTATTGTTCTTTGAAGCTTTGCTGGCTTTTGGTGTTGTGTTTGTTCTTCTGTCCACTTTTTTACAGGAATTAAGCTGTCTTGCTTGATCCAAACTTTATATTTCCACCCTTGATGAAATTGTGCCTCAGCTAGATCTGTACGTCGTACCCAAACTTGCCTGGTTCCCTGCATGATTGTTGATTTTTAATAACACATTTCTTGACATGTGAACTTTGTTTGTTGTTGGTCAATGCCTTGCGGATGTATTGACTCCTGTCTCCACCTTGACATGTATTGGTCATATGATAAGAAGGGTTCTGAAAAGTTTTCATTTCTAAACAGTGCTTCATTCGTATCCAAATCAATGAATACCCTATTAGCTTTCATCCATGACATTGCTAAGATACACGGCGTTGCTAATCTACTTGGTGGCAGTACATGGAACTTGGTAGTGTACGGGTGTGTCTGCACTGTGATTGGTACTATAATAGACCACAACATGGTCACCTCATCACCCGATGCTACTTTCAACCTGTGTGTCTCTGGGATTTTCCTCATTGGTCCAAGTTTCTGAAAGATCTCAAAGCTGATGACACTCATTTTTGCTCCAGTGTCAAGCAATGCATAGATTTCAACATGTTTTGTGCCTGCATAAGCTTTTATGTAAGGACTACACCACTTATCTTCCAAGTTGGCAATGGTGCTTTCTTCCTGAGCCATAAAGTTTGTTATTGTCTTTGCTAATTCTTCGCTTTGTATATCCACTTCGATTGTTCAGAATGTCAAAAGAGGATATTCGTCAGTCATCATTGAAGTGACCATGTTTATTGTCCTGAGAAACTACTTTCGCTTAGCAATGCGTTCCTTGGCTTCTTGTTGTGCCTGGTCCTGAATTCTTTGTTGTTCCTGTCTATAGGCTTTGCCATAATGCAATTGAAACAACATTTCTGATGTTAAAGGTAGATGATATTTTTTTCAAATGACACCCACTAATCCAGTTCGGCATTTCTTTTCCATCTAGAGTCGACAGTTTTACTGCTCCACTGATGGACGATATTTCTTGGAGTAAATAAGGCCCCATTCCCCTTTTCTTTAGCTTCTTGGCATGCTGTTTAAGGGTGTATACTAAGACATAGTCGCCCGTTTTAAAGTCCTTGTTTTTGACATGTTCGTCAAAAAACTCTTTCTGTTGTCTTTTTTTTGCATATATGGATGCTAGAGCATTGAGTCGTAACTCATCTAATTTTTCAAGGTCCTTTAACCGTTCTGAAAGCTCATGCCCCGTCCAATCCAATTGTGTGGCTACCCTTAGTGTGGGAATCAAAAATTCAATAGGCAATATTGCATGTAACCCATATACCATATTAAATGGCGTAGCATTGAGTGTTGTTTTATATGCAACTCGATATTCCCACAATGTCGAATATAGCATTTGATCCCAGTCCGTTCTTGTTTCACTAACTAGTTTTGTAAGAACTGTGCACAATATTTTTTTTGTTGCTTCTGCTTGACCATTGGCTTGTGGATGGTAGGGTGCAGATTTGCGATGAATTACCATAAACTCATTTAAGAAATGTTGGATAACTTCATTTACAAAGTGTGTCCCTCTATCACTCACCAGCTTGATTGGAAGGCCATAACGTGTAAACACATATTCATATAAGAATTGTGACGTGGTTCTAGCATCTGCTTTCATTGTGGCTTTTGCTTCCACCCATTTGGTCATGTAATCCGTGGCCACTATGATATATTGTGCTTGTGAACGATACGCTGGTGGAGTAATAGGACCACAAAGTCCAATCTCCATTTAGCAAATGCTCGAGCACTCATCATTAGTCTTAAAGGCATTTCGTCTCTTTGAACTGGTACCTTAGTGCGTTGACATTCATCACATCTTTTCACGAATTTTGTTGATCTTGAATCATGGTCGGCCACCATATGCCTGCAACCATAATGATTTTTACGGTTCTCTCCGCTGAAAAATGGCCTCCTGCTATGCCGCATGAGCTTGTTCCAATAATGGAAAGTAGTCATTTTCATGAGGAACTAACCTCAACTGGTCATCATTTCCTCTTTTATACAATTGGTCACTAATGATGGTATACCTATTTGCTTCGATTTGTAAAGCCTTTTGTCTGGCTTTAGACCAATCTCCTGTCAATTCCTTATTAGTCAAATATTCCACAATAGCATGACTCCATGCGGATGCTATTGTCACTTGGTATAATGTGGCATAATCCATAGTGGTATTGGATGTGTAAAAGTTGCATTTCTTGATGTAATTAGCTACATCGCCTGCCATTCCTGGCCAATACACTCCAAGTCTTCTTAATGGCTCATAGGTCATTTGATTTCCTCGATGGAATCCCCCTGTTTGTGTATGGGCCTCCTCTAGATACGCGATGTACTCTTTTGGGCCTATACACAACCTTAGAATCCCATCATTTCCATGATGGTACATTCTTCCTGCAAGCATTGTGTAATTTCGTGCTTGTCTAACGTCTCCCACCGTGTGTTTGTCGTCAAGATTCATTCCATATGTCAGCAACGGAATACTTTGCTCTGACCATTTCGGTACCATTTCTATATTAAACTGGTATGCGTTTGGGAGATCATCATATACCCCAGTAGCTTTTTCGCCATGTAGTAATCGAGAAAGGTGGTCTGCTCTTTGATGAGTTTTTCCTTTCTTAACTATTATCGTAAAATCAAACTCCAGCAACACAATGAACCATCTTACAATTCGTCCCATGTTACAAGGTTTGTTTACTAAGTACAAGAGCGCCAGATGATCCACAAAAAATGTGAATTTGTTCACAAGTAAGTAATGCCGAAATTTCTTTACTGCATATATCATACCCAATCCTTCTCTTTCAATGTTGGTATAATTCTTTTCTGCACTGTTGAGTTGTCTACTAGCATAACTGATCGGAAAATCTGTATTACCCTCCCCTGGTTGTGCTAATATATAGCCTATTGCAAATGCCGAAGCATCTACATGCACATGGAAGATCTTTGACCAATATGGTGCTTTTAGAATTGGTGCAGATACCAGTGCATCTTTTAGTTTCTGGAATGGCTCCTCACATTCATTGGTCCATATGAAGAGCATGATTAGACTATACAAGGGTTTTGCTATTACAGCGTACATGTAGATAAAACGTCGGTAGTATCCACAATGTCCCATAAATGATTGTACCTCTCGTACAGTGTTTGGTCTTGGCAATTCTATGATCACCTTTACCTTGTCTTCATCAATGGTAATTCCATTAGCTGATACTATGTGGCCTAAGATTTTACCTTGTCGGACCATGAATACACATTTTTATGGGTTGAGGCAAATCCTATACGTTCTGCATTTTTCGAATACCTTTCTAAGATGATCTATATGGTCATCTCTCAATAGAGAATAGACACACAAGTCATCCATGTAAATATCCAAGAATATTTGCAAGTATTCTTTAAAAGCATGTGTCATTAATCTCTGAAATGTGGCTGGAGCATTGGTCAAGCCAAATGGCATTACCCTAAACGCATATATGCCCCATTCTATTGCAAACGTTGTTTTGTATTGATCTTCTAGTTTGACCCCCAATTGGTTATAACCAGAGAATCCGTCCATAAAGCTATAGGCTTGCTTGCCTGCTACTCGTTCCAGGACGTGTTCAGTGATAGGAAGAGGATAGTTTTCCCTTATTGTTGCTGCATTTACCTTCTTGAGATTCACACACACTCGTAATTTCCCGTTCTTCTTAGGTACTACCACTATCGGTGACACCCAGTCTGTGTGCTCTATCTCATAAATAAATTCAGCCTCCATAAGTTTTTCTATCTCTTCCTTTATCCTTTTGGCGAATGTCTCATTGTACGTGTATGGACGTTGTTTGCTTGGCTTTGCATCACACTTCAGAGGGATTGAATGTTCACAAATGTTAGGATCCACCCCCTTCAGATCTTTGTACGACCAGGCAAATACATCATGAAATTCCTTAAGTGTTTTGATCAGCAAGTCCTCTTCTTCCCGGATTAGATCTATGGCAATGTAATCAGGTCGAGGACTTTCTCCCGGATCTGCTAAGTCTATGTTCTTAGCATTCTCTGGCCCATCGTAGGACTCGTTTGATATAGGCTCTCTCAGTGGTTGGTGAACCACCAATCTTCTTTCTTGGATGGTGTACTTACAATACTGAGGAGGTACATCTATCTTTTTACTCCCATCACTAGCGTTCGTTCCATCGCTACTTTCCATTTCAGTTGTCCATACATTTTTCAGTTTTTGTTTCAAATCATTGTATCTCGTTTTCCGTTCAACTTTCATTATAATTGGATCACCAGAGACATCCAATTTTTCTGTTGTAACTCTTCTTTTTGCTTTCTTAGGTTTCAACAGTCTGGACTTAAATCGTAAGTCTTCAGCAACCTTAAGAAATCCTCCTGACACTTTGTCCTTAGCACAATCAACAACATGAATGTTCATAAGGAAATGTGTCTTACCCCTGAACTCAGGCATAGGTCTCAGCCTAGTTTGTAGACTGTTATGGTGTCGCCTACTCTTGTATCTTTTTTTGGCGTCTCTCACTTTGGTTTGGGAAATTGTAGAAGACATCATTGTCTTGATCTTGATGGTCATCTTCCTTCGTATTTTCCGACTTCTCGTCATCCGCATTATCCTTGTTTTCACATTGATCAGAAGAATCATAAAATTCTTCTCCCTCGTGCTCGATTTCTTTAGTGGGGATGTCCACATAGACCACTATCTTAATCTCAAGTTTCGTTTCCATTTTATTGATCCTCGTATTCTCAGTATCTCCATCATTCTCGTCTTCCTCCACAATTTTGCTCAACATGTAGTATGGTATGATATCGTAGCCATTCTCGTCACAAAATTTGATGGGAGTGACTTCATTGACGCATACATCCAATGTAGCCAAAATTTGAGACCATTCTAGGGGTTCAAGCTTCTCTTTAGGAAAGGGTTCTCGTATAAAGGCATCGTCTTCCAAAACCCTCTCTAGTGTCCTTTCATTGTTGTCAAATTCACTACATTGAGATGTTCCGCACATCCATATCTCCTTTTTCTTACAGAGCCACGCTGGGACTTCTGATCCACTAATGGTGGCTGAGTCAAATTCTTCCATAGTTGCTCTCATGACATCATGGTAGCTATGATTTTTCATGTTTACATGTGTAGTGGTTTCAGCATGTCTTAGATACAAATAATCATACCCCCAGTCCTGCACCATCTTGAGTTGCCTCATGAACGGCCTACCAAGGATAATTTCATAATTGTTCTTCTTGCCGAAATCTATTATGGTAAATGTATGTTCTACTCTATACCACATGAAGATACCACAATTGCCTCATTAAGCAATCCTATAGGCCTTTCTATGTGCCCATCCGCCAGTTGCAATTTCATTCTAGTTGTTCGTATTGCTCGTTTTCCCCATTTTTCCCATAGCATTTTGGTCGCAATGGCAATGCCAGCTCCGCTATCAAGTATGGCCTTAGTCTCTATGCTGTTATATTCAACTGGTAGAGTTGTGTTGCCATCTTCACCCTCACAATACTCTCCGACCTTGTTAAGTGGCACTGGTCTAGTGTTGACTTTCTTCGGTTTGGTGTCATTAAGCTCAGTTTCGAAGAACTTAAGAGGCATCCTTATACCAAATTTTTCAAGACATTTGCCCACTTCCGTCCACATGCTTGGCCTAATTTTTAACAATTCTGCCAATGTGATCATACACTTGACCGGAGTGGTCAACAAGTCTGTCAAGATTTTAGTGTCCAATTGATTTGACCCTCCTATTCTTTGAGAAGGTACTCTTCGAATTTCTGACCTTGCCTCGTAATCTCCCATGTATGGTGGCAAAGTTCTGAGTGATGTTGGTCTGCTATCTTCGGATGCAACTGAACCATTATCCCCTTGAAATGATTTAGCATCTAAATCCCATGGAGGCTTATTCAAGTTCAACTCCGAGCAAGGCGCTGACTCGATTGTTTTTGTCTCATATTTTTCTTGAGCTTTTCTTACAGTTTCCCATAGCTCTTCAGGCCAATTTTCTTCCACAATAGGGGTATATGGTGGAAAATCTTTCAGTGATTCATTAGTGCTATTAGGCACGATTCTTGCATCCTCTACATCAGGCAAGGATTTAACGTTTTCTATCTTGTCAGGTACTTTTTGTTCGGTTTTGTGAGGTGTTTCATTGTTTGGAGGTTTGATTATTCTATCTCCCACTTCCATAGGTGGAGGCTCTAGTAAAGCTTGTGCAGTTTCAATCAGCTGCTTGCACATCTCTAGTCTCTGTTTTTCTATCTCTGGATATGGATATGTTATCCACCTTTGTTCTAGAGTCTGTCTGTTCTTCAATCTTGCTTCATATGCTTGCAAGATTGCATCTAAGGATTCGTTGACCTTATCTACCAATAAAAACCTTCCTGACCTTGCGCTTCTTGGTCCCTCCATTGATTTTAAAGAATCGGACTCTCTTTGTTGTTTAAGTTGCTCTAGAGCTATTGTTAGCTCAGCTTCTACATCTTTCTGTTTTTGCTCACGTCTAGCTTTCATTTTCGCTCTTCGTTCTTTCCAAGGATTATCACGACTGACGCTAGACTTGTCAGTCTTGATTTTCATCGTTACTCTTGGGCTGATTGTCATTTTTCCTTGTTTGGGTCTCGTCAAGACCTTAACAGGAATCGGAGTTTCGTTTTCTGACCCTCCACTGGAAGGCAGTGCTCCCAGCATATTCAAAGTAGTTTTTTCTCCTTTTCTCGGGTTTTTAGGGCAATCAGGGATCAAGTGAGTAATTCCACACTCGGTGCAATATGCGTTGACCCTAATGATTTCATCATGAGGACAATCCCTCAGCCAATGGTCTCCACCACACTTGTAGCATGGTCCCTTAGGTTGTTAAGGTGCTCCTTGAGCTCCTCTTTGTTGGTGTGCAAACCTCTGCCCGCTCATGCCTCTGTTGGCTATGAACAACAGTGTTCTTTCATCCAAGCTATATCTTCCTTCTCCCGCTGCCTGTGCAGCAGTTGGTGGTCCTGTATTTCCTATCATGCTCCATGGTTCTGGTGTGGAGGGTTCTTCCGGTGGATAATAGACAGAGTTTGTCGCATATCCATTGGGCTCGTCGTAGTATGCATGCATAGGCACCAAAGCCTTCTCATCCGATTCAGTTACTGTTGGTGTGTATCTTATGCCGACTGGTCGTAATCCTGGTAGGGGTGGTTATTGTCCCAACACTGGTTGTGGTCTTTCTACCCCTACAGGTCCTGGTAGGTTGCCTGCTTGATATCTAGGCATCAGTGGGACTTGAGGGGATGTAGCCTGAGCTTGCGGAGCATATGGTCGTTCTCTCACATATCCCTTGTTATAATAACACTCCTCCATCCCATAGTTTGTCCATTTTTTTTCAATCGCACACCATTTTGGTTGTTTAACTTGTGGTTTGGAATACAAGTTAATCTTTTTAAGCACTTCCTCTACAAGGTGCTCTTGGCTCACCGCTACTTCTCCTTTCGGTATTGTCTTAGCAGACTTGTTTCCGCTTTGTTGCGAGGAGGAATCATCGTCAAGATCCTTGAACTCACCCTCTTTGTAGACCAAACAATTTTCCACAAGGTATAGAGCCTCCTTGGTTAACTCATTCAACGTCGTGCTCCTTTTCATATGTAAGTCCTTCTGGAGATCTGCATTCCTTAGTCCTTGGATAAATATAAGTATAAGTCTAGACTGAGTTGGCAGTTCTTCCATGGGGCAGAACTTAACATATCTTTTTAATCAGAGGGCTGCCTTTTGCACAGACTCTCCACCTTTCTGTTTGAATTTATGGATTTGTGAGACTGTATTATGAGCTATTCCCCTTTGTGAGAATTCCTCGATAAACTCGTCAAACACTTCCTCCATAGACTCAAAGTCTCTTCGCTCCACTGAGTCAAACCATGTAGCAGCATCATCCTCTAAGGTTAAACCAAATCCTACAAATTGGGTAGGGAAGTCTAACACCTCTTCAGCTCTAATTACATGTACAAAGGCTGCTACATGATCTCTCGGATCCCTGCTTCCCGTGTATTTCTTGTTTACCCATTTTTGCACTTGAGAAGGTCTAATTCTACGATGGTCTACAAATCTCATCATGGGATCTCCCCGTCCTAGTCGATATACCTCCTCTGGTCTTCTGTAGTGGCCAGGTTCCTCTCCCAATGGTGCTCCTAAGCCATAATTTCTAACATTTCTTGCAAGAGATGGTTCATCTCTCCGAAATCGTTCTAGGGGTGGTCTTCTAGGCTCAATTGACCCCTGAGTCTTTGGCTTACTCTCTCCTTGATATTGTGCATAGAGTGGTGGTTCTTGTAAATCCCTTAGCCCTCGTGCGGTTTGATAACCCTCTCGGGTTCGGTCTTGTTCTAATGTAGCACTCTGTCGAAGCCATGCCTGCAATGATGGCTGAGTAGCTGGTTGGTCTTGGTAGTTGAACGTCGGTTGTCGGGTAGAATGTGAGGTAGTGTCATACTCTTCTGAAAAGGGATTTGTCGACTTTCTAGGGGTGTAGTTGGCTCTTGGTACTTCGTCGAGGCCATAGGTTGATGCTCCCGGAATTGTTGCCTTTTCAACCTCCTCTGGGAGAATACGTTTGTATTCTCGCCCATATCTGTCAACAAAAACAATATCCTTCCCCATAGTAGTTTCATATGAGAATAAGTAAAGAACCTTGTCTTTGCTTAATTCGTTTGAGTAGGATTCCTCGCATCGAAAGTAAGAGACTATTCCCTCGCTTTCATGCTTGTAAATCCCCACATTCTCCTTATAGGTTGGGACCCTGGTTGTTTTTTTATCATACATAAAAAGCGCTCCAGGTCGATCAATGTTAGGAGGCGGTTCTTGGGTTTCTGAAACCATTTTTCCTTTTGCCACGTTATCTCCATATCTGTTGTAATCCTCAGGGTTACTAACTATCAGATAGTGGTTCCCCTTTTCATCTCGGAATCTGTCTCCATCATCATAGACTCGAATTATCTCCAGTCTCTGAGGCGGTCTTTCTTCAATACAAATACACTTGCGTCCTCGATAGTCAGAATAAACTAACGCTCCCCTCGAGTTTGTTCCTTCCAAGAAGATTATAGTGAACTTGGTTTTGTTTAAAGGATGTAGGGAGGTGCTTCCCCCTGTCATCTGTCCTTCACCATTGAACCCTCCTGGCTGTTGAGTCCCCATCATGAAGGACTTTTTCGACGAAGTGTCTGTATCACTACCCTCTTCAATGATCGGTGCTAATGGGTCTGGTCTTGTCTGAGTTACACTCTCTTCGGTGGGCATGGTGCTTACTTGACTTTTGACACTTTTAGCTCCTGACTTAACAAAGGCTCCCGACCTTAAATACATAAGAAACAAAGCTGGGTTGCAAACTTAAAGCTTACCTGGACTCCTTATTCCTGTGCGGCTTTGTGATGGTCTCCTTCTGGGATCTACAAAAGTATGGTTAGTCTGTTCACAAGGGTTTTCCTTGAACCACGAAAAATCTTTCAGGTATATACAGCAGCCACTTAGTCTGTCTTCTGGTGGTCCAATTTCAAATATGAAATGATGGCTGGGACCTATGTGGAGAGTATGTCCTAGCAGTATAGTCACAACTTGCAAAATATGTCTAAATCACTACTTTCCTAGTCTATCGCGATAGACTGACAACTTGCTCAGCATAAGTCAATTTAAAATGGTGAATTCACCCTTGAGTTCCTTTTACTTTGTATAGCCTATCCCTCAAGTTTTATGAAGTTTGGACACTTGGTTTAGGTTTTGGTCCCATTTTAGTATTTTGGTCAGAGCTTGATTCTCTATCTGGGCCTAGATTGACTTTCCGTGATCTAAATGTCTTGAAATTTGGTGCGTATGCTGTATAGGCACTGATAAAGCTCTCCCTGGGGGAAATTTGGAAGGTAAGGTCCTCAGCAGCAGTTTCCCTAGTCTATCGCGATAGACTCGGCATGTTCTCCATTGTTGGCATTTTTCTCAAGTTATCTCCACAGCTAGTTCACCCTCTCCCTGTGTAGTGTATTGACAAATTTTTGCCCCGTTTGGACATTTGGTCAAAGCCTTCTTGCCCTTGTCTCTGAATTCAGACTCTAAAACACCATTTTTGAAGTTTTGTGGTCAAGATGGTGTTCAGTTTCACTCAATTTTTGTGAGTACTCTTGTGTTGATGTGTTAAACCTGTGGTATAAAGGTTTTTTTCCTGTTGTTAGTCAATCACCAACTTCATCAGTCTATTGCAATAGACTAGGTAGAGAGCAATGGGGATTCCATTTTTTGTCTGTTTTTGGATAGTTGTGTTCTCTGTGCCCATATAAGTCTATCCCTCAAGTTTCATGAAGTTTGGACTTATTTTGACCTTGGAATCAAGCACTTCACAAATTTCACTTTTCTATGGAAATTCACAACTCAAATGCACTTGAAGTGATGCAAATTTGATGACACTTCATCTTAAACTTGTAAATATCAGTCGTACCACATGACACTGTCATTTTACCCTAGGCTAATGGTTATATCTCTTCTTGGCCTTGTTAGGTTCACTTAGTGTTTTCTTATGACAATCACCAGTTTCTTTTTGTTGGTTTTGGTCGCAATTTTTATGTTTTCTCAAGTGTTGGATCATAAATTTCAATGTCTACTCTTTTCACCCCTTTCAAGGGTATATGGTGTGGGTTTTGCTTTCAAGGCAAGCAAGCAGCCTTATTGTTTCTTCTTTTTGTTTGTTTTGCGTTTTTACAACGTTTTTCTACTCTATTTCTACACAAGTATAACAAGCACTCAAAACCAAAAACCATAACTCCACATTATCCTACTTAACTAAATCTAACTAGTCACAGACCCTTGGCAAGACACAGGCTTCCTGGCTATCCACTAGACCTCAGGATACTCTATCCTGGATCTTGTTCTAAAAGTTTAAGCTCTCTCTAGTCGAAACTAAAGTAAGCTAACCATCACACGAGTGACGTAGATCTCCCTACTTAAGGTCTTGTGTCCCCGGCAACGGCGCCAATGTTTTAGGGAAAAACTACTCCCCCGTTCATGCTCACAAGCACGACACAGACAACATACTTATCATCCGGTGACACGACTAACCCGTAGGTGCACGTAGGTAATCTCGTTAGCTTGTCAGGCTGAGACCAATCTACACATACGCACTTCTATGATGCATCAATCACTAACCCTTGTAAAATGCAACCCACTCTATCCCTAAACACTCACAACACCGTTTACATCTCAAGTGAACTCGGAATCGCATCAAACTTACTAGGCATCATCCTCTCAATAGGATATACTTACCTATAAGTCTAATCTCACCAAATTTGAACCCTAGTTATCTCGATTACAGTCGCGATAGACTCACAGGTCATAATCCAAAAGGGCGAAACCTAAGTTTATGAGTATCTATGTGTAACTAATCTCTTTCTCATTCCATAAAGCACTTGATTGTTGAAAACAGACACTGTTTGTGTTACTTACAAGCAAAACAAGCTCGAGGAAGGATCGATCGCGAACGGCTCAAAAATGTGAATGCGTGGCGTGGGCGCTTAGCTCTCAGAGAGGCTACCGCGATGGTGTGGTCACGTCCTGAATCCGGTGAGGGAGAAGCGTGTAGCAAAGAGGATAAGACTCTCTCTCTCTCTCTCTCTCTCTCTCTCTCTCTCTCTCTCTCTCTCTCTCTCTCTCTCTCTCTCAGACTCGTACGACACAAGATTAATATTAAAAAATATTATTCAAAAAATGGTTCTAAGGTGACTTTTATACTTTAGTCACCTTAGCTCAAAAATGTACATGGAGTTCTTTTCCTCATAAATTATAATTACAAAGTGGGAACAATTCTGGGTCCTGACTGACTGATTAATCTTTACATAACCCAGACAAGTGGATCAAAATGATAAGACGTCTTTGACATAAAAATGGGAATTTGATAGGCTTTACAAGGTGAGCTCATTACAATAGTTGGACAAGTTGGGCTCAAACAACTTACCAAAGTATGGCTGGAAGACAAAAGTTACATAGCGTTGGAATGTGGCCGGAGCGTTGGTGAGGCCAAAAGGCATCACTCTGTAAGTAAAACATCCCCATGGTGTTATGAAACTTGTCTTTTTCTGGTCTTCTTTGTTGGAATTAGGGTTGCAGAGAAACGCACATAGCTTGGAGAAGACGAAGGAAGCTTAAGGCACACAATAGAGAGTGTGTTACTTAGTATGAAATGGAAAGATAGATATCCCTAGAGTGATGGGCATATATACAATGCTCAGGGGGGAAAACCTCCTAAAGAGGGAAAAAAATGCCCCGGCCGTCCTAGTGTGTTCACACACATCACTACCACATGTATATGGTAACAAATCCCCCCTAGAGTGATGCAGTGAACGAGAGCTGGCACATGAATAAAGGGAAGTGCCACATTAGGAGATTTCGGAGGTCTTTTGGAGGGCCTTTTGGTAGAGAGAGGAAAATAAGCTCCTCCAATGAGAGAAGAGCCTATGTTACGTAGAAAAATAGATTGATATTAACAAAAATATAAAAGGTGTCCCTCTCCTCATTTAATAATCTAGTGGTCCTTGAAGACGAGCACTCTCTTTTATTTAATGCGAGCACCTTTTTCAGAAGGTAGATGCGGTGCATTTGATACGGGATACGTCATCACTAGAACTCAAAAAGTCACAAAACTATCAAGTGGTGGAAGATTTTGAAACTTTTGATACTGCCAATGCGTCCGGAACACACATATCTCCTAGAAATGAATGTCCAATTGCCTCGCTTAGACATCCAAAGAGGCCAAAAATGTCAAACACCCCTAAAAGAAGATTTTACTAACGGTGCGCGAGGGGGCATTTCAAAATTTTGGAATGCCTCCTCGCGCGCCGTTAGTAAAAAGGCTCTTTTTCCCTCTTTTTAGGGAGCTTTTTGAGAGGAAAATGTCCAAAAACCTCTAAAAAGGGGCTTTTTGGAAAGATAAGTGTCCAAAAATCACTAAAAAGAGCTTTGTACTAATGGCGCGCGAGAGGGCATTCCAAAATTTTGGAATGCCTCCTCGCGCGCCGTTAGTAAAAAGGCCCTTTTTTCTTTTTTTTAGGGAGCTTTTTGAGAGGAAAATGTCCAAAAACCTCTAAAAAGGGGCTTTTTGGAAAGATAAGTGTCCAAAACCACCCAAAAATGGGCTTTGTACTAACGGCGCGCAGAGGGGCATTCTAAAATTTTAGAATGCCTCCTCGCGCGCCTTTAGTAAAAAGCCCATTTTTGGGGGTTTTTTGACATTTTTTGCCTCTCCGGATGTCGGAATGAGACAAGTAGACATTCATTTTTAAGGTATTTTGGCGTTCCGGATGCATTGGTGGTGTCAAAATCCTCAAAATCTATCACTATTTTACATTTTGTGACTTGTCAACTTTCAGTGATGACGTAAGCTGCATTAAATGCGCCGCACCTGCCTCCTGAAAAAGACGCTCGCATTAAATAAAAAAGTGACCGTTTTCAAGGACGATTTGGAATATAAATCTACTTTTCAGAGTGTCTGGTTGTCCTTTTGGACGTACTCACAAGGTGCAAGTGCATTTTAAAAAAAGTTTCTAGAGAGAGAAATACAATTTCTTACAAGGCCCTCCAAATGACCTCCGAAATTTTCTAATGTGCCCTGAGGACATGATCAGTCCACAAAGGGGAGTAAGCCTAAAGCTTTGCAAAAAGCTTCAAGCTTCTCACGATACAATGCCTTTGTGAAAATATCTGCAAGGTTGTCCTGTGTTGGCACATAAGCCAAGCTGATCTCTCCTGCTAAGAGCCTCTCCCTGACATAGTGATAATAAACCTCAATGTGCTTTGTGCGAGCATGAAAAACTGGGTTCCTTGCAACTGCCAATGCGCTCTAACTGTCAGTGTAGATAGTGTTGGTAGTGTCCTGTCCAACACCCAAATCAGCCATAAGGCGTCTGAGCCATACACACTCAACCATAGCTATGAAGATTACCCTGTACTTGGCCTCACAACTCGAAGTGGCCACAGTAGGTTGCTTCTTGCTCAATCATGATATACATGAACTGCCAAGAATGAAACAAAAACCACTTGTAGACACTCGCGTGTCAAAACAACCAGCCCAATCTGAGTCTCAAAAAGCATGTAAGTCTGGCAGCAATGATACTCCCTTGGGATAAAACAAAGGTAGTGGAAAATCCTCTTGACAGCCTGCCAATGCTTAGACCCTAGGATATACATAAATCTGCTGACCTGTGAGACTGAAAACTGAATAAATGGCGTCGTGTTGCATACATAACTGAGGCAGCCAACAAAAGTTTGGTAAAGAGTGACATCAGTATTATCGCCAGCATCATGTAGACTCAACTTCAAACCTGTTTCCATGGGAGTGGCAATAGGTTTGCAATCCTCAAGTCCAAACTTACATAGCAATGCCTCTATGTAACTTTTCTGACAGAATGCAATACCACCATCACAATGCTTAAACTGTATACCCAAGTAATGATGCAACAGCCCCAAATCTTTCATCTTGAAAGTAGCATTAAAATCAGCCTTAAATTCAGCAATATATCTCTCATTTGGTCCAGTGATCAGCAAATCATCGACATAAAGAACCACAATGAGAAGTACATCACCCTCATGCACATACAATGTGCTTTCTGCTGGACTGTTATGAAAGCCTCGTTTAACCAAATGAGTGTCAGCTTTCTCATACCAAGCACGAGGAGATTGCTTCAACCCATACAAAGCCTTCTTACATCTACACACTTTGTCCTCTTGTCCTTTTATGACAAAACCAGGAGGCTGCGTTACATAAACTTCCTCAAATATGTTACCATTCAAGAAAGTAGTAACAATGTTTGATTGATGTACATCCCAACCAAAATGAGCTGCCAATGCACATAGAAAATGACAGTAGTCATACGCCAAGTGGGAGCAAAAGTCTCTTCATAATCTATGTCGTTGTGCATAACCCTTTGCAACAAGTCAAGCCTATGGCGATTGATCTCATCATCCGGCTTGCGTTTCAACTTGTAAACCCACTTCGTACCAATGGCCTTTTTGCCAGGAGGCAAATCACATATAGTCCATGTGTCATTTTCTATAAGTGCATCATATTCCGATTGTATGGTAGCCATCCAATTTTCTAAATTTTGTGCTTCATCAATAGACAGAGGCTCCTCAACATCATGTAAGCTAGACACAGCCAAAGCATAACAATCTGATGCATAAGATGCATGGCGAGAGCCTGAATGAGTATGACTAGACAAAGGTGCATCCAATTTACTATCACGCAAAGTGTGCACCAGCCATTTTGGCATACCTCTAGCCTGCTCATTTTCAGCCCTTTCCTCATCAAGTACATCATGTCCATTTGCATCAATAATAGGCTGATATGTAACATTTTCAGAAACCCCCATAGGTTGAACATTTGCCTCATTGGAACTTACATTCGTATTTCCACTATATTTCCACGGGAAAGAGGCAACAAAGTGTCATAAATGTCCTATGAGCTTACAGTAGTGTCTCTAGTACATGACAGCAAGGGCTGAACAGAATCTTCCACAAACACTACATCCCGTGAAACCAGAATACACTTTCCCGTGCCATTTCCGTCAGTGACCTGTTTTTCCTCTCAGCAACACCATTTTTTTGAGGTGTATAAGGCATTGTACATTGGTGTTTTATCCCACAACTAGCCAGAAATGCACTAAATTCATGAGACATATACTCCCCCCCTCGATCGGAACGGAGGGTGCCCATAGTACATTTCGAGACATTTTCATCCATAGCCAGTAATTGTTTGAAGCACATAAAAACTCGGGCTTTGCTTTAAGCGGAAATACCCATGCATGCCTGGAGTAATCATCAATGAACGTCACGAAGTAAAGGTAATTGCCCAAGGACGGAGTTTGCATGGGCCCACAAACATCATTATGCACAAGCTGCAACCTGCATGTGGCCCGAACTGAACCATCCTTTACAAACTTAGAACGCTGCATCTTACCCAAAATACAGCCTTCACAAACATGTTTGACAGGTGCTTCAAGAGGCGGCCAAGAAGCAACCATATCAGATTTCTGCAAACGCAGCAAACTGGCAAAATTCAAATGACCAAAACGTGCATGCCAGAGTTTTGCATCTGAAATAGCCCTTGAATCTGCAATAGCATTTGGAGAATTTTGTCCACACTTGTCATACAAAGTGAGCTTATACATCCCATGGCACAAAAGGCCAGATGCAACAATTTCATCACCAAAACTGAGATCATTAACTGTACATCTGTCAACCACAAATTTGACTACAAGTCCAAATCTAGCAAGTGCGGATATAGACAAGAGATTCTTCTTGATCCCAGGTACATAAAGTGCATCAACAAGTGTGAAGGAGCTTCCATTTGCAGCAGTAAGCACAATCTTTCCAACTCCCTGAACCGGATAAGAGGCATTGTTGGCACAAGTGACTGAATTCCCATGAGGGACAGACTCGAGAGGTAAACAATCCACGATGTGAGGTAAGATGCTTTGTAGCACCACTGTCAAAATACCACACATGTGAATCTGCAGCAACAACTGACAAGCATGCATCATGGACAGCAGGATTGTAAGTGCACTCTGCGCTAAAATCCCTCCTTGGCTTCAAGAACCGCAAAGACAAGGGGACCGTAGCCATTGTGCAACATGTTTTCTCAATGTCAACCATGCACTTGCAACAACCACCTCGATTTCCAACACATTGTAAGTACATGTTTTGAGAATACAAAGCTAGGTCTGAAATCACAGTGTAATGTTATTATGGATTCATACTTAACATTTGTCATGCATTTATAGTCATATTTCCATCCACGTTGGTGGAGGAGCAACCACTACATAGTCTCTCCGGCACATTCAATGCTATACATGCGGATATTGGAGCAATAACGTTCCCACATCTTTGCCCAACCAAACTGGTTCAAAGAAGGATTTTCTTCTATTCTCACTCCCATATTGTCCCTACTTCTACACAAGCGTTTGGAACGCTTGAACCCATCAAAGTAACTTACTTATTAAGTATGGAGTGGCCGGTCCCATATTTGTGGTCGGTAGCATCTTTCAGGCAAAAGATAATAATGGATGTCCGAAACTCTTTGAAATACTCTAAAGCTTCTAGGTCTGTGGGCTTGAGTTGGTGTTTGCCTATTCATTGTTTTGCGCACATTTTTAAAGAGTTTGGATTTGTGGAGACTACCACAATGCTTGTATGTAAAGATGCACATTACGAGGAATTAGGAAGGCTTTTAGAAGAGGACTTGGGTTTTGTGGAGGGCATGCACAACGGGGACCGGTACCGTTGTAAGGTTGGAGTTTCAGGTATTGGAATGCGCTATTTGAAATCCCGCACCTCCTTGTACATACGATTTCACTATGATCGTTGGATGTAAAACCTTGGAGTGTGGACTCCCTTACAGAGTGTAGACGGTGCTATCGCAAGCTTTGACATTGCAGTGAAGATGCCCAACGATGCTTTGGAGGCAGTCCAAGTGAACAAGCATTGGACTCTCAGTAATGTTCGAGAACATTTGGTTATTATGGGTTTTGAGGCCCTTCAACAAGCACAATTTCGTTTACAAGGTCACAAGGTGAGAATCCTTCCACCACATTTTCAATACATCATGGTTTGTTGATCATTAGATGCTTATTGTAATGAATGTCCGCAGATTGGGAAGAGAATGGAAGACAAATTGAAGGTCGAGGAGAACTGGGGGATAGATGGAACTATGCTATCGATCTTATAACTTTGTAACTCTTGCAATTTTCATATTGATCCCCACTGTAATCAACATGATTTGCTTCGGCAAATCATGCCTTTGAATATAATTTTTTGCATTGGGATGAGAAATCATTTTTTGGTGAAAGTGCCTTTTTTTTTAATGTCTTAAAAAAAGGGTCCATTATAAAAGGGGGGCCACCTAACTCATTCACTATTTTCACTTTTGCAACTCTTGAGCTCCTCTGCTCTCTATCTACACCCCAGGTTAGACATGGATGCTGCCACAGCCTCTGCATCTGCACCCACTGAGGCAAGCTTTTCAATGCATGGGAACCCCCCCATATATCTTTGCCCTTTTACCAAAATATTTCCTATTATATAAGTTACTTTTGATTTTTCTTCCCTTTTTCACAAAAGTTTTAGCCTTTATTAAATAAATAAGACTTATGCTAATCAATCACGACGTAGCATAAATAAGTAAGCTTTCTTTGTTGATATCTCTTTTTACCTTAAATATTAAATATATATATTCTAAATTACATTATATAGTTTCATATTTTCTAATATATTTTTCATGTATATATATTATTCCACCCTACCTAATATTTTATTCACTAGTTTTCATTTTCAAACCTCAACCCCACTTTCAAATTTCAATAATACCTCCATCTAGATGATTGTCAATCTTTTCAAAACTCTAGGTCATGTTTTCATACACATGAAGGAGCTTACACTTGAAGGCAAGAGAGAAGTCCACTCAAAGGGGACCACCAAAAGACCTTTGCAGCCACAAATAATACATTATTTGGCTCAATTGTTTAAGTAGAGAAGAATCCCGAAACTCAAGGAGTGTTCAACATAAAAGATGTAGCTCGTGAGCTCAACTTTTAGCTCATTTTTTTCAGAATTTTTGGAGGTATGAACACGGAGCTATGATTTTTGTGGTGGACCCCAGTTTTCTCGTGTAATGGTGACATAAGCCATCCCCAATTTTCTTCCCTTTAGAATGGCTATGGTTCTACAAGTCTTCAAGCATGATTACAAGATACAAGGATCTTTTAATGAGGTCTTGGCTAGTCTAGAGTGATTCTATCACCATTTTTGGAGGATCCATTCTCATCAACAACTATCCACCTTCGACAACCTCTCTTATAAATTTCTTACCTCTCTCTTCTCTCCCTAATAAGCTTATGTCTAGCCAAAGCTAGACTATTGTAAATATCTCCTATCCTCTACATCCTACCCACATTCTCTCTTCTTCTCTCTCTATTGACTCTGGTATTTTAAATAATGAGGAGACAAGATGGGAGTCACAGTCACATGCACCCCATTTTCCTAGTCACCAGAGTGGGTCACTCACTTCAATTAGAAATATTGCTAAATCCTCTCCTCCTTCCCTATATAAGGAGGCCATGAGAGCTCACTTGGAAAACACACACACACACACCTATCCATACACACTCTTGTGCTACATGCTTGTAGCATGAACCCTAATTACATAATCACAACACCATGTTGTGGGTTAGGTCAACACATGAACATCATGCACAACAAGAATGACAATCTACTCCACCATGCTTCATCAACAACAATTCAGACACAGTAAACATAACTACTCAAAGAATATCAGAGTAAGCAGAGACAATACACTAAATAGTTATTGCACTACACCATCATCATCACATTTATATCAGAGAACAGATACATCGTGCACAGATACATTCCCCACTTATATAGATAAATCCGACTTAACTACCCAGTCACAAAACATTCAGCAGACTGCAACTGAAAGACAGTTACATCCGACTTGGCAAAATACAGCTCAGTAAATATCCGATAAGTCAAAATCCGACTTAGCTATTCAGAGTCAGTTTCTAACATGTGCCTCTCAACACATGGCACGTCCCGGTGGTAGATTTCACAGAAATCTGACCCGGATCCACAAATCCCTTGATCAGGAATCCACTCTCTGCTGCACAGCTTCTTCCTTACGCTGGTCCTCAGCATTCACTTTACGATCCACCAGCTCTGCTTCCTTTACTGCATCTGACTCTGCTGCATCAGCTTTTCCCATTTCCACCTCTTGTGCTATATCTGCAATCACAGTATCAATCTTCTCTTCTGCAACTTTCTCCTCAGCTACATCCCACATCAAAATACTATTAGTAAAATTCTCCTCTTTCTTTTCTGCCTCTGCAAGCTGCTGTCTCTGATTCTCTTCCATCTGCTGAACTTGCTGCTTCAAACAGTCTCTCTCCTTTTGCAATTCCTCCACTTCCTTCAACAATTGTGCTTCTACCTCATGCACTAACCCTGCCTTTATCACCTCATATGGATACTTAATGACAAAGCTCATTCTCTCCTTGGCCTTTTGCCACATCTCCTGTGCAACCAAAGCTAACTGCTGCTTGAGGATAGACACTTCTCCTTCTTTCATTAATACTGCACTCAAGCTAATTTCCTCCTGTGCCAACATCTGTTGCTCTAGTACCTGCAAAGGTTCCAATCTCAACCTCTGCATCTCCACAGTGACCTGTAACTCTGCATTCCTCTTTGCCATGTCTTCCAACTCCAAAGCAACCGCTGCCTCCACTTTCTCAGTCCATTGCTTAAACTCCCCTAATGATCTCTTCACTTTTGCTAACTCCATCTTCTGTTTCCCCACTGTTTCCTCCATATCCTGCTCATACTTTACTTTCATCATAGCTATCTGCTCTTCAAACTCTTTCACCTGTGACACCTGTCCTTTAAACTCCATCAACTTTTCTGCATTCCTTTCAGCTTGCATACTCTGAACCTTCAACATATTATTCTGCTGCCTCACAAATTCCTGCACCTGCTGCAGCATCTGAACTACTTTATCCCTGTCCAATTTCCCAGTATCTACTGATACTCCAGAGACTTCCTCAGCACTGAAATCTAATCTAGAAAACACTCTGTTGACTGGTTCAGACTTCTTCCTCTTGTTGGATAATGTGAAAGCCTTACCAAGCTTTATTGGTGTTTCCTCTGCTTTTACCTGCATTGGTGAATCAACATCCATGGTGCCAAAATCTGCAAACTGCATTTTTGCTGTGATTTCTTCAAAGGCCTCTCCTGGAGTATATTTGGCTTTCACCAAATCCTCATAAGCCTCCATATGCTTGGCATTAATCTTCACAAATCCTAACTTTTCAGAATGCACCATGATAGGCTGCTCAATCTGAACTGGCTGCTGCTTCTCCTGCACCAATTTTCTGCTTTCACAGGCCACCTTGCTTCACCACTCTGTACTCTCTGTGCAAAAAAGAACAATGCTGACAAGTAACCACATAACCTACTATTTGCCTGTGTCTTCCTTTTGTCTGAGGAATGAATCTCTGCTGCCAACTTTTCATACACCCAGTGGGCCCAGCTCACTTCTCCTCCTTGCTCTGCATAGCTCAATGGAGCAAAGTTTTCTTTTGACATATAGTCAAACTTCACAATAAAGCATAGCCTCTCCAAGTACCACTTAAGCTGCTCTCTCCTAGCATATGCCACATTCTTTAACATGTAATACTGCCTGCCTCCTTCTCTTGGACCAAACTCCTCTTTCAGTGCTTCCTCTGAACACTTTGGAATAGGTGTATTGGGATACAAAGGCAGCTTAAACACCACAGACACCAACTCCACACTGAGTATCACATGCGGTGACACTCTCCCCTTAGTCTTCCTAAGTATTTCCAACTGAGACTTTGCATACACATTGTTTCTACATTCTTCCCAAGGCAGAATCGCAAACTCATACAATCCTACCTGCTGCAACCATATGGCGTTGCGCTCTGCCTGACAATCTATGTCAACTTTGAAGTCCATAAAAGGGTCCATTAATGCTTGCATCACCTTACATTCTGACACAGGAGTCGGCGTTGGCGTTTCCTCTTCTGCAGAGTCACTATTTTCTGCACTGCTTACGTCAAGCCGCATTGGCAAAGCTTTGCTTCTCAAACGTCGCCCCGAACCTTCGGTCTGCTCCTCATCAGGCTGTGGCTGCATGGCCATCAATTGCTTTGCTTTCGGCATGGCAGGACTGAATAAGACTTCTTCAAGCGAAAACCCGAATCCTCTGCGCTGCTGCATGTGAACAAGACGTACTGAACTTTTGTTGCATGTATGATTATACTCTCTGCACCATGCACACATATCTCCACCCGGTATCCTTGAAGTGCTACGAAACTTCTTTTCAGCACGCTCCCCGAGGCTATTAATTGGGCCTAATAATTTTTTATTAAAAATTCTGACTTGTTCAGTTCCGACACAGGTACTCTTCCAACATCTGCAATGCTGAATCGGATGTGCACTTTGGAACTGCCTGCTTCCTCCAACCTGTGAATTATATGGGATACTATGAAAAGACCTCCTAAAATCCATGCAAGCCAGCATTTTGCCTTTACCTTTTGCTGATTCTGAATCTCCTGGCTGTAGGGGTATTACAGTCATACAGGCTACACTTGGCCAGTCCAAATGAGGTGGCTTTCCCTGAAATTTCTTCAGCCTGAAACCATTAACTACCTTTTCCACTCTTGTACCAAACACATCAGCTATGATGAATGTCCCTTGTCCTTTATCCTGCACAATCTGATATGGTCCCTGATATCTCAATGAAAATTTACCAGGATGTGGTCCCAGCTTAGAGTTGTACAACATTACCCAATCTCCAACCTGAAAGATCTTGAACTTCACATTCTTGGTCACCCATGCTTGTCTTCTTCTTTGTATGACTTCAGTAATGTAAGAGCTTACCAACCTATCCTCCTCCAGCTGCATCAGATATTTGTTCCTGTGTAGTACTGACAACTTTGGAGACTGCTTCTCTGCTGAGACTCTTAAACTTGGTACCACAAACTCCATAGGCACCACAGCTTCCAGCCCATACACCAGCTTGAATGGTGTCATACCAGTAGTGACTTTGAAAGCTATTCTAAAGGACCATAAGGCAGAATCCAACTTATCATCCCAATCCTTCTGATTCTCTGTCACAATCTTTTTCAAAATCCTTATCAGTGTTTTGTTGGAGCTCTCAGCCTGACCATTAGCCTGTGGATGATATGCTGTAGACTTCTTGTGCATAATCATATGTGTCCTTGTTAGCTCTGAAATTACTTCATTCAGAAAATGAGTTCCTCTGTCACTTACCAGCTCCACTGGACAGCCAAACCTGGTCATAATGTTATGATAAAGAAATCTGGCCACACTTGAAGCTTTATTATCCTTCAATGCTACTGCTTCTACCCACTTAGAGCAATAGTCTGTAGCCACTAAAATGTATCTGCATCCCCTCTTGGAAGTTGGTTTAACAGGTCCTACAAAGTCCAAACCCCACTTTTGAAAAGGTTCCAAAGGCAAAATAGGATGATCCCCCATCATATCCCTGTTTGAATCAGGTTGACCTGTTTTCTGACAAATTACACATCTTTTGGCATAATCATGTGCATCCTTTAAAACTGTGGGCCACCATAATCCAGCCTGCAAAATCTTCTTCCCTGTAATATCTCCAGAGAAATGCCCTCCTGCTGTGCCTGAATTTGCTTCCTGCAAGACTGCACTTTGCTCAAATTCTGGCACACATCTTCTTATCACTTGATCAATTCCTTTCTTATATAGTGCCCCTGCAATAACTAAATAGGGTCTGGTTTTCAGTGCAAATTTTCTTCTCTGATCAGCATTGAACTCCCTTGGTATAGTTCCATCAGTCAAAAACATCAGCAACTGATCATACCAAGAATCAGTCACAGCAGTCTGCACATCAAACAGCTGAGCATCAGGAAGTGCATCATCTACCCCAGTAGGTGCTTCACCTGTTTCAATCCTGCTTAGATAATCTGCAATTACATGCTCCTTCCCAGGAGTATGCTCAATCTGAAAGTCAAACTCCTGCAACAACAACATCCATCTTGCAAGCCTTCCAGTAAGAAGTGGCTTCTTGATCAAATACAACAAGGCCTGATGATCAACATGAAAAACTATCTTGTTCCCCAACAAGTAATGCATGAACTTATTCAATGCATATACCATCCCTAAAGCTTCTCTTTCTGTCACAGGATAGTTTCTTTCTGCACCTGTGAGAACCCTGCTTGCATAATACACAAGTCTGAACCATCCCTTCTCCTTCTCCTGCATCAGTACAGCTCCTATTGCTATATCCGAGGCATCAACAAACACATGAAAAGGCAATGACCAATCAGGTGGCTGCAAAATTGGTGCTACTGATATCATTTTCTTCAACATCTGAAATGATTTCTGCTGAGGCTCATCCCATACAAATGCCACATCCTTCTTTGTTAATTGAGTTAATGGCAAGCATACATTAGACAAATACCTCAAATATCTGGAGTGCCACTTTGTCTGTCCAACAAACCTCATTAATTCTTTAACATTGGTAGGAACTGGTGCTGCTTGAATGGCTTCTATTTTCTTGACATCTATGGCCATTCCTGCTTCTGACACCACATGTCCTAAAAGTATTCCACTCCTCACAGCAATTACACTTTTATAAGGATTCAGAGCCATCCTGAATTGTCTGCATCTTTCAAAACAGAGCTTCAGATGTAGCAGATGTTTATCCTTCTTTCCAAACACTGAGAAATCATCCACAAAGACTCTCATAAAGTCCTGTAAGTAAGGTTCAAACACCTTATGAGCAACAAAATTAAATGAAGGTGGTCCATTGGTTAACCCAAAACTCATCACTGTGTAGGCAAAGGCTCCCCATTCAGTTATAAAAGCTGTTTTATGTTGATCCGACTCAGCAACACTAATCTGATTATAACCAGAAAAACCATCCAGAAAGCTGTACATTTCATGACCAGCTACTGCATCCAACACAGCATCACAAAATGGCATAGGAAAGGGATCAGTAATGGTTGCTGCATTCAATTTTCTATAATCCACACATACTCTTAAGGCTCCATTTTTCTTTGGCACAACCAGTATAGGAGACAACCATGATACTTCATGTACAGGTTTAATGAACCCTACTGCCAGGAGCTTATCAAGCTCCTCCTTCACCTGTTTGGGCAAAGTCAGTAGGATTCATTCTATATCCTTAAGGCGCACAATTGGTTTTGCACCCTCTTTCAAATTAATCCTAAGCTGATGTATGTGCTGGGTCAATACCTCTCACCTGAGAATAATCCCAAGCAAACACCTCTTATAATCAACCAATAATTGCAACAGTTGTGCCAGAAATTCCCCCTTGAATGTGTGCACTCACTTTGACCATTCTTGGTTCTGCCTCTGTTCCTAAATTCAGCTCCTGAAGCTCATCCTTTTCTACCCTGCTAGATGCCCCAAACTTCTTTTCATAAATTTCTCAGCCATATCCCTGGCCTCCTTTTCTTCCTGCTGAATCTGTTCCTTATCAGACATAGCATATTTCTGGTCCACCACTGTAACAGTTCCTTACCCTGCACTGTCTGTCCTAGTGCTAAACCTGTATCTGGCTCATCCTGTTCCTTACCTTGCTGTAAACAATGCTTTCCACATCTACATCAAACACAGGTACAACAGTTGGATTGGCCTTCAAGAACTCTTCCTCTTGGTCATCTGTGACCTCATCAGCAAAAATTAATAGTCTGAGCAAACAGTGGTTTCTCACTTAATGGAACCATCTTCCTTCCCTCATAGTATGGTTACTTTCTTTTTCCCTTTTTTCAATATGACAACATTTTCTCCCCAGTCCTGTCTTACTTTAGCCAATCTGAACCAAGGCCTTCCTAACAGCATTTCATATGCAGCTGCTGAGTCTGACATTCTGAGTACAACAAAATTAACAAAAAAGGATAATCCTGACACCTGAATTTCCTGTGCTTTGAGAATTCCCAAAGGTTGTACCCTAGATTGGTCTGCCATTTTCACCTGAAAAGGTGCTGGAGCCAGAGCTCCCAACTCCATTCTTTTGTACACTGCCTCTGGTAAAATATTCACCCCAGAGCCTCCATCCAATAACACATCATCAAAATTTTCTCCAAGAAAATGTACCTTAATAACTGGTACCACAAAGTCCACATCTGCTGGATCAATTTTATTTGCTACTGCTGGAGACAACTGCCTGTCCATTGTGCCAAGTCCATTCAGGTTCTGTAGCTTTCTGAACAATCTGTCTTTGAAAGCTGGAACCAATTGCAACAACTGATCCAAAGATAATTGAAGAGGTGAGCTAATAAGTATTTCAAACCAATCCTTATCCTGTTTATTCTCCACCTCCTTACTCCCATTATTCTGCTCTTGCTTCTCATTTGGGTCATCCTCAACATCCAACTGCTTTGCCTGGTGTTTGGCAATCCTTTTTGTAACCTGGTCTCTTACCCCTTTTTGCTCCTTCCAATCCAAAGGTGCTTTATCCTTAGACCTAGTCACTCCTAGAACTTCAACATGATCCTCCTGCACACATTGGTTACAGTCACAAGCCCATTGATGTTCCTCTTCATTCCCTTGCTGCTCCTGTTCTTGGTCAGTATCTTGAAGCTGCTCATCCTGAGAAAACACATCAAACAAGATTACATTTGCCTGAGCTGCTAGCTGGTTTTGTTGCTGCTGCTGTTGCTGATTTCCAGGTTGATTGGGTTGATTGTACCTTACAATGGGCATTCCCCTTTCTTCCCTATGCTTCACCCATAAAGCACAATTGGGACCTACCCAGTGATCTGGTGCACCACAGTACACACAGGGTCTCCTATTATTATTGTTCTCCTGCTCTCTCCAAGGAGGTCTAGGAGGTCTTGCCCTCTAAAATGGTGATCTTCCCCTAAATGGTACTGCTTGATTTGCTCCAATTTCTGGTCTTCCTCTTCCTATGTTAGGTGCTGTCTGCCCTCTATTCTTTGGATTATACCAACAGCTAGCAGTGCTATGTCCATCCCTTTCACAAATGTGACAATACAATTTTTCTTTAGGTGCTACAACAGAATAACCAAACTTTTTAAGTTTGCCTACCAAATCTTGCTCAATGCTCTGCTTTTGCTTGACTTTCTTCTTCTTACTGCTCTGTTTCTTCTTTCTTTTTTCTGTTTCCTCATCACTATCTGATGGTGAGTCTGAATCTGAGTTTTCACTGGAATCTGTGTCTTCAGATGCTTCATCTGAATCTGAGTCACTGTCTTCTTTTCCTTTTGCCTTGGTCATGCCAAGTCTCTTCTCCACCCTTGCAACAGCAGTAACAAGGTCATCCAGACCTCCAGCAATATCAATGCTAGCTACTGCTCCCTTTAAGCTGCTTCTCAATCCTTTCAAAAAATAACCTGCTAACATTTCATTAGTGGGTCTTTCATTCCCCTGCAATCTTTCTACTAAAATTCTGAACTTCTGTGCATAGTCTTCAACCAGCATCTTATTTTGCTTAATGTCTCTGAGTTTTCTCAGGACATCAGTCGGAGTCTTCTCCTTTCTAAATCTCTGCAGAAATGCCTGCTTCAAAGCATTATAAGTAGCAAAATGTGCAATGCCATATTGGCTGAACCAACTCATGGCCTTTCCTTCCAATGTGGCAGCAAACTGTTCCATCTTAACTCCATCAGCATACATCACCTGATAGCCACTTGCCTGCCACTTAGTTTCAAACTGTGCCACATGATAGTCAGCATCTTCCTTACTCCCTGCTCTAAACTTGGTTGCCTTGACCTTTGGGTTGGGTGGTGGTTGAGCCATTGGAATGGGTTGTGGTGGTCTCCTAGGTCTTTGCCTGGTAGCCCCCTGAAGTGGGTCAAACTGGATCCTTCTCCTGGTGGTTCTTCTTGCCAGGAATAAAGCTCTAATAAATTGCCTCACTCTCTCTTCTCCTGCTGCTCCTGATCCTACCCCTCCTTGGTCTACAGGTTGCTGCCCCTGAGCATCGGGTGATTGTTGATTGTCATGATCATAGTTAAATGGATCAATGTTTCCAGCCTGTGCTTGAGCCCTTGTGTAGTACACTCTTCCTACTCTCCTGTCTCCCTCTGACATGCATCATTACTTGAAAATAAACGTTAACCCAGCGGGATCGCCAAATGTGTTGTGGATTAGGTCAACACATGAACATCATGCACAACAAGAATGACAATCTACTCCACCATGCTTCATCAACAACAATTCAGACACAGTAAACATAACTACTCAAAGAATATCAGAGTAAGAGACAATACACTAAATAGTTACTGCACTACACCATCATCATCACATTTATATCAGAGAACAGATACATCATGCACAGATACATTCCCCACTTATATAGATAAATCCGACTTAACTACCCAGTCACAAGACATTCAGCAGACTGCAACTGAAAGACAGTTACATCCGACTTGGCAAAATACAGCTCAGTAAATATCTGATAAGTCAAAATCCGACTTAGCTATTCAGAGTCAGTTTCTAACATGTGCCTCTCAACACACCATCATCATCACCATCACCATGCACAAAAGATGAGCACCACACCTCCACACCACTTGTAATTAAGGGTTGAAGGCACAATTTCAAGAAGAAGAAGGGTGGACACACTCATGATATTCCTCGCCATCAACTTCCATCTCTCCATTATGCCTCCTACGATCTTGTTCCCTTCTCATTTTCCTGCCATACGCTACCTATTGTATTCATCTTTTGCAAGCAATCAACACACTCCATCTTGGTGCCATACTTTGTGTCGCTTTGGATACATCTCATTGTGAGTATGGTATATGCTTGTTCCTTGCCTTTTTTTTTCTGCTTATGTAAAGGTGTGAGGATTCGCCACCATACACACACACTCTCTCTCTCTCCCTCTCATATTCCTATCATCTTGCTACTTCCATCTTGAGGTGTGCGGATTCGCCACCTCTTGTATGATAAGTGAGCATACTCGCAAGTTTCCCCTACCTCCTTATCTTCCTTACTAACATGCACGAGTAGCAAGCCCACTCACTCATTCAACACTCCTCTCACCTTATTCTCCGACCACCCCATTCCACATTTGGGCGTGGATCTTGAAATGTTGCCGTTTTGGCACTCCTCTTGAAATAATTTCTGACAGGGGACCAGGTTTTCGAGGAGACCTTGTAGGAGAGCTAATGGAGAAGTTAGGTATCTCACGAAGACACTCAACTCCCTACAGCTACCCACAATGCAATGGTTTGGTGGAAAAGGTAAATGGTATGATCTGCAAGATCATCACTAAACATGTAAACAATCACAAAAGTGATTGGGACAAGCATCTTATGGCTGCACTTTGGGCTTATCACACTTCATTTCGCACATCCCTTGGGTTCACACCATATCACTTGGTGTTTGGTAAGGAAGCCATTTTACCCATTGAAGTACAATTGGCTAGTCTCAGGGTGTTAGCTAGGCAGGTGGAACGTCCTAATGCTCATCTCCACAACCACATTCTTGATCTAGAGAGGCTTCAACTAGACAGAGAAGATGCTATCAACTATTATGCAGCACAGTCAGAGCAACGTCGACTTACCTTCAACAAGGGACTTAGGGCAAAAGGTCTCAAGAAAGGTATGCTGGTCCTACGGTATGATAACAGATTTGACACTAGGAAGGATAAAAAGTTTTCACCCAGATAGGAGGGGCCATTTGTCATTAGAAAGCGCTACGCCAATGGCAGTTACCGATTGATGGATGCAGATGGTAGGCTCCACAAAACACGTGTCAATGGATGGAGGTTGAAGCAATACTTTTTGAGATTTGATCAAACACCTATGATGGAAATCCCCGAGGAGGGAGACTCCTCCACCTCAATTGAAGAAGAATCAAGTACAACGCTAGAGGCATGAATACCTCTAGCCTTCGGGGGAGGGCTAATGAGGCAAGCTTTTCCATGCATGGGAACCCCCCCATATATCTTTGCCCTTTTACCAAAATATTTCCTATTATATAAGTTACTTTTGATTTTTCTTCCCTTTTTCACAAAAGTTTTAGCCTTTATTAAATAAATAAGACTTATGCTAATCAATCACGACGTAGCATAAATAAGTAAGCTTTCTTTGTTGATATCTCTTTTTACCTTAAATATTAAATATATATATTCTAAATTACATTATATAGTTTCATATTTTCTAATATATTTTTCATGTATATATATTATTCCACCCTACCTAATATTTTATTCACTAGTTTTCATTTTCAAACCTCAACCCCACTTTCAAATTTCAATAATACCTCCATCTAGATTATTGTCAATCTTTTCAAAACTCTAGGTCATGTTTTCATACACATGAAGGAGCTTACACTTGAAGGCAAGAGAGAAGTCCACTCAAAGGGGACCACCAAAAGACCTTTGCAGCCACAAATAATACATTATTTGGCTGAATTGTTTAAGTAGAGAAGAATCCCGAATCTCAAGGAGTGTTCAACATAAAAGATGTAGCTCGTGAGCTCAACTTTTAGCTCATTTTTTTCAGAATTTTTGGAGGTATGAACGCGGAGCTATGATTTTTGTGGTGGACCCCAGTTTTCTCATGTAATGGTGACATAAGCCATCCCCAATTTTCTTCCCTCTAGAATGGCTATGGTTCTACAAGTCTTCAAGCATGATTACAAGAGACAAGGATCTTTTAATGAGGTCTTGGCTAGTCTAGAGTGATTCTATCACCATTTTTGGAGGATCCATCCTCATCAACAACTATCCACCTTCGACAACCTCTCTTATAAATTTCTTACCTCTCTCTTCTCTCCCTAATAAGCTTATGTCTAGCCAAAGCTAGACTATTGTAAATATCTCCTATCCTCTACATCCTACCCACATTCTCTCTTCTTCTCTCTCTATTGACTCTGGTATTTTAAATAATGAGGAGACAAGATGGGAGCCACAGTCACATGCACCCCATTTTCCTAGTCACCAGAGTGGGTCACTCACTTCAATTAGAAATATTGCTAAATCCTCTCCTCCTTCCCTATATAAGGAGGCCATGAGAGCTCGCTTGGAAAACACACACACACACACACCTATCCATACACACTCTTGTGCTACATGCTTGTAGCATGAACCCTAATTACATAATCACAACACCATCATCATCACCATCACCATGCACAAAAGATGAGCACCACACCTCCACACCACTTGTAATTAAGGGTTGAAGGCACAATTTCAAGAAGAAGAAGGGTGGACACACTCATGATATTCCTCGCCATCAACTCCCATCTCTCCATTATGCCTCCTACGATCTTGTTCCCTTCTCATTTTCCTGCCATACGCTACCTATTGTATTCATCTTTTGCAAGCAATCAACACACTCCATCTTGGTGCCATACTTTGTGTCGCTTTGGATACATTTCATTGTGAGTATGGTATATGCTTGTTCCTTGCCTTTTTTTTTCTGCTTATGTAAAGGTGTGCGGATTCGCCACCATACACACACACTCTCTCTCTCCCTCTCATATTCCTATCATCTTGCTACTTCCATCTTGAGGTGTGCGGATTCGCCACCTCTTGTATGATAAGTGAGCTACTCGCAAGTTTCCCCTACCTCATTATCTTCCTTACTAACATGCACGAGTAGCAAGCCCACTCACTCATTCACCACTCCTCTCACCTTATTCTCCGACCACCCCATTCCACATTTGGGCGTGGATCTTGAAATTGTTTTCCATGGCATGCTTCATTGTGTATATGTATGCGTCTGAGCCGCATATCTTGCTAGGTGGTGCCCCTATTGTGTATCCCCCATGATGAGGCCATTGTGCATAGTCTTGGTGTAGAGGCCACCAGGTCTATTTTTCACTTCCGCCTCTCACCACATCCACCCCTTTGTCACGCTTCATCCTCTTCCTCGAGGACACCAAATACAAAGGGAAGTTGGACCTCCACACCTTTTTTACTCGTCTCCCTGACCTTGACGCCACAGTTGCCCTTCACATGGATGCATTTGAGGAGATTTTTGCGTTCATGGAGGAGCACATCATAAAATATTCTGTATCTATTCCTCCACATGCGGGGATCTGGGTGCCTTGCGATCTTTTGCGCTATATACACAAAGGTGATCGCCCATTCTCCAAGCGGTTGCAACGATTCCAAGAAATTGCAACCGATGGAGGCCATTACTTGGACGAGCAAGCCCCTGGGGTGTCAGCGCTCAAGAAGCGCAAGTTGGGGGTGCAGTACCTTTCTCGGCTCGCAACATTTATCTTCTTGGTGAGCAAGGAACCTGATCTGGAGGAGCTCCACTTACCACACCTTCAAGTTGGGTGCTTTACAAGGACACCAAGGAGCAGTAGGTTATACCCATGAACCCTGCAGCAGAAGGAAAAGCACACTGGCTCGAGTACCCTAGGGGTCTTGAGAAGTGGTTGAGAAATCCATAGTTGCGGCTGGCCCTAGTGACACTCCAGTGCCACTACCACTGACGGATGTGGCTATCCCAGAGGTAGAAATAAGCCGCTTCTCCTCAGTGTTAGTGGATGGGGAGGAGTATGTGTTCCTGCATGATTTGGAGAAAGCATTTGGCCTGCACATGGATGAATGCTTGAGCCTGCAATGAAACAGCAGCAAATGTCCCTTAGACAATACGCCAGATGCCTTAGAAAGCAAGCTCTTTCTAGATGGGGACTCTGTTGCTGACACTATTGCAGTTGTATGTGCGGAGGTCCTGGCAGCAGAGCAGTTGCACGTGGCCGATGAAGATTTCCAAGCCACGCAAGCCAAGGTTGAGGCTGCTAGGATGCCTATGCCATTATGCAACCTCCCATCTGATGATCCAAAGCTCGTATCTGTGGTGCATGGGAGCATTGACTTGGATGCAAAGGGCAACAGGGAGGAGGACGACAAGGAGCAGGAGGTAAACTGTATCCTAATTTTCATGTTACTATTTTATCCTTCATTGTCTTTTTTCTCAACCTTCATCGGTTTATGACAGGATGTTGTGGAGGTTGATGATTTTGCTGCAAGGACGGGTGGCAAGCGGACAGGCTTTGGACCTCAAGCTTCCCTTGCGCATTACCTAAGACAACTCCCCCCTGGTGATGTGGCCATTATCCATAATGAATTTACTCACCAAGCCCATTTTATGACTTGGTCGTTAAAAGCTTTGAGCAAGTTTTTGTGTTTGAGCACCGTTGCTCAAACTGTGCATCAAGTGTTCCTAGTGCGTAGATCCCTTGTATGCACAGCGTTTGGCACTGGCTTTCGTGGTAAAGTGCTTGCCCAGATAGGGATACATGCTTCCATTGGCTCAACTGACCCAAAGGCCATAGCGCAGTCCCTCTTGACTGGGGAGTTGCCTTACGCGCAAAATAGGCGCCAGGAAATGATCAAAAAAATTATGAACTCCTTAGATACATGATGTAAAATCACCGTTTTGGAAGGAATAAAAAATATTTGAAATTGTCTCTCTATATTGCAAATTCTTTTGAATGTGATTTGTCAATCTTCAAAATTGTTTCAATTGGTGATATGAATTTTTTTTTAATTGGTGACTTTGTAATTTCAAGTTCTGTATGTAATTGCAGTCAATTTCAGTAAATTTGTGCTTTTTAAGTACCCTTGGGGGTAGATAAGCCTATAAGGGCCAAAAAAAAGCCTGGCCATAAGGGCGCGCAAATGGCCTATCCATCAGTTTTGGATGGGCCATTTGCGCACCCTTGTGGCCAGGTTTTTTTTTGCCCCTATTAGGCTAATCTACCCCCTAGGATACCTACAAAGCACAAATTGATTGCAATGGATTGGTTTTGCATCACTCATTTAGATGCACCCTTTTTATGGCAATTCCAGCATATGTTCACACTCAAGGACACTAGAAAAGGTGAAATCAATTATGAGATGAAGTTTCCAGCACACTATCACCTGCTTCAGCTATACTTAGTACACCCCTGCACCAAAAAGTCCAATTACATTGGACATTTGAAAAATCCAAATTACTATTGCATAGACACTTGGTTTCACAATATGTTATTTATTTTTATATCCTATAGGGAATTCAAAGCTTGAAATGGCCAAAAAAGGGTGTCCACAAGGATTCATGTAAAATAATGATGCAAAATCAATAGGTTTTAGTAAATTTGTGCTTTGTAGGTATCCTAGGGGGTAGATAAGCCTACAAGGGGCAAAAAAAAGCCTGGCCACAAGGGCGCGCAAACGGCCCATCCATCAATTTTGGATGGGCCATTTGCACTCCCTTGTGGCCAGGCTTTTTTTTGCCCCTAGTAGGCTAAAATACCCCCTAGGATACCTACAAAGCACAAATTTATTGCAATGGATTGGTTTTGTATCATTCATTTAGATGCACCTTATAGGTTTATCTACCCTCAAGCGTACTTAAAAAGCACAAATTTACTAAAATTGAATGCAATTACATATAGAACTTGAAATTACAAAGTCATTTCATTACAAAGATAATAGACACAGTAGACACAACTGTTGATCATATTGTCATTGGAAAGTCAAATCATTACAAAGATAAGGGTGTGCAATACAAAAAGAGGGGTAACTTCGGCTAATGCTCAAAGTCTTGTCGCAATCGACGTGCAAGCTACATATCTTTTGGCTATATTGCCACTCGCTTTGCATGTATGGCGCATAGGTTGGTATCTTCCAACACCGAAATGATGTGGGCCTCTGCAACTTCTTGAATAGCCTCTAGCGCTATTGCTTGCATTCTATACTGATTTCCATAGCTTTGAAGCACCTCCTTCACAGTGCGAGCAAAGGGGCGCGTCGAATCAAAAGCTCCGTCGTCTTCTGGTAGTGGCAGATTTCTGCAAATGCCCTTGCTATTTTTCGCCGCCGCTGCGGTTGTCTTGGGGGCACTTGCACATTTGCTGGTGGGCGGCGTTTAGGCTTCTTGAAAAACTTAGACTTGCGTCTGTTTACATGCTTAGGGGCTGGTTCTGCAACCTCTTCTGATTCTTCCTCTTCCCTTGGCTGCCGATCTTGTCGTGTGGGGAGAGGTCCCTGGCCTCCAGGCAATGTCTTCCCCCCAACGGCCACCCGGTGTGTGCGCGGTATTTTTTCTCGCAGCCATGGTGGCTCACTCTCTGATTCAGTGTCTGTATGGACCACACGAGTCCTGGATGGTCCTGCTTGTGATTGGTGGCGCGACGGCTGCTCCCTATCGGACTCTGTTATTTGCTGGCCCTCTTCTTCTCTTCAGCGCTGGGCACGTTGCTTCATTCTCCTTCTAGGCGTTATATCTTGGGGAGGTGGAGATTCAACAGTCCTCGATGATTCTCGTGCCCTACCACCATGCCCACTACCAGATGAGTTCCTGGAACGGCCAGGCGTTCGTGGCCGTTTTCTTGTGCCTTTAAGCCATGACGGCTTCTCACATCCTTGGAGGGTGTTTTTGTTGGCAGGTGGATGCTCTTTCGCGGTTTGTTTGGTGCGCGCCATTTCGTTGGTAAGAGCTCACCTGTTCTTAAGAAATGAGTGGTTTATGAGAGCATGCAATATTCATAAGGGCCCATTTAAAAAGGGCCCTGTTCACACTAATTTTTTTAAAAAAAGTATTATTTTTTAAATAAACATGTCGCTAAGAGTTGGACCTTGCGTTCACGTTTAGTGACTCGCGCAGTATCCACGTTGATCCTTGTCGCACTCTGCATCGCCGCCATGCAGCATGCTTGGTGGGACCTTGCGACATTTGCCACTTGTTGCTATGCTCTTGACGACTCCATTTCCGCACTTCAATAGAAATCTTGGATTGTCACGCACGCTTCATTGTGAGCTTACGAGCAAATGTTGTGTGAAAAAACCAATTGAACATCTCCTCCAAATAATTGGATTGCACCATTCCACCACCATGTCGAGTATTTTTGAAGTACACTCCCCTTACTCGATAATGGGACTTCTCCATGCCTTGAGTGCTAAAAATTTCAAGCGATCCATACTTGTGCATAAAAAATGCACCATGCGCAAACAATATATGTTGTTCACATGAGTAAACGATCCACATTATTAAATAAAAACAATCCCTTGTAATGAATACACCATGTAAAATGACTTACCATGTAATGTGTGATGTTATTTTCACCCCAAGAAAGGGTGAAGACCTTGGTAAAATCCGCCAAGGCTTCTTGAAATGATTGGCGTTGTTCTTCTGTTGTGCTGTTAAGGCCCATAAGCTTGACCATTTTATCAAAATGTGCCCAAACCTGCTTGCGCTTGTTTACAAGCTCGCCATTTGAATCATTGTCGGTAGTAGCTTTATATAACTCCTTCCAAAGCTCCCAAAGGTTACCTGCCTGCTCGTTGGAGCTATTTTGAGCATCATACCGACTTGGCTTTCCTTGGGAAACTTTCTTCAAAAAGTGTCTAGCTTTTTGTCCACTCATTGACACTTGTTGAGCAATTTCATGGGCCTCCCCTGTGTTTTTTGCAGCAACGATAGACACATTTCCACCGTGACAGCCAATGGAATTCAAGAGTACCTCCACTCTTTCGATCGCTTCCTAAGACTTTTCCAACGGTTTCATTGTGAAAGCATAGTCAATGTGGAGCTTCAATAGCCTATCAAAAATGCGCATGAATGCGTGTAATGTACAAAAATATACATTCGATAGAGGAAATCGAAAGATTGGATTCCAAGCGTGGTCCTTTTGATCACGGTCTGGGGCATTGAGCATGGGACATCTCAGAATAGACGCTTCCCATTCTCTACCTTCATCTCCGACATCACAACAATCTAACCCTTGTTCTCCATGCCCTTGCCATGGAAGCACACTACAAGATGCTATTCATATTAGCGACGCTCAAAAAAAAAAATCCCAGCGTCATTATGAGCGTCGCTATGAGCATCGCTATGAGCGTCGCAAATTTACAAGTAACTTTGCGACGCTCATAGCGACGCCGGCTAGGCTAAAAAAATAATAGAGAGCGCCCAAAAACTCAGATCTGAGTTTTTCGGCGCCCTCAAGCAAGGAGCAGGTAACGCTCCTCTCTCTCTCTCTCTCTCTCTCTCTCTCTCTCTCTCTCTCTCTCTCTCTCTCTCTCTCTCTCTCTCTCTTTCTTCTCCACACACACACACACACACACGAGGAGAGGAAGGAGAGCCAGGTATGCTCCTTGCCTCTCCTCACTCTCATGTTCCCTTCCCCTCTTTCTCTCTCCCTCTCTCTCTCTCTCTCTCTCTCTCTCTCTCTCTCTCACACACACACACACACACACACACACACACATAGTGTTTTTGAGAGAGAGAGAGATAGATAGATTTTATTATCGTCCTCGGAGGTCAAATATGACCTATGGGACCAAAGTTACATGTGATGTAGTATGTGTATGGCTGATGAGTGACTCTCGATGCTCCAAAATTGTAGTGATGAGAGTCGCAATGGAGATCCCACACTTTGGCTGGGAGAGGAAAGTGTGTAGGTCTAAGTTATGGCTGAAAATGTGAGAGAAGCAATTTCGGATGTGATCAAAAGCTGAGCACTCTAGTAGTGTGTGGTACTCAGACTCTAGAACTTGCAGTGAGCATAATGTGCACAATCGATTTGACTCTTCTCCATTGCCCCAACGCCCTATCTCGCATCGAAGGAAATGGGAGCTAAGCCGAATTGCTGCGATAGTGCGTATCGCGGACAAGGGAATAGGCTCAAGCATGTAAGTGTGAGTACGGTTTCCTCTCTCAGCGAAGAACATGGTTTTGTAGTTGGGGGCAATATAGGTGGTGTAATGTATGAAGCGTGACCCACCGGATTTCTCCCAAGCCGTAATACATTGGCGTTGTAGAAAAGCTTCATTCACTTGAGAGTCAATTGAAGCATCATGTAGCAAGTGTAATGCATCCCATCTTCCAAACCACTTCTTTATGTCTTGCATCCATCCCGTGCTCAAGATCTTGCTTTTATGCGTCTTTTGAACTTTTTTGCTTACTTCCCATGCAATTGTAGGAAGTCGATGTGAGGGGTTTTGACGCATCTTTATCATGTACTCCACAACCCTTTCCATGCCCATAACCTCAATTGGAAGAGATCCCGACTCAAGAAGTAGGAGCATATATGGTGTTTGTGTCTTAACTTGGAGAAAGTTTGTAAGAAAACGCTTTTGGACATTCTCAAACTCTTTCCAAGTAGACTTTGAGATGCTCCCGCCCCACACTTCAACTCCATAAAGAAGAACCAGTGTCACCAATGCATCAAAAAGATACTTCTTGAGAACCCAACACTTGATGTTTCCCGCATTACACATGTTCTCAAATGCATAATATGCTCTCTTTCCCGCTTCCAAACGACGCATAGCACATTCATGCCACTTGTGATTGGATGGAACCTCAAGGCCAAGGTACTTAAAGCTCTCAACAACTTCAAGTGTCTCGTTGTTGTACACAATGCATGGATTCTCCTTATGGTTGGTTTTCACAAGCATAACCTTTGTTTTGGATTCATTTACAATCAGCCCACTATGCAAGCAAAAGTTCTCAAGGACAACCATAAGCTTTTGTGCATCTTCTAAAGTGTGTGCTAGAAGCACTACATCATCCGCATACAACAAAAGCATGATTACCGCATTGCAAATAGTGACCTCTTCAATACCTTCTTCTTGCATAAAGTCAAGTACCATTTGTTCCAATTGATCGATGCATAGACCAAAGAGAGTTGGTGACAATGGACATCCTTGTTTCACCCCAATAGTGCTTACAAAAATTTCTGAAATTTCCCTTCCCATGCGCAATTGACAAATCACCTTCTCATAGATTCGAGAAACCGCAAGCATAAACTCACTTGGCACTTGGAGTTCTTCCATCCTTCTCCACAAATTGTTACGTGGAATCATATCAAAGGCTTTCTTAAAGTCCACAAAACAACAATACAATCGCTTGCCTTTCAACCGACTTTCCTCCATGAGAACACGAAGAGTGACAAGATGATCGATGGTGCTATGGCATCGACAAAAACCCGCTTGTCCCTTTGCACGCTTGTCATTCTCTTCAGCCCAATCACTCAATTTCATCTCCATTATGCAGCCAAACAACTTTGCCATAAGAGACCCAATCATTATAGTCCGGTAGTTGCTTACATTCTTTACATCCCCTCCTTTATGTAAAGGCTTAACCCAATTAGTACTCCAATCATAAGGCATACCATGTTGAAGTGCAAGGTTGAACATATCACACATCCTGTTAAGGCGGTTACGCCGCTAGCGGAAGCTAAATAGCGAGAACTCAACCAACAACAGAATTTGTCAGACGAGGACGAAGCTTGACCCGCAGGCGCATGGAAACAACTAGGTGGGTGTCAAATCACCTACTCGACCTTCTAATGACAATCACTACTAAGGAAATCAAATCTAAGTTCTAAAATACGCAAGTGACTGAAATCCGTACTACGAACGAATGCTATACGAAACAGATCTAGAATCATTGAATTGATCTCAAACTCAAGGGGAAGTCTATACACTAGGTAAGAACAACACCCTAAAGACTTGAACTGCAAAATCAACCTATAACCACTCCGTGCGGTAAACGCGTATGAAGACAGGCCGAAAAATACAGGTGACCGAAACTTGACCCCGATGGTACTAATGTGTAGCTCTATTCGTTGTGGTTCTATAGATATGCTGCATGCTCTATTCCGACACACGAGTTGGAACTTACCACACGTAGAAGCCGATAGCGCGCACTCTTGGTATCTGTGCGTAGCTCTCACCGTTGCTAACACAATGGCGGTGTCGCTTCTCCAATGGCGGCCCCGTAGCTCACGTAGCAAGAAGATAAGACTCTCTCTCTCTCTCTCTCTCTCTCTCTCTCTCTCTCTCTCTCTCTCTCTCTCTCTCTCAGACACAGTCACGGCGCTCAAGAACTCACTTTGATTAATTGAATCCTCCTTAGGTTACAAAACTTTGGCTTATATACCTCAGCCTTGGAGGTGAGAACATCTCTAATTATTTACATCAACAGGTGAAATTACTTCGGGACTACAAGCAGGAAACTCAATTGAGTCCCGTTACTTAATGAATGGCTCAAATCAAAATTAATGTCGGAAAGACATTTATTACAATCAATGGTTACAAAATGATGGGTGTGAGCAAAAATGTGGGTGTGATCCTCTGCTGGCTCAACACTTCCTCTGCTGGCTCAACACTCCCCCCCTCCGCGTTCATGTCGTCCCTGACATGACTTTTAGGCTTGGTCAATAGAGTCCTGTCGTCTTGAGCATCTGCAAATGTGATTCGTAGAGTAGGTTGCCGATGGTCAAGGTTGGGCCGAATATTTTTCTTTCGTGAGTGAAAAAGCCGGTGTAGAAAGCTTCTTCGAATGTTTGCATGTGGAAGCTAGGCAAAAACATAATTCTTTGGTATAAGAGATGTAACACCTTTGGTGATGGCTGCAATGAAAGATCATACATCATATCCGTCACTGTGTCGGCCGTCGATAGTAGACTCGAGGTCGTGGCTTTATCTGGCGCGAACACTTCAATGCATGCTAAGAGAGTCCTGCAGATTTTCTTTAGCATCTGACACGAAAGGTCAAGAGAGCCAGTAAAGAGTTTGATGGTGCCCATTAGGGTTTTCACCATGTAGGCTTTACCTATTCTCTCTCCTGCCTTTGGTCCTGGCATCCTTGGGTAATTAAGCCAATTTGGCTTCTTTTCTGCAATCCTGCCATGCTCTTTCCGGCTTCTGACTCTTGGCACCGGGCAGAAGGTTGCATCCTCCCGAATCTCCTTTGGAGCCTCTACCAAGTAGATGAGGTAGGCTGGGTATTTGTTCAGCCAACCTTTCCTCCATCTAGGTTGAGAATCTACAATCTTCTTTGATTGTTCATCTTTTGTGATGTCGCCTTCGTAAAGAGCGACATACTGCTCCTCCTCTATTCTCTTTTTCGTCTTTATCACTTCAAATTTCATCAGAGGGAAAGGCAGGCTGGGTTGCATCCACTCTTCATGGAGCACTTTTGTGTCTAAACCTTGAAGTCTAATGGAGATGAGGAGTCTCCTTTCCCATTCCATTTCCGCCTTGGCACTTTCCTCTGTTGACTTTTCTATTTGGTCCTGGAGCCTTTGTTCTTCTTCTTCAGAGATTCCTAAAGTTGAGGCCACTTCTTGAACTGGGGCTGGATCTTCAATTGTGGTTGCCTCTCCAGTTTCTGGTAGCTCTATGGCTGCTCCCCCTGCTTCTTCTTGTGGTGTCTCTGTTTCTCTTCTTTGTTGCTCTTGGAGGTCTTGGAGCTGTTTGCGGAGGGCCTCATTTTCTGTCCTTAGTGTTTGGTTTTCTGATGTGAGCCTCTCCTCTGCAGCCAATGATCCCTCCGCCATGTGCAATCTTTGCACTTGCTCTAACCTTAGCTCTCTTTGCAAACTTCTGACCTGATCTTCCAGAGCTGGTACGAGGGCTCCCTCTTGTTCTGTTCCTGCTCTGCTAGCTCTAGGGGTGGTCCTGAGTCTCGTGATTGTCCTTTCTTGAAGTTCGACTCTTTCCCTTAGCTCAATGATCTCATCCTTGGTTGCCTCCAGCTCATCTTCTATTCGCTCCTTTGCTTCCTGTGAACTTGCTACCTCTCTTGAAGCTTCGGCTAGTTGGAGTATCAAGCCGTCTCTCTCGTTTTCTGCGTCGTAGAGTGATGCTTTATGACTTTCAGATTCAGTCATAGCATTCTCTAACTTCTTCTGCAACTCTGCTTCCTTTTGTTTTGCTGTCTCAATTGCTACTTCCTTTGCTCTGGATCTTTCTTTAATCTTGCTGAGCAGTTCATGCACCATGTGCATGTCTTTTTCATCTTCATCTGTCAACTTGACAGCTCTTTCTGCCACCACCTCCAATGGCTTCGGCTCTTCTAGTATGTTCTGTTCGTCCATTTTCTCTTCACTCTCCATTGTACCCTTTGTCTTTTCCTTCGTCCCTTCCGATCATCTTGTTTTCGTAGGGATATCCCATAAACTGCATCCAGGGCCTCTTCTTCACTGTATCCGATCGCTACCAGATCCTCATAATCATCTTTCTTTTGCTGAACTGGATCTATCTCCTTTTCCTTGGTCCCGGCCTCCGGCTTTTCCATAACTTCTGTTTCTATTTCTATTGTGGTCTCCTCCACAATAATTTCCGTCTTCTTCGGGCTTGGTACATCAGTAAAGGAGGGCTGATTGTCCTCAGTCATCTTGGTTTTCCCTTTGTTTGCTTGCCCGTCTTTCTCTCGAAGTTCAGTAGACTCATCTACTTCCTTCTTCTCCTTGTCGTCCTTTTTCAGCTCAGCTTTTCAAAGCTGTACTTCCTCTTCAGTATAAGGCTCGACAGGTTGCTGCTCCAGTATGGCCTCCGACTCCTCATAAGCTCTAATATATTGATCATATTGATCAACATGTGGCCTGGCTGAGCTGGTTCCGACTTTAGTGGGGTCTGGCACCCACATTTCTTCAAAGTCCCCCTTTAGAGCTCTTTCCGCTCTAAACTGCTCCACCAGCCTTTCCATTCTTGCGGCTTTTTGACTTTTGGTTTGCTTGGGATCAGCCTTCTTCTTCGCTTTCTTCTTGAGCGGCTCGTCCACAGCCTCTTCAGGTTCTGAAACTATTTCTAGTTTTTGGCGTGCTCTTGTGGACGCCCTCTTGGATACTTCTTGCTGTTCTTTCTCTTCATCGGCTTCTCTAAGCCACTCATTCTGGGAGGGAACCCGTGGCCCTTGATCCCTCGCTCCAATAGCTTCATAAGCTATTCTTGTTAGGATTTCTCCTCCTCCTATGTACTTTGGCTTCTGGTTGTGCATGGCGATTACTTGCTCGTGGATGTATTGAGCATAATTCACCTCTTTTGGCATGTTGCTCTTCAGTGCCCATGTGATGGTTGTCGCAATGGCATGGGGTGGTGTAGTATACTTCTGCGGTCTTTTACTGCACACATGGAGAAACTGGTTGTATAATCGGCAAAGGGTTGCCGCTCATTGATCTGCCATATCTCCATAGGTTGTATTTTGTTTCTTTGATCCATAGACCTCTATGGCCTCCCTTCTTTCTCTGACAGAACTCCCTTTGTTGTGCAGCTTCAATGCATCTGCAATGAGCTGTGGAGTGATCTGTACTTCAACTGTTTCTCCATCCATGGCTGTCAACGTGGCTTTCCCATCCTTCTGAATGGATGTTGCCAACTCATACACTCTTCTTGTGTCTACACCTGATGGTCTCGAGGTGAAGAACCTGTGTAAGTCAGCCTTTTCCAGGTATCTGCTGATGTTCTCTGATCTGCTATAATCCACTAATTCTCGTGGGATCATAGGTACATCGACCGATTGCCCTTGAGGATTTCTGAAAGTCCCCTGGTAGATCTTTATTCCCTCTTTTTCTAGTACTGCTTCCTCCACCCAAGTCTTGGTTGGCTTGAGGGTTTCTGTTGGAATATCAAAAGGTTCTGCTTCTGCAAGAGCATTCTTGATGGTTGGTCTTTTTCTCTTAGTTGCCGATGACTTAGCGGAATCCATGGATCCTGTAACTCCAATTACAGAAGTTAGCATCTTTTTAGTATTGAAAGCCGAAATGAAGCTTTTAACTATTCAAATGACTTGAAAATTAAAACATGAGCTATTCAGGGCCTAAGGATGCAATGTAGGTGAAAAAATATGCAAACTGGGCTCAAAAACATGCTTGAGACATTATACGCGTATGATGTCTTTTGTGTCATAATGACTTCATATTGGTTGTGCTTGTAGCTGATAGTGTATACATGAGTATCATATGCTTGGATTTGAGTTTGGATCCCATTTGGTCAAGTTTTGGCCAGTTCAGTCCAGTTCAGGCTCTTGGCAAAATTTTGAAAGGGAAATGGATTTTATGATCTAAATTGGATAAAACTTGGTGGTTCACCTTCAAATGGCATGCAGATCACTTCTGTTTGGTGGTTGAAGCCCTGAGGTGCCAAAATCACATAGTGAGACATCATACGCGTATGATGTCTTTTAGTGCATTTTTGGACCAATTTTCTCTATAAGCTTGGTTTTGGCTTTAGATAGGCTTATTCAGTGGATTTATCAAGTTTGGATAGAATTTGGACTAAAAATGGCTCTGGAGACATCATACGCGTATGATGTCTTTTTCATCAATTTTTCATGGGATTGGTTCTGTGGACTCTCCATGTGCTAGTGAAGGACTGTTTATACTCAAATCTTGGTTTGGACTTGAATATGTTGGATTTGGGACAAAAATAGGCTTTGTATGAAGGATTTTCTCTTAATTGGGCTAATGGGGTGATCCACTTGACCAAATGGTTCCAAACTTCATATGTAGCATGTATTAGATATATATAATGGATGTATGATGACAAATGAGCATTTTTGGCTCTGTAAGTGCAAATAGACATTATACGCGTATGATGTCTTTTGTGTCAAAATGGTGCTTTTTGGTTCCAGATAGCTTGTAGATGTGTTAATCAACAATCCTACAAAGTTTCAATGAGTTTGGAGTTATTTTGACAAAATTAGGACCAAAAATCAATTTTATGCCTACTTTGCGTCTTTTTGGTTTTCCTTGGGTTTTCTAACTCCAATTCTCATGATACTTGGTTCATAGGATGTGATTAACATGTGGAATGAGGCTATGCACTCAAATGTTGAAATGGATGTGAAAATCATGCTGTGAGACATCATACGCGTATGATGTCTTTTCTTGAAATGTTGGTTTTTTTGTGCAAAGAATGCTTTGTGCTAGTGCCCTAAGCCCTGCTAACTAGTTTTCAACTTAAAAAGTCATCAGTTTAGCTAAAAAGCCCCCTTATAGGCATTTCAGTCTCCGAAGTCGTCTTTTTGCCTTGGAGTTGAATTTCTTCAACTTTTCTTCTCGAGAGTTGCATTTCCAGCTCATTGGATATGTTGTGAAGCCACCTATTTGGTTGAACTTGACTTTGGCTCCCCGTTCTCCATCTTTCTCCATTTGGTTGCCCGAAAGCGTCTTTTTCACCATCGGTAAGTGAATCAGCTTTCTTTTGGGTTTTGCTTGCAAACATAAGTCATCCATGTATATTTGAAGCTGCTTGTGAAGTTTCATGTCATTTGGTCGTCAATTTTAGCCGTTATGCCAAAATGACGCTTTGTGTGTCCGCAGCCGAATTGGTTGTTCCGACCTACTTTTGGTGATCCAAACCCGGAGATACTCCATGGTTGCATTGCCCTCGATGTTGTTAAGCTTCCTGAGAAGTTTTGTGTCGTTCCGACAACTTTTTTCTGTTTGCCTCTTGCAGGCTCTGTTGACCTAGGGTTTTTTCAGTCGTTCTTTCTCGATCTTTGAGTGTTAGAAACTCATCTCCTATACTAGGGTAACCCACCTCTAAGTTCTTGCAAGGTTTGGTTAGGCGGTTGTGCCCCTACCTAGCGTTCTTCCCCTTTCCCCGTCTACTCTTGTTTCTTGGTTTTGGTGAGTTTTCGCGACAAAAGTTAACGATAAGCATCAAAAGCTTATTGCAACGAGTCTACCTCTCATGTCTGATGTCCTCTGAGCTCTCGTAGCAATCGTAGAAGGCGGTAGAAGGTCGGATGCTCCTGTGTGCTCTTTACTCTCTCCAAGAAGGTAATAGTGGAAATGAGCTTGATAGTGAAGTGAAAAATACTTAACTTCGGGCTTCCCGGATCACTTGTTACCAAATTTGACATGCGCTCCTATCTCGTCGTGAAATGCACTTTAGGATTTGAAATTTCTCAATTTGGACTCCTTTTGACCTGTTTCTGAGAAATCTGTCCACTTTGCCAAAATATTGTCATTTCGGGCTTTCCGCAACTTTTTCAGAATTGTACCCAATTTTTACCATGGGTTGCCCTTGTCATTAGGACCATCACCGTCTATTCTTTTCTTTTTTCCGATCTCATTTCACATGCTTTTTTATTTTTCTTTTACTTTTATTAAGAAAATCATAAAAAATAAAGGAAAATAGCAAATTAAAGCCAAAAAATTCCAAACATACACGATAAATAGCTGGTAACCCTGTGTATATGAATATACACTTCTTTGTGATTTCTGGACTTGGATTACCACTTTTTTCCACTTTTTAGCTCCAAAAACACTCTTATTTAGTGATATTTACACATCTAGAGACCCAAATTCATCATTTGATCTCTTCTTGTTGCAAAACAAGGTATATAAGGGCATAAATATTATCAATATCCGCAATCAAACATAAAAAATTGCAAAATCATGTAAGACACTGCCCTTGTAATATAATTTTTGTTTTTCTTTGTTTTTCCCGCTTGTAGCTGCTTTGTAGCTCCTGTATACCTCCCCCCCTCCTAGTCTGAGTCCTCCCGGACGACTATGAAGTGTCTGTGGGCGAAGCCATTGTAGTTGTTTTGGTCATAAATTCCCAATGTAATTGTAGAGCGACGATACAACATTCTTTCCAATAAAGCTGCTCTTTGTTTGATTGAAGGATTGGTGGTCGGGTTTTGGGTTGGTTTTGGCAATTTGGTAGTAGAATCAGTAGATGGATTCTTCGTTACCTTGTTGTCTTTTTTCACAATCCAAATCTGCTTCCGCTTTGCTTGTGCTTGCCACAAACTCTTTGCGACCCAAACCTGCTTTGTTCTGTGTGTTGATTTCCTCGCCTTGAAATACCTAGGAGTTTCCGTGGCTTGTACTAAAGGGAGTTCCTGTTTACAAATCTTTGGGATCCAAATTTGCTTGCTATAGCTTTGTGCCGTCATGAACTTCTTTGGAATCCAGATCTGTTTCACTGTCCTTGATTGTCTGGAATCACTCTGTTGTCTGGTATTGAAGACTCCGTTTTCCACCTTTGTGTTCTTTGGCACAGCCTTTCTTGGTCTCCATACCAACTTTGACTCCGTTTTTTTCCAAGGTTGAGTTGTTATATTATTGCTTGTCTTCCTTATCCACTGTTGAGAATTCCTCGTCGAAGAGTAATCCGGTTGTATAGAAACTTTTGGTTTCCACTGCTTCTTCTTTTTCTCTGGTTGTTGTTTATGTTTGTCTTTGGATTTGTCCTTTGGAGTTGGCTCTTCTCCTTTGGTGAACTTAACTGATTGACTTTCACCTTCGTATTTGATAAGCACTGAATTAGAACTCCAGTCAATCATTGTGTTATATTGCTTCTGCCATGGTTGTCCTAGCAATAATGGATGTTGTGTAGCTTGGTCTTCAACCACGTAAAACATATGAGGATACACATATTGGTTAATCTGTATATGTAAAACTGTGCATCCGACAGTTTTGATTGAATTCTCAGAGTAACTCTTTAACTCTTGCTTGGCAGTTTGTAGTTTAGTGTCATTTGTCAATTGTCTATACAAACTGAGTGACAGTAGGTTAGCTTGAGCTCCTGAATCCAATAGTGCTCTGGCTTTGATTTGGTTGGTTCCACTTTGCATTCAATGATGGGTTCTTCTTTGTCATTATCCATTTCTGTTATACTGACTGCGTTTATTCGTATTGCTCCTTCATTGCGCTGTTTCTGACGTAGTAGTCTTCTTTTCTCCATTCTTTCCTTCGCCTCGGCTTGCGCTTCCTCCACAATCTTTTTCTTTTTCTGGACACGCAGCTTTTCTTGATGTATTTTGAGAAGCATGTCTTGGGTTAGCGGCAAAAGATACTTTTTCACTCTGCATCCACTAATCCAATTGGGCATTTCTTCTCCGTCTAATGTAGCAAGCTTGACGGCTCCACTTGGTGATAGATCTTTAATCACCAGAGGTCCCATCCCTCGCTTTTTAAGCTTCTTAGCATGCTGTTTCAGAGTGTAAACTAGGACATAGTCCCCAACCTTAAACTCTTTAGTCCGCACATGCTTATCAAAAAATTCCTTTTGTCGCCTTTTTTGAGCGTAGATAGAAGCTACTGCTTTTAGGCGAAGCTCGTCTAGCTTTTCCAGGTCATCTATTCTATCAGAAAGCTCGTGCCCTGTCCACTCTAGATCCTTAGCCACCCTTAAGGTTGAAATCAAGAATTCTATTGGTAAGATAGCATTTAGCCCAAAAACCATGTTATATGGGGTCGTTCCTATTGATGTTTTATATGCTACCCTATATGCCCATAATGTTGAATGCAACTTCTGGTCCCAGTCAGTTCTCGACTCAGATACAATCTTCGTAAGGACCGTGCATATGGTTTTGTTTGTTGCTTCAGCTTGTCCGTTTGCTTGTGGATGATACGGGGCTGATTTCCTATGGATTACCATGAATTCATCTAGAAGGATCTTTATCACTTCATTTATAAAATGTGTGCCTCGATCACTCACAATTTCTATTGGCAATCCATATCGTACAAAGACGTATTCATATAGAAATTGTGCCGTGGTCCTGGCATCTGCTTTTTGAGTTGCCTTTGCTTCGACCCACTTTGTTAGATAGTCTGTAGCCACAATGATGTATTGTGCATGAGTCTTATATGCAGGAGGTGAAATGGGTCCGACATAATCAATCCCCCATTTTGCAAAAGCTCTTGCCCCCATCATTGGTCTAAGCGGCATATCATCTCTTTTAAGTGGTACTTTGGTCCGCTGACAGTCATCACACCGTTTAACGTATTCCTCAGCGTCCATATGTAATGTTGGCCACCATATTCCTGCGGCTAAGACAAGTTTTGTTGTCTTATCACCTGAGAAATGGCCTCCACCTACTCCTCCATGAGCTTGCTCCAGGATTATCACATACTCAGACTCTGATGCGCAAATCCTAAGCTGGTTGTCTTTACCTCTCTTATAGAGTTGATCTCCTATTAAAGCGTAATCTCTAGCTTCTGTCTCTACAGATTTCTGACGAGCTTTTGACGTTCCTTCTGGGAAAGTTCTATTTGTGAGATATTCAACAATATACTGACTCCATTCTGGAGCGATCATTATCTGATATAATGTCGAATACTCGGCTGGCGGTTTTGATGAACATACAATACATACAGTGACATATTCATGTACGCTTTCTTTCATTCCTGGCCAATAGACTCCCAATTGTAACAAATTCCTATATGTGTTCCTTCTTGAACAATGAAATGCACATTCCTGAACATGTGCTTCGCGCAGATATATACTATATTCCTCAGGATTGATGCATAGTCGTAAAACATGATCATTTCCCAATTGATACAACCTTCCTGCAACCAATTGAAGATTCTTGGATTGCTGAATAGCAATATGTTTCAGGTTGTATTCTCTTCTATCGAACTCTCCTCCATAGGTTAATAGGTTAACGACATTTTGAGACCACCTCGGTATCATTTCTATGTTGAACAAGTACGCGTCTGGCATGTCGTCATCTACTCCTATAGGGTCTTCTCCATTCGTCAATCGCGAAAGATGATCAGCTCTAAGATGTGTTTTTCCTTTCTTTACTACTACCGTGAAGTCGAATTCCAGTAAGATAATGAACCATCTCACTATTCTCCCGGTATTGCATGGTTTATTCACTAGGTAGAGCAAGGCTTGGTGATCCGTAAAAAACACAAACTTGTTGGCTAGAAGATAATGCCGAAATTTCTTCACAGCATAGATCATTCCTAATCCTTCTCGCTCTGTTGTGGTGTAATTCTTCTCTGCATTGTTGAGCTGTCGACTGGCGTAACAGATAGGAAAATCCATGTTTCCTTCTTCTGGCTGAGCCAGAATACATCCTATTGCATATGCCGAAGCATCTATATGCACATGGAATATCTTCTCCCAATCTGGTGATTTCAAGACTGGAGCAGTAATGAGTGCCTCTTTCAATTTCTTGAACGATTCCTCACACTCCTCTGTCCATTCAAAGTTCACTATTAGCCTGTAAAGTGGTTGGCCTATTATAGCGTACATGTAAATGAATCGTCTATAATATCCACAATGTCCCATAAAGCTCTGTACTTGTTTCGCATTGGTTGGTCTAGGCATATCCACTATAACTTTTATCTTCTCTAAATCCGTGGATATTCCGTTTTGTGAGACAATATGTCCCAGAATTCTGCCTTGTCGGACCATAAACACACATTTCTGAGGATTGAGACAAATGCGATATGTCCTACATTTCTCAAATACTTTTCTTAGGTGTTCTAGATGCTCATCTCTCAGTAGAGAATGTACACATAAGTCATCCATGTATATTTCGAGAAACAACCTTAAGTATTCTTTGAAAGCATGCGTCATCAACCTCTGGAAGGTTGCGGGAGCATTGGTTAGACCAAAAGGCATAACCCGATAAGCAAATATTCCCCACTCCGTTGCAAAAGCTGTTTTATGTTGATCTTCCAGTGCTATGGCTAGCTGGTTATATCCTGAAAAACCATCAAGAAAGGAGTATGCTGTTTTCCCTGATACACGCTCTAGAACATGATCAGTTATCGGCAGGGGATAATTTTCCTTGATTGTTGCAGCATTCACTTTCTTTAAGTTGACACACACTCGGAGTTTTCCGTTCCTCTTAGGTACTACCACAATCGGAGATACCCAATCGGTGTGTTCAATCTCGTATATGAATTCAGCTTCCATTAGCTTATCTATCTCTTCCTTGATTCGCTTAGCAAAAGTATCATTATATGTGTATGGTCTCTGTCTACTAGGCTTTGCGTCTTGTTTCAGTGGGATTGAGTGTTGGCATATCGATGGGTCAACTCCCTTTAAGTCCTTATAAGACCATGCAAACACATCCCTATACTCTCTGAGAAGACTCAAAAGTCTCTCTTCCTCGCCTGGAGACAACTCTGTGGCTATGTAGACCGGTCTAGGTGGCTCACCTGGAGCTGCTAAATCAACTTTTTTTGCATCCTCCGGTCCGTCATAAGATTCGTTCTCCTTCCTCTCTCGAATAGGTGGGGTTAATATCACCTTCCTATCCTCTATTGTGAATTTCCTATAGTGAGAGGGAACATCCATGTTTTCCTTGATTTTGACGTTTTCGTCCTCTCCACTCTCAATTTCTGTCGTCCAAACTTCCTTCTGAGTTTTCTTGAGCTCTCTGTACTTGTTTCTACGTTCTAACTTGGACTCCGTGTATTCTCTGTTGCGCTTGTTCTTTTCTGATTTTTCTGTTTCAGTTTTCGTTCCATTCTTTTGAACTTGATTTCTTGAGCCTCTTTTGTCTTTTCGTAAGCTCTTTTGATCATTGCCTCTCATTCTTCCAGAAATCTTATCCTTAACACAATCTTCAGCCTTTACTAGCATTAGGAATTGATTTTTTCCTCTTATTCTAGTCATCGGATTGGTTCTAACCCCTTTTGTTTTTTTCTTTGCTCTATAGTGTTTCTGGCGTTGTTTAGTTTGGTTCGGAAAATCATAAAATCGGACATCCATTATAGTTTCTTCGTTTTCGCTTGAATTGTCCGTTGACTCGTTGTATGCTTCATTTCCCCACTCTGGATGATCGTAATGTCGTGAAACACCTCCTCTCCATCTTCCTTTTCCAGTGTATCGTTCTTTTCAGTTTCTTTTTCGAGTACAGTTCTCAACATGAAGTAAGGAACCACATCGTACCCGTCCTTATCGCAAAATTGCGTTGTGGGACCATCCGGAATTGCACAAACATCTAGGGTTGTTAGAATGTGTGTCCATTCTAATGGTTCAAACGTGTCCTCTGGAAAGGGTTCTCTTATATAAGTTTCGTCTTCGATAGCTCTCTCTAAAACATCTTCTTCTCTCGTTAGACTTCCACATTTCGAAGCTCCACACATCCATAACTCCTTGGGTTTACCTAACCAAGCTGGAAATTCGGATCCCGCCAAAGTAGCTGAATCAAACTCCTCTACCGGTGTTCGGTTCACATCTTTGTAGCTATGGTCTTTCAGGTTCACACGTGTAGTGGTTTCCATATTTCTTAAGTATATGTGATCGTAGCCCCAATCTTGGACCATTTTCAACTGTCTCATGAATGGTCTTCCCAATATGATATCATAGTTATTCTCCTTGGCAAAATCGACAATAGCAAAAGTATGTTCGTATTCAATGCCGCAAGAAGTCACTACAACTTTCTCTAATAACCCCATAGGTTTCTCCATGTGTCCATCTGCTAATTGGAGTTTCAACCTAGTCTTCCTTATTGCTGGTTTCCCCCATTTTTTCCAGATTTCTTTTGTAGCAATGGCTACCCCTGCTCCGCTGTCTAGTATTGCCATCGTCTTCACTCCTTGGAATTTAACTGGTAAGGTTGTATTCCCCTCTTCACCTTCGCAATACTCTTCGGCCTTGTTTAAGGGTACAGGCTTAGCGTTCTTTTGTGGTTTGCTCAGCTCCTCTATGCTCTCTTGCAATCTCGATGTTGGATCTTTTATCCCGAATTTCTCCAAGCATTTTCCTACAGTTGTCCACATATGTGGTCTTAGCCTCAAAAGCTCAGCTAGAGTGATAGTGCATGTCACTGGTGTTGACAAGATCTCTATCAATCCTTGCGAGTCCATGACTTTTTCTGATGAAATTCTTCGTGATGGAAGTGCTCTAATCTCGGATTTTGCTTCATACTCTCCTAAGTATGAAGGTAAGGTTTTCAGTGAATGAGGTTTGCTCTCCATTGTTCTAACAGAGCCCCCATCTCCCCAGTAAGATTGCAGATCCAAGTCCACTTGAGATCCTGCCTCAAATTCCACTATGGGAGGATTCCTGATGTCCTTTTCCCAATTTGTCTGATTAGCTTGGCAACTTAGCTCGTTTGCAAAGTTTGCCTCTCTCACTTGTTTCCAAAATTCATTGTAATCCTCATCTTTTCCGTAAATCCTCTGTATGACTGGATGAAAACTCTCTATCTCCTGATCGGTTGTGTTCAATACTATGCGGTCATCCTTTTGTGTATTTTCAGGCTTTTGTGCACTGGGAGTCTTTTCAGCTACCCGTGAAACGATAGTCTCTTGCTGAATTGGGTTTTCCTTTCCACAATTCATTGTTTCTTTTGGTGGTTCTAATAAGGCTTGTGCAGTCTCGATCATTCTCTGGCACATTTCAAGTCTTTGCTTTTCCAATTCTGCGTTTGGGTATGTCATCCACCTCTGTTCTTGTGTTTGGTTGTTCTTTAACCTAGCTTCGTAAGCTCTCATCAGTGCGTCCAATGGTTCGTGTACTTTGTCGACTAGCACTGATCCCCCTGAGCTTAAGCTCGTTGTTTCTTTGATACTCTTTTGTTTCGTTCTTTCCGGGCTCATCTCTCGTTTCCCGTTTTGACTCTCAAGTTTTTCTAATCTAGCTTTAGTTTGCTTTAGTTCCTCAGCTAGAATAGCGTCTTCACGTTCTTTTCTCAACTTCATGCGTGCTTTTCTAGCTTTCCATGTGTTTTTCTGACTCCGCGGTCCTTGACTAACCACTTCAGTCGCTAACTTTCCATTCTCAGGTTCTCTAGTGGTTTTCTTAGCTTGAGCTCTAGTAACAACTTGCGTTGGTATCAGAGTTTCATTTTCAGACCCACTGCTGGTAGGAATAGTTTCTAACATATTCAATGTCGTCTTTTGCACTTTGTTTGGATTCTTTGAACAATCCTCAATGAAGTGAGTAACCCCACACTCAGTGCAATAAGCGTTAATTCTAATGATTTCCGTATGTGGGCAAACATTCATCAGATGGTCACCCCCACACTTGTAACAGGGTCCTAGTGCTGGTCTTGGTCTTATTTGATTCTTCCTTTGTGGATAGGATGGTCTTTGTCCTGTTAACCCTCCATGAGCTATGAACATCAATGTTCTTGCATCCAAATTGTATCTCTCTTCATCAGAAGCACTTGTAATTGTTGGTATTCCAACATTCCCAATCATGCCCCATGGTTCTGGTTGTTTGGGTTCTTCTGGTGGGTAATACATAGTTGGAGACATGTGTGCACCAGATTCTTCATAATAGGCTTGAACAGGCACTAAGGCTTGTTCTTCCTGATTCTCTAAGGTTGATGCATATCTAATGCCCGCTGGTCTTGCTCCTGGTAAAGGTGGTTGTTGTCCCAATACCGGTTGCGGTCTTTCTATCCCCATAGGTCCTGGTACACTTCCCGTTGGGTATCGAGGTACTGGATGTATCTGAGGTGGTGCTAATTGAGCAGGAGGTGCATACTGGCGCTCCCTTACATACCCTTTGTTGTAATAACACTCCTCTGTTGGATGATTTGTCCATTTTTGTTCAATAGCACACCATTTCAGTGTTTTTGGCAATGGTTTTTGTTATGGTGCCATCCTTTTTAGAGCATCTTCTATCATTTGCTCTACATTTGGCATGGTTGTTGTTTGAACATTCTTTTTAGTGGTAGTCTCGCTCGCTACGGAGGAGGAGCTACTGGATGCAAAATCTGTATCCGCTGACACCTCTCCATAAACCGTACAGTTATCCACTAAGTACAATGCCTCTCTCGTTACTTGCTCGAAACTTGTACAAGCTTTCAAGTGCAAGTCCTTCTTGAGAGTGTCGTTCCTCAGTCCCTCAATAAAGAGAACAGATAGTCTGTCATCTTGTGGTCGTTCACGTACTGGACATCTCTCAATGTATTGTTTGAAGCGAAGTGAAGCTTCCTTCACTTTTTCGTGGTCTCTCTGTTTAAAAGCATATATTTGTGAGACCGTATTGTGCTTAATCCCTCGTTTTGAGAATTCCTCAGCAAACTCTCTTAGCAAATGGTCAATGTCATGGAATTCCCCTATGTTCATTGGTTGAAACCATGTCAATGCAGTACCTTCTAGAGTAAGACCAAATCCCTCGTATTGTGTATGGAAATCTGTTATCTGGTCAGCTCTTAAGACTTGCTTAAAGAGTGACACATGTGCATACGGATCTTCTGAACCACCATACTTCTTTGGCATACACTTGGCTACTTGAGATGGTCTCATACGTCTATGATCTGCTACCAATCTCATTGCTCCTGTGTCTCGGCTAAAGCTTTCTCTAGCATCATGGACTTCATGGGTTACCCTTGTCGGTTCCTCTGCCCTGAATCTACTACTGGGAGGTAAATGTGATGGTTCCGCTTCAAACCTTGGACCTGGAGTGGTATAGGTGGGGATTGGAACTGCACTACCTTGATTCGTCTCCATTGACTCTCTGGAATGTAATGATCCCATTGGTCCGAGCTTCGAGTCCCAAGGTTGACTGAAAGAGTCAGCAACCTGAGTTCTTTGTCCTCCTGTTGTCATTGAGTTTTGCACTCCAGTTGTTGGTGCTGGTCTATGTGAGCTAGAAGTAACATAATACTGATGTAGTGGTCCCCCAAAGTATGTATATCCTTCTAATTCTTTCTTGCCCATTGTTGAGTATTGCCTGCCATACTTATCGTAAGCGGCAATTTTCACTTCTGATCCCTCTGTGTAGGTAAAGACATAGAGTCTTTTTTGGTCTGTCAACTCTCCGGTGTAGGGTTCTTCACATCTATAATAGAGATCTTGCTCCCCATTATTATATTTGTATAGCCCCACATAGATGTTATCAATGTTGATCCTTGTAGTTTCATTCTCTCTTCTTAACCTCGCATTAGGGAAGTTCATTATTGGTGCTTTCTCCTCGAGTTCTTCATCTATTTTGGCTTTGGTGCCCATCAATCCCCACTTGTCCACAATGTTAGGGTTTAGGACTACCAAGTACATGGTACCCTCGTCATCTAGATATCTATCTCCGCTATAGCTCACAGGCACTAAGTCCTTGAACTCACTAGGTCTTTCTTCTATCTTTACACAATAGCGGTCCATTCCATCTTTGTAGATCTTTGCACCTTACTCATTGTCGTACTAGTATTTTATGAACAATAGCTTCATGGTGGCGGAAGGGTTTGATGATCCTGCTGCCATATTTTCTCTGTTGTTCCTGTTCGAGTGTTCGGTGAAAATCTCGTAAGACCTCTCCGAAGAAGTATCAGAAACACTTCCTTCAAAGATCGGCTCTAATGGTTGCACCCACCAACTTTGGTTTACACTTCCCTCGGTTGATATGACACTTGCTGGTTCCCCTTGTTTTGGTTGATTATTCCGGAGATTCCTGCCCGATCTCAAATTCATCAATTCCCCTGAAGGACTTTAACTTTTCCGTCTCGGCAATTTGTTTTCCTCAAGTTTTTGTGGTCAGAATTGATCCAAACTGATTGATACTTGGTGAATTGTTTAATCTTGTCAGTTGGACAACTTCTGTTTCATCAAGTGAGAATTTTGTCGCTGTTATGCTGAAAAAGACATTATACGCGTATGATGTCTTTTTTCACAAATTTTGACTATTTTGGTTATGCTCACTCTCAGTGGCCCCTTTATGCTCTGTTCACTCACAAAATTCAGTTTGAACTCTGTTTGAGCAAGTTATGGCTGATTTAGGCTTTTCTTGGCAATTTTCCGCTTTTGACTTGTCTTTTGGGTCAATTGTGATCCAAATGGGATGAAACTTGAAATATAACCTCTAGACAGCTATTACAATGGATCTGTGTTAGCAAAGTATCAAAATATGTCCAAAATTAGGTCAAAGACATCATACGCGTATGATGTCTTTTTCATCAATTTGGGTCCAAACTTGATATTTATGCTTCCTACAGTGCCTGTAACAATCTTGTCAGGTCAGATATCAAAAATAAGCAGTGGATGTGCCAAAAGACATTATACGCGTATGATGTCTTTTGTCCCAGATTTTGACTATTTTTGGTTTTAAGCCTTCTCCAATGTTTATAATTGAGTTTCAAGTTTTTTTGTCAGGTTCGAATGTAAAAACAAGATTTGAATCCAAAATTTCCTATTCTTTGTGTTTCTTGGACTCCGACTTGTCTTTTTGGGTTTCTTTGAGTGTTAATGCTCTTGTTTTAAGTTGATCTTAGGGTAAAACCCCCCTTCTAAACACTCTGGCAATGTCAAATTTTCAATTTTAGTCTCTGTTTAGGTCCTAAGACATCATACGCGTATGATGTCTAAAGTTGCAGATTTCCAGTTTTTCAGCACAGAACTCTTCCAATAGCTCTTTTAAGTGCTCAGCAACAATCAGTTACACAGAAAATTTTTCTGAACTTTGTTTATTGCATATTTCACTACCAAAGCGACTTTTTTCAGTGATCTAACATGCAATCAAACACATCAAGCAAATAGAACACCAATTGATAGCTCTAGATCAGGATCAAATCAGGCCCTACCTAAGCTACTTCTAATCATAAATTGGATTTTTTGCAATTGAAAATATAAAGATATTTACTACCACACAAGGAGTAGCAAATGCTTTTTATGTCAACAACCACTTAAACACCATCAAAAACAATCTAATCTAAGCTAAACTAAAAATATTGTCAACACGGAAGACCCAGGAATACCCCACTTCCTAGTATCTCTCGAGACCTTCGGAGTCCACCACTCCTAGATCTTTTCTAACTAAAGTATACAAAGTAGTTTATACGACTCACCTCGTAGGATTAGTCTAAGGTCACCTACTTAGGGCTCTCGTCCCCGGCAGCGGCGCCAAATGTTAAGGCGGTTACGCCGCTAGCGGAAGCTAAATAGCGAGAACTCAACCAACAACATAATTTGTCAGACGAGGACGAAGCTTGACCCGCAGGCGCATGGAAACAACTAGGTGGGTGTCAAATCACCTACTCGACCTTCTAATGACAATCACTACTAAGGAAATCAAATCTAAGTTCTAAAATACGCAAGTGACTGAAATCCGTACTACGAACGAATGCTATACGAAACAAGATCTAGAATCATTGAATCGATCTCAAACTCAAGGGGAAGTCTATACACTAGGTAAGAACAACACCCTAAAGACTTGAACTGCAAAATCAACCTATAACCACTCCGTGCGGTAAACGCGTATGAAGACAGGCCGAAAAATACAGGTGACCGAAACTTGACCCCAATGGTACTAATGTGTAGCTCTATTCGTTGTGGTTCTATAGATATGCTGCACGCTCTATTCCGACACACGAGTTGGAAGAAAACTCACACCGAAGCTCGTAGGAACTTACCACACGTAGAAGCAGATAGCGCGCACTCTTGGTATCTGTGCGTAGCTCTCACCGTTGCTAACACAATGGCGGTGTCGCTTCTCCAATGGCGGCCCCGTAGCTCGCGTAGCAAGAAGATAAGACTCTCTCTCTCTCTCTCTCTCTCTCTCTCTCTCTCTCTCTCTCTCTCTCTCTCTCTCTCTCTCTCTCTCTCTCTCTCTCTCTCAGACACAGTCACGGTGCTCAAAAACTCACTTTGATTAATTGAATCCTCCTTAGGTTACAAAACTTTGGCTTATATACCTCAGCCTTGGAGGTGAGAAAATCTCTAATTATTTACATCAACAGGTGAAATTACTTCGGGACTACAAGCTGGAAACTCAATTGAGTCCCGTTACTTAATGAATGGCTCAAATCAAAATTAATGTCGGAAAGACATTTATTACAATCAATGGTTACAAAATGATGGGTGTGAGCAAAAATGTGGGTGTGATCCTCTGCTGGCTCAACACATCCACTCATGGGTAAAATCTCCCGTCCATTTGATCATCTCCGGCTTGATACCTTGAAGATCTCCCGCTTTACGAGTGGCCAACTTTTCAAGCCCACCGCATACATCCTCAATAGTAAAAAAAGACGGCATACATGGGAGTGAACCATAAAAGGGCATTTTTTCAGTATTTGCTTGCTCATATAATTGCCTACAATGTGTGTACATATCCACTGGGCTCAAGTTACCAAAATTCTCAACCCGCTTGCCTCTCAAGTTTCTCCAAAATCTTCCACATGCATGTGCCTTTTCTTGGACTTGAAATTCTTGTTGCTTTACTTCCCATCTTCTTCTCTTCTTTTGAATCAATGCCTTGTATGTATGCAAATGACTTTGATAGTTGTCTTTGTCCATAGTTGCATCAAGCTTTATCAAGGACTTTCGAGCATCTTGACATTCTTTATCAAACCACCTTTTGCGTGATCTATCTTTGTTGATACCATGGAGATGCTTTATGGCAAAGCATTCTTCGGCACAAGAACAAATAGCTTTCTTGAAAGCTTCCCATTTAGTTTCCAATGGTGCATCACATTGAAGCTTTGTCATCCATAATTTTTGCTCAACCATTTCAATGTACATTGGTGCCCGTTTAAAATCCATACATAGTGATAACTTCTCTTTCCTTTGGCTGAGATTATCATGCTTAGTTGCTTCTCCACATGAAAGGTCAATACATAAGGTGCGATGGTCGGATTCCGGGGTCCATTGACCAAACATAAAACTCTTTATGCGATACATGATGGCTTTGGAGAGTAGCATATAGTCAATCACACTATCCCCATTATGTCTCCTACATGTAAATCCATTGGTTCCACTCCACAAAGATACACCATTGGAAATGAGCATACCCGTGCTATTACACATGTGTAAAAGTAACTTTCCATAGTGATCCGGCTCTTTCTCATCCATTGAAGTACGATCATACAAGTTAACTTCCTCCAACTCCCTTGAAATGTATGGCATATCAAATTGTTGAGTATCATGTTGCAATGTTTTTGTGCGAGCATTCATATCCCCAAATACAATAACATCACCTTCACCTTTGAAATAAGCAATGTCCTCTTCCAAATCAGAAAATGGTTGATCTCTATCCATGCAAGCATAAAAGGGAGAATCATGATGAGGAATGTAGCAACCGGCTACAAAAATGGGTGTTCTTGTTGGTGTCATAATTTTCAGCCATACATAACGTTTGTACTTGTCATCTTTCACAATTGATACAAAATCTTTCAATCCTTTCTTAACCATACATGCTAACCCTCCTTGTCCTCTTCGTTGCTTGAGATTCTTTGACCACATCAATGAATGTACATTGTAATCCTCCAAGCCGTTAATCCTTTGTGTATCATGCTCCCAAGTTTCAACAAGAAGTACAACATCGGCTTTGCTTGTTAGTTCATCAATGCCAACCCCCGCATTCCATGGGTATCCATTACAATTCCAAAAGCATATTTTCAATTGTAACTCGGTCTCATAGGTCACGCATCCCTATTTGCTTGAGAGACTTGCCTCCTCCTTGGGCACATTTTCTTCATAAGAGATCTCCTTGTTTTTATTATTCTTTTCCTCATATGCCTTGCGACGCATATTTTGTTGCTTAATAGTGCGATCTTCACATACAAAACATTTTGTATCCCTCAAATAGATCCAACTATTATCAAGGATAATCTTTCGCTTGGTCTCATCCGGCATGGTGCATACAATTGGCCGTTCTCGTGAGCGAGGAGCTCCTTGCTTCCCCACTCTATGTGCTCCATAGACCATAACTCCGGACATGCCAAAGTGGGTTTTGAAGAAATCTTCAATAACAATGGCAAGAGAAGGAGGTGTCTCTAACTTCTCTTCGGGAATTCCACGAATAACAATGTTCTTGGAACGTCGCTCCCGTTCCTTCAACTCCTCCACATCCACATTCTCAACATTCTTTGTTTGAACCATAGCTTGCATGAGTGAGGAATTAGAAACCACATTGCTACCACATACATCAGCCCAAGACTTGTTTGTGCATACATTTTTCATGTCACATACATCCCGGCTCATAGTGTCAAATTTCTCCTCTTTCAATACATGGTCATGCTCTACTTTGCTCATCCGCTCCTTCAAAGCATTCAAGTCCACAAGAGAGCGTTTACATTCCTTGACTTTCTCTTCAAGTTGCATCAAACGTGTTGTTTGCATCTCAAGTGTCCTCTTGAGATTCTCATTCTCAACCACAAGTACCCTTAGTGTGCCATTCTCCATTGCAAGTGCTCGTAAGTCTTCGCCTTGTTTGTTTACGGTCTCTTGCAATGATACCAAGTACGCCATGATCATGGTTTTCGATGTCGTTGGTTGGGTGGTTGTGTTGCTATCTCCACACTTAGGAGATTTTGGATCATTTTCCACAATGGTTGTGGATCTTGTTGAAGAAGAAGAACCCTTGCGAGTGCCGGAAGATATTGTATGTAAAATAGGAGATGAGAATCAATTTTGTTGAACCTGTTCACTTCGGAAATACTGCTACAGAAACGCCTTCCATAACTCTGAAAATTTCTGTCTTTACATCAATGCGTAGAGGACTTCGTGCTCTTCGATTGAGGCTATAGATCACCCAAATCGGAGTTCGGATGAAAAAGTTATGATCAAAAGAGTGGACTGCTGTCTACTAGGTCAAAAAGAGTACAAACATAAACAAAAACGCACACACACATACATAAACAAAGAATGCACACACACATTGAGAGAGGAAAAGAGAGAGAGAGCATGCATAAATAAAAAACGCACACATTGAGAGAGGAAAAGAGAGAGAGAACATGCATAAACAAAAAACGCACACATTGAGAGAGGAAAAGAGAGAGAAAACATGCATAAACAAAAAAACTCACACATTGAGAGAGAAAGAGAGAGAAACTAATTTAACGTCGTAGGAAACTAATTAAAATAAAAAGACCTAAAGATCTAGCCGACGAGGAGTTGAACTCAAGACCTATTATTCAAGAGGGAAATGGCATAACCAATCTATCATACTTGGCATGGGTGATAGAAAGGTTATACCATTTATCTTTTTTTATTGGCACACACATCCACACACGCGCACACACACAAGAAGAAGAGAGTTAGAACGTCGTAGGAAACTATCCTAAAAGACGTTAAAGATTAGGTTAGATGTAGACTTACGTTAAATTAGATTTAGGTTTATTTAAGTTAAATTAGATTAGATTTAGGTTTATTTTTAATTAGATTTACGTTTATTTACGCTGGATTTAGATTTACGTTATATTAGATTAGATTTAGGTCTCCATAGATTGCGATGCTTGTATGAAGCGGGTGAAGAAAGCCCTCAATGGAATATAGGGTATTGATGCCTTCACTCATGGTGGGCTCTGTCGATCCAAAAGTACTGGTGAAATGTCTTCAGAAGATAGGGAAGAAGGTGGATCTTCAAGGCGGCAAGAGTCACTACATCCCCGACAATGACCATCTAGACAACCTCTAGTCATTCAACAGCAACTTCAAAGTTAGTAACAAGAGCAAGAACAGTCCAAAGGGCCAATTGCTATCGTCAAATGTGGATGGAGATGAGGCAGCGTCACCGCCGGAAGTTAACTCTCACATCTTTAGTGATGAGAATGCCAACTCTTGCCGAGCTATGTGAAAAATTATGTGTTAAATCAGTTTTAAGGTTCTTATAATCCCTGTTAGTTTAGTTCTTTATTTTTAATATAACATAATTTACGTTAGATTTAGATTTATGTTATATTAGATTAGACTTAGGTTTATTTAGGTTTACCCACACACACACACACACACACACACACACACAAGAAGAAGAGAGTTTTAACGTCGTAGGAAACTATCCCAAAAGACGTTAAAGATTAGGTTAGATATAGACTTACGTTAAATTAGATTTAAGTTTATTTTTAGTTAAATTTACGCTTATTTATGTTAGATCGAGTCCACGCAAGAATTACTTACGGTTTAGGGTTTAGAGTTAGACGAACAGTGAAAAGATCTACTGTGAAAAGATGTTAAGATGCTGTGAAGTGCTACAACTAGAGAAGAGGCAAAGGGGTTTTGTCCACTACATGCAGTATCATGTAGACGTGGGTCTGTAGATTTCTTGTACCCACAAATATAGGTATTGACCAATAAAGACGAGATTATAACCCGGTGGTTCTGATGTCCGTGCACCTCTAGACCGAGGTGTGCGGGGATTGGACATGACTAGAGGATGTGAGGTAGAGAGAGAGAGAGAGAGAGAGAGAGAGATAAGACGAAGAATGCCAATAGAATATTAAATTTGTTGTCTAGGTTATAAGATTTTTATCCTCATTATGAGTAGTGACGAGGATGTGGGACCGTCCAACCAAAACACCTATCTCTCAACGAGGGTCTTATGTCCTTGTAATCAATGCAAGCATGCTGTGCGACGAACAAGACGTGTTTCTTTGCAGCACGTTCGCGAATTTGGCGAGTTCGATCCATCTATTATAGATCGAGTTGTTGCCAATTATAACTCGTCGGTCTCTGACGCTGGCCAACAAGCAGCAATCTTGCAACCCAATAGACGTGTTCGCAGGCGCTTTGGTCAAGCAGCATATGTGAGGCCACAAGATGTAGCCTCTGACAGCTCGGGGGATGATCATGCAGAGCACATTCCCAACGAGGCAATGTTTGAGCCCGAGATTGATGAAATGATCGAGACGATCATGGATTCAGAAAGGCTTATCTATGATGATATGAAAAGTGAAGCCGATACGCCATTGTATAATGGAGCATGTATGTCTAGATTGAAAGCGCTCCTGATTCTTCTCAACATGCAGGCAAAGTTTGGATGGAGTGACACTAGCGTCACAGCGCTTTTCAGGTGATCTATTACAATTAGTTTACTTTAATAAAACTCTAAATGTATAATGATCTGATAGATGTTTACACGACTGTATCGTATTTTTATGTTGTGTAGATTTCTTAAAGAGCACATACTACGAGCTGACAATGTGATGCCAGATTCCCGAGATGAAGCAAGAAAGATTTTGCGAAACTTGGGGATGGATTACAATTCTATCCATGCTTCTCCTAATGACTGCATTCTTTTCACAGGGGAATACATAGACATGGATAAGTGTTCGAAATGTGATGCCGAAAGATATCGAGTAGATCTCCACGGGACAAAAATTCCACAAAAGGTTTTGCGACATTTTCCTTTGCTTCCTCGCATCAAGCATTTCTTCGAATGTAAGTCCATGGCCGCCCTAGCATCATGGCATGAGGAGAATAAATCTTCGGATGGTGTGCTACGATTGAAATCTGTGTAGAAATGGCCTCATTTTATAGGCCAAAAGGACTGCCCTCTCTCATGAGAGGCAGCCATATGTAGCCGCCCTTGTGTAGATAAGTCCAAATCGGACCCTTCAATCCGTCCATGTGTGGTCGCCCTTGAGAAGACAAGTCTGCTTTTGAATTCGGCCACCAGCCACCCACCGGCCATTGACTTACGACCATCGGCCACCGGCCATTGACTACCGGCCACCAGCCAACCGACCGATTGTTTTCCGACCCTTTTTTTGCTATGCTGTCCGGCCATAATATTCTGGCAAAAAGGAATATTCCGGCGAGGAAAAAAAAAGCCTCAGGGGCTTCCGCCCCCGAGGCCCCTAAAGTTGCCCTTGATTTTTGGCCGTGAAAATTTTGGTTTCCGGCGAGTGATTTTTCTTCACGCACGATGGCTTCTCCTCATAATGGGGACCTTACAAATCTGCGCTTTTACCACAAAAAATTACAAGGGTAAATCAGGCTTCATACTTAACAAATACGAGATGGGGACCTTATGTCCTCCTCCTCCGTCCTCTAGTTAGAGAATTCTTGCAGCCATTTGTCCATGGTCGACAATGTGCGTTGTCTTCAGCATTGTAAACTAGAGGTTTCCGAGAATCCCTCCTCACTGGGGGCACCAAATGACAAGCGCAAAGCACGACACGGACCCCGATGGCCTCAAACGCCAAGTGTCGATGCACGCCGAGTTGGCCACCATGAAATGAACAAGGGGCACCACCTAGCTCAGAGTGGCTAGGACGTGGACAACGGTGATTTGAAATAGCAAGAACTCTACACACCGAGAGAGAGAGAGAGAGAGAGAGGAATAAAGTGAGAGACGCAAGTGATGAAACCCCTCGGGATGTGAGGGAAAATTGATTCAGTGCAATATTTACAGAAATCTTATCTTCGGTAAGATGACAACCATGGTGATGGAGAGAGATAGAGAGAGATGGTGAGCCTAATAGTGCGTTCTCTAAAAGTGATTTCATAAGCACGAAGGATCCACTCTTGGGTATGTGTGGCAACCCTTTGAGTCAGGGTGTGGACATGGCTTCCTTCTCATAGTGCTAACTTCCCAAAATGATGTACTAAAATTCCCTCTCTCTTGATGCAAGTGTTGCCAGTCCCCTCAACAAAATGCTACCAGATACTGACCCCCCCCCCCCCCCCCCCTCCCCCGATAGTGACCTCTCAATGCCTTTTTATAGGTGCAGGCTACATTAGGTTAGGTTAATCTAATTAGGTTGGGGTCCTAATGAGGAGAGACAAAGCAAGGAATTGGGTCCCAGATGGTTGACCCTTGCTTTGTCTTAGGAGAATTTAAAAATGATATCTCCTAGGTGGGCCTTTGTGACCGTCACCTAGAGAGAAATGACAATTTACAATGGGTTTTTCTTGCAGGTTTTTGGCTTGAAACTAGAAAATAATAATAACCTGCGGATGTTACTGCAGAGATGCGTCGTGGACGAGATACCGGCGAATGGCGAGCCTCGCTGGTGCATCGGTGTAGCACGCTTACCAGTTTCAGGGCCGGTCGGGGCATGCCTTCGACGTTACTTTTTGATTCGGTGTTTCTACTGCACGACTTGACCGTCCTTCTTCTTTGGTGTTGGGCGTCGATGTCGAACTCCTTCGTTTTTTTTGACTTTTTTGTGTGTGCGTATGACGTGCGTGTATTGTGTGTTTATGTGCGTGCTTGCATTGAATATGAATGTGTATGTTTGTTTTCGCTCGTAAGTGCGTATGCGCGTGTGTGTGTGTGTATGTATGACGTGTGTGTATTGTGTGTTTATGTGCGTGCTTGCATTGAATATGAATGTGTATGTTTGTTTTTGCTCGTAAGTGCGTATGCGCGCGTGTGTGTGTATGTATGTAATTGTGTGTGTATGAGATGCTTGTGAGTGTGTGTGCGCATGTGTATGGGTTGTGTGTGTGTGTGGGTAGAGAGAGAGAGTGTGATTTTGTTTTTAACGTTGCGCCTGCGGGGCTGCTCATACAGAGAGCATGACACAGAGAGAGGGAGAAAGAGCGAGAGAGGAGCTAGGATGTGGACGGGGGGTGAGTGGGTGAGGGATGGATGAAATGGGTGTGTCTGTGTGTGGGTGTTTAGAGAGAGAGAGAGAGAGAGAGAGAGAAGTTTTTGTGCCTGCGGGCTTGATGACAGAGAACGAGAGAGTGTGAGGATGAATAGCTTTGAGAGAGAGTGTGTGTGGTAGAGATTGCAGGCTGTGCGTGTTGTTGTAGGCTAAGAGGTTGAGAGAGAGTGAGAATGTGCGATGGAGAGAGGGGGGTTTGCGTGTATGTGAATAAGCAACATTGAGAGGGCAGCCAGCTAGCGAGGGCAAGGGGCGCCACGAGGCCATGGCATGGGGTGATGGGAGTGAAGACAAGGGGGGGGGGGGGTGGTCTAGACGAGCGTGTGGGTGATGACTAGCAGCCCGGGTGGGCGAACTAGGTGACGGGGGCCATGGAGCCGGGGTTCTGTCCTGTAGTGGTGATGGGGCCATGAGCCGACCGCTTGTGCTCCGAGGTGACGGCAAGGGTGAGGGGCTGGGGCTCTGACGAGCTATGAGGACCAAAGGGGGGGGGTATGCCTTCCTCTCATTCCTCCTTGCACGGCGGTGGTGGGCTGGTAGTCCACCACCCCTGCCTACATGTTATGTTAAATTTATTTTTTAATTCTTATACCTTCTCAAGGGCCCGGTCCCATTGTGGATTTAGCGAGGGCAAGAGGAACATTGTATTGGCTTGTATCCATGGGGTGCCTTGAAACGGGTTGGAGTTTTTTCTACCTTTATGTGGATCATGGAAAGCAACATCTTTTTCAATGGAGAGCCTTTCACTTCAAAAAAACAATACAACCTATCCCCCCTTCAAAGTGTTATGTAGGTTTACTCGAGGTTTTCTATATTCGTGGATGAAGGAAATGCACCGTTCGTGGCACACCAGTCGGCCAGGGCATTGTTGAATCCGCCGGCCGTGTCGCCGTGCTTCGGAGAGAGAAAAAATATGTTTTTTTTTCTTCTTCTTTCATTTTTTTTTTTTTTGAAAACTGGCTATCAGTAGGATGAACGAGAGCTGGTGACGGCCAGGATTATAGAAAACATGGCAAAGCAAATGCCACAACAACTAGAATGTTCAAATGCTAGGAGAGTTTAGAAACTACAACCTCAGCCTTTAGAGAAGCTGAATTCTCAAAGCATAAAGGGTCCCTTTCCACTCCAATTTATAGATATGCTGCTTGACGAGATTGATGGCCACGAGATGTATAGTTTATGGATGGCTATATTGGGTATAATAAACTAAAAATTGCATGGGAAGATAGATCCAAAACAACGTTAACTGAATGGGGAGCATTCATGTACTTACTCATGCCATTTGTAATCCTCCGACCACTTTTTAGTGGTGCTTGATGGAAATAATCAGTGAATTCTTGCTTATGTTTTTGGAAATATGTATGGATGATTTCAATATCTTCTCTAGTGAAAAAATGCATCTACTCTTCCATCTGTAATGCTCCAGCCACTTTTTAGCAGTGGTGAATTCTTGCACATGTTCTTGGAAATATTTATGGATGATTTCACTGTCTTCTCCATTGAGAAAATGCATGTAGAAGGTAGGAGAAGGGATTTGCTTGAACCCATTTAAATCAGTATTCATGATATGGAAAGTCCAACTTTTGGGATATATTGTCTCTAGGAATGGCATTGAGATGGACAATGATAAGATTAAGTGTGTTGAGCAAGCCAGAGCATCGACAAATGTATTTGAACTAAGTTATTTCTTGGGACACGTTAATTTTTATTGTAGATTTATCCATATGTTCATAGCTAAGACACTTTCCCAGTATGAATTAACCAAGAAGGGGACAAAGTTCATTTGGACCAAGGAATGTGAACATAGTTTTTAGTGCTTGAAGGAGATGATCAAAATGAATCCAGTCCTTTGCAAACCAGACTGGGTTGTAATTTTCCATGTGCATGTGGATGCATGTGGAATGGCGATGAGGGATATACTGGCCTAGATTAATGGGAAGATGGACTTTTTAGTTTACTTTGCCAGTTCACCGATTCAATTCAGCAGAACAAGGATACTCCACTATAGAGCGAGACGCACTAGGAATAGTATTCAATGCCACAAAGTCTAGACACTACTTGCTGGGCAAACTATTCCGCTTCTACGTTGATCATCAGTCATTCCTCTTTTTAATCAACAAAGTGATCATTCAAGGCAGGCTGATCAAATGGATTATGTTTCTGATGGAATTTGAGTTTTAAATCTTCCATAAGCCAGGGAAGACATATTGTGGTACAGAGTTTTTGTCAATAAGTACAAACAAAGGGCATCTAACACACATCACTAAGGCATGAACCAGTCAATGTAAAGATGTTTTAGACTGTAGTAGTAGATGGAACAGATCCGAAATGGAAGGACGTGTATGACTTCCTTCAATTTGGAAGCTTTCTAAAGGATTGGTCCAAAACTAAAAGGCAATGATAATAAAGAGTTTGGAGTTAACCATCATTGGAGGAGTGCTATACAGATTGGGTATCAATGGGGTACTTTGCAAATGTGTGCCTATGCAAGGAAGGATGCAAGTTATCACAGAGGCTCATAATGGGGATGCAGTCGGGTACTTCTCCATAGTGATATTAGCTACAAGAAAATCCTCTAGGTAGGCCTCTGGTGGCAAAGCATGATGGCAAATGTCAGAGAATTTTGCAAGACATGTGACATTTGTTAGCGGATGGGAAGACCAACAATAACTAACATGACACCTCTGACTCCATTACAAGAAATAGAGTGTTCATGAAGTGGGAACTGGTTCAAGAAGATCACTCCTAGAAAGAATAGGTACATCATAATGGCCGCTTAAAGAATTGTATATCCTAAGGCCATTGCCATGCTTTCCACTCAAACTCGGACTCATAGCTAGGTAGGCACCAGTTGTCCATTTGTTCCAAGGCTCTCCTACCTTTCAATCCCATTAAAGTTGTACTGGAGAACCATTTGGTCAATTCTTTTCCAGTGGTTACTACTATAATCCCACAGTTGGTACATATGTCGGATGCCTTTGTTATTGATCTTTCTAGCTTTCGTCCAAAATTGGTTCAGAGAGATGCTTCCCAACTTAGCCACCCACGTGGACCAATGAGATGCAGAGTTGTGAAAATACCTTTTAAGTTCTCCCCACCCCAAAGTCTCCCCCGCACCTTTGCATTTCCTAAGGAGCGCGCTCATCGCACCCTCGAGCTTCAGGCTAGCCCATCAAGGGGAAAACAGTTTCTCATGTACCTTGAGCCTTTTCCACTGGCCACCTTGCTAGTACAGCTTGGCATTGTCCATCATGGCATTGGCCATAGTAGCCCAAGATTGGTCTTGCTGCGTGAGTGTGACCACAAACTTAGCACATTGGGCCTCTGCATGGATACTAGGGTTAAGAATCCCGAGATCACCTTGCTCAATCGGTCTTGCAACAACTTTTTCCCAGCTAGCCCATTGCCAGGGTGTCAAGTCTTTGGTGTTGTTCTTCCATAGGAATCTCTTTACCGGTTCAAGGGACTCTTTCCAATTTCATTTGGCAAGCTTCAATAGTGGACCATTGAAAGCTATATACGTGAGCATGAATGAGTTGAGCACATTCTCCCATATATGCATCTTGCTTCTTATCTTATCCATGACCCAAGTAAATGTTTGCTTGTGGTTAACATCCACCCCTAGCAGGGCTCCGAGGTGTCAAAATATCTTCCCTCTTGACACTATCTCCCCAGACCACATTGATGGATCAAATGAGTCCCTCTTTGAGAGAGGTATCGATCTTGTTTTTTTAATGCTACACTTTGACGCTGATGCTATGTCATACGTTTGCACAATCTCCAAAGCCTTTGTGATCACTCGAGGGTTAGCTTTGAGGAAGAGCAACGAGTCATCCACAAAAAGCTTAGCTATCATTTGGTTGTTGTTAGGGAGAGATAGCCCTTGAATCTCCCCTTTTGCAGCATTATCCTCGAGTAAGGTCACGAGAGGATGAGATCCAATGGCGAATAACAGAGGGGCAAGAGGGCACCGCCTGTTTGATGGATCTCTTGACCTCAACCACACAATTCTCTCATTGAATAGGAGCTCCGATTTGCTATTAGCACCAAAGGTGCTCACCATCCTTCACATTTGAGGCCCAAAGCCTAGAGATTGAAACCTTCAATAAATGACCGTGTATCCTATCATAGGCTTTTTCATAGGTTCATTTTACATTGTCATACCATGTTACAAAAACAAATAGGTTTTTTTGGCCAGTGTTTGGAGAAAGTGTGTATCAACTTAGCAACGATTGCTTACATGCAAACAAGAGGTGTGAGTACTTCCATCAAAGGCAATTCATGTGTATCCAAAATGTTATGCATGGGATTGTAGAAGACTTTGGCAGCTTTCCTACTTGGCTTACACATAGTCATACTAAAAGACTTACATATAGGACGATGGTGCACATAATTTATAGGATAACATTCTAGATAGCATGTCATGCACTTATATGACACACAATCTACTACAACTAGGATATGTTGCACACTTAGACCAGGCATAGGATGTGTCCACCCAACAATCCTCCCTTTGGGCATGGACTATACTGGAGTAAGTTGCATCAAGACTCAATGCGACATCGACTAGTAGTCACACGGATTGTAGTCACACAAACTAAAGTAGGTATGATATGATATGGTGTCACATCCTCCCCTTAAGCAAACAAGGTGGAAGACCATCCATATCTACACTACAACATTAAGATCACAATATTAATCGGAGGGGTGGTATAAACATGGAGACAATTCTCCTCCTCTTGATCTTCATCTTCGTCTTCTTCCTCTACAAGGTTGACATTGCCTTTGCCTTTTTCTTTGTTGTCGTTGCTGATATTGTGGAATTTTTTCGATGGATGACCTTTGATACCACATTTTCTATAGAATTTATTCTTGTAGCAATCTTTAACACTAGGTTGGTAACCTAACAGGACATAAAAGTGTCCTTTCAGGGTTTTGAAAAAAACCTCCAAAACCATAGTAGATCCACTCATTTTGTAAAATCCTTTCATGAGGTTATAGTTCAAGGCCTACTACACATGGAAAAAATAAGAAACTTGTAAAATTTCTCATCTTTTGGTCACACCAAGCCTCCAAAGTTGATGGACCAGTACATTTTCATCAAAACAGTCATTTCTTACGTTTTGTTGCATAAAAATAAGTTTAGGGATTTTTGTAGGACTTGAGATAAATTCCCTAGTTAACTTCAATGGGTTGGTGATCAGAAAATATGATTGCTTCTCACTCACTATTTTTTGTTTTGCCAAAAGAAATAGGTACAAAAAAGTTGAAGTTTTACCATTCTGCAAACCTATCATCAAAGTTTCTAAACCCACGCTCAATACAAATAATATATGCATGTTTTCTTAGTTCCCTATTGTCCTTTAGGTTCATAAAGAGCCATGGAGCATGTCAAAAGAATAATACATCTCTTACCAAGGGGAATCTTTGGGACAAAGATGAAGTGCTAAATACAACAAACATGAAAAAACTGGGTTCAACATTATGAGTTGTAGAATCCCATAGAAACTATTCAATATTTAGCCAAATTTGATCCTTATGACTAGATATGGTTACTACCTACAAAATGCATGTAGTTGTCACAAGAAACTAACAATATTGAAAAAGCTATACTTGATATACTAGAATGTTTCGTTTTCTTCTATAATTGAAAAAATCAACCATCGTTGTCTACTATGCAAAATAGGGTATTAGGTGCCCCAAAACTCAAGGAATGTTAGCTTTATGTTACAATATGTGACATAGAAAATCAAAAATGCATTTGGATATCATGAAAGCCACCAAAAAAATCATAGAAGAGCTAAAATTGGCTAAAAAATAGGATTTGACAATTTTTGTAATTTGGTCATAACTTACAACTTTGACATTTATTTCTCCCTAGAAGCATCAGGACATGTTGAGGACTACTAAAGATAGTTCTCTAGCATTATAGACCTCACAAACATGAATTCTAGAGTGGTATAGTTGCAAAAAGTTGAAAAAAGCCAAAAACAGGACCCGTTTTTTCACACAGTTTAGGTTGTGAAATGTTGTGCAAAGACAAGGTTAAAGATGGAATTGATATTCCAAAAAAATGTCGAGTTTTTTTCAGCTCATGAGACAACTTTCTAGACAGATAGCACCTCAAAATCCATTTTGAAACTCTTGACATAATTCAAGGAAAATGGTCACTTAACAGGACATAAAAGTGTCCCAGGACATAAAAGTGTCCCATTACCAACCTAGTGTTAAACAAATATTCTAATTTGCCGCACTCATGGAACTTTTTGTTATTCTTCCTAGTTGACAAAGATATAGTCCTAGATGATAATGCGATGAAAGCCCCTCCATTTGTTGAAGTCTTCTTTGTTTCTTTTCCTCCTCTTTAATTAATGCATTGATCACATGTTGCAAAGTGGATGTAGGATCCTTTTGTTCTAGTATTGTGTCAATATTGTCATATTTTTTGGAAATAGCACTTAAGATCACAACAAACCTTATCTTCCTCAAAATTTGATGCTCAATGTAAGTTAATTGATTGACGATACTCATCAACTTATTCACACTACTTGAAATATCCTCCCCTTGATTCATCGTGAGTTTATAAAGGTTTCTTTTAAGCCTTACCTTGCTCATTTTTTGCTTGTCACCAAAATTTTCCTCTAAAATAGTTATCACACATAACTATTGTGTAATAAAGTGATAGTTATGCCTAGAGCCTATTTGTCCCCAGCTTGAATTTGTGAAATCTGGACTCTAATGAGTGTGCTTTTAGTTGTGGATGGTTTAGCTGGTTGTGATTTGACAATGGACTACAATTGTTTGTGCATGAGATAACCTCGTAGTTTGGCCCATGTATGGAAACCTTGACATTGCATTTTTCAATTCCCTGTTCTCCCCCCATAGTGCCAATAGATGAGTCTTAGCACTTGACATGTGCAAAGGTCAGTGTCTGCATCTTTACCAGAAATTGTCTGAATGTGGGTGGGGTGCACAAATGTGGGAACAAAGAAATATGGCCAACTGTGAAGCTACTCTTCACAGATAACTTGTGAACACCTCTTCACAAGTGGTAATTTAAAACTCACCTTGAACAATTTGACGGTTGGCCGCAATTCAAAAACAGCAATTTTTTATTCACCACGGGACTCGGAAGTCTCTTTTAGCTCAATAATAGAACTTCACTTTGTGTGATTGTTTCCTTAGTAAGCCTTTGGACATTTCAGGCCTTTTGAAGCTATCTTGAATTTTCTTCGTTAATTCCTTGAAGCTTAATTGCAAGAGCAACTCCTTTATGATGCAATGAAAACTTTGGGTCCACCTACGAGAAGTTGCCCTTAGAGTGTATGGGACTAGTAGGCTCTCTTAGCGACAGTTGTAGCTCAACTATGGGAGCGAGCCCTTGGTCTGAAGAAAAATTCATGAGAACGGCTTCTTAGGTGGATTTTGCTTCAAAATTTAATGATTGCAAAGGAATTTGGTGCCTTTTAGAGCAGCACATGTGCATGTTAGCAATGAGTCAAGAGTCAGGCGGTGTACTTTGGCAAGTGGCGACCTCATGCGAGGCTACAATGGAGCGGCGACAGGTGTAGCCAAAGATTGGCGACTAAAGTTGCCAAGGATGCAAGATTAATGGTGAGTTGGTTGCAGTTGTGCTAGCTGGAGCAAGATCGAGGAGAGTATGGTAGGCAAAGGGTGTCACTAAGCAAATGAAGATGCAAGGAGTGTGCTGAAGCAAGTCCCTATGCTTGAGTGCAGCCAAGCTAGCTGTGACAACAACTGGGAATGGAAAACCTGAGGCAACAAAAGGTTGCGGGCAAACGATTGTCATCCATCAAGGTGAAATCTTGATCCCAATGATCGGCTCAAATTGACACACAAGGAGGGAGTGCCCTAGCATGAGAAATGCATCTACAAAGGCTGATCAAAGTGAAATCTAGCAAAGTTTTCATTTTCTCTTGATTAAGCAAGCTCATTAGTGGCCTTAAATAGTTCTAATCTTCCTATGAAGTTGATTAAACTTGGGCAAATAGGGGTTCTTGGTGATGCCCTTGAGATTGCTAAGCTAATGGTGGTATCAATTGGCCAGCTATTGGAAACAGTGTGTGTGTGTGTGTGGGAATGGAAAACCTGAGGGAGCAAAAGGTTGAAGGCAAACGATTGTCATCCATCAAGGTGAAATCTTGATCTTGATGATCGGCTCAAATTGACACACGAGGAGAGAGTGCCCTAGCATGAGAAATGTCATAATAATGAATATCTAATTCTCCTAAATGATTTTCTCATATTAAACTGATCATTTAATGTGGGGAAGTGCCAGGGGAGAAAAAGCTAGAATATTGGTTAAGCTAGCAGACCGGCCACAATAGGGATCAAAAGGAGGGAAAATAGGGATCCAAAGGGGGGGGCATCTGCAAAAGAGCCATGTGCAACAATGGGCTAAAAAGACCCTAAGGTTCAGCCCATTAAGACTTCCAAAATGCTAAGGTTCCAAAATTCAAAGGTTGTGTCCAAAGGTCAACCATAGGGGAATTGGATGCTTTGTGTGTGTCCAAAAAAGTCTTTGCACATCCCTACATAGGAGGGGGCGAGCCTTTCTTGTAGGGGATGAGAGAGAAAGCCACACACACACACACAAGCTCCCTTTACACAAAGGGAAGGAGGGACACATGTTAGTTCCCTAGCCCAGATGCCCACAAGGTGTACCCAATTCCTATTGGATGGCCTTGGAGGTGGACCAATGAGAATTAGGCTAGAGTAAATCTAGTTTAATTAATTTGAAAACATATAATAAAAGAACCAATGAGAATTAAGTCCTCTAGAAGACTATTGGATAGTCTCCCAAGTGGTCCAATGAGCATTCAACAGCCCAATGGCTTGCCTGATTCCTATTGGCCAGGAGGCAAAGGGGTCCAATGAGAGTTTAGTTGAATTATTAAATTACTTAAAGCTCTCAAAAAGGGGGAAAGGGGGACACATGTCAGAAGGCTATTACTTATGCTACTTAATAGTCATTGGCTAGCCCTGGGGAGGTCCAATGGGGAGATAGCAAGAGCAAATAGCAAGAGGGCTCGCCCAAGAGAGAGAGGGGGCTGATTTTTGCAAGGCATTATCACACACACACTCACACAATCTCATGTGTGAGGAAAGAGAAGACCATCTCTTCCCAAGCTTTAATGGAGAGCTCATCACCTACTCCAAGCTTGTGAGATAGAAGCCTACATCGACACACTCTTGGCATGTGGATGCAAATCCAACCAAGAGCCAAGCTTCAATGCATGCTCATCTCCTCTACCAAGCTAATTACTAAGCTAAGCTATGCTAATATGAGTGATTATGTGAGGAGATGTACATCTTTCTCGTAAGATACTCCTTCTTCCTCTCAATCTACTCTCATACCCTGCTAGCTCTCACCATCTTCGAAGGTGTGTGAGGTCTTGAGTCTGAGATCGGGGATAATTAATGTTGTGTTTGCTAAGTGTTTTGCTTAGTGCATGAAGCTTTCATCTTCATTGCACTAGCTAGTCTTGAAGGAACACAAAGAATTGTACTGTACAATGTCTCTCTTAATGGGAGAAACCATAATACAAAGCCTTTTGGAGGGGGGACCGGCTCCATGAAAATCTGGTCCTCAATTGTTGTCAATAGCTTAATTTCTCTCTTTTGAAAGTATTTTTATGCTATCTAACTAGGTGTTATGCTTTTTGTTGCTCTCTCCACCCAAGCACTCTTGTAATTCTCATTAGGAATCTATTCTAATGAAATGCCCACTATGTTCATGCTAATTTCCGCTACACACAAGTTTTTAGGCCATTAAATGTTACATTGGTATCAGAGCACAAGGTTTCTCTTTTCTTGCTCAAGAAGGGAGGTCCTCAAGCTAGCTATAAATGGTTGGTATTATTAATTGCCTGTGAGTAAGTAGAATAGGGATTTTTCAGCCTTGCAGTGCGCTTGCCTTCGTGTAGTTAATGGGGCATCACCGTTGAGAGATATGGTCTTAATAGTGGAGTCCTACGGGGCTTGCCTACGGCTTAACCACTATTGAGCTATTAGAAGCTTGACAGGAGCCGGTGTTGTTTTGGTGTTGAAATACCCTCTCTTCTATTCCTTGCAATTAATGGTATTCGAGCCACGGGTACAGTAGCTTGAGTGCTTTTTCTAAAGGGGTAAAGAGGAGTAGCAACTAGGGCTTGAAGTGCCAAAGTACACCTAAAAAGTTTACACCTAAAAGTTGTTAGAATGGCTGACAATAGTAAAGAGAGTGAAATTAATGTTGATAACTGTGATTTTGCTAATGAGCAAGCTACTAATGATGCTCCGATGCTTGTTAACTATCTTGTTTCTAGGCTTCAACAAGCCATGGGCAATCCATCTCTCCAAAGTGAAGTGCAACGGAAGCTCCGTGCTCACAGGATTCTCCAAGCTCGTCACCATGACGAGAGAACACCTAGGAAGCCTCCTTGTGAGACTCCCAAAAGAGGTCTCTCTCCGATTCGGGAAAAAGAAGAGAATCCATACGAAGGGCTCAAGAATTTACTTCTTGATGATGCATCTCCTTCCCAAAGGAGAACTCAAGAGCCTCCACCGAAGGAACGAGAAAGAAGTGAGTCTCCCGCCACCTCGGCGGAGATGGCTCCACGAAGATGGCGGGCTAAACGCTCTCCATCACCACCAAAGCGCAGAAGACCATCCCACTATTCTCCACGCCATAATTCAAAGAGGGATGATAAAAAGCAAGAGAAGAAAAAGGCGAGAAATAGGACACCCTCTTCTCCATCTTCTTCATCCTCTTCCTCTTATGAAAGTGATGGTGAAGACGACGAAGATCAAGACAAGAAAAAGGTGAGAAAGAGGTCACCCTCTTCTCCACCTTCTGAAGAAAGTGATGGTACAACCTTTGAACCATGAAAAAGAAGAGGCCATAGGAAATCCTATGCCGCATGGAAGAAGTCATCCAAGCTAAAGAAGTTCAAAGAGGGAGGGAAGAGCATCTCTTTCCTTACCTATGGTGGTACCTTTGGTGCTATGGACAAAGTCTTGGCCTTTATCCAGCAATTTGATGCGGCGTTTGGAGATGAGGGCTTCACGAAGTCCTCTAAACTACGCCATGTAGCTATGCACTTTCAAAAGTCCACCGGGCAATGGTGGTCTAGCCTACGAGCCAACAGTGAAGCTCCACGAACATAGAAATCTTTAAGAGCTTCCATTATGAAGCAATTTTTGGCCACCAATGCCAAAGACAAAGTACTCACCGAATGGCGAAGCTTAAAGCTCTCTCCCTATGAATCCATCCACAAATATGTAGACAAGTTTTGGGACCTACAACTCAAAGCCACTGTCTTCAAAAAGTTGGATTTTGGAGAGCAAAAGCAACAATTTTGTGCGGGCTTAACCGAAGAAATGGCGGAGTATGTCAACTCTCAAAGGCCACGTACCATATCGGCGGTAATACACCATACTATGGTGGCCTCTCGAATCAATTTCCAAACAGGGGCTAAAAGAAATAATAAGCCCACGGAAAACAAAGGTTCCAACGAGCCTAAGGGGAAGGACAATGTCCAAAAGTCTCCTAAGGGCAACTCCAACAAAGCTAAAGAGAAGGGAGTTTACAAAAGTAAAAACAAACTCTCTCCAGAAGATCTTGAGCGTTATCGCAAGGATAACCGGTGTTTCAAGTGCGGCGAACAAGGGCATGCGTACCACGCTTGTCCCCAAAAGAACAACCTCCAAGATCCTCCTAGAGCTTCCTTGGTTGAAATCCAAGAGGAGGAGACTCACCAAACTCACCACAAAGGATCTCCTCTATGCCATGCTTGGGGAAGGGTAAGAGAACATGATGCTTTTATTCTCTTTGACCCTGGTTCTACTCACAATTTTATATCTATAGAGTTGGCCACCAAGCTAGGCATACAAGCTTACGAGATGGGAGATGTTCTACTCCTAGATAGTGCTTTCAAGGAGCAAGAAGCTTCAATCACTCCCTTAATCGAGAAATTGAGGCTTCATGTTCAAAGATATGTGGACAAAGAGGACTTCTTTATCTCTCCTCTCAAGCATGAGAATGTAATCCTAGGGGCACCATGGCTTGACCGCTTGGATGCCAATGTTAAATTCCCTGAAAGGAGAATCTCCTTTAAGTTTAGGAAAAAAGACATGTATATAGATGCTAAGGAAATGGGTAACACTATCCCCATTGTACATACACCAGCTTTCAACAAGTCAATAAAGAGCTCTATTTCCGTGTACATAATTTTTGTTAAAGATTCTCAAAATGAACCTAATGCTTTAGCAAAAGAAAATAAAAGCAACCAATAGGAATTAGAGTTATGCAATTTTCTCAAGGGGTTTCAAGATGTTTTTATAGACGACTTCATCCCTTGTGAGCTACCTCCTAAACGAGGTAATGATGACCATGCAATTGAACTTCTTCCAGGAAGTTCACCGCCTAACAAACCTCCTTATAGATTTTCTCAAGCTCAACAAGAGGAGATTATGCGGCAAGTTCATGAGTTAGTTGAGAAGGGCATGGTTAGGCCTAGCTCATCTCCATTTTGCTCACCTGTGCAATTAGTGCAAAAGAAAGACGGCACATATCGTATGTGTGTCGACTATAGAGCACTAAATAGGATCACTATCAAGAATAGGTTTCCCGTTCCACGGGTAAAAGACCTATTTGATAAGCTACAAGGATCGACCTACTTCAGTAGGATTGACCTAAAAAGTGGCTATCATCAAATAAGGATAGTTGATCAAGACATTGTAAAGACTGCATTTCGCACCACATTTGGTCTTTACGAATATATTGTCATGCCTTTTGGCTTGACCAATGCACCAGCCACATTCAACCGCTTGATGGAGAAGCTATTCAGGCCTCATCGAACCTTCACTGGAGTGTTCTTTGATGATATTATCATCTACTCTAATTCATTAGACGAACACAAGCAACACCTCCAGGTAATATTTCAAGTTTTAAGAGAGAATAAACTTTATGTTAATAGAAAGAAAAGTGAATTTCTCTTGCAAGAGATTCAGTATTTAGGTCACATTATCTCTCAAGATGGCATCCAAATGGATCCATCCAAGTTAGAGGTAATAAAAGGATGGCCTAAACCAAGGAATCTACATGAACTAAGACGCTTTATAGGTATGTGTGCATACTATAGACGCTTCATAGAAAAGTTCTCACAAATTACGGGACCATTACATGACCTAACAAAGAAAAGCGTTAGGTATACATGGTCTGCTAAGGAGAACAATGCTTTTGAAAAGCTTAAAGAAAATCTTATCTCTCAACCTGTGCTTACACTACCGGATCTCTCAAAACCATTTGAGGTCCAATGTGATGCTTGTGGTGATTGCCTTGGAGCTGTTTTGCTCCAAGAAGGGCACTCCATAGGCTATGAGAGTCGAAGGCTCGACCCTGTTGAGCAAGCTTTAGGCATATATGAAAAGGAACTCGTTGCAGTTCTACATGCCTTAGACTCATGGAAGCACTATTTATTGGGGACTCCTTTTATTCTGCAAACGGATCACCAAAGTCTTAAGTACTTCATGACGCAGACCAAGCTCTCCGACAAACAAATGAGGTGGGCAAATTTTCTTTCGCAATTTCATTTTCATATTGCTCACATTGCTGGCAAGCATAATCAAGTAGCTGATGCACTCTCAAGACGACCGAGTGTGACTGTGGTTTCCATAGCCACTCACAATGATCTATCTTCAATGATAGATGAGTACGCTATTGATCCCGATTTTAAAGATGTGATTTCAGCCCTTGCATTAGGGAAGAAAGAAGAACCATTTACTTTACAAGATGGTCATCTTCTCTATGGCAATAGACTATGTGTTACTAACTCACTACGTGAGAAAGTAATGTATGAATCTCATGCTCCACCTTATGCGGGGCATAGAGGGATTCATTCTACCTTAAAGGGAACTGAAACATATTTCTATTGGCCTACCATGAAAGTGAACATACAAGAGTATGTTTCTAAATGTGTGGTATGCCAAAAGACAAAATTTGATAGAGGGAAGCAACTTAAATTGCTTCAACCCTTGCCAATCCCTAATTCACCATGGGAGAGCATATCCATGGATTTTATCTTTGGATTTCCTAAGTCTATCCATGGGAATATGGGAATATGGATGATAGTAGACACGTGCAATAAACAAGCTCAATTTATACCTGTCAAAAAGACTATCAAAGCCCATCAAATGGCAACCCTCTTCATTTCATAAATTTTCAAGTACCATGGCTTGCCAATGTCCATAGTGTCGGATAGAGATCCTAGAATGACCAGTAATTTCTGGAAGGGTCTCTTTGAGAATTTAGGGACAAGGCTAAACTTCTCTTCGGCCTATCATCCACAAACGGATGGCCAAAGTGAAATAGCTAACCTAACAATTCTCGATCTACTAAAAGCCTATGTAACGGAAGTAGATCAAAGATCCCAATGGCAAAAGTACTTACCCTTAGTGGAGTATTCTTACAATAACATTGTACATACTTCCACGGGAAAAGCACCTTTCGAGGTAATTGAGGAGATCAAAAAGTCCCTTGCTACTTAAGGTACATGGGAAGATCTTCGCTGCAGATGAGTATAGCTGAGACCTACAAGAATCTTTTCAAAAGATTAAGGATGCTATCTCTATCTCACAGCAAAGGCAAAAGGCTGCTGTTGACAAGCACAGAAGAGCCCAAGCCTTTAAAGAAAATGATTAGGTCTTATTAAAGTTTCCCAAGGCTCGATTAAGGCACACGACGGGCAAGAATCCTATGGGACACCAAAAGTACTATGCTAAAGTAGTAAAAAGGTACTATGGTCCCTTCCAGATTCTTAGGCCAATCAATGAGATGGCCTATCAACTCAAGTTGCCCAATCATTGGCTCATACACAATGCTTTCCATGTGAGCCTATTAAAGCCTTACAAAGGAGAGCCACCTCAAGAACCAACTATTGAAGACCCACCGGAGATCGAGGACCAAGAGGAGGTGCTGCAGCCCGAGTCCATTCTCCGACATGAAGACAAGGTACTAAGAGGCGGTAAGACTATCCGACGATATCTTATTAAGTTTAAGAATTATCCTTTTGAAGATGCTAGATGGATGCAAGGCATACAATTAAAGGATAACCTAAACCTTGTCAATGCTTACAATGCTTCCCAAGAGTAAGCAAATGTACAAAATGTTAAAAATGAACAAAGTTTTTTTTGTCTTATAAGACTCTCTTTTTCTTTATTGTGCACAAAAATGAAGTAGTATGCATGCTTAGATCAAGTTTGCGGAGACGACGTCTCCCAAACACCAAGTAGAGCTTGTCACTCTACTATGGAAGACTGATAGGACTAATGTGTAGACATGCTTGCGGTAGCCTCAGGCTCTCAAGTCCCAAATGGACTAGTCATCCATTGTGGAATGATGTCGTAGGGTAACATAGGGATCCTCTACCCGCTAAGAAAAGGACTCATGAATATGCTTTATCTTCTCTACATCATAGTCGAGAACGACTATGATTTCAAGAGAGAGGTAATGTCATAATAATCAATATCTAATTCTCCTAAATGATTTTCTCATATTAAACTGATCATTTAATGTGGGGAAGTGCCAGGGGAGAAAAAGCTAGAATATTGGTTAAGCTAGCAGACCGCCACAATAGGGATCCAAAGGAGGGAAAATAGGGATCCAAAGGGGGGGCCATCTACAAAAGAGCCATGTGCAACAATGGGATAAAAACACCCTAAGGTTCAACCCATTAAGACTTCCAAAATTCTAAGGTGCCAAAATTCAAAGGTTGTGTCCGAAGGTCAACCATAGGGGAATTGGATGCTTTGTGTGTGTCCAAAAAAGTCTTTACACATCCCTACATAGGAGGGGGCGAGCCTTTCTTGTAGGGGATGAGAGAAAAATCCACACACACACACACACACACAAGCTCCCTTTACACAAAGGGAATGAGGGACACATGTTAGCTCCCTAGCCCAGATGCCCACAAGGTGTACCCAATTCCTATTGGATGGCCTTGGAGGTGGACCAATGAGAATTAGGCTAGAGTAAATCTAGTTTAATTAATTTGAAAACATATAATAAAAGAACCAATGAGAATTAAGTCCTCTAGAAGACTATTGGATAGTCTCCCAAGTGGTCCAATGAGCATTCAACAGCCCAATGGCTTGCCTGATTCCTATTGGCCAGGAGGCAAAGGGGTCCAATGAGAGTTTAGTTGAATTATTAAATTACTTAAAGCTCTCAAAAAGGGGGAAAGGGGGACACATGTCAGAAGGCTATTACTTATGCTACTTAATAGTCATTGGCTAGCCCTGGGGAGGTCCAATGGGGAGATAGCAAGAGCAAATAGCAAGAGGGCTCGCCCAAGAGAGAGAGGGGGCTGATTTTTGCAAGGCATTATCACACACACACTCACACAATCTCATGTGTGAGGAAAGAGAAGACCATCTCTTCCCAAGCTTTAATGGAGAGCTCATCACCTACTCCAAGCTTGTGAGATAGAAGCCTACATCGACACACTCTTGGCATGTGGATGCAAATCCAACCAAGAGCCAAGCTTCAATGCAGGCTCATCTCCTCTACAAAGCTAATTACGAAGCTAAGCTATGCTAATATGAGTGATTATGTGAGGAGACGTACATCTTTCTCGTAAGATACTCCTTCTTCCTCTCAATCTACTCTCATACCCTGCTAGCTCTCACCATCTTCGAAGGTGTGTGAGGTCTTGGGTCTGAGACCGGGGATAATTAATGTTGTGTTTGCTAAGTGTTTTGCTTAGTGCATGAAGCTTTCATCTTCATTGCACTAGCGAATATTGAAAGAATTGTATTGTACAATGTCTCTCTTGATGGGAGAAACCATAATACAAAGCCTTTTAGAGGGGGGACCGGCTCCATGAAAATCCAGTCCTCAATTGTTGTCAATAGCTTAATTTCTCTCTCTTTTGAAACTATTGTTTATGCTATCTAACTAGGTGTTATGCTTTTTGTTGTTCTCTCCACCCAAGCACTCTTGTAATTCTCATTAGAAATCTATTCTAATGAAATGCCCACTATGTCCATGCTAATTTCCACTACACACAAGTTTTTAGGCCATTAAATGTTACAAGAAAGGCATCTACAAAGACTGATCAAAGTGAAATCTAGCAAAGTTTTCATTTTCTCTTGATTAAGCAAGCTCATTAGTGGCCTTAAATAGTTCTAATCTTCCTATGAAGCTGATTAAACTTGGGCAAATAGGGGTTCTTGGTGATGCCCTTGAGATTGCTAAGCTAGTGGTGCTATCAATTGGCGAGTTGTTGGAAACAGTGTGTGTGTGTGTGTGTGTGTGTGTGTTTGTGTGAAGGAGGCTAAATGGTGATGGCAACACACACACACACACTGTAATGGAATTGGCCTATTAACTTGAGAATAGCGGAAATTAATGAGAGTACTTTTGAGAAATTACTTTGTGAGCATAGCGGGTGAACATAATTGAAGATAATAACATAGACATAGCAATTAATTAACTTGTGAACAATACTTTGTGAACATAGCGGGTGAACATAATTGAAGATAATAACATAGACATATCAATTAATTAACTTGGCATGAACAATACTTTTGCAAGAGAGAGAATTTAGAGAAGATGACAACATTTGAAGACCCGATTTATGTGGAGCCGCCCCCCCCCCCCCCCCCCTCCCCTCCAATAGGCATTTGTATTATGATTTCTCCCATAAGAGAGAGACTTCTTACAATACAATCTTTGTGTTCCTTGTGACCTAGGTGATGCAATGAAGATGGAAAGCTTCATGCATCACAAGCATAACATAAACTTTGAAGAAAGCTTTAACTATCCCAAGCCTCAGTCCCAAGACCTCAAACACCTTCGAAGGTGGAGAGAGCTAGCAGGGAATGATGGTAGGGAAGAGGAAGAAGAAACATTTCATAGGAGAAAGAATTAGCTCCTCACATAACTCTACTTGCTAGCACACATAATAGCATAGTAATAAAGAGGAAGAAGATGTCAAGCTTAAGCATTGAAGCATGGCTCTTGGTTGGATTTGCACTCCATAGCCAAGAGTGTTAGTGTAGTCTCTCAACCTCTACTTTCTTGGACAAGGAGAGGGAGCTCTTGCACTTTGCACATCGCATAATGAGAGTGTGTGTGGGACAATATAACCCCTAAGCAACCCCTAAGCAACCTTTGGTCGACCCCCCCTTGTAGCTCATGCTTGAAGCTCATTGGACCCCTCCAGGCCTAGCCAATCACAAGCAGGAGGCATTACAAGCAACAAGTGTAGCCTTGGGACCAGTGTCCCCCTTTCCCCTTTGAGAGAGAGGACTTGATAAATGCAAAGAAAATTAATTAAATCTCCCAAATTATCATTGGACCCCTTGGGTGGCCAACCAATAGGCTTCAAGAACACCATGAGGGCAACATGAGGAGGAACTTGACAAGTGTCCCCTTTGCTTTCTTTGTACCAAGTAGGCCTTGTGTGAGTGTGTGGGTGTTCTCTCTCATCCCCCCTCATGTAGGGCTCGCCCCCTCCTTGTAGGGATTAGATCTTTGACTTTTAACACCTCAAGCCCCTCAATCTTAGGCCCAGTTCCCACCACAAGCTTGGCCCTTAATCACTTCAAGCTTGGGCTGGGTTCTCACCTCAAGTACATCCCTAGCATCTCAAGTATGTCAAGCACCTCAAGCAGCTCAAGAACCTCCATCATCAATCACCTCAAGCACCTTAGTCATCAAGCACCTCAAGCACCTTAAGCTTGGGCCGGGCTTCCACCTCAAGCACATCCCTAGCTTACCTAAGGTCAAAGGACTTTTACACTCATTATTGGAGGTCTTCAATGAAGCTAACCCTAGGGTCTTATGCTCCATTGGTTAGCCTTGCTCTTTGCTAGACCATCTCTCATTTGGGCCCCTTTACCATTGGCCCCGTGTTAAGATAGATCTATAAGCACATGTCTATATCTTAACCCTTGTTCCCATTTATTCCCCCACATTAAGTGATCAGTTTAATATGAGAAAATCATTTGAGTGTGTTAGATATTAGATTTTATGACATTACCTCTCTCTTCAAATCATAGTCATCCTCGACTATGAGGTAGAAGAGATAAAGCCTTAGTCAGTAGTCAATTTTACTTAGCGGGTAGAGGATCTCTTTTTACCCTACGACATCGTTCCAAGATGGATGACTAATCCATTTGGTGCTTGGGAGACATAGCCACCGCATGCATGTCTGCTCTTTAGTCCATTTCATTCTCCCAAAGTAGAGTGACAAATTCTACTTGGTGTTCGAGAGATGTCGTCATCACAAACATGATTCTAAGCATGCATGCTATTTAAATTTGTGCACAATTAAAAGAGAACTAGTCTTATAAGACAAAAACATGGGTGATTCAAAAGAAATTTGTACATTTTCTTACAAGGTAGCATTGTAAGCATTGACAAGGTTCATACTATCCTTAAGCTGTATTCCTTGCATCCATCTAGCATCTTCAAAAGGATAATTTTTGAACTTAATAAGATACCGTCAGATAATCTTACCACGTCGTAGTACCTTGTCTTCATGCCGAAGGATAGCTTCGGGTTGTAGCACCTCTTCTTGGTCTTCAACTTCGAGAGGGTCTTCAATAATTGGTTCACTTGGTGGCTCTCCTTTGTAGGGCTTAAGTAGGCTCACATGAAAAGCATTGTGTATGAGCCAATGGTTGGGAAACTTGAGTTGGTAAGCCATCTCATTGATGGGCTTCAAAATTTGGAAAGGGCCATAGTATCTTTTTGCTAGCTTAGCATAATACTTTTGATGGCCCGTAGGATTTTTTCCCATCGTTTTCCGTAATCGAGCCATAGGAAACTTAAGCAAGACCCAATCATTTTCTTTGAACGTTAAGGCCCTTATGTGCTTGTCAGCTACAGCTTTTTGTCTTTGTTGAGAGATGGATATAGCCTCCTTAATCTTTTGAAAAGATTCTTGTAGGTCACGGCTATACTCATCGGCGGCGAAGATCTTCCCATGTACTTTGAATAGCAAGGGACTTTTAGGTCTTCCCTCAATGATCTCAAAAGGTGCTTTTCCCGTAGATGTATGTAAAGTATTATTGTAGGCATACTCTACAAGAGGTAAGTATTTTTCCCATTGTGAGCATTGATCTACTTTGGTAACATAAGTCTTGAGTAGATCGAGTATTGTAAGATTGTCTATCTCACTTTGCATCCGTTTGTGGGTGATAGGCCGAAGAGAAATTCAATCTTGTTCCTAGATTTTCAAAGAGACCTTTCCATAAATTACTGGTCATTCTAGGATTTCTATCTGACACGATGGATGTTGGTAATCCATGGTGTTTGAAAATCTGTGATATGAAGAGAGTTGTGCCTTAATAGTCTTTTTGATAGGAATAAAGTGTGCTTGCTTGCTAAACCTGTCGACTATTGTCCAATGATTTCCGTATTCCCATGGAGGGACTTGGGCAATCCGAAGATGAAATCCATAGATATACTCTCCCATGGTGAATTTGGGATAGGCAATGGCTGGAGTAATCCAGGTTGCTTCCTTCTATCGTATTTGGTCTTTTGGCATACTACACATTTTGAAACATACTCTTGTATGCCCACTTTTATGGTAGGACAATAGAAATACATCTCTACTCCTCGAAGAGTAGGTTGAATACCTCTATGCCCCGCGTAGGGAGGAGCATGGGATTCATACATAAATTTCTCAGGATGATTCATATGCACGAAGGGAATGCATAACACATACCCTATTGAAGTGGAGAAGATAACCATCCTGCAAGGTGAATGGTTCCTCTTTCTTCCCCAAAGCAAAGGATGACATTATGTCTCTAGAGTCAGGGTCAGTAGCATACTCATCTATCATAGAGGATAGATCATTGTGAGTAGCTATAAACACCACATTAACTTTTGGTTGTCGTGAAAGTGCATCGGCCACTTGGTTGTGCTTACCAGCTATGTGAGCAATATGGAAATTAAACTAAGAAAGAAAATTTGCCCAGCTCATTTGTTTGTCGGAAAGCTTGGTTTGCGTCATGAAATACTTGAGACTTTGGTGGTCAGTTCGTAGAATAAATGGAGTCCCCAATAGGTAGTGCTTCCATGTGTCTAGGGCATGTAGAATAGCTAAAATCTCTTTCTCATAAATTCCCAAGACTTGTTCATTCGTATTGAGCCTTCGGCTCTCATATGGTATGGCATACCCTTCTTGAAGCAAAACTACTCCAAGGCAATCACCACAAGCATCACATTGGACATCAAATGGCTTTGAAAGATCCGGAAGCATGAGGATTGGTTGGGAGGTAAGCTTCTCCTTGAGCTTATCAAAAGCATTTTGCTCCTTAGCAATCCACACATACTTAACATTCTTCTTAGTTAAGTCATGTAGCGGTCTTGCTATTTGAGAGAATTTTGCTATGAAGCGTATATAGTATGCGCACATACCAATAAAGGTTCTTAGCTCATGTAGATTCCTTGGATTAGGCCATGCTTTTATTACCTCTAACTTTGATGGATCCATACGGATGCTATCTTGAGAGATAATATGACCTAAGTATTGAATCTCTTCAAGAAAAAATTCACTTTTCTTTTGGTTAGTGAGAAAAATATTATTCTCCCTCAATGCTTGAAAAATCACTTGGAGATGTTGCTTATGTTCCTCCAAAGACTTGAAGTAGATGATGATATCATCAAAGAACACTCCAGTGAATTTATGATAAGGTCTAAAAATTTTCTCCATTAGACGATTGAACGTAGTTGGTGCATTAGTCAAGCCAAAAGGCATGACTAGATATTCATAAAGACCAAACATTGTACGAAACGCGGTCCTTAGGATATCTCATCCACTATCCTTATTTGATGATCGCCACTTTTAAGGTCAATCCTACTGAAGTAGGTAGAGCCTTGTAGCTTATCAAACAGATCTTCTACCTGAGGCACGAGAAATCTGTTTTTGATAGTGATATGGTTTAGTGCTCAATAGTCCACACACATATGGTATGTCCCATCTTTCTTTTGCACTAAAAGGACTGGAGAACAAAAGGGAGAGGAACTAGACCTCACCATCCCTTTGTCTACCAATTCCTATACTTGCCTCATGATCTGAGTCTTGCTGAGCTTGTGAGACTCGATAAGGAGGCTTGTTAGGAGGTGAACTTCCTAGAAGGAGCTCAATGCGATGGTCATCATCCCTTCATTTTGGAGGTAAGTCCATGGGGATATCATCCATGAACACATCTTGGAATCCTTTTAGAAAATTAGACAAGTCTGAACTTTTCTTGATTCCTACCATTTACATTTGATAAAACATTAGGATCTTCTAAAGAATCTTTGACAAAAGTCATGTACGCAGAGAATGAGCTCTTCATTGACTTATCAAAAGCAAGAGGATTTACAAGTGGAATAGTGCGACCACACTCACTAGCATCTATATACATGTTCTTTCCCATGTAGGTGAAATAGATTTTCCTTTCAGGGAACTTCATATTGGCAGCCATGCGATCAAACCACGGTGCCCCTAGGATAGCATCCTCATGTTGGAGAAAAGAGATGAAAAAGTCTTCTTTGTCGACATAGCTTTGGACATGAAGCCTCAACTTCCCAATCAAGGGAGTAACGGAGGCTTGTTGTCCCTTGAAAGCCATGCCAACCGTTACCATATCTCCCATCTCAAAAGCTTGAATGCCCAACTTGGTGGCCAACTCCATTGATATGAATTTCTGAGTAGAGCCAAGGTCAAACAAGATGAAGGCATCATGCTCTCTTACCTTTACCCAAGCATAGGAAAGTGATGATCCTTTGCAATGAGCATCCTCTTTTGCAGCTTTGATGGTGGAAGCCCTAGGAGTCTCATTGCGAGCATTCTTCTTGGGGCAAGAACGATAGCCATGTCCTTGCTCCCCACACTTGAAAAACTTATGGTCCTTGCGAAAATCTTCAAGCTCTCCAAAAGAGAGTTTGTTTTTGCCTTTGTGAACTCCCTTCTCCTTGTACTGATTGTTATTGTTGTTGTTGGAAGTGCCTTGGAAAGAATTTTGAGCATCGGTTTTTCCCTTTGCATCATTTTTGTCTTTGTTTTACATGGGCTTGCCATTCCGTCTAGGCCCTTGATGGAAACTGATGCATGAAGAAACCATGGTGTGATGGATTACTTTGCTAATAGTACCAGGCCATTGAGACTTAATGTATTCGGCCATCTCTTTGGGTAATCCCGCACAGAATTGCTGCCTTTGCTTGGCAAAGTCTATCTTTTGAAAGACAGTAGCCTTGAGATGTAAATCCCAAAACTTGTCTACATACTTGTGGATAGACTCATGAGAGAGAAGCTTCAAGCGCGCCATTCGGTAAGCACTTTGTCCTTTGCATCGCTTGCAAGGAATTGCTTCATGATGGAAACTCATAGAGTTTTCCATGTCTTTGGGGCTTTGCTGTTGCCATGAAGTCTAGCCCACCATTGACGAGCTAATTTTTGAAAGTGCATTGCTACATGGCGTAGCTTGGAGGACTCCGTAAAGCCCTCGTCTCCAAAGGCTGCATCAAATTGCTGGATGAAGGCCAACACTTTGCCGGTAGCACCAAAGGTGCCATCATAGGTGAGAAAAGAGATACTCTTTTCTCCCTCCTTGAAATTCTTTAGCTTTTGTGACCTTCTCCATGCAGGGAATGATTTGCGATGTCCTCCCCACTTGTATTCTCTAGGAGAATAGCCATAGCTTTCATCGGAAGAGGAGGAAGGTGAAGAAGAAGGAGACGAGGGTGACCTCTTTCTAGCCCCTTTCTTCCTTTGTTTCCTCTCTTCCCTTTCAGAATGACGAGGAGAAGGACTGTGTGTTGATATTTTCCTCTTGGGAGTAGTGCGCAATCGTCTAGACCACCAACTTTGTGGAGCCAAATCTTCATAGGAACTTAAAGTTTCATTGCTTTCTTGCTCTTTGGATTCCTCCTCTCGAACAGAAGAGAGTCTTCTTTTGGGGGTCTCTTCAAGAGGCCTCCTAAGCTCTCTCTCCTCTTGGAGAGGAAGGGAAATTCCATAAGCACGAAGTTGTTGAATAACTTCAGCTTGCAAAGCAGGGTTCCCATAGCTTGCTACAACCTAGTGACGAGATAATTCACAAACATGGGGGCATCATCATTAGCACCTTCATGTGCAAAATCAAAGCTATCAATGTTCATTCTATTCTCTTGATTATTGTCAGCCATGTTTTAAAAAAAATTGTATGTACTTACTGTATTCTTTGGCAATTAAAAACCTTAGTTGCCACTCCTCTTAGCCTTTGAAAATTGGCTCTTAAGTATCTACACCCATGGCTCAAAGTGGTTAATTATAGAGAGTAGTGGAGTAGGTCTAACATAGAAGAGTTGCAGAGGGCTAGCTCCTTTAGGACTTCTTATGGCTCCATAATGGTAAAGCCATAGGAAACTCTAAAAAGACTCCATTATTAAGTCCAAAGCTCCCGAAGTGTGCACTATATCTCACATAGTGGGCTCAACAAAACCAATAATAGATCCTAGTTCCACTTACCCTAATATAATTAACAAAAGCAATCATTTATAGGCTACTTAAGGACCTCTCTTCTTAAGCAAGAAAAGAGAAACCAAATGCTATGAACCAATGTAATGGAATTGGCCTATTAACTTGAGAGTAATGGAAATTAATGAGAGTACTTTTGAGAAAGTACTTTGTGAGCATAGCGGGTAAACATAATTGAAGATAGAAACATAGGCATAGCAATTAGTTAACTTGGCATGAATACTTTTGCAAAAGAGAGAATTTAGAGAACATGACAACAGTTGAGGACCGGATTTATGTGGAGCCGGTCCCCCCTCCAATAGGCATTTGTATTATGATTTCTCCCATAAGAGAGAGACTTCTTACAATACAATCTTTGTGTTCCTTGTGACCTAGGTGATGCAATGAAGATGGAAAGCTTCATGCATCACAAGCATAACCAAAACTTTGAAGAAATCTTTAACTATCCCAAGCCTCAGTCCTAAGACCTCAAACACCTTTGAAGGTGGAGAGACCTAGCAGGGAATGAGGGTAGGAAAGAGGACAAAGAAACATTTCATAGGAGAAATAATTAGCTCCTCACTTATCATAACTCTTCTTGCTAGCATACATAATAGTATAGTAATGAAGATGAAGAAGATGGCAAGCTTAATCATTGAAGCATGGCTCTTGGTTGGATTCGCACTCCATAGCCAAGAGTGTTAGTGTAGGCTCTCACCTTCTACTTGCTTGGAGAAGGAGAGGTAGCTCTTGCACTTTGCACATTGCATAATGAGAGTGTGTGTGAGTGTGTGGGAAAGTATACCCCCTAAGCAACCCCCTAGCTTGCTTTGGTAGATCCCCCCTTGTAGCTCATGCTTGAAGCTCATTGGACCCCTCCAGGCCTAGACAATCACAAGCAGGAGGCATTACAAGCAACAAGGGTAGCCTTGGGACAAGTGTCCCCCTTTGCCCTTTGAGAGAGAGGACTTGATAAATGCAAAGGAAATTAATTAAATCTTCTAAATTATCATTAAGCCCCTTGGGTGGCCAACCAATAGACTTCAAGCACACCATGAGGGCAGCATGAGGAGGAACTTGACAAGTGTCCCCTTTGCTTTCTTTGTACCAAGTAGGCCTTGTGTGAGTGTGTGGGTGTTCTCTCATCCCCTCTCATGTAGGGCTTGCCTCCTCCTTGTAGGGATTAGATCTTTGACTTTTAACACCTCAAGCCCCTCAAGCTTAGGCCCACTTCCCACCACAAGCTTGGCCCTTAAGCACCTCAAGCTTGGGTTGGGTTCTCACCTCAAGTACAACCCTAGCATCTCAAGCATGTCAAGCACCTCAAGCATCTCAATCATCAAGCACCTCAAGCACCTTAGTCATCAAGCATGACAAGCACCTCAAGCACTTTAAGCTTGGGCCGAGTTCCCACCTCAAGCACAGCCCTAGCTTCCCTAAGGTCAAAGGACTTTTACACTCATTATTGGAGGTCTTCAATGAAGCTAACCCTAAGGTCTTATGCTCCATTGGTTAGCCTTGCTCTTTGATAGAACATCTCTCATTTAGCCCCTTTATCATTGGCCCCGTGTTGAGATAGATCTATAAGCACATGTCTATATCTTAACCCTTATTCCCGTTTATTCTCCCACATTAAGTGATCAATTTAATACGAGAAAATCTTTTGGGTTGGTTAGATATTAGATTTTATCACACACACACACACACACACACACACACACACACCAAAGAGAGAGAGAAATACATGGCTTGCACTTTAGCATGCTCAATATACTATTGTGGTCTCAACAAGGTTGCAATAAGGAACAAGTATCCTATGAGCAAGGTCAGTGAGCTTTTTTATCAATTCTATGGGGCCATATCTTATATGAAGATTGATTTATGCTCATGATATCATCAATTACAAGATACTTTCAAAGAAATTTTTAAAATGGGTTTGAACATTTTGAATTTCTTGTGCTTCCCTTTGGGCAAAAAATGCTCCAGCTTCATTTATGACACTTATGGACACAGTCATACATCATTTCTAACTTTAGATGAAATCCTTGTTTAAAATCATTCTAAAGCAAAATATTTAGATTACCTCCATTAGGTTTTGTTGATCTGCCTAGGAAGTGTAACATTTAATGGTCTAGTAACTTGTGTGTATCGAAAAATAGCATGAACATAGTGAGCATTTCATTAGAATAGCTTCCTAATGAGAATCATAAGAGTGCTTGGGTGGAGAGAGCAACACAAAGCATAACACCTAGTTAGATAGCATGAACAATACTTCAAAAGAGAGAGAAATTAAGCAATTGACAATAGTTGCGGACTGAATTTGCTTGGAGCCGGTCCCCCCTCCAAAAGGCTTTGTATTACGGTTTCTCCCATGAAGAGAGACAGTTTACAATACAATTTCTTGTGTTCCTTCAATAGTAGCCAATGCAATGAAGATGGAAACTTTATGCACTACGCAAAACACTTGCAAGGCTCGCCCCCTCCTATGTAGGAATTGACAAAGGGGGGGCGAGCCTTACACAAAGGGAATGAGGGACACATGTCAGCTCCCTAGACTTACACAAAGGGAATGAGGGACACATTCCCTTTGTGTAAGGCTCGCCCCCTCCAAAAGGCTTTGTATTACGGTTTCTCCCATGAAGAGAGACATTTTACAATACAATTTCTTGTGTTCCTTCAATACTAGCCAGTGCAATGAAGATGGAAACTTCATGTGTCCCTCATTCCCTTTGTGTAAGGCTCGCCCCCCTCCAAAAGGCTTTGTATTACGGTTTCTCCCATGAAGAGAGACATTTTACAATACAATTTCTTGTGTTCCTTCAATACTAGCCAGTGCAATGAAGATGGAAACTTCATGCACTATGCAAAACACTTACAAGGCTCGCCCCCTCCTATGTAGGAATTGACAAAGACTTTTTGTGACACACACTAAGCATCCAATTTCCCTAGTGTTTGGCCTTTGGACATAACCTTTGAATTTTGGAACCTTAGCATTTCGGAAGTCTTAATGGGCTGAACCTTAGGGTCTTTTAAGCCCATTTTTGCACATTGATCTTTTGCAGATGGCCCCCCCTTTGGAGCCCTATTTTCCCTCCTTTGGATCCCTACTGTGGCCGGTCTGCTAGCTTAACCAATATTCTAGCTTTTTCTTCCCTGGCACTTCCCCATATTAAATGATCAGTTTAACATGAGAAAATCATTTAGGAGATTTAGGAGAATTAGATATTGATTATTATGACATTACCTCTCTCTTGAAATCATAGTCGTCCTCGACTGTGGGGTAGAGAAGATAAAGCATATTCATTAGTCCTTTTTTCAACGGGTAGAGGATCCCTATGTTACGCTACGACACCATTCCACAATGGATGACTAGTCCATTTGGTGCTTGAGAGCTTGAGCCTGCTACAAGCATGTCTGCACATTAGTCCTATCATCTTCCATAGTAGAGTGACAAGCTCTACTTGGTGTTCGGGAGACGTCGTCTCCGCAAACTTGATCTAAGCATGCATACTACTTCATTTTTGTGCACAATAAAGAAAAAGAGAGTCTTATAAGATTTTTTTTTCATTTTTAACATTTGTACATTTGCTTACTCTTGGGAAGCATTGCAAGCATTGACAAGGTTTAGGTTATCCTTTAATTGTATGCCTTGCATCCATCTAGCATCTTCAAAAGGATAATTCTTAAACTTAATAAGATATCGTCGGATAGTCTTACCTCTTAGTACCTTGTCTTCATGTCGGAGAATGGACTCGGGCTGCAACACCTCTTCTTGGTCCTCAATCTCCGGTGGGTCTTCAATTGTTGGTTCTTGTGGTGGCTCTCCTTTGTAAGGCTTTAGTAGGCTCACGTGGAAACCATTGTGTATGAGCCAATGGTTGGGCAACTTGAGTTGATAGGCCATCTCATTGATTGGCCTAAGAATTTGGAAGGGACCATAGTACCTTTTTGCTAACTTAGCATAGTACTTTTGGTGTCCCGTAGGATCCTTGCCCGTCGTGTGCCTTAATCGAGCCTTGGGAAATTTTAATAACACCCAATCATTTTCTTTAAAGGCTTGGGCTCTTCTGTGCTTGTCAATAGCACCTTTTGACTTTGCTATGAGATAGAGATAGCGTCCTTAATATTTTGGAAAGATTCTTGTAAGTCTCGGCTATACTCATGTGCAACGAAGATCTTCCTGTGTAGCTTAAGTAGCAAGGGACTTTTTGATCTTCCCTCAATTACCTCAAAAGGTGCTTTTCTCGTGGAAGTATGTACAGTGTTATTTTAGGCATACTCCACTAAGGGTAAGTACTTTTCCTCTTGGGATCTTTGATCTACTTTTGTTACATAGGCTTTTAGTAGATTGAGAATTGTTAGGTTAGCTATTTCACTTTGGCCATATGTTTGCAGGTGATAGGCCGAAGAGAAGTTTAGCCTTGTTCCTAAATTCTCAAAGAGACCCTTCCAGAAATTACTGGTCATTCTAGGATCTCTATCTGGCACTATGGACATTGGCAAGCCATGGTACTTGAAGATTTGAGAAATGAAGAGGGTTGCCATTTGATGGGATTTGATAGTCTTTTTGACATGTATAAAATGAGCTTGTTTACTGAACCTGTCTACTATCATCCATATTCCCATATTCCTTTGGATAGACTTAGGCAATCCAAAGATAAAATCCATGGATATGCTCTCCCATGGTGAATTAAGGATTGGCAAAGGTTGAAGCAATCCAAGTTGATTCCCTCTATCAAACTTCGTCTTTTGGCATACCACACATTTATAAACATACTCTTGTATGTTTGCTTTCATGGTAGGCCAATAGAAATATGTTTCAATGTCCTTTAGGGTAGACTGAATCCCTCTATGTCCTGCATAAGGAGGAGCATGAGATTCATACATTACTTTCTCACGTAGTGAGCTAGTAACGCATAGTCTATTGCCATAGAGAAGATAACCATCTTGTAAAGTAAATGGTTCCTCTTTCTTCCCTAGTGCAAGGGCTGAAATCACATCTCTAAATTGGGATCAATAGCATATTGATCAATCATAGAAGATAGATTATTGTGAGTTGCTATGGAAACCGCATTCACTCTCAACCGTCTTGAGAGTGCATGGGCTACTGATTATGCTTGCCAACAATGTGAGCAATATGAAAATGAAATTGCGAAAGAAAATTTACCCACCTCATTTGTTTGTCGGAGAGCTTGGTCTGCGTCATGAAGTACTTAAGACTTTGGTGATCCGTTCACAGAAGAAAGGAGTCCCCAATAAATAGTGCTTCCATGAGTCTAAGGCATGTAGAATTGCAAGGAGTTCCTTTTCATATATGCCTAGAGCTTGCTCAACAGGGTTGAGCCTTCGACTTTCATAGCCTATGGCGTGCCCTTCTTGAAGCAAAACAGCTCCAAGGCAATCACCACAAGCATCACATTGGACCTCAAATGGCTTTGAGAGATCCGGTAGTGTAAGCACAGGTTGAGAGATAAGCATTTTCTTTAAGCTTAAGCATTTTTCTCCTTGGCAGACCATGTGTACCTAACGTTTTTCTTTGTTAGGTAATGTAATGGTTCTACTATTAGTGAGAACTTTTGTATGAAGCATCTATAGTATGTGCACATACCTATAAAGCTTCTTAACTCATGAAGATTCTTTAGTTTAGGCCATCCTTTTATTACCTCTAACTTTGATGGATCCATTTGGATGCCATCTTGAGAGATAATGTGACCTAAATACTGAATCTCTTGTAAGAAAAAATCACTTTTCTTTCGATTAACATAAAGTTTATTCTCTCTTAGAACTTGAAATATTACCTGGAGGTGTTGCTTGTGTTCGTCTAATGAATTAGAGTAGATGATGATATCATCAAAGAACACTCCAGTAAAGGTTTGATAAGGCCTGGATAGCTTCTCCATCAAGCGGTTGAATGTGGCTGGTGCATTGGTCAAGCCAAAAGGCATGACAATGTATTCATAAAGACCAAACATAGTGTGAAATGCGGTCTTTACAATGTCTTGATCAACTATCCTTATTTGATGATAGCCACTTTTTAGGTCAATCCTACTGAAGTAGGTGGACCCTTGTAGCTTATTAAATAGGTCTTCTACCCGTGGAACGGGAAACCTATTTTTGATAGTGATCCTATTTAGTGCTCTATAGTCGACACACATATGATATGTGCCGTCTTTCTTTTGCACTAGTAGCACAGGAGAACAAAATGGAGATGAGCTAGGCCTAACCATGCCCTTCTCAACTAACTCATGCACTTGCCGCATAATCTCCTCTTGTTGAGCTTGAGAAACTCTATAAGGAGGTTTGTTAGGTGGTGAACTTCCTGGGAGAAGTTCAATGGCATGGTCATCATTGCCTCATTTAGGAGGTATCTCACAAGGGATGTCGTCAATAAAGACATCTTGAAACCCCTTGAGAAAATGGGATAACTCTAATTCCTTTTGATTGTGTATATTTTCTTAAAACATTAGGTTCATTTTGAGAATCTTTAACAAAAATCATGTACACAGAAATAGAGCTCTTTATAGACTTGTTGAAAGCTTGTGTATGTACAATGGGTATAGTGTTACCCATTTCCTTAGCATCTATATACATCTCTTTTTCCCTGAACTTAAAGGAGATTCTCCTTTCAGGGAATTTAACATTGGCAGCCATGCGATCAAACCATGGTGCCCCTAGGATTACATCCTCATGCTTGAGAGGAGAGATAAAGAAGTCCTCTTTGTCCACATAGTTGGACATGGAGCCTCAATTTCCCGATTAAGAGAGTGACTGAAGCTTCTTGCCACTTGAAAGCAACGTCTGCGGGTAGGATATCTCCCATCTCCTAGGTTTGTATGCCTAGCTTGGTGACCAACTCTCTATATATAAAATTATGAGTAGAACCGGGGTCAAAGAGAATAAAAGCATCATGTTCTCTTACCTTTCCCCAAGCATGGCATAGAGGAGATCCTTTGTGGTGAGTTTCCTCCTCTTGGATTTTGACCAAGGTAGCTCTAGGAGGATCATGGCGGTTGTTCTTTTGGGGACAAGCGCGGTACGCATGCCCTTGTTCGCCGGCACGTGAAACATTGGTTATCCTTGTGATAACGCTCAAGCTCTTCAGGAGAGAGTTAATTTTTGCCTTTGTAAACTCCCTTCTCCTTAGCTTTGTTGGAATTGCCCTTATGAGACTTTTGGACATTGTCCTTCCCCTTAGGCTCATTGGAACCCTTGTTTTCAGGGGGCTTAGAATTCCTCTTAGCCCCTGTTTGGAAATTGATTCGAGAGGCCACCATAGTATGATGTATTATCGTCGATATGGTGTGTGGCCTTTGGGAGTTGACATACTCCGCAATTTCTTCGGTTAAGCCCGCTCAAAATTGCTACTTTTGCTCTCCAAAATTTAACTTTTTGAAGACAGTGGCTTTGAGTTGTAGGTCCCAAAACTTGTCTACATATTTGTGGATGGATTCATAGGGAGAGAGCTTTAAGCTTTACCATTCGGTAAGTACTTTGTCTTTGTCATCGGTGGCCAAAAACTGCTTCATAATGGAAAGCTTTCCATGTTTGTGGAGCTTCATCGTTGGCCTGTAGGCTAGACCACCATTGCCTGGCGGACTTTTGAAAGTGCATAGCTACATGGCGTAGCTTAGAGGACTCCGTGAAGCCCTCATCTCCGAACACCGCATCGAATTGTTGGATAAAGGCCAAGACTTTGTCCGTCGCTGTTCGAAACTTCATTTCGCGATTGCGCCCACTCACCCACACCACATCCCTGAGGGGTTGAACCATAGTGGGTGTGCTTAGAGCCCCTCTGCCTTTACCACTAGGCCTACTCTTCTTGACAAAAAATTCCTTACTTTCTTAAACTACTTAAACTACTTGAAACTTGAAAGGACATTCTTTATGAATGGACGCACATAAACTATATTGTAAAGGATTGCTAGTGGGCTGTCTATTTCATTGGAAAACAGGATACCTCTGGACTCACGTAGAGAGGTGGGACGCTCATTGTCGCTGCTTTATAGACTCACCGACGAGTTCTTTTATAGTGCGCACAGAGGAGTGTCGTTAATGCGCAGCATTACTACTCTGTTTGAGCTCCAGCTATGGCGACCTAGTACTGATTGAGGTCAGCTTGTTCCTGTCCACATTGCCCTCTCTTGGCTCCAGCTTTTTTCTGCATGAACTAAGCGCTGGCTATTTCATTTTGCAGGAGCCCAACTGCGCTGCTATTTATTTCGCCTTGTCACAGGTGAGGCAAAGCTACTGTTTTTCCTCTTATTGGAGCTTTGTCTATGATTCCTTCCTGATTTATCTCTGGTTATGGCTTTTTCTAGCATTTTGTTCATGGTGCTCTGCAAGCTCTGTTGAGTTGATTTGAGCTCATCTACCATTTCTCTGTCATGAATGGTATGGGGCGGTTATCGAAGCCGGTAGTGGAGTGCAATGCAGGGGCACCCACTTCGTCTAGTGGGACAAAGAGGCCATACTTTTCCCCTTTGCAACGGGTGTCACCTCCTGCACGTATTGCACTTGTGGTTCTTTTATGTGCACAGATAATGTTTCTGGCTATTGTAAGGCTAGGACCTTCAGCATCTGTGTGGGGGGGGCAAGGGTCAGGAAGTTCTGTTCAAGCTTCCACAAAGACAATCAGAAACTCTCTTTTACTGTCTGGCATGTCCATGGAAACCCAGGCTTTCTCAGACAAAGAAAGCAAAGCGTCATCAGAGGCGATGTCGACGGGCAAAGAAATCGAAGTGTCATCAGAAGCGATGTCGACAGACGAAGTGTCATCAGAGGTGTTGTCGACGGGTAAAGAAAACAAAGTGTCATCAGAGGCATCGTTGGCAACGTCAAAGAAACGTGCACACAGAAAGGAGAAATCAACCTCTAAACACAAGGCAACCAAGAAGAAAATGTTACTGAAGAAGAGTGCAAAGTCAGAGACAGAGAGAATCAATGTGGCTCACGCTGACCAGAGTAAGGGCTCTGGGGACACTGAACTGGAGGTGGGACGTAGCCTTAGAACCAAGGAGCAGTCTGATGACCTCTTACCCTCTGTTGATGACAAGTTTTTGGCTGACACTGCCATCAAAGAGTCATTCAACGCACGATCCAACTCGGACAGTGAGGGGTCAACTGTAGACATATCTGTAAAGAAGGAAGATGAAAGCTTGGCTGTTTTGGATGATACAGTCTATGTAGATCCAAGCTTTTCGAGCATGAGGAAGGCACATACTAATTCGAGGGCTAAACATGAACATGATCAAAATGCATCTAAGATCAAGCAAGCAGTGTCTGGAATGGAAGCTCAGACAAGACAAGGGGACCAGGAGAGTGATGGAAGCACCTCTAATGCCCCTGAAAATTCAGCAGAAAAGGAAGAACAAAACGTCGGATCAGGAGAAAATGTTGAAGAGGCTGTCATTGATACAAGTGCGGGCTTTCAAGATACAAAGCAGGAAGGGCAACCAGCTGTCGCAGAAGAACAAAATATCAGATTAGGAGGAAAGGTTGAAGAGGCTGCCAGTGATACAAGTGTGGAGTTTCAAGCTACAAAGAAAGGGCAACAAGTTGTCGTAGAAGAAGCAAGCGAGAATGATGTCTCTAAGATCAAATTAGCAGAAGAAGGGCATGGTCCCAGAGATTCGGAGAAGGAACAATCAGCTCCATCAGTTGATGGGGTTGAAGAGGCTCTCTTTGATGGTAATACAGACAGTAAGGATGCAAAGCAGGGAACGCTACAAATTTCAACAGCAGAGGAAGCAAGTGAGAGTGCCACTCCCATCACCAAATCAGCTACCGAAGAGCGGAGTGTTGAGGAATTGCAAGCTGCCCCAGAAGAGAAAGAAAACAAGCAGGGTGCTGTGAAGGAGGCAGTACTTATAGAGCAAAAGGGACATGAAGAAATGAGCTCTTCCCAGTGTACTTATGGCTACATTTATGTGTACGATCTACCTCCTGCTTTCAACCACGACATTATCTCCAATTGCACTGCCCTTAACCCATGGTTTGACTTGTGTCCTACACTATCAAATGGAGGTCTGGGAGAGGGTCTGGGAACGGCCTCGCCTCTTGGGCAGGAAGGATCGTGGTACGCATCGGACCAGTTCAATGCAGAAATAATTTTTCATAACCGCATTCTACAGCATGAATGTCTCACAGACAAGATGGAGGTTGCCTCAGCCTTCTACATGCCATTTTATGCTGGCCTAGATGTGGGTAGGTATTTACATTCAGGTGCCTCTATAGAAAGTAGGGATAGACTAAGCAATCAGTTTGCAGACTGGTTGAGTGAGCAACCAGCCTGGAAAAAGAGCAGCGGTGGCGTGGATCACTTCATGATGGTTGGAAGAATTACATGGGATTTTAGGAGGTTTAAAGAGGAAGATTGGGGAAGTGGGTTTTTCACTAAACCAGCAATGCAGAACATCACCAAGCTCCTTATTGAGAGGAACCCTTGGGATAGTAAAGAGATGGGTGTGCCATATCCAACCAATTTTCACCCTCAAAGCGATTCAGATTTGCTAGCATGGCAAAATCACATTAAAGGATTGAAGAGGAACTACTTGTTTTCCTTCGCAGGAGCTCCAAGGGACAAGTTTCCGAACGACTTTAGACGCACTCTGTTCGAGCAATGCAGTCAAGCAAAGCAATGCCGATCCCTGGATTGTTCTAATGGAACATGTGAGGATAATCAGAAGACAATGGAGTTTTTTATGGATTCCACATTTTGCTTGCAGCCTCGTGGGGATAGTTTTACAAGGCGGTCAACATTCGATTGTTTGCTTGCTGGCTCCATTCCTGTCTTCTTTTGGCATAGGAGTGCATACATGCAATATGAGTGGCATTTACCAGCCGACGAGGGGAGCTATTCTGTTTTTGTTTCCAAACAGGACGTACGAGACGGAACCAAAATCGAGGATGTCCTCAAAGCCATTGCTCCTGAGAAGGTGCAGGCTATGCAAGAAGCTATCATTCAACTTATTCCAAAGGTAGTGTATGCAGTCTCAGGTTTTGCGATAAAAGAAAAGGATGCCTTTGATGTGGCGATTGAAGGAGTGATGAGGAGCTTGAAGGGTGCAAAAGCGAGTTTGCAATGATAAGCTTTCAGAAGTGCATTCAGAGATGGTGCCATTGTTGAATTTGTCATTTTGATTTGTACAGATTTTGTCAATTTCCCGAATGTTGGGATTTTTCCCTTTTTTGTGAGGAAGGCGGTGAAACTTGGCCACATTTCTGCATGGGAAATGGTTAATTATGTATTATAACTCTATAACTCACAAGATTGCGAGATTAATTCTGACAAGTCTGAGTGCAAAGACACTTGTACATGTATTTTGGTGATCTGGAAGTTTGTCCACATGTGCATGATTTGCTGGAAAGCATTTGCGTTGGGCGGTTGCATGTATTGAGGATTGGTCTGTTGTTCAAAGCTACCATCAAACTACATAGGGTGAATTTCATTTGACAGAATTCTTGGTTTCATCTTTGTTTATTACTGTGCATGAATATGTCCTTAAATCAAAGGATGAATTCATGATAGCATGAGGGGAACTTAGCACATGTTTAAATCAACAGTTGGCTTCAAGTTGGTAGAGATGTTTTTGAATAGACCCAAAGCTTTTACTGTGTTTAGCATTGATATTGTAAGTGGCTATAAAATACGACAGTCGCTTGTACTTGGGGACATCCATGGACTTAGGTGTGATTACGCCTAAGCATCATCAAGACACAAGAAGATTTATGAATTTTCTCATGTAGGAAATCGGAATCTTTCTCGGTGTTTTTCATACAATGCATAACATCATGAGCTTCTGCTCGAGAGGCACCTCATATCTAGCTAGGTATGATTGGGGGCAGGGGACCCCCGCCCCCCACTGGGCCGGCGGTCCTTTGCCTCCAATCATACCTAGCTAGGTATGCGGCGCCTTTCTCATAGAAGCTCATGATGTTGAGGTAAGTCACAATGTGGGAAATATTGTGAGAATTTGTCTCAAACTTCTTGTGAGACTTGTTAACTGCTTTTGGTTTCCAGCATCTTGGGCATTTCTAACTGGATGATTGAGGGTATTATTCAGAAGCATTGTCTCTTCCCATTAGTGGTCTTTGAAGGGATGCAAATTATGAGCTAACAAGCTCTTGGCATGGCAAGGTCTAGCTGTTCAAGTTGCATACTACCAGTCTATCATTCAAGTACTTGCTTTGCATGCATCACAAAAGACTGTCTGCTATCATTCAATTGAATCGAGGGCTCTTCAAGCCGTCATTACGCGAATTAATTCAGTTCTGTGAAATTCCATTTTGCATGTCTGTTGATTGCTCTTCAATGGCTTTTAATGTCCTCCTCAAAGCTCAACTCACTTTAGCACCTGCAAACATCATGGTCATTGTTTGATGCCCCATTAGATGCATCCCCTTTCCCACACTCAACTACACTATGCGCCACTTCATACCCACATACAGAAGGGCTAGTAGGTGCTCCCAACATTTTAATAAAATTTTCTTTGAAAGTGGGTCCATTGTCCCTAATCCAACAAACAGAAAGATACACTTACTTTCCTTGCCCATATCCAAGGTAGCATTACCTTGTGACTTTCTTGTTACAATGGTCTCATACATAGAATTTGTTAAGTCATAAAAAATGGCAAGTGCTTTCTTTGCCAAATTAGCAAGGGAGCCACGCTGATATCCAAATTTTATGAATCTTTATATTTAAAAATTCATTAAATTTCTACCATTCTCATAGTCTGTCAGCTACAGTTTTATCGACTTTAAGGTATTCCTAATTTTCTAACATTTCTCATTGTTTGTCGCTAATCGCTTCAAAAAAGAAATATTCACTACCTATATAGTTCAAGTATTTAGTGTAAGGACAATTTAAAGAGAAGAAAACACTAAAGGGAAAGTGAAGGAGAAGAGAGACACAAATGTATAATATGAAGTCCACCGCCTCTTTATATCGACACAAAAGGTCTTTTGACTTTTCACCTTCATGAGTCTTTTCATTTCTTAAACTCACCCTACACTTACGTACTTAAGATGTTTTGAATTTTTATTTTTCCTAGCTTGGGACGAAGTTTTTCATGCAAAATCTTTTTTATATGTACATCAAAAGGTTGATAGCAAATTGTCTTGTTTTTGTAATCCCATGTATCTTTTGTTGAGCAGATTACTTTTCCGTTAATATATCATGGTGCGTAATACCACCATCCAAGGATTGCCAAAAACTTTTCTTCTACCCAAAGAGAAGAAGGGGATCCTTAAGATTCTCTCGACTTTTAGGTCAAAATTTGAACGATTTGCCTATTTTTACACTAATACTATATTGATTTCCTTCAAGGCAAGCTCAAAAATCTAGCTAGGTTTTCGAATTTTAGCGGGTTTAAAATACACTAAACCTCAGTTTTAAGCAAGCAATTTGGTGCCATCTCTTGGTGAAAGAATTGTCATATTTTCTAGAACATTTTTTTAAAAAGTTTTTCTAAATATACAATAAAATAATATTGCATATGAAGAGTGTTAGAGGTAAAAACTTTTGACAATAATATATGTCCACTAAATTACTCTATATAATAAATATATGTGCCTAATATATATACGTCTCCTAATCGCTTAAAAAATATATATTCACTACCTATATAGTGCAAGGACACACTCTAAAGAGAGAAAAACGCAAAAGGGAAAGTAAGCAAAAGAAAAACACATATGTATGACTGTGCAATTGACAGTCTCTTTATATGGACAAAAAATGTCTTTTGACTTTTCATTTGCGTGACTCTTTCCATTTCCTAAACTCACCCTTCATTTATGCACTTTAGATGTTTTGAAAGACTTCCATTTTTGTGAGATTGTAGAGACCTAATTGAATCAAGTTCAAAGAGTTTTTTCCAAAACTTCAGTAGTTTCAAATTATTTATGTGCATAGAAATTGTAGATCTTTGCAAATCTGAATGTACAAAAGTATTTATACATCTATAAGAAATTACAGGTATATTCTACTAGATAGAACTTCAAGGTCTCTTGGGATTGTTTGTACAACCTATCTTCTCTGCTTGCTCTCTAATATCCTTTTTTCCTACCAAAGTGTGGTGTATAGGCTATCCGTAGAATAAGAGGTCTTGAACTCAAGAGTTGTCAAATAGATCACTGAAAGTGAGATTGTTCCTATGGAAAAAACTATATTCTCTACTTACTCTCTCTAGGAGTAGTTCCCTTGATGTTGAAACATATCTTCTATGGTTTCTCTCTAATACCCTTTCTATAACCCAAGTGTGGGTCATTTAGTATTAGCTTGAATAAGAGGTCTTGAGTTCAAGAGTCCTCAACAGATCGATCTTTGAGCTCCTCATATAGACCTTTGAGTTCTCTTGTTCCTACCCTTGTACCACCCGTGTGGTAGATTGGCCATCCCTGTTATCTCTCTCTCTCTCTCTCTCTCTCTCTCTCTCTCTCTCTCTCTCTCTCTCTCTCTCTCTTTGCTTGATTGTTTGCCAAAAAAATGAATGGTGCTCTCTCTCTCTTGCAATTAGACGTAGCACAATGAGGGGCACAACCAGCCAAATAGCAGCAAGTTGGACAAAATGGCTGCCGGTGATGGTAAAAATCTTGAGCACAATAGGAGGGCCGGACGGAGGATCAAAGGTGCAGAACAGGCCAGCTAGGTGAGAAATATGTGGGAAGATTAGGCACATCAGGAAGCGAGTTGACTGGGAAAGGAGACAAAGTTGGGCTTTGTGACTGTCATGGCAACTCAAAGCAAGCTTGACTACATTGGACACCTCCAAGCGGCTGTCAATTGAGCCATGGAAGCAAATTGCGGCTTCAAAGCTTAAAATAAAATGCTCGAGACACGATTTGAATTTATGATCAGACTCGCCATGAGGCTAAAGTTACCAAAGTTCGCATGGTCACACTCGCCAAAGTGGAAACCTGTGTCAAAGTGGAGCTCCAAGAACAACAACTCTAGGAAGAGAATGCCCTCAAGGTCCACATTGGAGGACTACACAAGCTTGGGACAAGTGCGAAGAGGACTTCTTCGAATGCATCAACTTGCTCAACGAAACCCTTCATCAGGTTCACATCAACTACGATGCAGTAGAGGGCATCACCAACAAGCTCAACACCAAGCACACACCGAGTGGACATGCTATCCTCAACTTTGGGAACCAGAAGGGACGACTTTGGCTACTCCAAAAATCACGCCTCCTAAAAGACACCGGATTTTGGATTGCCAAGGAACTTACTCCGGCTCAAATCAAACGCAAAGGTGAGGAGCTTAAGAATGTGTGAGCGACACAATATACCGCAGAGGGAAGACCATCATGTAGGAGTTTTGATCTCCTAAGCCCCCCATTACGGAGGAAAAACCCACCCCTTAGCCTCTTAGTTCCCCCATCTTTTTAAAATTTTTGTATCGCATCCTAAAGTTGCCCTTTTCACACAACTAGATCCTATCCCATCCCTATCGACCCTCGAGGAACTCAAAGCCAGTGTAACAACCATTCCTGTCATAAAATCTAATATCTAACCAACCCAAATGATTTTCTCATATTAAAATGATCATTTAATGTGGGAGAATAAACGGGAACAAGGGTTAGAATAAAGACATGTGCTTATGGATCTATCTCAACATGGGGCCAAGGTTAAAGGGGTCCTAATGAGAGATGGTCTTTCAAAGAGCAGGCTAGCTAATGGAGCTTAAAGACCTTAGGGTTAGCTTCATTAAAGACCTCCAAAGGTTAGTGTTAAAAGTCCTTTGACCTTAGGCAAGCTAGGGCTGTGCTTGAGGTGGGAAACCGACCCAAGCTTGAGGTGCTTGTTGTGCTTGTTTACTAAGGTGCTTGAGGTGCTTAATGACTAAGGTGCTAAGGTGATCCATGACTAAGGTGCTTGAGGGGCTTGAGGAGTTCTAAAATTCAAACATGATTCCTACTCAAGGGGGGGTGAGCCCTCATTGTAGGAGCATGAGAGAGAACACACACATCCTCACACAAGGCAAGCTTGGTCTAAAGAAGTAACTAGGAAACTTGTCAAGTTCCTCTTTATGTTGCCCTCATGGTGTGCCTAAAGCCTATTGGTTGGCCTCTCAAGGGGTCCAATGATAATTTAGCTATTTTTTTAAATTGATTATGAATTTATCAAGTCCTCTCTCTAAAAGGGGAAAGGGGGACACTTGTCCCAAGGCTAGAATGGTTTCTTGATATGCACCTTGCATGTGATTGGCTAGGCTTGTAAGGGTCCAATCATCTTCTAGCATGAGCTACGAGGGGGGGGGGGTCAACCAAGGAAGCTAGGGGCTAGCTTGGGGGGTATACTTCCCCCCCCCCCCTCCCACAACACACACACACACACACAAAGTACTGGTACTGGTACTAGTAATACTGATACTGGTACTACTACTGGTATTGATACTGCTATACCACTATACTATATTGGTAGTCCTGAGGTTGTACTGGTACTGTATATACTGGTGCGAGTAATGATACTTATTGGTACTACTAGACTATACTGGGACTGATATTGGTATTGTACTAGTACTAATACTGGTATTGAGACACACACACACACACTCCGAGAGTACTGGTGCTGGTAATGGTAGTGGTACTACTACTAATGATACTAATATTGCTATACTGCTATACTAGACTAGTAGTACTGGTACTGGTACTGGTACTTACTGGTACTTACTGGTACTACTAGACTATATTGGTACTGATACTGACACTATACACTAAAGGTTCTGATACTGCTATACTATTATACTGCTATACTAGTACTGGTAATATTGGAGTTGTACTGATACTGTATATACTGATACTAGTATTGGTACGCGTGCGCACACACATGGATGTTTATAGCGTGTTGCTATTTTCCTAGTATATTTTTGCTGGGACTGTTGGCCTGGGGTACCTTAGGGAATAACGCGATAAAATTCACTACGTAATTTTTGTAAGGTAGTACCTTAATGGTACCTAACCCTTAGATACTAAATGGGTCATGGGCGGGTTATCGGCTCTGTAAAAGATGTTGTCTTTTGCTTAATAGCGAGGTGGATCCCTCCTAACGGGTCTACGCTACTGCGCTCTTAAGTGATCTCTCTCTCTCTCTCTCTCTCTCTCTCTCTCTCTCTCTCTCTCTCTTTACATGGCGGCGCTGTTACACCATCCCCCTCTTGAAGCCGGGCTTGCCATACGGCTAAGAACACTACAAGAGGTTGTGTGCTCTTGTGACGCTCTTAGCGACGGAAATACACTGGGTTTTTATAACCCCCGGCGTCGCTATAACCGTCGCTAAAAGCGTCGCTACGAGAGCGTCGCTATCTGCGTCGCTATAGGCGTCGCTATATAGCGACGCCTATAGCGACGCAGATAGCGACGCTCTCACAGAAGAGTATAGCGACGCATATAGCGATGCTACAGAGCCATAAATAGCGACGCTTATAGCGACGCCTGAGAGAATATTTTTTTGGTGGCAGGGCATTGAATGCCCTGCCACCCATCAACCATATTGTACTTGATTCACTTTTTAAAAAAAGTGCAAAGGTAAATAATAGACCCAAAATAGTCACCCACAAGACGCATTGTTTGCAAAATTGACAATTGTACACATCATAGACAAACTGAATTGATTGGCAAATGTAATAATGACAATTGTACAACATCATAGGCATAAAGAATTGATTGGCAAAAGGAATTGCGGTGACAAATGTAATAATATACATGGTTCAAAAAGACGTATAAAATCCGTCTCATGATACATAAGCTATGAGAAACCCTAAACTAATGCTATCTAGCTACGGCTAAACTGACGTCGTCTAATCAGACGTCTCATCGCGTCCAAGCGGCGTATCTGTCGGATTCTGCAAAAAAAGACAATAAGACAGTTTTCAGTAAATATAAACATATAACGACATTTATAAAACAATACAAAAAATAAAAAAGAGTAAACCCTAATACTAACCATGCCGTCGCGAGAACTGAGAATGTCCATCAGGGCGTTTAAGCCCTTCCTGCCTGCGTACTCGCGCTCGTATGGTGTGGGATCACGTCCTGTCATCGACCACTGTCAAAACATACAAAGATTTCATTATGTTAGAACTAAAAAACTCATAAACCCTAAACTATCGAACATGCATAAGGAGCAATGTGAAAAGACTTACAAAATCGGCCTCAAATGATGCCCATCCACCGCTCCCCAAGTGGTGCGAGCTCCCTGCCTCTACTCGCGCTCTGGCTGCATCCTTTTGTTGCTTCCACTTGTCGAGATTCTCGCGCGCTGCTTTCTTCGCACTCTTCCAATCTTCTTTGGCCAGCCAATCTGGCCTATTCCACCCATTCTTGATTGCTTTTTGCACTTCGGAACTCTTGTGTTTGCAGTATTCGCGCATTCGAATCTTCATCACGTCTTCATTGAAGCGCTGATCCCGTGTTGGAACGGGAAACTCATCATGAAGTATGCTGATGACTCTGTTTTTTAAATCACTTGGTACTTCACTCCATTTGTTTAGTATATAGTGTCTAAACAGCTGAGAGCAAAGACCACGCATGCGCGAGATCATCTTCTTGCCGTCATCATCCATGATGATGCCGCCGCTGATGTCGACGGAGTAAGGCAAGCCCTCTGGCCGGTGACGCGTGAACCTGGGTGTCCCGGCAGGGGTCTCTAGCGGCGTGTCGATGGGGGTACGGACGTCAGGTGTCTCCATCGGCGTCTGGGCGCCGAAGCGAGGAGTGTCGAGTGGGGTGGCTCCTGGCGGAGTAGGTAGAGGTGTGTAGCTTCTAGGAACAGTCAGCCGTGCAAAACCTGGCGTAGACGGCGATGCTGTGGCTGGTGTGGGGGCGGGCAAAGAAGGGGAGGGTAAAGAGCCTCGTCGAACACGAGGCGGTGTGGAGGCATCGGTGGCGGAATCCCCACAACAACCGCCACCGCCACCACTAGAGCGCCGGTGTCTAGACGAGTGTGATGCTCGTCTCGTCGACGCCGAAGCTTCGGAGCGCGCCGAATGCTCCGAAAGAGAGGGAGATGCGGATGGTGTAGGAACGTGCGATGATGCGCCAGAGCGATGACGCTCCACGTACCACTGTCTCTGCTGCGGTGACAAAGAAGAAAGAAACTCCTCATCATCCATACCTGCATTAAACACACGAATATTTAAACTTAGTATTGAATGAATAGAGTAGACAATGACGCAAAGACCATTAAATACAATGACGTAATGACGCATATAAATACAATGACGCAATGAATCCAGTGATAGAAGAGGCAAGTCGAAAACTCAGAATTTTCAATCAAAAGATATGAGCGCGAGTAGAAAAGAGCGTTACACACCATGGAAGCTACTTAGAGAGCTAGAGCTTTTACAGCACGGAGCAAAATTGTTCAAATACAATATTTGTGGCTTTAAGAGATCTCTCTCTCATCCTCGCATAACTCAGCATAACTTCCTATATCTATATAGAGCTCTCCGTTTAAACACATATCCTCTGTTTCATTTTGTAGCTCCTCTGCATGCACCCCATATAGAGTAGTAGCATCTTGATGCTCGTCTGGCACCACCGCAGCGGCTTCTGATTGAGCATCTTCTCTGATCTCCTCCATTGATGTCGTTGTGATTGGCACATGGTAGCCTTCATACGTCCTTGCACTACGAGGGGCTACCTCTATGACGTACCACCAGTTTGATGTAGACTTTGTAGGATGAAATACTACCTGCCAGAGCCACATAACTTACATGAGAGCTTTCAAGCACATAACTTGTAAAAGGGGGATGTTAACTATTTATATACTTACTTGTTCACAATGCTCGGGTAGTACGAAAGTGTCTCTTAGGTCAGTCCATTTCTTAGTAGAATCCACCTCAAGAAAACCAGACTCTCCTCTACGCACAGTAGCGTTTCGACCCTCCATGATTATCTTGAACCATTGCACGTCGAACAAGTCGACAAAAAATCCTCTGTAATCGATCCTCAAAATCTCTTGCAGCGTGCCGAAGTAAGTGAGTTCCGCCACCACGGGATCTGCATCAGAGGAACGTCGTCGACTAGACTGTTCAAATTTTGCCATGATTCCACAATCTTGAGTAAAACGCTTTTTGTCGATTCGTTCCACCCTAAAATGTCGACCTTTACACCATGCTGCTGTGTATGACTTATACTACAACGAACAAAGATTATGAGTGGCCGTTCAAACGTTTATAAATAAAGTCACTTGCTAGTCGTACATTGCAAACTTACCTTGGTCGCGCAACCCCGAGAGTACTCCCACTCTTCTTCAGTCACTTCGTCACCGTATTGTTGTGCGCTTTTCAATTGGTTGTGCAACCATCTTAAGCTCATGAAGGTTGGTAGGCTCTCCAGAACCGCTGGATAGTGCATCGGTGGTCGTCTTCCCCGTCTCCACTCGATTCGTGCCCTTTGTCGCTCTTGCTTTGCATCCTCATATTGTGAAATCCACTTTTGCATCACTGGATTGTGAAGCATGCAAAATCGGTTGATTTTAGCCTCTAGATCTTCCGTCATCTTCTTCTCAACACCGAGATTGCACATGACAATCCCAGATATGCGCTCATCATCTATGGTTCGCCATAGCGTGTCCCGGGATTTATCAAATCCGTATAGCCACTCTCCAATGTACACTAGGGACTCTGATACCAACCAACCTTCTGCCATGCCACCCTCCGGACGTGCCTTTTGACGCACATATCCCTTAAGCGTTTTCATGAAACGCTCTAAGAAGAACATCCATCTGGAATGAACTGTGCCAGCTATTTCCACCTCATCAACTATGTGAATAAGAAGATGCACGTGAATGGTTAGTATTGTAGTAGGAAAATGTTTCTCAAACATGCACACAAGCTCCGCAGCATTTAGTTTGGCGAATGGTATGGAGTCTACGTCGATCTCCTTTTGTGAGATCCATTGCACCAGCTTTGCAAGTTTGTAGATTGTGTTACGGATGTCGAGAGACAAACATCCCTCAATGGCAACCGGTAAAATAAACTGTAAAGTATGTGCAGCAATGATATTAAAGTCCACATTTTATGCAATGATATTAAAGTCCACTATGAACGTACCTGACACATTTTATGCCAATCGTGTGACTTCAAACCGGTAAGCTTTCCTTCTTTAGTAAAACACGTTCGGAGCGAGTGCATTACGCCAGTGGGGGTCCGCAAAGATCGAATGGCCTCTTTTACTTTGCGTTCTTGGGCTCCTGTGAAAATCCATGGTGCTTTAGGAAGTTTTATCGATCCATCAGACGCTGTTTGCGGCCAATATTGCTCCATACGATCCACATTTCTAAGGTCAACTCTGGCTCCCAAAGTATCTTTCTTGCCGGTCAAATGGTCCCATAGTAGATTACCCACATTCTTGAATATGTGCATTGGATCGAGCAAGTGATTGATCACGAGTCGGGGCCAGTATGGTAACTCGTACCATAGAGATACCTCTGATCAAAGCATTCCGTCGTCCTGTGTGTCGGCTCATATCCACCACCTCTATGCCAATCCACAATTGTTGTAGCTCTTCCAATAGTGGACGAAGATACACATCCATATTCCCCACTTTATATCGCCCTGGCACAATCAAGCTTAGCCATAGGTGCCCCTTCTTCGTAGTCAACCACGGGGGAATGTTGTAGTTGACGATGACAACGGGCCATACACTGTAAGATGTTGATCTTTGACCAAATGGATTTACGCCATCCATAGCCAGGCCTAAGCGCAAATTTCGAGCTTCCCTGGCAAAATCCGACCATGTTCCATCTATATGTTTCCAGGCTGCGCAATCTGCAGGAATTCGTAGCACACCATCCGAAGATTTATTCTCCTCATGCCATGATGCTAGGGCGGCCATGGACTTACATTCGAAGAAATGCTTGATGCGAGGAAGCAAAGGAAAATGTCGCAAAACCTTTTGTGGAATTTTTGTCCCGTGGAGATCTACTCGATATCTTTCGGAATCACATTTCGGACACTTCTCCATGTCTGTGTATTCCCCTCTGAAAAGAATGCAGTCATTAGGACAAGCGTGGATAGAATTGTAATCCATCCCCAAGTTTCGCAAAATCTTTCTTGCTTCATCTCGGGAATCTGGCATCACATTGTCAGCTGGTAGAATGTGCTCTTTCAGCAATCTACACAACATAAAAATATGATACAGTCGTGTAAAAATCTATCAGATCATTATACATTTAGAGTTCTATTAAAGTAAACTAATTGTAATAGATCACCTGAAAAGCGCTGTGACGCTAGTGTCACTCCATCCAAACTTTGCCTGCATGTTGAGAAGAACCAGGAGTGCTTTCAATCTAGACATACGTGCTCCATTATACAATGATGTATCGGCTTCACTTTTCATATCATCATAGATAAGCCTTTCTGAATCCATGATCGTCTCGATCATTTCATCAATCTCGGGCTCAAACATTGCCTCGTTGGGAATGTGCTCTGCATGATCATCCCCCGAGCTGTCAGAGGCTACATCTTGTGGCCTCACATATGCTGCTTGACCAAAGCGCCTGCGAATACGTCTATTGGGTTGCAAGATTGCTGCTTGTTGGCCAGCGTCAGAGTCCGACGAGTTATAATTGGCAACAACTCGATCTATAATAGATGGATCGAACTCGCCAAATTCGCGAACGTGCTGCAAAGAAACACGTCTTGTCCGTCGCACAGCATGCTTGCATTGATTACAAGGACATAAGACCCTCGTTGAGAGATAGGTGTTTCGGTTGGACGGTCCCACATCCTCGTCGCTACTCATAATGAGGATAAAAAACTTATAACCTGGACAACAAATTTAATATTCTATTGGCATTCTTCGTCTTATCTCTCTCTCTCTCTCTCTCTCTCTCTCTCTCTCTCTCTCTCTCTCTCTCTCTCTCTCTCTCTCTCTCTCTCTTTACCTCACATTCTCTAGTCATGTCCAATCCCCGCACACCTCGGTCTAGAGGTGCACGGAGATCAGAACCACCGGGTTATAATCTCGTCTTTATTGGTCAATACCTATATTTGTGGGTACAAGAAATCTAGACACCCACGTCTACATGATACTGCATGTAGTGGACAAAATCCCTTTGCCTCTTCTCTAGCTGTAGCACTTCACTTCATCTTAACATCTTTTCACAGTAGATCTTTTCACTGTTCGTCTAACTCTAAACCCTAAACCGTAAGTAATTCTTGCGTGGACTCGATCTAACGTAAATAAGCATAAATCTAAATAAACGTAAATCTAACTAAAAATAAAGCTAAATCTAATTTAACGTAAGTCTAATGACTAGAGGTTGTCTAGATGGTCATTGTGTCGGGGATGTAGTGACTCTTGCCGCCCTGAAGATCCACCTTCTTCCCTATCTTCTGAAGACATTTCACCAGTACTTTTGGATCGACGGAGCCCACCATGAGTGAAGGCAGCAATACCCTATATTCCATTGAGGGCTGTCTTCACCCGCTTCATGCAGGCATCGCAGTCTATGGAGACCCGCATCTAATCTAATATAACGTAAATCTAAATCTAGCTTAAATAAACGTAAATCTAGTTAAAAATAAACCTAAATTTAATTTAATGTAAGTCTACATATAACCTAATCTTTAACGTCTTTTAAGATAGTTTCCTACGACGTTATAACTCTCTTCTTCCTGTGTGTGTGCGCGTGTGTGGATGTGTGTGCCAATAAAAAGAGATAAATGGTATAACCTTTCTATCACCCATGCCAAGTATGATAGATTGATTATGCCATTTCTCTCTTGAATAATAGGTCTTCAGTTCAACTCCTCGTCGGCTAGATCTTTAGGTCTTTTAATTTTAATTAGTTTCCTACGACGCTCCCTTAGTTTCTCTTTCTTTCTCTCTCAATGTGTGTGCGTTTTTTTGGATCGTATGCATGTTTTCTTTCTCTTTTCCTCTCTCAATGTGTGCGTTTTTTGTTTATGCATGTTCTCTCTCTCTTTTCCTCTCTCAATGCGTGCGTTTTTTGTTTATGCATGCTCTCTCTCTCTCTCTCTTTTTCTCTCTCAATGTGTGTGTGCATTCTTTGTTTATGTATGTGTGTGCGTTTTTGCACTCTCTCTCTCTCTCTCTCTCTCTCTCTCTCTCAAAAACACTATGTGTGTGTGTGTATGTGTGTGTGTGTGAGAGAGAGAGAGGGAGAGAGAAAGAGGGGAAGGGAACATGAGAATGAGGAGAGGGAAGGAGCATACCTGGCTCTCCTTCCTCTCCTCGTGTGTGTGTGTGTGTGTGTAAAAGAAAAAGAGAGAGAGAGAGAGAGAGAGAGTGAGGGAGAGCGTTACCTGCTCTTTGCTTGAGGGCGCCGAAAAACTCAGATCTGAGATCTGAGTTTTTGGGCGCGCTCGGTTATTTTTTTTACCCCAGCTGGCGTCGCTATGAGAGTCGCTATAAGCGTCGCTATGAGCGTCGCAAATTTCTTTGTAAATTTGCGACGCTCATAGCGACACTTATAGCGACGCTCATAGCGACGCCGGGAATTTTTTTTTTTGAGCGTCGCTGTGTGAGCGTCGCTAATATGAAGAGCCTCTTGTAGTGGAAGGAAGGTGTCCACTTGCTCCAAACCTTATAAAAAGGTGAGCTTTACATGCTCACTTAGCAATGGTGGTGTGTGTATTTGGGAGAAGTGTCTGTACATTAGGACTGTGAGGACTTTACTTACAAAGGGGTAGTGTTAAGTGTCGGATCTATGGCAAATGGCAAGGATAAGCAGGCTATTGTGGAGTTGTGTCATAAAACTAATATCCAACCAACCCAAATGATTTTTTCATATTAAACTGATCATTAATGTGGGAGAATAAACGAGAACAAGGGTTAGAATATAGACATGTGCTTATGGACCTGGCTTGAATAGCAACACGGGGCCAAGGTTAAAGGGGTCCAAATGAGAGATGGTATGCTAAAGAGTAATGCTACTTAATGGATCTTAAAGACCTTAGGGTTAGCTTCATTAAAGACCTCCAAAAGTTAGTGTTAAAAAGTCCTTTGACCTTAGGCAAGCTAGGGTTGACCTTGAGGTGGGAGCCCTACCCAAGCATGAGGTGCTTGTTGGCTTGCTAACTAAAGTGCTTAAAGTGTTTGTGGAAACCTTGCCCAAAGCTTGAGGTGATTTTTATGCTTAAAATGACTAAGGTTCTTGAAGTGTTCAATTTAAAGATAAACTCTCAAGACGGCATAAATGGTTTCCATGCTTGATTGACTAAGTGCTTGAAGTGTTCTATGGAATGCAAATCCAACCAAGAGCCATGCTTCAATGCTTAAGCTTGCCATCTTCTTCATCTTCATTACTATGCTATTATGCTATGCTAAGTAAGAAGAGTGATGATAAGTGATGAACTATTTCTTTCTCCTATGGATGATTCTTCTTCCTCTTCCCTACCCTCATTCCCCGCTAGCTCTCTCCACCTTTGAAGGTGTTTGAGGCTTTGGGACTGAGACTTGGGATAGTTAATATTTTTTGCAAAGTTTAGGTTATGCTCGTGATGCATGAAGCTTTCCATATTCATAGCATCACCAAGGTCACAAGGAACATAAAGATTGTATTGTAATACGTCTCTCTTGATGGGAGAATCTATAATACAAATGCCTTTTGGAGGGGGGACCTAAGTCATAAACTATTTTCATGCTCTCTAATAATCTCTCTCTTGCAAAAGTATTGTTCATGCCAAGTTAATTAAGTACCATGTCTATGTTGCTACCATCAATTAAGTTCACCCCCTATGTTCTCAAAGTAACCTCACAAAAATGATCACTCTCTAATTCTCTTAATTTTTCTATTCTCAAAGTTCATAGACCATTTTCATCACATTGGTATCAGAGTATTTGGTTTCTCTTTTCTTGCTTAAGAAGAGAGGTCCTTAAGTAGCCTACTAATGCTTGATTTTGTTAATTATATTAGGGTAAGTGGGACTGGGATTGTGGGCTCCTGTCGCACGTATCAAAGCAAGGAACTTGCTTAACATTGTGTGCGAGCCATAGATGGCTCCAAGCACGCAACTAGATTAAACTAGTAGCTCAAAGATGACCATAGTGTGTCACTCACCGCTCTACGCTTGCCGTCGTGGAGGATTCCTTGTCACCAAGAAGAGGGAGCCGCTGATGCGCCGCGCTCAACTGTCTCGCCGCCATTGTGCCGCCGCAATGCTCGATCACACACACACACACACACACACACTCTCCCTCTCTCTCTCTCTCTCTCTCTCTCTCTCTCTCTCTCTCTCTCTCTCTCTCAAGCACACACACACAGTAGTGCACAAAGGAGACAGAGAAGGAGATGGAGCAAGAGCACTCTTCTTGCATTGCACAAATGAGAGAATTAGGTATTTTAGGTTTAGATTGACTTTTATATGGGCTTGCTCATTCACATTTGGGCACCCACACTTAGCCAATCTTACCCAAACATTATAGGTTCCAGTTTTAGAGTGCGCCTCTCATGGATGATCACTCTTAACCATTCCTAGCTAATCGACAAGCCCGGCCAATAACATAATACACTACTAGCGGGTCGGATAAGCCCGGCCCATGGCTACATAAAAGGTGATCGCTTGGTAGTAACATGCCCCCCTTCCTGATGTAGATCCCGCCCTCAGAAGCTAGTGAGAGAAAGCCCGTTTTGTCCATGTTGTAGAGCATTTGGATTTGAATCTGCAAGGCAAAGTCACTGTTTTATGCAAGCGGAATTATATGGCAATAAATCATGAGAGGAATGTAACGTACATGTGGAAATGAGTAATGCAAGATTTATGAAATGCTAGACTGTCATTAAGGACAAATACATTGCACTTTGATGAAATTAATTAATCAAGAATTTTGGACTTACAGGTGAGTTTATCAATTAGTTAGCTATGACTAAGGTTAAAACAACTACTCTAGTACTAGCTAAGCTAAGAAGATTATCTAAATACAAAATTCCCAAACTGTGCTTTTCAGATTTGATTAGCCAACTAGCTCTCACAACTCCAAACAAAAGCTTGAAATTTTAACTGTAAGCTTGATGGAAGTCTTTTAAATGTCATTTTTTTTCTTTTTTCTTTTACTTTGGTTCACAATCATTTGACGTGTGTGCTTATTTTGTATGTCTGAGGTTTTTTGCTTCTCAAAGAAAAGCGCCCACACTGGGAGGAACCTCTAGGGCTCTAGTACCATAGACAATACATGTGAGTGAAGTACCAAATCAAGCCAGGATTTCTCTTCCAGCGTAAGATTTTTCATTTGTGGCACTTATGTTTTTTGCTTCCATTTTCTTGGTATTCTGACTAGTGTCTTTTGTTGTTTAAGTGAGCAAGCTTCTCTATGCCTAAAACATTCCTAAGGTCTCCAACACTCAGATAACTTTATCAACTAGGACTAATGGTAAAGTATATGACTTATAAGTCATAGCCTCCTAATCTCAAGGCGCATCTATAAGATTAAACTCTACTTCAATCAACTTAAGAAAAGACAAATTTATACATCTCTAATGACAGATAACAAACATAACTATTGCACTCAAACAAACCATGAAAAACCTCAATTAGAAATTATACATATCCATCAACATGAATCATGGAAATTAGTACACCTGGAGGTATGGAGTTGCTCATGTTGTCGAAGCAGATGTCCTCAGCCATGTGGATGGAAATCCATATAAGTCCTACATAACAATATCAAACAACAAGGCACTATACCTCTAGGAGGCATGTCAGTGTGAAAAAATAAAAATTCCTAGAAAACAAACTCAAAACACAATCCAAACTCCTAACCTACCTATCTGTCATCCCTTTTAGAATTAAGGAAAGAGGATATTATTTAAACCGGGTGGCATCCCTAAGGCTAGGCCTCTATCCTCATCATCTAGATAAACGAAATCATTTTTCGTGAGGCCATAGTCTTCCTCGGTCTCTATTATTTCTTCTTCATCATCCTCTTGCGCAAGCGTGTTAATCAAGAACCTCGCTATACATGGATACTCATCTTGTGCAAAAGAATAAGCATGTGCCACTGGAGAAACATTCGCTACTGGGTAAGGATCACTAGTTATCCATAGACGTATCAGCCATTCTAACTCCTCAAAATTTCTCTTACGCACAAGACTCTCTACCAAATCCTATTCACAAGAAAGTACAGGGTAGCAGATGTGAAACACTTGAGAAAAAAAAAGGGTACCTTTCATAAAAAATAGAAGCGCATGCCTCTGGTGAACTAGCCATCTCGGAGAATATAGATAGATTTGGTCAGGTCTTTAAAACATAACAATTGTTTTCGTGTGCTGCTTGATGTGACATGGTGAATTTGCACTTATGTATAGGATCTTATAGGGTGCTCTCTCGTTGCTAGTAGTTCTTGCTCTTTTACTATTTGTTTGTTTGTTTGTTTTTTTTGCTAGAACTAGTATAAGGCTATGTATATACAGTCCCTCAATTGCAGAGTTCAGATGTCAGGGAAGAAAATTTTAAGAGGATGGGGATCCAAAATATTGACGTGAGTGAGGATTCCCCCTCCTTGGTAGGTCATACTGTTTGAAATGTGCTTGTCACCCTTAGAAGCCAATTGTTCTAGTTGGTCATAGGTGAGGATTTTTGCCAGTATTTTTCTATTACCTTAGGTGCCTCATCGAGTTGCAAGGGTGGTAAGGTACTCTCCCAAGATTGAACTTGAAGTGGTTCATCAGGTGATTCTTGAACATTGGGAGGTGTGGATTCCTTTGTAGCTTCATGGAGGTCCACTATTGTAGGTGGAGGCTGTGGAGAAGCTTTTAACTCTATGGATGCATTACATGAGGAGCTAGAAGCTTCATGGGACTCCCCCCTTACTGAGCTAGGTGGAATAATTTGGTTTTGCCTTGGAACCCAAACTAGCTCTAGAATAGGTGTGTAGCATTATGTGATCTTTCCTTTTCCACGGTCTGCCATTGGCTTTGGAGTGATTGACTCACATGGTTTTGTAGGTGATAGGGAAAGACACATTTTACATTTAGGTACCTAAATTTGATCATTCCCATCATAGTAGCCTTGGGATTCTAATAGTCGTTTTGGAATCCATCGTGATTTGGTCTTGACTCTCCTAGAGCGCGCTCTTGGTTTTCCATGAGAAGTTTTTCTTGAAATGGATGGAAGGATTGAGGTATCTGGAAGTCAGGCCTTTGGGACCCATTGATATGTACTCTTAGGTCGTGTAGGTCAAGTACTTGCAATATTACTGCTTGTGCAACTACAAGTGTTAAAGTGCTAGGTTCATGGGCAGCCGACAAGGATGAGTTAACCTATTTGGTTTGTGAATCTTGGCTATCCTGCAACTTTGCTAGAGTCTGTAGGTGACTTTGATTCAATGATAGGGGTAAGAGTCGATGGTCGCGTCGTGACACTACCAGTACCCCAATCAATAGTGCATTTGGTTGCCAACATCCACGTGCATCCAAGATTTATGTTGCCCTCCATAGCTCCCGCGGGCATGACTAGAAATCTTTGAACTATGCTTCCATTGTCATAACAGGGGTCTGAAGGACTCCAAGAATGGTAGTTTTCTTTTTATTAATGCCCTTGACTTGCATCATACTCTGGGATAGGGTCGGTTTTCCTAATTGACACCAAACTCCATAGGATAACAAATTGTGTAAGTTAGTCCCATATCTAATAAGGCATTATATAGAACTTTTCCATAGGGGCTATTTAGCTCAATTGGATATCGTAGGGGTGGCTCAGATTCTAATGAATCATCATCAGTGTCCTCGAAAAATGCTTGCGTGATTCCTAGATTAGCCTCTCGTTGGCGTCTAAGATGTTGAGCCTCAACTCTTGCTTGAATTTTTAAAAGCTCTGCTTGTTCCTTGGCAGCCTTTTTTTGATGGATGGCTTGCAACTCTTCCTGGCTTAGAGGATCATAATATCTTTTGAGTTTACTCCCATTAAGGAATCCAATGGTTTCAACTCCATCTAGGGTCTCCACACAAATGGTACCTTGCGGGGTAATGTCACACTCTCGATATGTCCCTTACCAATGTGTTTCAATTTTTTCTTTTCGTTACGTACCCTGTATATAAGAACTTTGTCACCGACCTTGATGTCTTTATCTTTTAAATGGCGATCAAACCACTTCTTTCTCCTATCCTTCTCCACCAGGGCATTTCACACAGCTAATTGCCTCTCTTCATCTAGCCTTTCAAGGATATATAATCGTTCAACTAAGGGGTTACGATCCCAACCTTCTTGAGAAGCTACTCGAAGACTAGGAATGACAAACTCCCATGGCATAACCGCTTCTTGGCCATAAACCATCTTAAACAGTGTGCAGTTAATGGCAACTTTGTATGCAGTACGATAAGCCCATAAAGTTGATGTATGCTTTAGGTCCCAATCAGTGCGATGGGCCTCAATTGTTTTTATCAAAATGGAGATGAGAGTTTTATTGGTACTCTCAGCTTGGCCATTTGCTTGGGGATAATAGGGTGTAGACTTGTGGTGAGATATCATGAAGTTTGATGTGAGTTCTTTTATTAATTGATTTATAAAATGAGTTCCATTGTCACTCACAAGTTCAAAGGGGCATCCAAAATGTGTGATAATGTTCTCGAAGAGGAACTTAGCTGTTGTTTTTGCATCAGCCTTTTGTGTCGCTTTTGCTTCAGCCCATTTGGTTACATAGTCGGTAGCCACAATAATATATCATGATTGCGTGTTACGCGCAGCCGGACTAATCGGTCCTACAAAGTCTAAGCCCCACTTTTCAAATGGTTGGGTTACCTTGATGGGATGTAGAGGCATCCTATCCTTTCTTTGTGGCTTCTTGAAGTGTTGGCATTCATCACATCCCTTTGCAAAAAGTGATACATCCTTAAACAGAGTGGGCCACTGATTGTAATATCTTTCGGGCAGTCAACTCTCCTGAAAAGTGACCACCCGCTACGCCCATGTGTGCCTCTTGTAGAATATACAAATACTCATCCTCGCGGGCACAGTGTCTAAGAACATCATCCTTTCTTATCTTGTAGAGAGTTCCAACCATTAAGCAATAGGGTTTGCATTCCTTGATTAACTTTCGAGCTATATCTTTTCGCAGCTCTTTGGGTGAAAAACCATTAACTAAGAAGTTCACAATCTTTTCACTCCATTTAGGCATTGTCTCAACAATGAACAAAGGAGTATCATGCAATTCATCATCAACCCCCGTAGGAGTTTTACCATTAGGGATACGAGATAAATGATCAGCCATGACATGTTTCCTCCCAGGCCTCACAACAACGGTAAAGTCAAACTCAAGAAGAATTAACAACCATCGTGTAATTCGACCTGTGAAACACGCCTTGTTTACCAAATATAGCAACACTTGATGATCAACGTAAAACACAAACTTGGTAGCAAGAAGGTAATAACATAATTTCTTTACTGCATAAATCATAGCTAGACCTTCTCACTCTGTAGTAGTGTAATTCATCTCGACATCATTTAATTGTTGACTTGCAAAGCTAATAGGGTAGTCTAGTTTATGTTCTCCTGGTTGAGTTAGAACACACCCAATAGCAAAGTTTGATGCATCAATATGCACATGAAAAAGTACATTCCAATCAAACGTTCGTAGGATTGGAGGACTTGTCAGGGCCATCTTTAATAACTCATAAGAATGATCACACTCTTCAGTCCAGTGAAACTCAATAAGAAGCTTGTACAATGGACACGCTATCTCGGTAAAGTTTAAAATAAACCGTCGATAATAACCAACATGGCCCATGAATCTTTGAACTCCTTTATAGTTTGTAGGTGGTGGGAAATTGGCAATGGCTTTAATCTTGCCTTCGTCTGTGGAAATCCCGTTCTTGGACACTACATGCCCTAGAATGACTCCATGCTTAACCCAAATTTGGCATTTGAAAGGATTCAAGGAGATGCGATAAAATCTCCACCTTTCAAATATTTCTCGTAGACATAATAAATGCTTCTCCCCAAGAAAAATAAACACAAAGGTCATCTAGGAAATCTTCACAACACTCCCTTAGAAATTCTTTAAATGCAATGTTTATTAATCGTTGGAATGTAGCAGGGGCATTTGTTAAGCCAAAATCCATAACACGAAACGAGAACTATTATAGAAATGATATTTTATGATTTATTACAGCTGACAGATGGAAAAGATTTATTACAGCTGACAGGTGGAAAAGACTAGACCCATCTTGGCCTATGCAAATGTATTTGTATATCATGTACATTTTATTATTCAAGTGCTCTTTTATGAGCTTTGGCCAATTATGACCGGCCGGCTAGTTTGTAACCAATTTGACCATTCAAGAAATCTATATAACAAATACGTGCAAGAGGGAAATGGTCACTCTTGCACGGGGGGAGATTGCACCCAGTGCTTCCGTCTTCCTCTCTCCACTCCTCTGTTCTCTCTCGCCGTGCCAGCATAGTACTCCATTCTAGGAGGTGTGCCTGCACGAGCTGTATTACTCTCTCTTGCTCTCTGTCTCTCTCTGTTCGTGTATCTCGCGATTATGCGTCCATGTGGTTGCCAGGTATGTAGATTAGTCATTTTTATGCTTTGTAGTATGCTATTTCGAGTATTTTGCAGGGAATTCCACGCTCCCATTTGTAGCAGTGGTATCAAAGCGCAAGGCTACGCTCTTGGTAACAATCAGTCAAGGAGATTCAAATTTTCTTTTGGCATATGAGCAAGGATATGCATGACTATGCACTGGAGGTAAGTGCACTTGCAAAATTCTTGTTTTCTTTGGGCTTATCAAAATTTGTTGTTTTATTCCTCTTTAATATGGATCGTTTCTTGCAAATATTTGGATATTTAGAGTTAATCCTTCATTAATTTGTAATTAGCAAAAGGATATGAATAGGATATAGAAAGCATGATATTTTTTAAAAAAAGCCTAAATGTTGCTAATAACGTAGTTAGCGCGGGGTAAAGTATTGATATAGCTTGATAATGATGCACATGAGATTAGACATGACAGGTGTGTATAATATAAGAAGTAGAAATTGATTATATTGAAGCAGACCTGGCTCCCAAGAAACCCATCATACAAAAAGAAGAAGAAGAAGGCATATACAATTTTCTTGCCTTTTTTATTTTGTGAAGTGGAAGAAAGAAAAGGGGAACGGAGTTGATGAAGCATTAACACCATAATGACAACCCAAAAAAAGGGCATCCCAAAATCCTTGCAACTGCATCGTAGAGAAACGACCAAACTGAACACGACATATGGGCAAGTCACTCTCAGTTATGCCCTCCATTCTCGCTTCCATCTCATAGGAGATGACCCCAAGCAAGCTTAAATCGGTGCAGAACCGCTTAAATCAGTGCAGAGCAGTGCTCCTACTCAGGCAACCATATTTTTTTAGAGGCTTGTAACTGCGTCTCATGAGCTTCTTACAAAGCATGCGGTGACAGATTTTGCAGGCCCACTTGCAGCCTTGACATTCTACTGCAGTCCAGCACCACTCACGACTAGCCATGCAACAGTGGGAGATCTTCTCTCTTTCCTACTACCCATATGGTCTCCCTCTATCGCTTTCACTCATTGAAATGACAGTCGTCGCCATCCAACAAAAAAAAAAAACGGCACTCTCTCGCTCTCTTTCCCCCTACTGGTGCATGCCCAACCCACTCTATCTCTCTCTCTCTCTCTCTCTCTCTCTCTCTCTCTCTCTCTCTCTCTCTCTCTCTCTCTCTCTCTCTCTCTCTCTCTCTCCTCAGCCGCAGAAGCCGCCATGCACTTATACCAGCAAGCAACTCTTTCATCACATATATACATATATATATATATATATATATATATATATATATATAGATATATATATATATATAGATATATAGATATAGATATAGATATATATATATATAAGGGAGTTTGTTCGTCGACCTACCCGCATGCAGAAAGAGCCATTAGGAGAAATATGAACCTTGCATGGGTCTTGTAAGGAATCCTAATTTTTAGGGATTAAGGCTAATGGTGTGTAGGGTTAAAGGGACAAGGGCATTCAAGAAGCTAGTTTTGAGTAGGCTTTTCTAGCTTTTTTTTTAGACACATGTAGGATGTGGACCTAGGAGGTCACCTTCTCTCTCTAGCTTTTTGAAAGTGAAGGGAGTAAAGAGGTCTGGTCACATCATCAAAAACGTGGATCACTGAGAGCCAAAATTTGACTTTTTAAAAAAAAAGTTATTTTTACTTATTTTTGACTTAAAACTCTCCCCCAACATATATGCATATCAAAAAAGTATTTTTTGACATTTTTTTAAACTCACAAGCACTAAAAGTCCAATTTTTCAAAAAAAAAACTCCCCCCAAAAAAAAAAACCTTTCTTCTCTCTTCCTCCTCCCTCCTTTCTCCCTCTCCTCTCCCTCCCTGCCCCTTCTCTCCTCCTCCTCCCCTCTCTCCCTCTCCCCCACTGTCCCCTTCTCTCCTCCCATGTTCCTCCCTCTCCCTCCCTGCCCCCTTCTCTCCTTCTTCTCCACTCTCTCTCTCTCTCTCTCTCTCTCTCTCTCTCCCACTACCCCCTTGTCTTCTCCGTGTTCCTCTCTCTCCCTCCGCCCTCTCTCTTTTCATCCTTTGCTTCCTCATGCAACAGCTACCATGGTGCTCAAGGACATCACAAATCGTATGCATACATATTTGCTTGTTCACAACGTTTGCATCGAAGGCCGCACGTGAGGGTGAGCAGAGGTCATCCCAGGAACGTCGTACCATCGGTGAGATGAATGTTGACGATTCTTCAATATCTTGCCAATACCATCACATATTTGAATAAAACACCCCTTTATGCAAGGTAACAATATACTTCTTACTTTTGATTGTGTTCTTCTTATCATAAACTTTGAAGTCTAAGGTGTTGCCTCTACTTGTTTTGTAGTGCTTGGCACAAAGGTTGCTTTTATGCACAAATAGTGAAAGGCTGCAGGTTAGAGAGGCCAAGTGTCACCACTTTTCCTCTAAAACAGTATTCTTTGTTACATCTTGCAGGTAGGTGCTTCAAATCCATGCTTATTAGGGGTGGTAGTCTCATCCTAATGTATATTTTTGTATTGTTTATTCCCAGCTAGATAGAAATACTTGAAAATTTGTACAACATATACTTAACAAGTGTCTTCATTATATAGCTTGCAAATGTTGAATTCATACATGTTTTTGTTACAAGGTGACCTCTTGCTATGCTAGTTGAGTGGCGTTGTTTGCAAGAATGGCTCAAGGAACTGGCATAACATGAAGCTTTTACGGTGCACAAAGCTCTCCTCAGCGGCAATGTGGCTCCCACTACACCAAAAATCATTATGCTGACATGAAGAGATCCCTAGTAGGACAATGCAAAAACTTTTCATTAGCAGCAACACACTCTTTCCTAACATGAGGGCACTCCTACCAAAGATATTTTTATGTGATAGGTCACCCCAGGAGCATACCATGTCATGGAATGGATGTAAGAACTATGACCACACTACTCCTTGTAAACTGTTCACAGATGTATGTTTATCAAAGTTAATGAGAAGAAATTTGGACTTTTTTGTTTGTTGATGTGTAAGAGCACTCTAGGTCTACCATATTTTAGATTGTTTGATAAGTTAAATAAAATTTGTAGTCATTTAAAGTGTAAGTTTGTTTTTGTTTGGTAAGATTGTACATGAGAAGACATAATAAAGTATAAGAGATCTTGACGGAATAAGCCTCGATTAGATTCCTACCATGCACTTGTGACACCAGACCTCTCCTTGAACCTTTTGATTTCTATCATTGTGGGAAGTCTAAGGGTGGTTTATTTTCAAATTTTTAGCAATAACTTTTTTTAAAAGGAAAATTTGGTTATTTTAAAGTTTGTACACAGTCTAGGAGTTCATTCTGATTGTTTTCCTTCAGTTTCAATTTTTGATCGAGGGCGCTCCTTGGAAGCCACTTTTGAAGGTGTTAGGGTGAGATTTTGAGAAAGCTTTGTATGTAGGAAATGCAGTCCTTAACACAATAAAAAACATTGGTTCTCTGAGTATTTTCAGATTCCATGGTTCTAATGCCCGTTCGAGCCCGTAGATTAAGGAAAAAGTAAGAAATGTCTGTTTTACATCATTTTTTAAGAAATTGCCAACTTACAGGTTGATTTTTGGAAAATCAGAGTAGGATATGATTTTTTTGCATCACACGATGGTCAAAGAGTGCGACGAGATGAACAAATTTATGTGAGACAAGCCCAGACAGATTCGGAGCCAATTGAACACTAGAAGCTTTTGAAAACAGCCTAAAAGTTCAACACTACGGGCCATGCATAAAAATAAATTTTGTACTTGTCATTTTAGGGCCCTAGGGACCCTCAACATGAGGGGCCACAAGGGCGCGCAAATCAGCCATCCAAAATTTTTGGATGGCTGATTTGCGCGCCCTTGTGGCCCCTCATGTTGAGGGTCCCTAGGGCCCTAAAATGAAATTTTTGGATGGCTAGTTTGCGCGCCCTTGTGGCCCCTCATGTTGAGGGTCCCTGGGGCCTTAAAATGACAAGTACAGGCTTTTTCTGATGCATGGCCATGAGATAGAACTGGGCAGTTTAATGTGTTCATAGCAACCCCTCCCCCCCCCCAAATGGCAGATACCTAAACCTTGTATCATGCTTATCAACCATTTTTTACTTCCTTGTGTCCATCCCCTGTTCTTGGAAATATCTTGGTCCCTATTTGTGCTTGGATGGGCATTCTACGCGCCGTTGTGGTCCCTCTTGTTGAGGGTCTCTGGGGCTTCAAAGTGACAAATAGGGGCTTTGTTTTAATGTATGGCCATGAGATAGAGTTGTAGTGTTTGATGTCCGGAGTATTCACTATGTCAAATTTTCCTATATCATGTGTGTTCACCACAATGGATTGAAAGTAGCCCTTATAGGTCTTACCTACACATGTTTCTGTAACTTTACAAGAATATAAATTCTCTTCTGTTAAACACATGTGCTATGTTACATATACTTTAGTGAACTCGCAAGGTCAAAGGCCTCACAAATTTTGTGCACTCAGAACATTTAGCACTAGAAATCAACCAAACAAGGAGCCAATTTTTACTTCCTTATGTTCACCTCGTGTTCTTGGGAATGTTTTGGTTAAGCCATTTCTTTGGTATTTAAAACCACATGTGACCCCTATTGTTATAGTATCCGACCAAAGGTTTCTTGATTAGCAGTTATATAGGTTCGAGTGATACATATCTTCTATGTTAACAATGCATGTATCTATAATTTATGTTTACACTTTCTCTATCCAAATGAGCTACATAGTAAAAATCAAATCTGCAATTCAACAATTAAGTTCACAAGGTGATAGCTATTGGTATGATCTTTAACAATACCAAATAAATAGCTACCAATAGTGAATGAATAGGGATATTTAAGAAGGTTTGATACCAAAAACTTGTCAACACTACTCAAAAATGTGGAAACTCAAAGGCTTTATAATATATATGATGAAACAAGAATCAATAATAAGTCACCCCTATATATCTACACCTCCATCTCAAGTTGTCATTTCTCTAAGTCAAGCTTGGCATAAGCATAGTATGGAAACAATAACATTTTGGAAAGCAAGAATTTAGCTTTCTCAACTTTTGAAATGTTGCTATTGATATATATTCAACATCCCCAAATGAGGACATCTTGACAAAGGTTATAATCCACTTAATAAGAATAACCATTAGTGATTAAACTGAAATCAAAATATTGCATGAATTTCTTCATGGTGGAATAATTAAGACTTGAAACTTCAAACATCTTACAGGCAAATCAGAATATCCAAAAAAATCAACAATATTTCTCAAATCTGTATGAAACTCCAGTAATCTAAATAAAATGCTCTCACTCAGTGCGACACCATTAATCAAAAAGAAATATTTATATTGCATTTATAGAGGAATCCAGCCTCATAAAAATAATTACAAATGGAGACAATGTTGTTGCTGTTAGGCTTCTCTTACAAGTATTTGTCTTTCTCATCTAGAGATTCATATACACGAGTATTTGTGTGTCTATGACACTAGGGAAGATAGTAGTACTATAGGGATGGCTTTTCTAAGAGCTCCTACAGAGTACCTATTGGTTCAAGATTCTACAAAAATCCTACTATTCTTATCAAAATCTTTTAACACGGTAGTGAAAGGTTCCTCACGGAACAAAAATAGGGTGATTTCCGTCTCTGCACATGGTTGCTTGCTCATGTCCTCTCAAAACAAGTTGACTCTGTAAGTAAACAACAGATTATGTGAGCAGAAAGTTATAAAGTACAAAATGATATCATTCTAATAATCTAATGACAACTATACAAAGAATAAATTATAAGAAAAATCTTTGATGACTCTCCATAGATAACACAACTTACTTACATTGTGAGACTCAATCACATGCTACAAAACTATAGATGGCGCACCAAAGCCATCAACAAAATAGCACCACCCAATGTTATGAGGTGTGAAGCCTAAACATTGAAATCCATAAAGAGGTTAATTCCCTCCAGCATGATAAACTTAAAGATGGAGATGATCTTAAGCTCTGAATGTAAGCTACAAGGGTAGTTTTCTCACCATTCTATCTTTATGTTGGAGATGAATCCTTGCAATGCCCATGCACTATTCACACCTCCTGTTCTTGTGGTATGCAAGTCATGTGAGTTGATGCTTTTTCCACCTTCGGGAGTAGAGGTTTCCATGTAGTGCGAGTGAATGAAAGTAGAAGGAGGAGAATCTTGTTTCATGCTGTAATGTAGGTGAGAGAAGGGAGAGGAGCTAGCTTGGTGTGGAACTATGTGGTGGGCAAGGGGAAGAGATGGGGGAGAAGCTTGCTTGGTGCTACAATGGAGATGGGAGAAAGTTAGTAGAGAGATAATGTTGGACTATAGGGGGTGCATGTGGTTGTTGCAGCCATGGAGAGCTTGAAAAAGGGTTTGTAGAGAGAGAAAATCACTTTTAGCTATAGAATAGGTTTGGAAAGACTTTGGACGGTAGAAAATGATGTTTTGAAAATTTTTGAAAAAATTTAATTTTTTGAAACTTTTTAGTGCACGTTTTTTACTTTTGGAGATCAGAAATACTTTTTTGACCATGAAATAGGTTAGGGGACCTTTTAAGAAGGGAAAACTTGAAATTTGAATTTTTTTGAAATTTTGAAATTTTTAGTGTATTTTTTAATCCGGGCCAAAAAGCGGGGGAAAAAAGGTCAAAGTGGTCCCCCCCCCCCTTTCCTTTCCCCTAGCCACCTCCCTTACCTTCTCACTAGGTAAGAGGCCATTAAGAGGTGTAAGGCTACCTTGTCCCCCTACTTTTTTGAGGGTATAGAGTGTGTCCACCACCCTCTTCCTATTGGCTGGCCTCTAATTAACCTTAATCCCAAAGGGTCCCTAGAGGGTTCATATTTTTCCTAATGGCAGTAGCGCCTCTATTTTTTTTCCAACTGATGACACAGAAGCATGCGGAGCTCAGACCCTACAGATGATGGTGCATCTTTCTCTACTCCCAACCATTGCCTCTCTCTCTCTCTCTCTCTCTCTCTCTCTCTCTCTCTCTCTCACAGGCAGTTTCAACTCTCTCTCTCCTCAGCCGTTCTTTCTTTCTCTTCAAGCAGCCACTAAACTTCTCTCTCTCTGGCTCTTTTTAGTCGTCATCTCTCTCTCTTTCAGCTCTCCCTGCCATTCCAACAAGCTCGGACCATGGCTACATAAAAGGTGATCGCTTGGTGGTGTAACTGGGATCTATTATCGATTTTGTTGAGTCCACTATGTGGGATATCCTCGGGAGATTTGGTCTTAATAATGGGGTCTTTTTAGACTTGCCTACGACTTTACCATTATTGAGCCATAAGAAGTGCTAAAGGAGCTATCCCTTGGAAATTCTGCTATGTTAGACCCACCCCACTACTCTCTATAATTAACCAATTCGAGCCGTGGGTGTAGATACTTATGTGCTTATTTTCAAAGGCTAAGACGTGTAGCAACTAAGGTTTTCAATTGCCAAAGAATACACTAAGTAAACACATAAGTATAATTAGCATGATTGACAATAAGTAAGAGAGTAGAATAAACATTGATAACTTTGATTTTCACATGAAGGTGCTACTGATGATGCCCCCATATTTATCAATTATCTTGTTAGTAGGTTACATCAAGCTATGGGCAATCCTACTTTGCAAGCCGAAGTTACTCAACAACTTCGTGCTTATGGGATTTCCCTTCCTCTCCAAGAGGAAAGAGAGCTTGGGAGGCCTCTTCATGAGATCCCCAAAAGAAGACTCTCTCCCATACGAGAGGAGGAATCCAAAGAACAAGAAAGTAATGAATCCCTAAGTTCCTTTGAAGGTGTGGCTCCACGAAGATGGCGGTCTAGATGATCTTTAACTCCCATGAGGAAATGATCAACACACAGTCCTTCTCCTCGTCACTCCAAAAGGGAAGAGAGGAAACAAAGGAAGAAAATGTCACCCTCTTCTCCTTCTTCTTCACCTTCCTCCTATCCCAATGAAAGCTATGGCTATTCTCCTAGAGAATACAAGAGGGGAGGACATCACAAATCATATCCTGGATGGCAAAGATCACAAAATCTCAAGAAGTTCAAAGAGGGAGGAAAAAGTATCTCTTTTCTTACCTATTATGGCACCTTTGGTGCCACCCACAAAGTATTGGAATTCATCCAGCAATTTGATGCGGCCTTTGGAGATGCGGGCTTCATAGAGTCCTCCAAGATACGCCATGTAGCTATGCATTTCCAAAATCGGCTCGTCAATGGTGGCCTAGCCTTCGTTGTCATGCCAAGGGCAATGCCCGATGGTCAAGGACTAGGCCCGAGGGGCCGGCTACAAGTGTGGATAGGGAGTGAGGCCCAAGGGGCTACTTAATGGGAGTTTGGGAGGTTCATTCTCAGGCAGCAGTCCCACCAATGGCCTTTCACTAATGAGGCCCAAGGGGCTATTTAATGGGAGGTTGGGGGGTTCATTCTCAGGCAGTCCCACCAGGGGCCTTTCACTGGTATCAGAGCTTCAATATATTCTAGGCATAGTGGGTCGTGGACCTCCACATTTAGCATGCTCATGCAACCCAAGTGTCAGGCCAAGGGCAGGGCCAAGGGCCAGGACGGACATGCGGTCAAGGGGCGCTATATTAAGGGGCTAGGAGTCTATATATGGCACGGTTGGGTGGAGAGTTGCATGGTCCAGTCCCCCGCAGTCTTACACTGATATCAAAGCTCAGGGGAGAAGGGGGAGGAAGAAAGAGGCATGGAGGCCATGGACCTTCGTTCTCTCTCTCTCTCTCTCTCTCTCTCTCTCTCTCTCTCTCTCTCTCTCTCTCTCTCTCTCTCTCTCTCTCTCTCTCTCTCTTTGCGGTTCATGGAAGCTCGCCCTCCTTTCGGCGAAGAAGGAGCAGCATGGCAGAGTCCTTTCATGGATGCATGGCAAGGTCGTGCTGCAAGAAGGCCATGGTAGAGAGGGAAAGCAAAGGAAGGCATGGCTCTTTGGCTTTTATCTCTCTCTCTCTCTCGCTCTCTCTCTCTCGTGGCGAATAAGGTGCAGCATGGCTGCATGGCGTTTCATCAAGGCTCGACAGAGAGGATGGAAGGCCTTTGAGGCCACAGGGAATTGCATGCAAGGCATGCATGTTCATGGATCTTGCATGGAAGCCGAAGAAGAAACACCATGTGCTGCTGTCCCAAGTCGGGGAAGACGCCGAAGATTCTGGTCCGCGTGCAGTCCCTCTAAGCTGGGAAGGAGACCAATTTCAAGCTGCTCAAAAACGCGCCGGCTTGGGCTTGATAGAAGTGCCTTGATGAGCTAGGGAATTTCCGTTGCTACAGTGCATCCGGAATCTACTCATAGCACGAGCTCTCATCGAATCCTCCATCGCGCAAGCTGCCGATTGTCTGCACAGGTCAATTACTGTTGTTTTTCACACCTTGGCCAATTTCAAAACATTATTTGGCCATTTAAATTGTTTAAGGGCATGTGCCCACACCGGCCTATGCTAGTTCAAGACAAGCTACCAGGGAAAATATCTCTTGGAGGGAGTTAATTTCGGCAAGCAAAAGGCCTTGGCACAGCGCAGGTGGCAGGTCACTACAGCAAGTGGGAGAAAAATTGCAGAGATTTGCAAAACAAACAAATAATCATGGCCATGGTTCTTAGAGCTTGAGCAAGATCTGCCCGCCATGATGGTGCCATAATCTCGACAAGCACGAGTGTGGTCGACGATGAATTGAAGAAGTTCGACATGTGATACCACGCTCTCACCGATTCAAGGACCGCGGAATGAGTTAACAAGGTTACGAGAAGGTCGTGGTTTTAAGGATTTTCCACGACCTCCAGCATGCAAGGGCATGCAAGACCGCCCTAACTGTGGCAGGCCAAGATGATGATGTGGATAATATTCGTCTCTGACCTTCAAAGACAAGGTATGACTATTTGTTGCACTTTTCTTGTTTGATTCATTCTCCGTGTGCAGCTGTCAAATGTATGCTCAAGCACGGCTCACTTGGTCTTCAACCTGTTGATCTGATAATTGAGCAAGGCTCATTAAGTGCGTACGGCAAGAGTAGGAAAGGCCTATAGTTTGTCATGCAAAACAGATAGGAGGCTCTTTGTTTTCAGTAATCAAGTTACGCAGGTATGCATCTAAGTATTTTTCTACTTTTCAATAAAAGGTACAATTGGACAAGGTCCATTATCTGTGCATGGTCGACACTGTTGACTCTGTTCGCTATGACATCTGTCGTCAATAGTATTTATTGGCAATGTCAGGCCAAGGGCAGGGCCAAGGGCCAGGGCGGACATAGTTATCTGAAGCATGGCTTCTCTTGAGTACCTTGATAGAGCACGCTCGTCAAAGGTTACATTTTGCTTCAAAGGCAAGGCCAAGGGCCCATTTTTCAGTATCTCAAGGAGATAGGCATGGCTAATTTCAGTTGTAATCGCTCGACAATCGATTCTTTCCGTCATGCTATCTGTATCTCACCAGCAACATCAGTTGGCTATCAGCAAGGCTTCAATTTATGTGAAACAGGGCTTCAATTTACGCATCTTGCATTGAGATTCCCCACGTTCGGCTTATGCTATGAGCATACAAACTTGGGAAGGATTTGGCAATATGCTTGCAGGTTATTTCATTACGTGACAGAAGGGCGTATATGATACAAGGGACATATATGTACATGCGAATAAAACTCGTGTAAAAATGGCTCATAGCCATATCTGCTACACGGAATCTCGGGCCAACTGGTTACAACAACGACCAGGTTAGCCAATTTATGTTCTTTTTATTTTTCCATGTTTACACCTTTGATTGGAAACTACTGTTTTTGTGCAAAGCAAAGTGCTTTGACGATTTTACATGAAGCAAGGCTTCTCCCTTGTGCCAAGGAACTGCCCAATGACTTGTCATCAAGGGCCGTGGCACACAAGTTTGAAAAAACTGGCAAAATAAGGAATATCACCTCACATAATTCCTATCAGTTTAGATTGTGCAAGGCATTTATGGTTTGGGCTCTTACGTTGAGGCCATCACTTTTGCCAAGGGCTTAAGATTATGTATGCACGGCATTCTAGCTAGGTGGAATCACTTCTACCACCTCAGGAAACACGCCTCCGCTATAACACCAGACCCTTTGTCAAGGACAAGATACGTTCTGGATTGTTTTTGGGTTGCTGTCAAAAACAACAACACTTAAAAGAACCTAAAACTTGGACTTAATTCAAAGCAAAGTGCTATCATTAAGTCACACTGGTGTAGTCACAACCACATACATGGTAGGTGGGTCAGTCTGTGACTTGTTTGTGTTTTTCTATTACCTCCCTCGATGAGAGAGTCGTAGCAGAAACCTATTGCATGCTTATAGAATAAGCTGCACGTTAGGCATAAGTGCACAAGAGCATGGCAATCAACTATACAGGTCATAGTCGTTTAAGGAAAGTTCCTCAGCCCAGCATGCTCTTCTTCTCTCTCGCTCTCTCTCTTTAAGGGAATCATGAAAATCTTCTAAGAAGCTTTTGATACGTGTTTTGCTCGTGAGTCAGTCTGAGCCAAGGTGCTCTAACTCTCAGCTAGCACGTGGCTAAGATGCTACTCAAATTAGTCTTCATCGGTTCGTCGAACACTAATTTTGCACAAGGGCTATGAGCCACACAGCTAAGAGCCATTGTCAGGCCAAGGGTAAGACCCAACTATTGGCATTCTTTCGGTGATTGTTTTCAAGAGTGAACAGATCTACCCAGGGAAGTATACATCGACGTTAAGGGACAAGCAGGTTCTTGTCATTCATGATGTTTACAGTGTCATTTTGGCACTACATGTTTTCAGTGCGACACTCAAGTTGAGTTTTTGATAAATCTTCAACTCACAGCAGTTGATCTCTACAAGGAAGTATAGATGTAGCAATCAGTTGAGACAGTATGGATGTCCACAAGAGCTAGGTAGTTCACTTCTATGGATTTCTTGCTCTCTCTATAGCACTACGGAGTGTCTATGGACATAGTGTTTTGGGGTACGACCCGACGGGTGACTGCTACGTCATCCCATAGGCATTGAGGATCACAGTTGATCTGCCTTGAGGATCACAGTTTGATCTCTCCCAGTTAGACTTTCAAGGAAAGAATTCCGCAATCTACCCCGCGGTAGCAGACAAACTCAAATTTTTAAGTTGATTCCAATCAGTATGTACACGGTTAACTATGTTAGTTACCGTTAACTGCTACTTGAGCAGTTTCTACAAAGAGTCTTACCAAGGGGTTTGACTACGTAGATTTTAACCAAAGGGGTTGGATTGCGAAGGCAACACTCATGGTTCCTAGTGCAATACTGTTTGTTTGTTCAGGTAGGAGATGTGCTCCTCTCCGTTTGCGTACGAGTAAGTGAACATTACGTTCAAATCTCCAGGTACGCATCTATTGGTTTGGTGTTATTCCATTTTTTGTATGCTTTGCTTGTTTTTTTTTCAAGACGTATAAGTACGCTTGAATGTTGCAGACCCATGCCAAGGGCATGTCGGCACAAAGTATTTTGGGCCAAGTGTCCAATCTACCTTTCTGCCTTATGCTGTTACGAACCTACTTGTAGGGTTCGATTTGGCACATGTTGTCACATGGGATACAACATGGTCTAGGAACTCAAGAAGTTTGGTTTAGCCAGTGTGGAGCATGATAATGAGTGTCCCTCTCACTCGCATCGTAGAGTGTTCGTAGTTACCTCCACACACAAGTACAGCTCGTACTTGATGGATGTCACTTTTCCTGGCATCCTTACTTGAGACATATTCCACATGTGGAGAATATGAGTCTCTGGGACTAACACTGGCGCCCAATTCGAAATGATGTGTCGCGACGAAGTCCCTAGGTGCTGGTCACATCCGTTCATTAGACCAATTGACGCACACAGTATCAGGAACAATTTCAGTGGCCAAAAATTATCGGGTACTAAGTACAGACTTGTTGTGATTACAAGTGCTGTGAAACCACCTTAACGGAGGGTCGTTTCTACATATAGCAAAGTATGCTACGTTCATGAGAATGTCTCATGGTTGGTTCCTAGGTGTGACTGGGTTGTCACATTCTATTATGGTCCAACTTTTGCTGCAAAGTATGCTACGTTCATGAGAAGGTCTCATGGTTGGTTCCTAGGTGTGACCGGGTTGTCACATTCTATTATGGTCCAACTTTGTTGCAAGATTTTCACGTAAGTATCGTGGAAAGTCTCGTCATGGAATTGCGGTTTGGATATGTTTGTGTTAAATGCATGCACACTAGGTGTTATGGGCCCTAGTGTTTAACACAAATTTATTTGGAGCGGCATGCAAATCCATGGACTTTATTCTTTCTGCACCCTTTTGCATTGCTAGTGCAATCTCTCTTGCAGATTTCGTATGAGTTTACACCCTGCCATACAAGGTGATGGCTGAGTATGGATGTTAGTGATTGGTTGCTGGAACCTCCAATCTACCTTCAACCTAGTTGGTTGTCTCCATTCCATATCGAGTATATGGTTGGATACTCAATGGTTGAGTCATAGTTTGTCGTCAGTCGTGGAAGACTGTCTCTAAGTGGTTGGGAAAAGTACCTCACTCTTACTGCTGTTAATCATCCCACGTTGGATGGGCAGCTTACAAGTATTCTATTTAGTACTAAAGGATATGCTAAGCGCATACGTTAGTAAACCGTGCTAAAGGATCTGCTAAGAGCATATGTTAGCACAATGCATTCTGAATAGGTGATTCTCTCCTTATTCTAGAATTTGCTTAGGTTAGGTTTTCAACTTTGAACACCTGTTGTAGTGGGGTTGGATACCGATAGTTTCATAAGTCAAGGACTTAGTAGGTGTGCTGACAGAGTATGTTGGCATGTAACCTTTGTTAGGGGTGAACATGTGGTTCTGTGTGTTCCAAAATGTTCAGAAGTCTGACATGAGGACACTCCCTATTCTATCTTTCAGTAGCTATGAGCTTTTCAAGATACTCACATGAGTTATCATGAGTTACCATTTAGATACGGGTGATTGCAAAAGGACAACAATGTTGAAAATCAAGATGTTTCTCTTGGTTTCATTGAGCCTCCTCACTGCACCAGGTATCGGTCATATGGACAATTGGCCCGTGTAGAGGATGCCAATAAGGAAAACATCAGTGTTCTTACGAAGATACTACCACTTGTGTTTTCGAGGACTAAAACGCTTCTCCAAGGGGGGAGTAATGTCAGGCCAAGGGCAGGGCCAAGGGCCAGGACGAACATGCGGTCAAGGGGCGCTATATTTAGGGGCTAGGAGTCTATATATGGAACGGTTGGGTGGAGAGTTGCATGGTCCAGTCCCCCGCAGTCTTACACCAAGGGCGAGTTCTCCAGAGAGTTGGAGGTGAGCATGGCCGCTTAACAGCAAAAACAGAAGGCACTTGGGCTCGCGGGATCCGACCCTAACGAGGAGGGAGAGACGCAGAGAATTCTGCAGAATAGCTCGTGCTCGGGCTTAGAGGGTGCGCACGGGGATGGAGGACAAAGTCCATCATGTCAGCAACAGTTGTGGAGCTTTAGACCGCGCTCTCTTTCTCGCTCTTCTTCGCACTCGGTGCCTCTGCCCGCCATCGCCAGAGCTTGGACTTACTTGGCCTCTACATATTTGGCTGCCCAAATCCTTAGGGCAAACCCAAATTGAGTATTTATGGCAAGTGCCCACGGTGATCACAGTTTCACCTTTTCTTCGAGGGCATACTCGGGCAACACCATTGGCAAAGGACCGGGACTTCTTCAGCAAACCTCAACAAACAACCATTTCCCTACATAAATTTTGAACATTTCAAAATTTTGACAGTTGGATACAATGTCAGTACAATAGTTAACGTAAAGCAATCGAAATTTGCAGATAAGTTTTTCCTCCGACTGTTTTGCTTGTTGATAGGGGACAAGATTTTCAACCTTTTTGCCTCCGCCGTACCGAATCAATTAGCACGGTTAATTGATTGCGATCGCGGTGGTTTCTGGCCTCTTCAAATTACTATTTGTCAAGCCACGTGCTTGGCAAGGCTAATTACTATTTGTCAAGCCATGCACTTAGCAAGGTTAATTTACGATGATTAACGATACCAAGCAACATTGTCATGGATGCCTTGTTTGATTTTTTGGATATAGAACTTTCTGAGAATCATTTTTTTGATTTTGAACTTCCTTCAACCGCATCTACTCCTCCTCCTCAAATTGTGCTTGAAATTTTGGAGGATACGAGCAATCTCATCGATGAAAAAGAGTACGTTACACGACGTGAATTTTAAATATTTGAAGAACGGTTTTGCAAACTGGCGGTTCGTGTCCAATTGCTTGCTACACAGGTGGATCACCTTATGGAGCTGGTCATCTCGTGCGTCCCACAGGTTACCGTATCTACATCTGTGATAGTTGTCAAAACAGTTTCCACCAAGGTGGAAAAGAGGAGACTTCCCACAATAGAATTTTAGAAAGCCAAATTACAGAAATTATGTTTCAATTGTATGGGACAACATCAATAAAAACATTGTCCCCAGGTACTGGATTCTTAGGTCTTTTGATGGATTGTGGCTAAGTAGTCAATCAATTTCTTACATACTCTTTAGCGGCTATCTGAAGGTTAGTTGTATATGATACAATACCTTGCTTAGTATAGCATATTCATTCAAGATATAATACATAATGCTTTCTTTCTTTAAGCAATTTCCACATGGTCCTTTAGCTGAAAGTGTTCAACAAGGTCGATTTGCTTTTGCCATGATATTTGTATGTTAACAACCGCTATGAGCATCGATGTACTTATGTGAAACATGGCTTCCATAAGTGACAAATTTGGTATTGAGCCTTCCCCTGTTTGCATATGCTATGAGCATACCAACTTCGACGGGATTTGACACTATGCTTGCATAATATTACATTACATACAAAACGGGCGTGAATGCCATGTGAGAGTTTATATGATACATGTGACAACCCTCTCTCCCTCATTCCAATTGGCTATGAGTCGGATTCCAGAAAGTTTCTCCTTCCCAAGTTCAAGACATCTGCTTACAGTCGGAAGACCAGGTTAGACAATGTTAAGATTTGCTTGATTTTTCATGCTTATGCATTCCCGTTGGAAAGGATTGTCAGTTATGCAAAGCAAAGAGCTTTGCCAGTTACACGTGACACAAGGCTTCTAACTCGTGCTAAGATACTACCTCTTGACTTGGGAAGGGAATTGGCACACAAGTTTGGGACACTGGCAAACATTGGGATAACATCTCATAGCATCCCTACTTGTACCGACTGTGCAAGGCACTTATGATTTTGGCTTTTATGTTTGAGCCCATCACTCTAGCCAAGGGCTTACAATTTTGCATGCAAGGTATGCTACCCTGTGGCTTACGCTATAACACGGGAAACTCTATCAAGCATAAGATAATTTCTGGATTGTTTCACATGAATTTTGGTTGCTGTCACCGCACAACACCACTAAAACGAACCTACAACTAGGACTTAATTCACAGGCAAAGTGCCATATTCAAGTCATCCTCGTACGATCACGGCCCCTGCAAGGTAGGTGGGTCAAGAGGTGTTTTGTGTTTTTTTGGTACCTCTCTCGATGAGAGAGTCGTACCAAAAAACTGTGGTATTCTTATAGGATAATCTACAAGCCAAGCATAAGATGTGTAAGAGCACAAAGATTGGGTACACACTCTAGAAACTTAGGGACAGTTCCTGAGCCCAACATGATCTCCTTGTCTCTCTTTCTTATTTCTCTCGAAGAATAATGAAAACTTTCTAAGAAGATTTTGATACATGTTTTGCTCGTGAGTCAACCTGAGCCAAGGTGCTCTAACTCTCAGCTAGAAAGTGGCCAAGACGCCACCCAAATCAGTCTTCATCAATTCGTTGATTGTACACTAATTTGTTATTGGCATAAGGTCTATGAGCCACAAAGGCTAAGAGCCAGTGTCAGACCTAGGGTAAGCCCCACCTGTTGGCATTCCTTGGGTGATTGTTCTCAAGATCGAACAGATCTATCCAATGGAGTACCCATCGCTGTTAATGGCCAAGCCAGAGTCTTGAGTCTTGTCATTACGGATGTTTTGGATGTCATTTTTGCACTACATGTTTTTAGTGCCATGCTCAAGTTGAGTTCCACATCAGCTGATCTACACCATGGAGTTTAGATGCAGCAAAAAGTTAAGACATTATGGCTGTCCATAAGAGCTACGCATTTCACTTGTGTGTATCTGCTGCTCACTCTATACCACTACAAGTGTCTATGGAAGCATAGTTTTAGGGTGAGACCAAGCGGGTGATTACTAAATCACTCCATCGGCATTCAGGTTCACATTTTGATCTCTCATAGTTGTCCTTTGAAGGAAAGATGTCCGCAATCTACCACAGGGTAGTGGGAAAAATTCAATTTTTCTAGTTGATTCCAATCATTTTTGTACACGATCGACTATGTTAGTTATCGTTACCTGTTACTTGTGCAATTTCTATCACGAGTCAGGCCAAGGGGTTTGACAACATAGATTCTAACCAAAGGGTTTGGATTGCCAAGGAAACACCTAAGGTTCCCATTGCAATGTTGCCTTTTTTTCTTTTTTCATTAGTGCTCTTGTGCATTTGAATACGGGTAAGTGAACTTTAAGTTCAACCCCTAGGTAGACATCTATTGATTGAATGTTTCAAAGACATGCCAAGGGCATGTAAAAAAAAAGTATTTTGGGTCGTAGTGTCCAACATACATTGTTTGCATTAGGCAGTTATAGACCCACTTGTAGGGTTTATTTGGCACATGTTGTCACATGGGATACAACATGGTCTAGGAACCCAAGAAGTTTGGTTTAGCCAGTGTGGGGCAAGGCTAATGAGGTTCCCTCTCACTCCCATCATAGAGTGTTTGCAGTTACCTCCATGCACAAGTACATCTTGTACTTAAAGGATGTTCTTTTTTCAGACACCCTTACATGAGACATATTCCACATGTGGAGAATATGAGCCTCTCGAACAGACACTGGCGTCACTATTTCAAGTATGTGTCATGACAAAGTCCCTAGGTGCTCGTCAAATCTGTTTTCTAGACCAATTTTAGCACGTCGTATCAGGAGCAATTGTGGTGGCCAGAAATTGTCCGATACTTAGAATGACTTGTTACGGTAGAAGTGCAGCTAAACAACATTACAGATGGTTGTTTATGCATATAGCAAGGCTATGAGTTGCTAATAAAAAGTTTTCATTGTGTGTACCTAGAGTTGATTACTGTTTCACCTTCTATTATGGTTCAGATGTTTTAGCAAGGCTTGAAAATGATTGCAACTGAAAGTATTTAGTTTCTTTTTAGAACTATTTACATTTCTCTTTAATGTGTGCTAGGCGCATCACATTCGCCATAAGTATTGGCAAAGATGATAATGGATATACAGGTTTGGATCCTTCTTTTTACGAAATGCATGCACACTAGGTGTCATGGGCCCTAGTGTTTTAGCAAAGGCTGATTTGGAGCGGTATGCATATTCATCACATTAGTTGCTTATGAAGCATTTTGCACACTCTGTGCAGTATCTCCATGATATTACATTTTGGGTCTATAAATCACAAATAGAGGTCATGGCTCGGTTTGGGTGTAGGGGGATCTTTCAAGTAAACCTAGATGGTTCTTTAGAACATTGTTGTTTGAGCAATGTTGTATGATCTTGTGATCCCCGTTTACCAGTCATCTGGGAAGACTATCTGTGAACCGTGGGGGAAACACAACTCAGTACTGTCCGTATCCAAGGGGATAGGCAGATTACAAGTGTAATCTTGTACTAAAGGATATGCAAAGCGCATACATTAGCACCAAGAAATCCAATTAATAAGCATTTATTGCTCTACTTGGAGTTTGCCTACCATAAGTTAAAGCATGTTTTCAACTAGGCTTAGTCTTTTTATGTATAAGTCAGATTCTCAACCTTGAACTCTACCTATAGTGGGGTTGTTTACGAGAACAAGTCAAGGACTTAAACATGGCTGATGAGTTACATCAACAAGTTACCTTCAAGGAAAGTGAAACGAGATACTCTTTGGGTACATCTTAGTTGTGTTAACTCATTTAGCTACTCAAGTGATTTCTACATGGAATTTACACGCTATATTATCAATGCAACGGTTACACCAAGATGGTTGCAACAGGACAACAATATGGAAAATCAAGCTGTTAGTCTTGGTTTCATTGAACCTCCTATTGAATCGTGTTCTGGTCAAGCAAACAGATGCATCCCTGCAGGATGCCCCTGTGGAAAGCATTAGTGCATCATCACTTTTGTTTTTGAGGACAAAAACGCTTCTCCAAGGGGGGAGTAATGTCATGCCAAGGGCAATGCCCGGTGGTCAAGGACCAGGCCAAGGGGTCGGCTGCAAGTGTGGATAGGGAATGAGGCCCAAGGGGCTATTTAATGGGAGGTTCATTCTTAGGCAGTCCCACCAAGGGCCTTTCATTCGTGGCAACGGTGAAGCCCCAAAGACATGGAAACCCACATCAATTCACAACAATGGTCTAGACGGAATGTCAAAGCCATGGAAAACAAAGACAAAAATGATGCAAAGGGGAAAATCAATGTCCAAAATTCTTCCCAAGGAAATTTCTACGACAACAACTACAACAAGAATAGGTCCAAGGAGAAGGGAGTTTACAAAGGTAAAAACAAACTCTCTCATGAAGAGCTTGAAGCTTTTCTCAAGGGCCATAAGTGTTTTAAGTGTGGGGAGCAAGGACATGGCTCTCGTTCTTGCCCCAAGAAAAATGCTCGCAATGATACTCCTAGGGCTTTCACCATCGAAGCTCCAAAAGAGGATGCTCATTGCAAAGGATTATCTCTCTCGTATGCTTGGGAAAAGGTAAGAGAGAGATAATCTAATATCAATTTCAAAACTTGCATTGTGTTTCTTATCTAATGCTCTTTAAGTTAAGTGTAATCACTGTCAATTTTGTTGTGGTTTTTGATTACAAGTTAGTGAGATAAATCAACTCATTTGAGTAAATTAATGGTTGTTTTTTGACATTTTGACCATAGGAGAGGGACATAATAATTTTGCAAGCTTTTAACTTAGAGCTTTTGGCATATATTTGGAGCTTTTCTAATTGTGAGCTCAAATAAACTTATTGTTCATGAGAATGCTCCCAAATGTACAACTTTTTGTCATAATTTTATAGCTATTTATTTCAGAGTTCATAATAAAATAGGATGTTGTGTGCAAAGTTATATTTAACAAGAGATTTTTTAATAATCTTTAAGCTAATACATAACACATATAAAAAATCTATATTATGTATACCCATTTTACCCCACAAAAACAATTGTTTACGTACTGTTGTACACAAATGCATTTCTTTTCTCTTGTTTATTAATGGTTAAATTTAAGGTTACTAAAGACACAGTGTACCTAATGAGTGCCTAATGAGTCATAAGGCTTGATCAAACTTAATAAACAAGAGAAAAGTGCTTAATGAGTCTTTAACTCTAGATGTGTTATTCAAAAAAAAACTAAGGTGTGTGTGTGTGTGTGTGTGCATGCGCGCGCTTTCACCTCTGACTTTGAATGAGGTGGAGACAAACGAGAGGGAGGTCGATGAATCAAGTCCCGTGACAGCAAGTCTTAGCGAGGATGATTGTCATAATGATGAAGATTATGAGATGGAGGATGACGAACTCGAAGATGATGAAGCCAATGCATCCACAAACGACCATTCCGTTTCTCTCTTTATTGATGTAGAAGCCAAGGACTTAGACTTGGATGATGCCTCATGTAGGGATCTTTTGGAAGATGATTCATAAACATTTTGCAGTTATAAAGTTTCTTGGTCATGTAATCCATTCATCTCTCTCTCCCCCCTCTTCCTCTCTCTAGATTTGTGAACATGCTCAATTATGTTAATCAATTAACAGTGATTATTTTAACTGTAACCAAGTGTAATCTTATTATCCCCCCGCTCTCTCGCTCTCTCTCTCTCTCTCTCTCTCTCTCCCTCTTTCTCTTTCTTTCTCTTTCTTTTTAAAATTTAAAAATTTCATACAATATTCTTTAATTTTTACTGAGAGAAGGGAAACACCAAAATTTGAGGGGGGGGGGGGGGGGGGGGGGGGGGGGGGGGGGGGGGGGGGGCGAGAGAGAGAGATGTTTAAACCAGAATTGAAAGTTTAGGCGTTAATTTTTTTCCAAAAACAAACACGGTAATAACAATGGCGGTAAGCAACGCGGTAATAAACGCGGAAACAGTCATTGTAATAATTTAAACACAAAAAACCCCTCGTCCTCCTCTCTCTTCTTTCTCTAGGCGAGTTTGCATCTTCTCTCTACAAAACGCGATAAAACAGCACTGTAAACACTTGGAGATTTTCATAGTGATAATCTTCAATCTGCATCTTCTAGTGTTGGTAGTTCTTGCCATTGAACTTCTTGATCTTGAGCTTTCCATCCTCTGCCATTACTCCCACTCAATTCAAGGAATCCTCTCCTCGTGATACTTTAGCTACGAGCAAACCTTTCTCTGATACCAGTTGTTACGAAATATGACGTAGCTAAGTAGATAATTGAGTGGATTACTAAATGGAGAGAGATAATTTTCACACACAAGAGATTATAGAGTAGAGAGAGAGAGAGAGAGAGAGAGAGAGAGAGAGAGAGAGAGAGAGAGAGAGAGAGAGAGTAGACACGATATACGTGGTTCACCCAATGTGGGCTATGTCCATGGGAAAGCAGACACTCAATGGATTTAGTACTTCAAAACAAGAAGTAGATTACAAAGGGATTATACCCTTTTGGAGCTCCCGCCTTGCTTCCCTCTCACCACCTCACATCAACTTCACAATGCACCACAATGCTTCACACTCCGTTTTTGTGTGTAGAAGAGGCCTCCTTTTATAGGCCAAAAGGGCTACCCTCTCTCATGAGAGGCAACCATGTGTAGTCGCCCTTGTGTAGATAAGTCCAAATCGGACCCTCCAATCCGCCCATGTGTGACCGTCCTTGAGAAGACAAGTCCTCCTTTGAAATCGGCCGTCGGCAATTAATTTCTAACCACCAGCCACCAGCCACCAGCCATTGACTACCGGCCACCGGCCAGCCGGCTAGTCGTTTTTCGACCACTTTTCGGTCTCCGTCTGGCCATAATATTCCAACGAAAAGGAATATTCCGACGATGGTTGTGAAAATTTTGGTTTCCGACAAATGATTTTGGTTTCCGACGAGTGATTTTTCTTCGCACACAATGGCTTCTCCTCATAACGGGGGCCTTACAAATGTGCGTTTTTAATACAAAAATTTACAAGGGGTAAATCAAGCTCCATACTTGACATTCATTACCAATTCAAGATACCAACGATGAATCAATAGAATGCCCGCTCTATTCATGAGACCGATGAGCGATAATTGGACATGAAAGAGACAAATATTATAATTATACACAAGCTATCCATGTTAACCTAAACGACTTTTGACCTTGTCGTAAGACAAAATGTCAACGTAACAAGCAGTACATTGACAAATCCCTACAACAATAAATGTGTTCTCTTGTTCGGTGATCTTATCCAACTATCCTCAGTTTGTGGTCATGCACGGGAGCTTTGTAACACATGCTATATCACAAACTCCGTCCACTGGCTACATGTAACTTTATACAAGATGCAATGCTCTATCATACATGCAACGAACCCTAGATTGCTTCATTTCTTGACCATTATTCTTGAAAGAAAACAAGCTGTAGATGAGATCAATTGCACCTTGGGTGTATGAATTATAAATGAATTTCATGTGTATAACTACTCGCAAAAAATATTATAGGATTTTTCAAATGTATATCCCTTCCACGCACTGCCATCTTGTCAGATTGGTCATGCTCTTGTTCCCTTTAGTGCTAGATGCTATATGTCAATTTGCATATGTTATGTTATATTCTATAGATGTTATATAGCGAGGCCCACCAAGCAAAACTAGTTTCCACTCACCTATTGGTGAGTTTTGCAAAAAAAAAAGCTCTCTTTCAATCAATCCATCTACTTTTTCTATTCAACTCGCCACTCCTTTTTCGGATTTTGGCTGAAGATTCCAAGCTCAAACGATTGCCCCCGAAATGTGAGAGCACATAATCCCATTGTTCGTGTGGGGGGGGGGGGGGGGGGGTTTGGTTTTAGAAAGCCAAAAAATTAGAGATAATGTCTTCTCAATGCACATACTTCCATCCTTCTTCGCTGAGGTTTGTTTTGGAAAGCCAAAATAATTGGATATACTACCCTTCTTCAAAAAGAATTTTTTTAGAAAGCCAAAAATTTGAAGGTAAGGATGTTCTAAATGCACACAATCCCTCCTTTCTTCACTAAGGTTTGTGTGAAGCCTTCTTCACGAAGGTTTGTTTTAGAAAGCCAGAAAATTGGAGACAAGGATCTTCTAAATGCACAAAATGCCATCCTTCTTCGCGAAGGCTTGTTTTAGAAGGCCAAAAAATTGGAGATAAAGATGTTTAAAGATTCCTGTAAATGAGCATAACCTTATTTATGGCTACCAAGCATATTTACATCGCTCTTGGCAACTTGGCAGAGCATTCAAATATAAAAATATACTCGAGAGTCTTGGTCCGAGCAGCAGGAGCCTAAAAGTAAGCCTTCCTGCCACTAAAGACCGGATTTCAAAAGTTTTGGTGGAGGTCCAACAATCATTTGCAGTGAGTGTCTTTCTTGCTTAACATTGGCATGGCATAGTAAGAGCCCCTTGTGTCAAAGGTCTTGGGTTCTTGCTTAACATTGGCATGGCATAGTAAGAGCCCCTTGTGTCAAAGGTCTTGGGTTCAAACCCCCTTGACAGCTCGTATGACATGTAGCCCTTAAGGGCTTGTTCCTCTAGTCCATATGATGGATTGGCTATCCTTACCCGGCCGGGAAGACTCACCTTAAGAGTCGGGTTGCCTCCACCTACGGGGGTTGGGTGTGTGTTGTGATTTCAAAGTTGTAGGTAATTCTCCACAAAAAAAAAAGAAGGCAAAATCCTTTCTCTAAGCATATTGTAGTGCTTGGTGTTGTTTTTGCTAATTGCTAAAGTTAGTTAGGGCATGACTCCTTTTGAGATGCTTTTTTGAACAGCTAAAGCCTGAATCTTGTTTCTATGTGTTATGTGCAATGCTAGCAAGGAGACAGAGATGTGCTTGCATCCAAAGATGTGCAGAACTAGCTACTCAACTTGAAAAGCATTTGGATAATGTGCAATCTTTGAAAAAGTCCTTTTCAAAGTGCTCTTTTTTTTTTCTCCGTTTCGGACAAGACCGGAAGAGAGAGAGAGAGAGAGAGAGAGATTTGCGCTCCGGTCATTTTTGGAGCGCAAATTACCGCAGATGCTCTCTATGCATTGGGCACTTTCCATTGGTTCAGTGCAAGCTTAACCATTGTAGCAATGGGCCTCGATTTATCTTGGAAGGCGCATGCTAATAAACAGGAATGCCATGACATTATGAAAGAACCTTTTGATATTTGGCAAAAAGTCATGAATCCTTTGATTGAGAATGAAGGGCTAGTGAGTGACTACATGGAAAAATCCCTAGACATAATCATAGATGGCTATTTGATATGCAAAAACCTATAAAAATCGAGAATAAGTCGTCCTGCCTTGCAATCTTGTGACACTTTTATGTCCTTTTTAGATTTTTATGTGAAAATTGAAAGTTGTAAGAAGAAAATGGAATGTTTTCTGTTGAAATCAAAATGCTATGATGGCTAGAGCTTTGATTGAGCAATTTTCACGAACTCCAACAACAACGACACTGCCTGTAGCGAATAAGCAAGTATTTTGTGTATCATGGTCGACTAGAACTTTTGCTCGTAACGTCATTGAGCCGAACAACGCTTATCTTACTAAGTCTTTTTTTTTTTTTTTTTTTTTGCAAAACTCACAATTGTGAGTGGATAGTATTAAGAACAAAACTATACACCAATCCTTGAGCTCAGACCGAGCCTTGAGGGTCAAAGGATTACAAGTTATCTGCTTGGCAGAGAAACCATTCCTACTTCTCGACTTTACTCATTACAATATGTTATGTATTGTTCTAGACCAGTCCTCTGAGGATTTTTTGCATCCGATCATGTGGATCATCAATTTGCTCTCTTGCGCGATTTCACAAAAGCTTGCCACAACAAGAGCCCCCTCAAACACGCGGCGGTTCCTTGCTTGCCAAATATGGTGGAAAAAGTAGTACCTGATTATTTGAGTGCATACGAGAAGAGCAGGACTTCCCATCCTGTTACTACCAAATAACAGATCATTCTTGAAGAACTTAATTTGCCATGTCCTTTGAATCCACTTGCATATTTTCCCAGCCATGCCCCTAATTGCCTGGCATCCCATGAATAGGTGGGCTAGGTCTTCATTGGCTATTCTGCACCCCGAGCACCAATCGCATCCGATGCCTCTTTCTTGTATCTTTACGCCCATCGGCAGAGCACCCCACATCACTTTCCACAGAAATATCTTCATATACTGAGGCCATCTTGGCTTCCAGATGTTCTCCATGACTCCCTCCCACCGTTTTTCTGTCCACCAGTGTCTCTTCCATAATTTGTTTAGGGGGCTATACCAATTAGCCTTGTACATTAATGCATGGTAGATGCCTTTAGAGTGTGGTTTCCAAAAGAGGCTACTCCCGGGCCATCTCCAAGTGTCCCGTTCATATTTGGATTCACAAATTGGCATCACCACCTTATCGAGCTCTTTAATCACCCTATAGACTAGTAAGATCTCAAGGCCATCCAGTTGAAATTGGATGGCTAAAAAGTAAGCAGTTTTCTAGCACTTCTTGTTGCCATCCCAGAATTGCTCTAGTTGAACGAGCCCCTTATTATTCACTTTCCTGGCCATATCTATCCAGTAGGGGCATCTGTTTGGGGATGGGCTTGATAAGCCCTCTCTTAACACTTACATCCAACAACTTTTCGGAAACTACTAGATTGGCCATCCGTGTGATTGGACCCTTGAGATCATCCCAAAATTCCCTGAAGAATTCAACTGTCAGTCCATCCCAGTCGGGGGACTTTTCATTGCCAAGAGCTTTTAGTGCCGCTGGCCATTCTTCCTCAGTGAAGGCCTTTTCCATGCGGTTGGCTTCCTCCTGGGAAACCTTCTTTTCAACACTTCCAAATAAAGACACCCGGGCTTCTTCCACTTCCTGAGATTGGGCCTCTGGCTGTCCGATAATCTGGTTGAGATACTGTTGAGCCAGCAGAGGATCACACCCGCATTTTTGCTCACGCCCATCATTTTGTAACCATTGATTGTAATAAATGTCTTTCCGACATTAATTTTGATTTGAGCCATTCATTAAGTAACGGGACTCAATTGAGTTTCCAGCTTGTAATCCCGACGTAATTTCACCTGCTTATGTAAATAATTAGAGATGTTCTCACCTCCAAGGCTGAGGTATATAAGCCAAAGTTTTGTAACCTAAAGGGAGATTCAATTATTAATCAAAGAGAGTTTTGGAGAGCCGTGACTGTGTCTGAGAGAGAGAGAGAGAGAGTGAGAGAGAGTCTTATCTTCTTGCTACGCGAGCTACGGGGCCGCCATTGGAGAAGCGACACCACCATTGTGTTAGCAACGGTGAGAGCTACGCACAGATACCAAGAGTGCGCGCTATCGGCTTCTATGTGTGGTAAGTTCCTACGAGCTTCGGTGTGAGTTTTCTTCCAACTCGTGTGTCGGAATAGAGCGTGCAGCATATCTATAGAACCACAACGAGTAGAGCTACACATTAGTACCATCGGGGTCAAGTTTCGGTCACCTGTATTTTTCGGCCTGTCTTCATACGCGTTTACCGCACGGAGTGGTTATAGGTTGATTTTGCAGTTCAAGTCTTTAGGGTGTTGTTCTTACCTAGTGTATAGACTTCCCCTTGAGTTTGAGATCGATTCGATGATTCTAGATCCTGTTTCGTATAGCATTCGTTCGTAGTACGGATTTCAGTCACTTGCGTATTTTAGAACTTAGATTTGATTTCCTTAGTAGTGATTGTCATTAGAAGGTCGAGTAGGTGATTTGACACCCACCTAGTTGTTTCCATGCGCCTGCGGGTCAAGCTTCGTCCTCGTCTGACAAATTCTGTTGTTGGTTGAGTTCTCGCTATTTAGCTTCCGCTAGCGGCGTAACCGCCTTAACATTTGGCGCCGCTGCCGGGGACGAGAGCCCTAAGTAGGTGACCTTAGACTAATCCTACGAGGTGAGTCGTATAAACTACTTTGTATACTTTAGTTAGAAAAGATCTAGGAGTGGTGGACTCCGAAGATCTCGAGAGATACTAGGAAGTGGGGTATTCCTGGGTCTTCCGTGTTGACAGTATTTTTAGTTTAGCTTAGATTAGATTGTTTTTTGATGGTGTTTAAGTGGTTGTTGACATAAAAAGCATTTGCTACTCCTTGTGTGGTAGTAAATCTCTTTATATTTTCAATTGCAAAAAATCCATTTTATGATTAGAAGTAGCTTAGGTAGGGCCTGATTTGATCCTGATCTAGAGCTATCGATTGGTGTTCTATTTGCTTGATGTGTTTGATTGCATGTTAGATCACTGAAAAAGTCTCTTTGGTAGTGAAATATGCAATAAACAAAGTTCAGAAAAATTTTCTGTGTAACTGATTGTTGCTGAGCACTTAAAAGAGCTATTGGAAGAGTTCTGTGCTGAAAAACTGGAAATCTGCAACTTTAGACATCATACGCGTATGATGTCTTAGGACCTAAACAGAGACTAAAATTGAAAATTTGACATTGCCAGAGTGTTTAGAAGGGGGGTTTTACCCTAAGATCAACTTAAAACAAGAGCATTAACACTCAAAGAAACCCAAAAAGACAAGTCGGAGTCCAAGAAACGCAAAGAATAGGAAATTTTGGATTCAGATCTTGTTTTTACATGCAAACCTGACAAAAACACTTGAAACTCAATTATAAACATTGGAGAAGGCTTAAAACCAAAAATAGTCAAAATCTGTGAAAAAAGACATCATACGCGTATAATGTCTTTTGGCACTTCCACTGCTTATTTTTGAAATCTGACCTGACAAGATTGTTACAAACACTGTAGAAAGCATAAATATCAAGTTTGGACCCAAATTGATGAAAAAGACATCATACGCGTATGATGTCTTTGACCTAATTTTGGACATATTTTGATACTTTGCCAACACAGATCCATTGTAATAGCTGTCCAGAGGTTATCTTTCAAGTTTCATACCATTTGGATCACAATTGACCCAAAAAACAAGTCAAAAGCGGGAAATTGCCAAGAAAAGCCTGAACTAGCCATAACTTGCTCAAACAGAGTTCAAACTGAATTTTGTGAGTGAACAGAGCATAAAGGGGCCACTGAGAGTGAGCATAACCAAAATAGTCAAAATCTGTGAAAAAAGACATCATACGCGTATAATGTCTTTTTCAGCATAACTGCAACAAAATTCTCACTTGATGAAACAGAAGTTGTCCAACTGACAAGATTAAACAATTGACCAAGTATCAGTCAGTTTGGATCAATTCTGACCACAAAAACTTGGGGAAAACAAATTGCCGAGACGGAAAAGTTACAGTCCTTTAGGGGAATTGATGAATTTGAGATCGGGCAGGAATCTCCGGAATAATCAACCAAAACAAGGGGAACCAGCAAGTGTCATATCAACCGAGGGAAGTGTAAACCAAAGTTGGGTGCAACCATTAGAGCCGATCTTTGAAGGAAGTGTCTCTGATACTTCTTCGGAGAGATCTTACGAGATTTTCACCGAAAACTTGGAACACTTGAACCTGAACAACAGAGAAAATATGGCAGCAGGATCATCAAACCCTTCCGCCACATGAAGCTATTGTTCATAAAATACCAGTACGACAATGAGCAAGGTGCCAAGATCTACAAAGATGGAATGGACCGCTATTGTGTAAAGATAGAAGATAGACCTAGTGAGTTCAAGGACTTAGTGCCTGTGAGCTATAGCGGAGATAGATATCTAGATGACGAGGGTACCATGTACTTGGTAGTCCTAAACCCTAACATTGTGGACAAGTGGGGATTGATGGGCACCAAAGCCAAAATAGATGAAGAACTTGAGGAGAAAGCACCAATAATGAACTTCCCTAATGCGAGGTTAAGAAGAGAGAATGAAACTACAAGGATCAACACTGATAACATCTATGTGGGGCTGTACAAATATAATAATGGGGAGCAAGATCTCTATTATAGATGTGAAGAACCCTACACCGGAGAGTTGACAGACAAAAAAAGACTCTATGTCTTTACCTACACAGAGGGATCGGAAGTGAAAATTGCCGCTTACGATAAGTATGGCAGGCAATACTCAACAATGGGCAAGAAAGAATTAGAAGGATATACATACTTTGGGGGACCACTACATCAGTATTATGTTACTTCTAGCTCACATAGACCAGCACCAACAACTGGAGTGCAAAACTCAATGACAACAGGAGGACAAAGAACTCAGGTTGCTGACTCTTTCAGTCAACCTTGGGACTCGAAGCTCGGACCAATGGGATCATTACATTCCAGAGAGTCAATGGAGACGAATCGAGGTAGTGCAGTTCCAATCCCCACCTATACCACTCCAGGTCCAAGGTTTGAAGCGGAACCATCACATTTACCTCCCAGTAGTAGATTCAGGGCAGAGGAACCGACAAGGGTAACCCATGAAGTCCATGATGCTAGAGAAAGCTTTAGCCGAGACACAGGAGCAATGAGATTGGTAGCAGATCATAGACGTATGAGACCATCTCAAGTAGCCAAGTGTATGCCAAAGAAGTATGGTGGTTCAGGAGATCCGTATGCACATGTGTCACTCTTTAAGCAAGTCTTAAGAGCTGAGCAGATAACAGATTTCCATACACAATACGAGGGATTTGGTCTTACTCTAGAAGGTACTGCATTGACATGGTTTCAACCACTGAACATAGGGGGATTCCATGACATTGACCATTTGCTAAGAGAGTTTGCTGAGGAATTCTCAAAACGAGGGATTAAGCACAATACGGTCTCACAAATATATGCTTTTAAACAGAGAGAACACGAAAAAGTGAAGGAAGCTTCACTTCGCTTCAAACAATACATTGAGAGATGTCCAGTACGTGAACGACCACAAGATGACAGACTATCTGTTCTCTTTATTGAGGGACTGAGGAACGACACTCTCAAGAAGGACTTGCACTTGAAAGCTTGTACAAGTTTCGAGCAAGTAACGAGAGAGGCATTGTACTTAGTGGATAACTGTACGGTTTATGGAGAGGTGTCAGCGGATACAGATTTTGCATCCAGTAGCTCCTCCTCCGTAGCGAGCGAGACTACCACTAAAAAGAATGTTCAAACAACAACCATGCCAAATGTAGAGCAAATGATAGAAGATGCTCTAAAAAGGATGGCACCATACCAAAAACCATTGCCAAAAACACTGAAATGGTGTGCTATTGAACAAAAATGGACAAATCATCCAACAGAGGAGTGCTATTACAACAAAGGGTATGTAAGGGAGCGCCAGTATGCACCTCCTGCTCAATTAGCACCACCTCAAGTACATCCAGTACCTCGATACCCAACGGGAAATGTACCAGGACCTATGGGGATAGAAAGACCGCAACCGGTATTGGGACAACAACCACCTTTACCAGGAGCAAGACCAGTGGGCATTAGATATGCACCAACCTTAGAGAATCAGGAAGAACAAGCCTTAGTGCCTGTTCAAGCCTATTACGAAGAATCGGGTGCACACATGTCTCCGACAGTGTATTACCCACCAGAAGAACCAAACAACCAGAACCATGGGGCATGATGGGGAATGTTGGAACACCAACAGTTACAAGTGCTTCTGATGAAGAGAGATACAATTTGGACGCAAGAACCTTGATGTTCATAGCTCATGGAGGGTTAACAGGACAAAGACCATCCTATCCACAAAGGACGAATCAAGGGGGACCAAGACCAGCACTAGGACCCTGTTACAAGTGTGGAGGTGACCATCTGATGAATGTTTGCCCACATACGGAAATCATTAGAATTAACGCTTATTGCACTGAGTGTGGGGTTACTCACTTCATTGAGGATTGTTCAAAGAATCCAAACAAAGTGCAAAAGACGACATTGAATATGCTAGAAACTATTCCTACCAGCAGTGGGTCTGAAAATGAAACTCTGATACCAACGCAAGTTGTTACTAGAGCTCAAGCTAAGAAAACCACTAGAGAACCTGAGAATGGAAAGTTAGCGACTGAAGTGGTTAGTCAAGGACCGCGGAGTCAGAAAAACACATGGAAAGCTAGAAAAGCACGCATGAAGTTGAGAAAAGAACGTGAAGACGCTATTCTAGCTGAGGAACTAAAGCAAACTAAAGCTAGATTAGAAAAACTTGAGAGTCAAAACGGGAAACGAGAGATGAGCCCGGAAAGAACGAAACAAAAGAGTATCAAAGAAACAACGAGCTTAAGCTCGGGGGATCAGTGCTAGTCGACAAAGTACACGAACCATTGGACGCACTGATGAGAGCTTACGAAGCTAGGTTAAAGAACAACCAAACACAAGAACAGAGGTGGATGACATACCCAAACGCGGAATTGGAAAAGCAGAGACTTGAAATGTGCCAGAGAATGATCGAGACTGCACAAGCCTTATTAGAACCACCAAAAGAAACAATGAATTGTGGAAAGGAAAACCCAATTCAGCAAGAGACTATCGTTTCACGGGTAGCTGAAAAGACTCCCAGTGCACAAAAGCCTGAAAATACACAAAAGGATGACCGCATAGTATTGAACACAACCGATCAGGAGATAGAGAGTTTTCATCCAGTCATACAGAGGTCTTACGGAAAGATGAGGATTACAATGAATTTTGGAAACAAGTGAGAGAGGCAAACTTTGCAAACGAGCTAAGTTGCCAAGCTAATCAGACAAATTGGGAAAAGGACATCAGGAATCCTCCCATAGTGGAATTTGAGGCAGGATCTCAAGTGGACTTGGATCTGCAATCTTACTGGGGAGATGGGGGCTCTGTTAGAACAATGGAGAGCAAACCTCATTCACTGAAAACCTTACCTTCATACTTAGGAGAGTATGAAGCAAAATCCGAGATTAGAGCACTTCCCTCACGAAAATCTCATCAGAAAAAGTCATGGACTCGCAAGGATTGATAGAGATCTTGTCAACACCAGTGACATGCACTATCACTCTAGCTGAGCTTTTGAGGCTAAGACCACATATGTGGACCACTGTAGGAAAATGCTTGGAGAAATTCGGGATAAAAGATCCAACATCGAGATTGCAAGAGAGCATTGAGGAGCTGAGCAAGCCACAAAAGAACGCTAAGCCTGTACCCTTAAACAAGGTCGGAGAGTATTGCGAAGGTGAAGAGGGGAATACAACCTTACCAGTTGAATTCCAAGGAGTGAACACAATGGCAATACTAGACAGCGGAGCTGGGGTAGCCATTGCTACAAAAGAAATCTGGAAAAAATGGGGGAAACCAGCAATAAGGAAGACTAGGTTGAAACTCCAATTAGCAGATGGACACATGGAGAAACCTATGGGGTTATTAGAGAAAGTTGTAGTGACTTCTTGCGGCATTGAATACGAACATACTTTTGCTATTGTCGATTTTGGCAAGGAGAATAACTATGATATCATATTGGGAAGACCATTCATGAGACAGTTGAAAATGGTCCAGGATTGGGGCTACGATCACATATACCTGAGAAATATGGAAACCACTACACGTGTGAACCTGAAAGACCATAGCTACAAAGATGTGAACCGAACACCGGTAGAGGAGTTTGATTCAGCTACTTTGGCGGGATCCGAATTTCCAGCTTGGTTAGGTAAACCCAAGGAGTTATGGATGTGTGGAGCTTCGAAATGTGGAAGTCTGAAACGAGAAGAATGTGTTTTAGAAAGGGCTATCGAAGACGAAACTTATGTAGGAGAACCCTTTCCAGAGGACACGTTTGAACCATTAGAATGGACACACATTCTAGCAACCCTAGATGTTTGTGCAATTCCGGATGGTCCCACAACGAAATTTTGCGACAAGGACGGGTACGACGTGGTTCCGTATTTCATGTTGAGAACTGTACTCAAAAAGAAACTGAAAAGAACGATACACTGGAAAAGGAAGATGAAGAAGAGGTGTTTCACGACATTCCCAATCATCCAGAGTGGGGAAATGAAGCAGACAACGAGTCAACGGACAATTCAAGCGGAAACGAAGAAACTATAACGGATGTCCGATTTTATGATTTTCCGAACCAAACTAAACAACGCCAGAAACACTATAGAGCAAAGAAAAAAACAAAAGGGGTTAGAACCAATCCGATGCCTAGAATAAGAGGAAAAAATCAATTCCTAATGCTAGTAAAGGCTGAAGATTGTGTTAAGGATAAGATTTCTGGAAGAATGAGAGGCAGTGATCAAAAGAGCTTACGAAAAGACAAAAGAGGCTCAAGAAATCAAGTTCAAAATAATGGAACGAAAACTGAAACAGAAAAATCAGAAAAGAACAAGCGCAACAGAGAATACACGGAGTCCAAGTTAGAACGTAGAAACAAGTACAGAGAGCTCAAGAAAACTCTGAAGGAAGTTTGGACGACAGAAATTGAGAGTGGAGAGGACGAAAACGTCAAAATCAAGGAAAACATGGATGTTCCCTCTCACTATAGGAAATTCACAATAGAGGATAGGAAGGTGATATTAACCCCACCTATTCGAGAGAGGAAGGAGAACGAATCTTATGACGGACCGGAGGATGCAAAAAAAGTTGATTTAGCAGCTCCAGGTGAGACACCTAGACCGGTGTACATAGCCACAGATTTGTCTCCAGGCGAGGAAGAGAGACTTTTGAGTCTTCTCAGAGAGTATAGGGATGTGTTTGCATGGTCTTATAAGGACTTAAAGGGAGTTGACCCATCGATATGCCAACACTCAATCCCACTGAAACAAGACGCAAAGCCTAGCAGACAGAGACCATACACATATAATGATACTTTTGCTAAGCGAATCAAGGAGAGATAGATAAGCTAATGGAAGCTGAATTCATATACGAGATTGAACACACTGATTGGGTATCTCCGATTGTGGTAGTACCTAAGAAGAACGGAAAACTCCGAGTGTGTGTCAACTTAAAGAAAGTGAATGCTGCAACAATCAGGGACAATTATCCCCTGCCGATAACTGATCATGTTCTAGAGCGTGTATCAGGGAAAACAGCATACTCCTTTCTTGATGGTTTTTCAGGATATAACCAGCTAGCCATAGCACTGGAAGATCAACATAAAACAGCTTTTGCAACGGAGTGGGGAATTTATGCTTATCGGGTTATGCCTTTTGGTCTAACCAATGCTCCCGCAACCTTCCAGAGGCTGATGACGCATGCTTTCAAAGAATACTTAAGGCTGTTTCTAGAAATATACATGGATGACTTATGTGTACATTCTCTTTGAGAGATGAGCATCTAGAACACCTAAGAAAAGTATTTGAGAAATGTAGGACATATCGCATTTGTCTCAATCCTGAGAAATGTGTGTTTATGGTCCGACAGGGCAGAATTCTGGGACATATTGTCTCACAAAACGGAATATCCACGGATTTAGAGAAGATAAAAGTTATAGTGGATATGCCTAGACCAACCAATGCGAAACAAGTACAGAGCTTTATGGGACATTGTGGATATTATAGACGATTCATTTACATGTACGCTATAATAGGCCAACCACTTTACAGGCTAATAGTGAACTTTGAATGGACAGAGGAGTGTGAGGAATCGTTCAAGAAATTGAAAGAGGCACTCATTACTGCTCCAGTCTTGAAATCACCAGATTGGGAGAAGATATTCCATGTGCATATAGATGCTTCGGCATATGCAATAGGATGCATTCTGGCTCAGCCAGAAGAAGGAAACATGGATTTTCCTATCTGTTACGCCAGTCGACAGCTCAACCATGCAGAGAAGAATTACACCACAACAGAGCGAGAAGGATTAGGAATGATATATGCTGTGAAGAAATTTCGGCATTATCTTCTAGCCAACAAGTTTGTGTTTTTTACGGATCACCAAGCCTTGCTCTACCTAGTGAATAAACCATGCAATACCGGGAGAATAGTGAGATGGTTCATTATCTTACTGGAATTCGACTTCACGGTAGTAGTAAAGAAAGGAAAAACACATCTTAGAGCTGATCATCTTTCGCGATTGACGAATGGAGAAGACCCTATAGGAGTAGATGACGACATGCCAGACGCGTACTTGTTCAACATAGAAATGATACCGAGTGGTCTCAAAATGTCGTTAACCTATTAACCTATGGAGGAGAGTTCGATAGAAGAGAATACAACCTGAAACATATTGCTATTCAGCAATCCAAGAATCTTCAATTGATTGCAGGAAGGTTGTATCAATTGGGAAATGATCATGTTTTACGACTATGCATCAATCCTGAGGAATATAGTATATATCTGCGCGAAGCACATGTTCAGGAATGTGCATTTCATTGTTCAAGAAGGAACACATATAGGAATTTGTTACAATTGGGAGTCTATTGGCCAGGAATGAAAGAAAGCGTACATGAATATGTCACTGTATGTATTGTATGTTCATCAAAACCGCCAGCCGAGTATTCGACATTATATCAGATAATGATCGCTCCAGAATGGAGTCAGTATATTGTTGAATATCTCACAAATAGAACTTTCCCAGAAGGAACGTCAAAAGCTCGTCAGAAATCTGTAGAGACAGAAGCTAGAGATTACGCTTTAATAGGAGATCAACTCTATAAGAGAGGTAAAGACAACCAGCTTAGGATTTGCGCATCAGAGTCTGAGTATGTGATAATCCTGGAGCAAGCTCATGGAGGAGTAGGTGGAGGCCATTTCTCAGGTGATAAGACAGCAAAACTTGTCTTAGCCGCAGGAATATGGTGGCCAACATTACATATGGACGCTGAGGAATACGTTAAAAGGTGTGATGACTGTCAGCGGACCAAAGTACCACTTAAAAGAGATGATATGCCGCTTAGACCAATGATGGGGGCAAGAGCTTTTGCAAAATGGGGGATTGATTATGTCGGACCCATTTCACCTCCTGCATATAAGACTCATGCACAATACATCATTGTGGCTACAGACTATCTAACAAAGTGGGTCGAAGCAAAGGCAACTCAAAAAGCAGATGCCAGGACCACGGCACAATTTCTATATGAATACGTCTTTGTACGATATGGATTGCCAATAGAAATTGTGAGTGATCGAGGCACACATTTCATAAATGAAGTGATAGAGATCCTTCTAGATGAATTCATGGTAATCCATAGGAAATCAGCCCCGTATCATCCACAAGCAAACGGACAAGCTGAAGCAACAAACAAAACCATATGCACGGTCCTCACGAAGATTGTATCTGAGTCGAGAACTGACTGGGACCAAAAGTTGCATTCAACATTATGGGCATATAGGGTAGCATATAAAACATCCATAGGAACGACCCCATATAACATGGTTTTTGGGCTAAATGCTATCTTACCAATAGAATTCTTGATTTCAACCTTAAGGGTGGCTAAGGATCTAGAGTGGACAGGGCACGAGCTCTCTGATAGAATAGATGACCTGGAAAAGCTAGATGAGCTTCGCCTAAAAGCAGTAGCTTCCATCTACGCTCAAAAAAGGCGACAAAAGGAATTTTTTGATAAGCATGTGCGGACTAAAGAGTTTAAGGTTGGGGACTATGTCCTAGTTTACACTCTGAAACAGCATGCTAAAAGCTTAAAAAGCGAGGGATGGGACCTCTGGTGATTAAAGATCTATCACCAAGTGGAGCCGTCAAGCTTGCTACATTAGACGGAGAAGAAATGCCCAATTGGATTAGTGGATGCAGAGTGAAAAAGTATCTTTTGCCGCTAACCCAAGACATGCTTCTCAAAATACATCAAGAAAAGCTGCGTGTCCAGAAAAAGAAAAAGATTGAGGAGGAAGCGCAAGCCGAGGCGAAGGAAAGAATGGAGAAAAGAAGACTACTGCGTCAGAAACAGCGCAATGAAGGAGCAATACGAATAAACGCAGTCAGTATAACAGAAATGGGGAATGACAAAGAAGAACCCATCATTGAATGCAAAGTAGGAACCAACCAAATCAAAGCCAGAGCACTATTGGATTCAGGAGCTCAAGCTAACCTACTTTCACTCAGTTTGTATAGACAATTGACAAATGACACTAAACTACAAACTGCCAAGCAAGAGTTAAAAGTTACTCTGAGAATTCAATCAAAACTGTCGGATGCACAGTTTTACATATACAGATTAACCAATATGTGTATCCTCATATGTTTTACGTGGTTGAAGACCAAGCTACACAACATCCATTATTGCTAGGACAACCATGGCAGAAGCAATACAATGCAATGATTGACTGGAGTTCTAAATCAGTGCTTATCAAATACGAAGGTGAAAGTCAATCAATTAAGTTCACCAAAGGAGCAGAGCCAACTCCAAAGGAAGAATCCACGGACAAGGGCAAACAACAAACAGAGAAAAAGAAGAAGCAATGGCAACCAAAAGTTTCTATACAACCGGATTAATCTTCGACGAGGAATTCTCAACAGTGGATAAGGAAGACAAGCAATAATATAACAGCTCAACCTTGGAAAAAAACGGAGTCAAAGTTGGTATGGAGACCAAAAAAGGCTGTGCCAGAGAACAAAAAGGTGGAAAACAGAGTCTTCAATACCAGACAACAGAGTGATCCCCGACAATCAAGGACAGTGAAACAGATCTGGATTCCAAAGAAGGTCATGACGGCACAAAGCTACAGCACGCAAATTTGGATCCCAAAGATTTGTAAAAGGAACTCCCTTCATACAATCAACGGAAACTCCTAGGTATTTCAAGGCGAGGAAATCAACACACAGAACAAAGCAGGTTTGGGTCGCAAAGAGTTTGTGGCAAGCACAAGCAAAGCGGAAGCAGATTTGGATTGTGAAAAAAGACAACAAGGTAACGAAGAATCCATCTACTGATTCTACTACCGAAGTGCCAAAACCAACCCAAAACCCGACCACCAATCCTTCAATCAAACAAAGAGCAGCTTTATTGGAAAGAATGTTGTATCATCGCTCTACAATTGCATTGGAAACTTATGACCAAAACAACTACAATGCTTCACCCACAGACACTTCATAGTCGTCCGGGAGGACTCAGACTAGGAGGGGGGGAGGTATACAGGAGTTACAAAGCAGCTACAAGCGGAAAAAAAAAAAAACAAAGAAAAACAAAAATTATATTACAAGGGCAGTGTCTTACATGATTTTGCAATTTTTATGTTTGATTGCGGATATTGATAATATTTATGCCCTTATATACCTTGTTTTGCAACAAGAAGAGATCAAATGATGAATTTGGGTCTCTAGATGTGTAAATATCACTAAATAAGAGTGTTTTTGGAGCTAAAAAGTGGAAAAAAGTGGTAATCCAAGTCCAAAAATCACAAAGAAGTGTATATTCATATACACAGGGTTACCAGCTATTTATCGTGTATGTTTGGAATTTTTTGGCTTCAATTTGCTATTTTCCTTTATTTTTTATGATTTTCTTAATAAAAATAAAAGAAAAATAAAAAAGCAGGTGAAATGAGATCGGAAAAAAGAAAAGAATAGACGGTGATGATCCTAATGACAAGGGCAACCCATGGTAAAAATTGGGTACAATTCTGAAAAAGTTGCGGAAAGCCCGAAATGACAGAATTTTGGCAAAGTGGACAGATTTCTCAGAAACAGGTCAAATGGAGTCCAAATTGAGAAATTTCAAATCCTAAAGTGCATTTCACGACGAGATAGGAGCACATGTCAAATTTGGTAACAAGTGATCCGGGAAGCCCGAAGTTAAGTATTTTTCACTTCACTATCAAGCTCATTTCCACTATTACCTTCTTGGAGAGAGCAAAGAGCACACAGGAGCATCCGACCTTCTACCGCCTTCTACGACTGCTACGAGAGCTCAGAGGACACCAGACATGAGAGGTAGACTCGTTGCCATAAGCTTTTGATGCTTATCGTTAACTTTTGTCGCGAAAACTCACCAAAACCAAGAAACAAGAGCAGACGGGGAATGGGGAAGAACGCTAGGTAGGGGCACAACCGCCTAACCAAACCTTGCAAGAACTTAGAGGTGGGTTACCCTAGTATAGGAGATGAGTTTCTAGCACTCAAAGCTCGAGAAAGAACGACTGGAAAAACCCTAGGTCAACAGAGCCTGCAAGAGGCAAACAGAAAAAAGTTGTCGGAACGACACAAAACTTCTCAGAAGCTTAACAACATCGAGGGCAATGCAACCATGGAGTATCTCCAGGTTTGGACCACCAAAAGTAGGTCGGAACAACCGATTCGGCTGCGGACACACAAAGCGTCATTTTGGCATAACGGCTAAAATTGACGACCAAATGACATGAAACTTCACAAGCAGCTTCAAATATACATGGATGACTTATGTTTGCAAGCAAAACCCAAAAGAAAGCTGATTCACTTACCGATGGTGAAAAAGACGCTTTCGGGCAACCAAATGGAGAAAGATGGAGAACGGGGAGCCAAAGTCAAGTTCAACCGAATAGGTGGCTTCACAACATATCCAATGAGCTGGAAATGCAACTCTCAAGAAGAAAAGTTGAAGAAATTCAACTCCAAGGCAAAAAGACGACTTCGGAGACTGAAATGCCTATAAGGGGGCTTTTTAGCTAAACTGATGACTTTTTAAGTTGAAAACTAGTTAGCAGGGCTTAGGGCACTAGCACAAAGCATTCTTTGCACAAAAAGACCAACATTTCAAGAAAAGACATCATACGCGTATGATGTCTCACAGCATGATTTTCACATCCATTTCAACATTTGAGTGCATAGCCTCATTCCACATGTTAATCACATCCTATGAACCAAGTATCATGAGAATTGGAGTTAGAAAACCCAAGGAAAACCAAAAAGACGCAAAGTAGGCCATAAAATTGATTTTTGGTCCTAATTTTGTCAAAATAACTCCAAACTCATTGAAACTTTGTAGGATTGTTGATTAACACATCTACAAGCTATCTGGAACCAAAAAGCACCATTTTGACACAAAAGACATCATACGCGTATAATGTCTATTTGCACTTACAGAGCCAAAAATGCTCATTTGTCATCATACATCCATTATATATATCTAATACATGCTACATATGAAGTTTGGAACCATTTGGTCAAGTGGATCACCCCATTAGCCCAATTAAGAGAAAATCCTTCATACAAAGCCTATTTTTGTCCCAAATCCAACATATTCAAGTCCAAACCAAGATTTGAGTATAAACAGTCCTTCACTAGCACATGGAGAGTCCACAGAACCAATCCCATGAAAAATTGATGAAAAAGACATCATACGCGTATGATGTCTCCAGAGCCATTTTTAGCCCAAATTCTATCCAAACTTGATAAATCCACTGAATAAGCCTATCTAAAGCCAAAACCAAGCTTATAGAGAAAATTGGTCCAAAAATGCACTAAAAGACATCATACGCGTATGATGTCTCACTATGTGATTTTGGCATCTAAGGGCTTCAACCACCAAACAGAAGTGTTCTACATGCCATTTGAAAGTAATCACCAAGTTTTACCCAATTTGGATCATAAAATCCATTTCCCTTTCAAAATTTTGCCAAGAGCCTGAACTGGACTAAACTGGCCAAAACTTGACCAAATGGGATCCAAACTCAAATCCAAGCATATGACACTCATGTAACACTATCAGCTACAAGCACAACCAATATGAAGTCATTCTGACACAAAAGACATCATACGCGTATGATGTCTCAAGCATGTTTTTGAGCCCAGTTTGCATATTTTTTCACCTACATTGCATCCTTAGGCCCTGAATAGCTCATGTTTCAATTTTCAAGTCATTTGAATAGTTAAAAGCTTCATTTCGGCTTTCAGTACTACTAAAAAGACGCTAACTTCTATGATTGGAGTTACAGGATCCATGGATTCCGCTAAGTCATCGGCAAATAAGAGAAAAAGACCAACCATCAAGGATGCTCTTGCAGAAGCAGAACCTTTTGATATTCCAACAGAAACCCTCAAGCCAACCAAGACTTGGATGGAGGAAGCAGTACTAGAAAAAGAGGGAATAAAGATCTACCAAGGGACTTTCAGAGATCCTCAAGGGCAATCGATCGATGTACCTATGATCCCACGAGAATTAGTGGATTATAGCAGAACAGAGAACATAAGCAAATACCTGGAAAAGGCTGACTTACACAGGTTCTTCACCTCGAGACCATCAGGTGTAGACACAAGAAGAGTGTATGAGTTGGCAACATCCATTCAGAAGGATGGGAAAGCCACGTTGACAGCCATGGATGGAGAAACAGTTGAAGTACAGATCACTCCACAGCTCATTGCAGATGCATTGAAGCTGCACAACAAAGGGAGTTCTGTCAGAGAAAGAAGGGAAGCCATAGAGGTCTATGGATCAAAGAAACAAAATACAACCTACGGAGATATGGCAGATCAACGAGCGGCAACCCTTTGCCGATTATACAACCAATTTTTCCATGTGTGTGGTAAAAGACCGCAGAAGTATACTACACCACCCCATGCCATTGCGACAACCATCACATGGGCATTGAAAAGCAACATGCCAAAAGAGGTGAATTATGCTCAATACATCCACGAGCAAGTAATCGCCATGCACAACCAGAAGCCAAAGTACATAGGAGGAGGAGAAATCCTAACAAGAATAGCTTATGAAGCTATTGGAGCTAGGGATCAAGGGCCCAGATTCCCTCCCAGAATGAGTGGCTTAGAGAAGCCGATAAAGAGGAAGAACAACAAGAAGTATCCAAGAGGGCATCCACAAGAGCACGCCGAAAACTAGAAATAGTTTCAGAACCTGAGGAGGCCGTGGACGAGCCGCTCAAGAAGAAAGTGAAGAAGAAGGCCGATCCCAAGCAAACCAAAAGTCAAAAAGCCGCAAGAATGGAAAGGCTGGTGGAGCAGTTTAGAGCGGAAAGAGCTCTAAAGGGGGACTTTGAAGAAATGTGGGTGCCAGACCCCAGTAAAGTCGGAACCAGCTCAGCCAGGCCACATGTTGATCAATACGATCAATATATTAGAGCTTATGAGGAGTCGGAGGCCATACTGGAGCAACAACCTGTCGAGCCTTATACTGAAGAGGAAGTACAGCTTTTAAAAGCTGAGCTGCAAAAGGACGACAAGGGGAAGAAGAAAGTAGATGAGTCTACTGAACCTCAAAGAAAGACGGGCAAGCAAACAAAGGGAAAGCCAAGATGACTGAGGACAATCAGCCCTCTTTTACTGTTGTACCCAGCCCGAAGAAATGGAAATTATTGTGGAGGAAACCCAATAGAAATAGAAACAGAAGTTATGGAAAAGCCGGAGGCCGGGACCAAGGAAAAGGAGATAGATCCAGTTAAGCAAAAGAAAGATGATTATGAGGATCTGGTCGCTATCGGATACAGTGAAGAAGAGGCCCTGGAGGCAGTTTATGGGATATCCCTACGGAAGCAAGATGATCGGAAAGGGACGAAAGAAAAGACAAAGGGTACAATGGAGAGTGAAGAAAAAATGGACGAGCCGAAGCCATTGGAGGCGGTGGCAGAAAGAGCTGTCAAGTTGACAGATGATGATGAAAAAGACATGCACATGGTGCATGAACTGCTCAGCAAGATTAAAGAAAGATCCAGAGCAAAAGAAGTAGCACTTGAGACAGCAAAACAAAAGGAAGCAGAGTTGCAGAAGCAGTTAGAGAATGCTATGACTGAATCTGAAAGTCATAAAGCATCACTCTACGACGCAGAAAACGAGAGAGACGGCTTGATACTCCAACTAGCCGAAGCTTCAAGAGAGGTAACAAGTTCACAGGAAGCAAAGGAGCGAATAGAAGATGAGCTGGAGGCAGCCAAGGATGAGCTCATTGAGCTAAGGGAAAGAGTCGAACTTCAAGAACGGACAATCATGAGACTCAGGACCACCCCTAGAGCTAGCAGAGCAGGAACAGAACAAGAGGGAGCCCTCGTACCAGCTCTGGAAGAGCAGGTCAGAAGTTTGCAAAGAGAGCTGAGGTTAGAGCAAGTACAAAGATTGCACATGGCGGAGGGATCATTGGCTGCAGAGGAGAGGCTCACATCAGAAAACCAAACACTAAGGACAGAAAATGAGGCCCTCCGCAAACAGCTCCAAGACCTCCAAGAGCAACAAAGAAGAGAAACAGAGACACCACAAGAAGAAGCAGGGAGAGCAGCCATAGAGCTACCAGAAACTGGAGAGGCAACCACAATTGAAGATCCAGCCCCAGTTCAAGAAGTGGCCTCAACTTCAGGAATCTCTGAAGAAGAAGAACAAAAGCTCCAGGACCAAATAGAAAAGTCAACAGAGGAAAGTGCCAAGGCGGAAATGGAATGGGAAAGGAGACTCCTCATCTCCATTAGACTTCAAGGTTTAGACACAAAAGTGCTCCATGAAGAGTGGATGCAACCAAGCCTGCCTTTCCCTCTGATGAAATTTGAAGTGATAAAGACGAAAAAGAGAATAGAGGAGGAGCAGTATGTCGCTCTTTACGAAGGCGACATCACAAAGGATGAACAATCAAAGAAGATTGTAGATTCTCAACCTAGATGGAGGAAAGGTTGGCTGAACAAATACCAAGCCTACCTCATCTACTTGGTAGAGGCTCCAAAGGAGATTCGGGAGGATGCAACCTTCTGCCCGGTGCCAAGAGTCAGAAGCTGGAAAGAGCATGGCAGGATTGCAGAAAAGAAGCCAAATTGGCTTAATTACCCAAGGATGCCAGGACCAAAGGAAGGAGAGAGAATAGGTAAAGCCTACATGGTGAAAACCCTAACGGGCACCATCAAACTCTTTACTGGCTCTCCTGACCTTTCGTGTCAGATGCTAAAGAAAATCTGCAAGACTCTCTTAGCATGCATTGAAGTGTTCGCGCCAGATAAAGCTACGACCTCAAGTCTACTATCGACGGCCGACACAGTGACGGATATGATGTATGATCTTTCATTGCAGCCCTCACCAAAGGTGTTACATCTCTTATACCAAAGAATTATGTTTTTGCCTAGCTTCCACATGCAAACATTCGAAGAAGCGTTCTACACCGGCTTTTTCACTCACGAAAGCAAAATATTCGGCCCAACCTTGACCATCGGCAACCTACGCTACGAATCACATTTGCAGATGCTCAAGACGACAGGACTCTATTGACCAAGCCAAAAGTCATGTCAGGGACGACATGAACGCGGAGGGGGGGAGTGTTGAGCCAGCAGAGGATCACACCCGCATTTTTGCTCACGCCCATCATTTTGTAACCATTGATTGTAATAAATGTCTTTCCGACATTAATTTTGATTTGAGCCATTCATTAAGTAACGGGACTCAATTGAGTTTCCAGCTTGTAATCCCGACGTAATTTCACCTGCTTATGTAAATAATTAGAGATGTTCTCACCTCCAAGGCTGAGGTATATAAGCCAAAGTTTTGTAACCTAAAGGGAGATTCAATTATTAATCAAAGAGAGTTTTGGAGAGCCGTGACTGTGTCTGAGAGAGAGAGAGAGAGAGTGAGAGAGAGTCTTATCTTCTTGCTACGCGAGCTACGGGGCCGCCATTGGAGAAGCGACACCACCATTGTGTTAGCAACGGTGAGAGCTACGCACAGATACCAAGAGTGTGAGCTATCGACTTCTATGTGAGGTAAGTTCCTACGAGCTTCGGTGTGAGTTTTCTTCCAACTCGTGTGTCGGAATAGAGCGTGCAGCATATCTATAGAACCACAACGAGTAGAGCTACACATTCGTACCATCGGGGTCAAGTTTCGGTCACCTGTAATTTTCGGCCTGTCTTCATACGCGTTTACCGCACGGAGTGGTTATAGGTTGATTTTGCAGTTCAAGTCTTTAGGGTGTTGTTCTTACCTAGTGTATAGACTTCCCCTTGAGTTTGAGATCGATTCGATGATTCTAGATCCTGTTTCGTATAGCATTCGTTCGTAGTACGGATTTCAGTCACTTGCGTATTTTAGAACTTAGATTTGATTTCCTTGGTAGTGATTGTCATTAGAAGGTCGAGTAGGTGATTTGACACCCACCTAGTTGTTTCCATGCGCCTGCGGGTCAAGCTTCGTCCTCGTCTGACAAATTCTGTTGTTGGTTGAGTTCTCGCTATTTAGCTTCCGCTAGCGGCGTAACCGCCTTAACAGATACTTGAGCATAAGTGCAGCCATCTCATCTTGGTTTTGAATTGTATTCCCTTTCTCATCATCGAGCACTTGCACGTGGCCTTGACTTTTCCTCACTCTTAGAGCCCTAAAAAAATGTGCTTGGTTAGAAGGCTCTGGTTACAGGAAAGTTTCCCTAGATAGAAATCTCTCCTTCTTGATTTCCTCCAGCTGTTCATTGCCCAGGTGAGATTTAGCTTCGAGCCATCGCTTGTGCTCATCTTCGGTAGCCAGTCCGGCAGCCTTCATAGAGGCTACTTGCGCTACCTCCTCTGTGAGATGTTTGATATGTGCCTCATTGGCTTTTTTTACCCGAGGACCCGAAGTTTTGATAGCTTTTTGTATACCCCGAACAAATCCGTTCCAAGCACTAGGTTTATTCATTCCCACATCTTTCTTGAGCTTTCCCAACGCTTTCTTGGTGATGCTTCTGAAGAGAGGGTCTTTGAACAGGTGTGTCCCTGTAATAACAAGAAGCTTTTTCTCCCCTCTGACGGATTGCCCCCCCTCTTTTTCTTTCTTGAGCTGTAAGTGTAATGGCATGTGATCGGAGAGGCTTTTTGTTGAAATTACCTTCATCTCTACTGTCGATGATATCCAGCCAGCTTGAGGAGAGCAGTAGCATCTATCCAGCCGGGAGGTAGTGCGGGCATACTGAAGGCTTGTGTAGGTGAATCCAGGCATGCTGTTCCATGGGCCCACTTCCCACAAGTCAATCAAAGCCCAAGCTCAGCCATTTAGACTTTTATGAGCGAGCTAGTAGACTGGCGGAGCGTGTTTTGTCTTTGCTTTTCTCGACCATATTGAAATCTCCAACCATCAACCACTCCCCTTCGATCGGAGTATCCCTGAGCTGCATCCACAGTTTAGCTCTATCCTTTGCGTTGCAGGGGCCGTAGACATATACTATGGTAAAAGGTTGATTGTCCCATCTGATTCTAACACCAAGGACTCTTCCGGAGGGGTGGTTAAGAACCACCTTTGGCTCCAACTCTCTGTAAGCAATGAACAAGACACCACTGAAATCGTCGCTTCCTTCCCCATAAAATATAAGTTTTCTTCCTATAGCCTGTTTTCTCTTGCATCGAGCATCCAGATGGTGTTCTTGGATGGCCCAGCAATTGACTGTCTTCTCTTTATTCACTTCCTCCTAGAAGAGAGTGCCCTTCTTTTGGGTTTTTAGTCCCTTCACTTTCCAAGATTGAATAGATAGAGTATCCATCATTGGGAAAGGGGGACAAATTCTTCTACCTCCAGGAACTCTTCACCAGAGTTCCCATTCAGGTTGTCCTCTTCTGTCATAATAATCAATATCTAATTCTCTTAAATGATTTTCTCATATTAAACTGATCATTTAATGTGGGGAAGTGCCAGGGGAGAAAAAGCTAGAATATTGGTTAAGCTAGCAGACCGGCCACAATAGGGATCCAAAGGAGGGAAAATAGGGATCCAAAGGGGGGGCCATCTGCAAAAGAGCCATGTGCAACAATGGGCTAAAAAGACCCTAAGGTTCAGCCCATTAAGACTTCCAAAATGCTAAGGTTCCAAAATTCAAAGGTTGTGTCCAAAGGGTTAAAGCTTAGGGGGAATTGGATGCTTTGTGTGCTCTCCAAAGTCAATGCACATCCCTACATGGGAGGGGGCGAGCCCTTCTTCTAGGGGATGAGAGAGAAATCCACACACACACACACACACACACACAAGCCCCTTTACACAAAGGGAATTAGGGACACATGTCAGCTCCCTAGCCCAGATGCCCACAAGATGTGACCAATTCCTATTGGATGACCCTTGAAGTGGACCAATGAGAATTAAGCTAGAGTAAATCTAGTTTAATTAATTTAAAAACATTTAATAAAAGAAACCAATAAGAATTAAGTCTCCTAGAAGACTATTGGGCAGTCTCCCAAAGGGTCCAATGAGCATTCAGGAGCCCCATGGCTTGCCTGATTCCTATTGGCCAGGAGGCAAAGGGGTCCAATGAGAGTTTAGTTTAATTATTTAATTACCTCAAGCTCTCACAAAACGGGAAAGGGGGACACATGTCAGAAGGCTATCACTTATGCTGCTTAATTGTAATTGGCTTGACTTGGGGAGGGCCAATGAGGCTGCAGGAAGAGCAAATAGCAAGGGGGCTCACCCAAGAGAGAGGGGGGGCTGATTTTTGCTTGGCATTATCACACACACAATCTCACGTGTGAAGAAAGACAAGACTATCTCTTCCCAAGCTTTAATGGAGAACTCATCACCTACTCTAAGCTTGTGAGATAGAAGCCTACCTCAACACTCTCTTGGCATGTGGATGCAA